>NW_028126370.1:0-600000 GCF_965194825.1 Balaenoptera physalus
AGCACGTAAAGGAATATTATTTGGGGGTCCAGCCATGGAGAAGAGTTTAGACACTAGGCTAAGATAAGGAACACACCCTTTATAAAGAAATCACATTAGGATTCTCTTTTTAAGCTGTTCCTTAAAACACTAGTGCTTAGGAAATCTATTGGAGGCAGAAGAAGTCAAGGGTAGCCTAGGGTTAGGGTTAGGCTTAGGGTTAGGCTTAGGGTACTGCTTAGGGTACGGGTTCTGGGAGGGCTTCGGGTATGGCGTAGGGTATGGGTTAGGGTTAGGGTTAGGGTTAGTGTTAGGGTTAGGGCTTGGTTTAGGGTACGGTTTAGGTTTAGGGCACGTGTTAGGGTTAGGGTAGGGGTTAGGGTTAGGGTACGTGTTAGTGTTAGGGTAGTTATTAAACCTATCCCACTCTCTAGATACCCCTTAGCACGTAAAGGAATATTATTTGGGGGTCCAGCCATGGAGAAGAGTTTAGACACTAGGATAAGATAAGGAACACACCCATTATAAAGAAATCACATTAGGATTCTCTTTTTAAGCTGTTCCTTAAAACACTAGTGCTTAGGAAATCTATTGGAGGCAGAAGCAGTCAAGGGTAGCCTAGGGTTATGGTTAGGCTTAGGGTTAGGCTTAGGGTACGGCTTACGGTACGGGTTCGGGGAGGGCTTCGGGTGCGGCATAGGGTATAGGTAGGGTTAGGGTTAGGGTTAGTGTTAGGGTTAGGGCTCGGTTTAGGGTATTGTTTAGGATTAGGGTACGTGTTAGGGTTAGGGTAGGGGTTAGAGTTAGGGTACGCGTTAGGGTTAAGGTAGTTATTAAACCTATCCCACTCTCTAGATACCCCTTAGCACGTAAAGGAATATTATTTGGAGGTCCAGCCATGGAGAAGAGTTGAGACACTAGGATAAGATAAGGAACACACACATTATAAAGAAATCACATTAGGATTCTATTTTTAAGCTGTTCCTTAAAACACTAGTGCTTAGGAAATCTTTTGGAGGCAGAAGCATTCAAGGGTGGCCTAGGGTTAGGGTTAGGCTTAGGGTTAGGCTTAGGATACGGCTTAGGGTACGTGTTCGGCGAGGGCTTCGGGTATGGCGTAGGGTATGGGTTAGGGTTAGGGTTAGGGTTAGTGTTAGGTTTAGGGCTTGGTTTAGGGTACGGTTTAGGTTTAGGGCACGTGTTAGGGTTAGGGTAGGGGTTAGGGTAAGGGTACGTGTTAGGGTTAGGGTAGTTATTAAAACTATCCCACTCTCTAGATACCCCTTAGCACGTAAAGGAATATTATTTGGGGGTCCAGCCATGGAGAAGAGTTTAGACCTTAGGATAAGATAAGGAACACACCCATTATAAAGAAATCACATTAGGATTCCCTTTTAAGCTGTTCCTTAAAACACTAGTGCCTAGGAAATGTATTGGAGGCAGAAGCAGTCAAGGGTAGCCTAGGGTTAGGGTTAGGCTTAGGGTTAGGCTTAGGGTACGGCTTAGGGTACGTGTTCGAGGAGGACTTTGGGTACGGCGTAGGGTATGGGTTAGGGTTAGGGTTAGGGTTAGTGTTAGGGTTAGGGCTCGGTTTAGGATACGGTTTAGGATTAGGGTACGTGTTAGTGTTAGGGTTAGGGCTCGGTTTAGGATACGGTTTAGGATTAGGGTACGTGTTAGTGTTAGGGTAGTGGTTAGGGTTTGGGTACGCGTTAGGGTTAGGGTAATTTTAAACCTATCCCACTCTCTAGATACCCCTTAGCACGTAAAGGAATATTATTTGGGGGTGCAGCCATGGAAAAGAGTTTAGACACTAAGATAATATAAGGAACACACCTATTATAAAGAAATCACATTAGGATTCTCTTTTTAAGCTGTTCCTTAAAACACTATTGCTTAGCAAATCTATTGGAGGCAGAAGCAGTCAAGGGTAGCCTAGTGTTAAGGTTAGGCTTAGGCTTAGGCTAAGGATACGGCTTAGGGTACGGGTTCTGGGAGGGCTTCGGGTATGGCGTAGGGTATGGGTTAGGGTTAGGGTTAGGGTTAGTGTTAGGGTTAGGGCTTGGTTTAGGGTACGGTTTAGGTTTAGGGCACGTGTTAGGGTTAGGGTAGGGGTTAGGGTTAGGGTACGTGTTAGTGTTAGGGTAGTTATTAAACCTATCCCACTCTCTAGATACACCTTAGCACGTAAAGGAATATTATTTGGGGGTCCAGCCATGGAGAAGAGTTTAGACACTAGGATAAGATAAGGAACACACCCATTATAATGAAATCACATTAGGATTCTCTTTTTAAGCTGTTCCTTAAAACACTAGTGCTTAGGAAATCTATTGGAGGCAGAAGCAGTCAAGGGTAGCCTAGGGATAGGGTTAGGCTTAGGGTTAGGCTTAGGGTACTGCTTAGGGTACGGGTTCGGGGAGGGCTTCGGGTACGGCGTCGGGTATCGGTTAGGGTAAGGGTTAGTGTTAGTGTTAGGGTTAGGGCTCGGTTTAGGGAACGGTTTAGGATTAGGGTACGTGTTAGGGTTAGGGTAGGGGTTAGGGTTAGGGTACGTTTTAGGGTTAGGGTAGTTATTAAACCTATCCCACTCTCTAGATACCCCTTAGCACGTAAAGAATATTATTTGGGGGTCCAGCCATGGAGAAGAGTTTAGACACTAGGATAAGATAAGGAACACACCCATTATAAAGAAATAACAAAAAAAAAAAAAAAAAAAAGAAATCACATTAGGATTCTCTTTTTATGCTGTTCCTTAAAACACTAGTGCTTAGGAAGTCTATTGGAGGCAGAAGCAGTCAAGGGTAGCCTAGGGTTAGGGTTAGGCTTAGGGTTAGGCTTAGGGTACGGCTTAGGGTACGGGTTCTGGGAGGGCTTTGGGTGCGGCGTAGGGTGTGGGTTAGGGTTAGTGTTAGTGTTAGGGCTCGGTTTAGTGTATGGCTTAGGATTAGGGTACGTGTTAGGGTTAGGGTAGGGGTTAGAGTTAGGGTACGCTTTAGGGTTAGGGTAGTTATTAAACCTATCCCACTCTCTAGATACCCCTTAGCACGTAAAGGAATATTATTTGGGGGTCCAGCCATGGAGAAGAGTTTAGACACTAGGCTAAGATAAGGAACACACCCTTTATAAAGAAATCACATTAGGATTCTCTTTTTAAGCTGTTCCTTAAAACACTAGTGCTTAGGAAATCTATTGGAGGCAGAAGAAGTCAAGGGTAGCCTAGGGTTAGGGTTAGGCTTAGGGTTAGGCTTAGGGTACTGCTTAGGGTACGGGTTCTGGGAGGGCTTCGGGTATGGCGTAGGGTATGGGTTAGGGTTAGGGTTAGGGTTAGTGTTAGGGTTAGGGCTTGGTTTAGGGTACGGTTTAGGTTTAGGGCACGTGTTAGGGTTAGGGTAGGGGTTAGGGTTAGGGTACGTGTTAGTGTTAGGGTAGTTATTAAACCTATCCCACTCTCTAGATACCCCTTAGCACGTAAAGGAATATTATTTGGGGGTCCAGCCATGGAGAAGAGTTTAGACACTAGGATAAGATAAGGAACACACCCATTATAAAGAAATCACATTAGGATTCTCTTTTTAAGCTGTTCCTTAAAACACTAGTGCTTAGGAAATCTATTGGAGGCAGAAGCAGTCAAGGGTAGCCTAGGGTTATGGTTAGGCTTAGGGTTAGGCTTAGGGTACGGCTTACGGTACGGGTTCGGGGAGGGCTTCGGGTGCGGCATAGGGTATAGGTAGGGTTAGGGTTAGGGTTAGTGTTAGGGTTAGGGCTCGGTTTAGGGTATTGTTTAGGATTAGGGTACGTGTTAGGGTTAGGGTAGGGGTTAGAGTTAGGGTACGCGTTAGGGTTAAGGTAGTTATTAAACCTATCCCACTCTCTAGATACCCCTTAGCACGTAAAGGAATATTATTTGGAGGTCCAGCCATGGAGAAGAGTTGAGACACTAGGATAAGATAAGGAACACACACATTATAAAGAAATCACATTAGGATTCTATTTTTAAGCTGTTCCTTAAAACACTAGTGCTTAGGAAATCTTTTGGAGGCAGAAGCATTCAAGGGTGGCCTAGGGTTAGGGTTAGGCTTAGGGTTAGGCTTAGGATACGGCTTAGGGTACGTGTTCGGCGAGGGCTTCGGGTATGGCGTAGGGTATGGGTTAGGGTTAGGGTTAGGGTTAGTGTTAGGTTTAGGGCTTGGTTTAGGGTACGGTTTAGGTTTAGGGCACGTGTTAGGGTTAGGGTAGGGGTTAGGGTAAGGGTACGTGTTAGGGTTAGGGTAGTTATTAAAACTATCCCACTCTCTAGATACCCCTTAGCACGTAAAGGAATATTATTTGGGGGTCCAGCCATGGAGAAGAGTTTAGACCTTAGGATAAGATAAGGAACACACCCATTATAAAGAAATCACATTAGGATTCCCTTTTAAGCTGTTCCTTAAAACACTAGTGCCTAGGAAATCTATTGGAGGCAGAAGCAGTCAAGGGTAGCCTAGGGTTAGGGTTAGGCTTAGGGTTAGGCTTAGGGTACGGCTTAGGGTACGTGTTCGAGGAGGACTTTGGGTACGGCGTAGGGTATGGGTTAGGGTTAGGGTTAGGGTTAGTGTTAGGGTTAGGGCTCGGTTTAGGATACGGTTTAGGATTAGGGTACGTGTTAGTGTTAGGGTTAGGGCTCGGTTTAGGATACGGTTTAGGATTAGGGTACGTGTTAGTGTTAGGGTAGTGGTTAGGGTTTGGGTACGCGTTAGGGTTAGGGTAATTTTAAACCTATCCCACTCTCTAGATACCCCTTAGCACGTAAAGGAATATTATTTGGGGGTGCAGCCATGGAAAAGAGTTTAGACACTAAGATAATATAAGGAACACACCTATTATAAAGAAATCACATTAGGATTCTCTTTTTAAGCTGTTCCTTAAAACACTATTGCTTAGCAAATCTATTGGAGGCAGAAGCAGTCAAGGGTAGCCTAGTGTTAAGGTTAGGCTTAGGCTTAGGCTAAGGATACGGCTTAGGGTACGGGTTCGGGGAGGGCTTTGGGTACGGCGTAGGGTATGGGTTAGGGTTAGGGTTAGGGTTAGTGTTAGGGTTAGGGCTTGGTTTAGGGTACGGTTTAGGTTTAGGGCACGTGTTAGGGTTAGGGTAGGGGTTAGGGTTAGGGTACGTGTTAGTGTTAGGGTAGTTATTAAACCTATCCCACTCTCTAGATACACCTTAGCACGTAAAGGAATATTATTTGGGGGTCCAGCCATGGAGAAGAGTTTAGACACTAGGATAAGATAAGGAACACACCCATTATAATGAAATCACATTAGGATTCTCTTTTTAAGCTGTTCCTTAAAACACTAGTGCTTAGGAAATCTATTGGAGGCAGAAGCAGTCAAGGGTAGCCTAGGGATAGGGTTAGGCTTAGGGTTAGGCTTAGGGTACTGCTTAGGGTACGGGTTCGGGGAGGGCTTCGGGTACGGCGTCGGGTATCGGTTAGGGTAAGGGTTAGTGTTAGTGTTAGGGTTAGGGCTCGGTTTAGGGAACGGTTTAGGATTAGGGTACGTGTTAGGGTTAGGGTAGGGGTTAGGGTTAGGGTACGTTTTAGGGTTAGGGTAGTTATTAAACCTATCCCACTCTCTAGATACCCCTTAGCACGTAAAGAATATTATTTGGGGGTCCAGCCATGGAGAAGAGTTTAGACACTAGGATAAGATAAGGAACACACCCATTATAAAGAAATAACAAAAAAAAAAAAAAAAAAAGAAATCACATTAGGATTCTCTTTTTATGCTGTTCCTTAAAACACTAGTGCTTAGGAAGTCTATTGGAGGCAGAAGCAGTCAAGGGTAGCCTAGGGTTAGGGTTAGGCTTAGGGTTAGGCTTAGGGTACGGCTTAGGGTACGGGTTCTGGGAGGGCTTTGGGTGCGGCGTAGGGTGTGGGTTAGGGTTAGTGTTAGTGTTAGGGCTCGGTTTAGTGTATGGCTTAGGATTAGGGTACGTGTTAGGGTTAGGGTAGGGGTTAGAGTTAGGGTACGCTTTAGGGTTAGGGTAGTTATTAAACCTATCCCACTCTCTAGATACCCCTTAGCACGTAAAGGAATATTATTTGGGGGTCCAGCCATGGAGAAGAGTTTAGACACTAGGCTAAGATAAGGAACACACCCTTTATAAAGAAATCACATTAGGATTCTCTTTTTAAGCTGTTCCTTAAAACACTAGTGCTTAGGAAATCTATTGGAGGCAGAAGAAGTCAAGGGTAGCCTAGGGTTAGGGTTAGGCTTAGGGTTAGGCTTAGGGTACTGCTTAGGGTACGGGTTCTGGGAGGGCTTCGGGTATGGCGTAGGGTATGGGTTAGGGTTAGGGTTAGGGTTAGTGTTAGGGTTAGGGCTTGGTTTAGGGTACGGTTTAGGTTTAGGGCACGTGTTAGGGTTAGGGTAGGGGTTAGGGTTAGGGTACGTGTTAGTGTTAGGGTAGTTATTAAACCTATCCCACTCTCTAGATACCCCTTAGCACGTAAAGGAATATTATTTGGGGGTCCAGCCATGGAGAAGAGTTTAGACACTAGGATAAGATAAGGAACACACCCATTATAAAGAAATCACATTAGGATTCTCTTTTTAAGCTGTTCCTTAAAACACTAGTGCTTAGGAAATCTATTGGAGGCAGAAGCAGTCAAGGGTAGCCTAGGGTTATGGTTAGGCTTAGGGTTAGGCTTAGGGTACGGCTTACGGTACGGGTTCGGGGAGGGCTTCGGGTGCGGCATAGGGTATAGGTAGGGTTAGGGTTAGGGTTAGTGTTAGGGTTAGGGCTCGGTTTAGGGTATTGTTTAGGATTAGGGTACGTGTTAGGGTTAGGGTAGGGGTTAGAGTTAGGGTACGCGTTAGGGTTAAGGTAGTTATTAAACCTATCCCACTCTCTAGATACCCCTTAGCACGTAAAGGAATATTATTTGGAGGTCCAGCCATGGAGAAGAGTTGAGACACTAGGATAAGATAAGGAACACACACATTATAAAGAAATCACATTAGGATTCTATTTTTAAGCTGTTCCTTAAAACACTAGTGCTTAGGAAATCTTTTGGAGGCAGAAGCATTCAAGGGTGGCCTAGGGTTAGGGTTAGGCTTAGGGTTAGGCTTAGGATACGGCTTAGGGTACGTGTTCGGCGAGGGCTTCGGGTATGGCGTAGGGTATGGGTTAGGGTTAGGGTTAGGGTTAGTGTTAGGTTTAGGGCTTGGTTTAGGGTACGGTTTAGGTTTAGGGCACGTGTTAGGGTTAGGGTAGGGGTTAGGGTAAGGGTACGTGTTAGGGTTAGGGTAGTTATTAAAACTATCCCACTCTCTAGATACCCCTTAGCACGTAAAGGAATATTATTTGGGGGTCCAGCCATGGAGAAGAGTTTAGACCTTAGGATAAGATAAGGAACACACCCATTATAAAGAAATCACATTAGGATTCCCTTTTAAGCTGTTCCTTAAAACACTAGTGCCTAGGAAATGTATTGGAGGCAGAAGCAGTCAAGGGTAGCCTAGGGTTAGGGTTAGGCTTAGGGTTAGGCTTAGGGTACGGCTTAGGGTACGTGTTCGAGGAGGACTTTGGGTACGGCGTAGGGTATGGGTTAGGGTTAGGGTTAGGGTTAGTGTTAGGGTTAGGGCTCGGTTTAGGATACGGTTTAGGATTAGGGTACGTGTTAGTGTTAGGGTTAGGGCTCGGTTTAGGATACGGTTTAGGATTAGGGTACGTGTTAGTGTTAGGGTAGTGGTTAGGGTTTGGGTACGCGTTAGGGTTAGGGTAATTTTAAACCTATCCCACTCTCTAGATACCCCTTAGCACGTAAAGGAATATTATTTGGGGGTGCAGCCATGGAAAAGAGTTTAGACACTAAGATAATATAAGGAACACACCTATTATAAAGAAATCACATTAGGATTCTCTTTTTAAGCTGTTCCTTAAAACACTATTGCTTAGCAAATCTATTGGAGGCAGAAGCAGTCAAGGGTAGCCTAGTGTTAAGGTTAGGCTTAGGCTTAGGCTAAGGATACGGCTTAGGGTACGGGTTCGGGGAGGGCTTTGGGTACGGCGTAGGGTATGGGTTAGGGTTAGGGTTAGGGTTAGTGTTAGGGTTAGGGCTTGGTTTAGGGTACGGTTTAGGTTTAGGGCACGTGTTAGGGTTAGGGTAGGGGTTAGGGTTAGGGTACGTGTTAGTGTTAGGGTAGTTATTAAACCTATCCCACTCTCTAGATACACCTTAGCACGTAAAGGAATATTATTTGGGGGTCCAGCCATGGAGAAGAGTTTAGACACTAGGATAAGATAAGGAACACACCCATTATAATGAAATCACATTAGGATTCTCTTTTTAAGCTGTTCCTTAAAACACTAGTGCTTAGGAAATCTATTGGAGGCAGAAGCAGTCAAGGGTAGCCTAGGGATAGGGTTAGGCTTAGGGTTAGGCTTAGGGTACTGCTTAGGGTACGGGTTCGGGGAGGGCTTCGGGTACGGCGTCGGGTATCGGTTAGGGTAAGGGTTAGTGTTAGTGTTAGGGTTAGGGCTCGGTTTAGGGAACGGTTTAGGATTAGGGTACGTGTTAGGGTTAGGGTAGGGGTTAGGGTTAGGGTACGTTTTAGGGTTAGGGTAGTTATTAAACCTATCCCACTCTCTAGATACCCCTTAGCACGTAAAGAATATTATTTGGGGGTCCAGCCATGGAGAAGAGTTTAGACACTAGGATAAGATAAGGAACACACCCATTATAAAGAAATAACAAAAAAAAAAAAAAAAAAAGAAATCACATTAGGATTCTCTTTTTATGCTGTTCCTTAAAACACTAGTGCTTAGGAAGTCTATTGGAGGCAGAAGCAGTCAAGGGTAGCCTAGGGTTAGGGTTAGGCTTAGGGTTAGGCTTAGGGTACGGCTTAGGGTACGGGTTCTGGGAGGGCTTTGGGTGCGGCGTAGGGTGTGGGTTAGGGTTAGTGTTAGTGTTAGGGCTCGGTTTAGTGTATGGCTTAGGATTAGGGTACGTGTTAGGGTTAGGGTAGGGGTTAGAGTTAGGGTACGCTTTAGGGTTAGGGTAGTTATTAAACCTATCCCACTCTCTAGATACCCCTTAGCACGTAAAGGAATATTATTTGGGGGTCCAGCCATGGAGAAGAGTTTAGACACTAGGCTAAGATAAGGAACACACCCTTTATAAAGAAATCACATTAGGATTCTCTTTTTAAGCTGTTCCTTAAAACACTAGTGCTTAGGAAATCTATTGGAGGCAGAAGAAGTCAAGGGTAGCCTAGGGTTAGGGTTAGGCTTAGGGTTAGGCTTAGGGTACTGCTTAGGGTACGGGTTCTGGGAGGGCTTCGGGTATGGCGTAGGGTATGGGTTAGGGTTAGGGTTAGGGTTAGTGTTAGGGTTAGGGCTTGGTTTAGGGTACGGTTTAGGTTTAGGGCACGTGTTAGGGTTAGGGTAGGGGTTAGGGTTAGGGTACGTGTTAGTGTTAGGGTAGTTATTAAACCTATCCCACTCTCTAGATACCCCTTAGCACGTAAAGGAATATTATTTGGGGGTCCAGCCATGGAGAAGAGTTTAGACACTAGGATAAGATAAGGAACACACCCATTATAAAGAAATCACATTAGGATTCTCTTTTTAAGCTGTTCCTTAAAACACTAGTGCTTAGGAAATCTATTGGAGGCAGAAGCAGTCAAGGGTAGCCTAGGGTTATGGTTAGGCTTAGGGTTAGGCTTAGGGTACGGCTTACGGTACGGGTTCGGGGAGGGCTTCGGGTGCGGCATAGGGTATAGGTAGGGTTAGGGTTAGGGTTAGTGTTAGGGTTAGGGCTCGGTTTAGGGTATTGTTTAGGATTAGGGTACGTGTTAGGGTTAGGGTAGGGGTTAGAGTTAGGGTACGCGTTAGGGTTAAGGTAGTTATTAAACCTATCCCACTCTCTAGATACCCCTTAGCACGTAAAGGAATATTATTTGGAGGTCCAGCCATGGAGAAGAGTTGAGACACTAGGATAAGATAAGGAACACACACATTATAAAGAAATCACATTAGGATTCTATTTTTAAGCTGTTCCTTAAAACACTAGTGCTTAGGAAATCTTTTGGAGGCAGAAGCATTCAAGGGTGGCCTAGGGTTAGGGTTAGGCTTAGGGTTAGGCTTAGGATACGGCTTAGGGTACGTGTTCGGCGAGGGCTTCGGGTATGGCGTAGGGTATGGGTTAGGGTTAGGGTTAGGGTTAGTGTTAGGTTTAGGGCTTGGTTTAGGGTACGGTTTAGGTTTAGGGCACGTGTTAGGGTTAGGGTAGGGGTTAGGGTAAGGGTACGTGTTAGGGTTAGGGTAGTTATTAAAACTATCCCACTCTCTAGATACCCCTTAGCACGTAAAGGAATATTATTTGGGGGTCCAGCCATGGAGAAGAGTTTAGACCTTAGGATAAGATAAGGAACACACCCATTATAAAGAAATCACATTAGGATTCCCTTTTAAGCTGTTCCTTAAAACACTAGTGCCTAGGAAATCTATTGGAGGCAGAAGCAGTCAAGGGTAGCCTAGGGTTAGGGTTAGGCTTAGGGTTAGGCTTAGGGTACGGCTTAGGGTACGTGTTCGAGGAGGACTTTGGGTACGGCGTAGGGTATGGGTTAGGGTTAGGGTTAGGGTTAGTGTTAGGGTTAGGGCTCGGTTTAGGATACGGTTTAGGATTAGGGTACGTGTTAGTGTTAGGGTTAGGGCTCGGTTTAGGATACGGTTTAGGATTAGGGTACGTGTTAGTGTTAGGGTAGTGGTTAGGGTTTGGGTACGCGTTAGGGTTAGGGTAATTTTAAACCTATCCCACTCTCTAGATACCCCTTAGCACGTAAAGGAATATTATTTGGGGGTGCAGCCATGGAAAAGAGTTTAGACACTAAGATAATATAAGGAACACACCTATTATAAAGAAATCACATTAGGATTCTCTTTTTAAGCTGTTCCTTAAAACACTATTGCTTAGCAAATCTATTGGAGGCAGAAGCAGTCAAGGGTAGCCTAGTGTTAAGGTTAGGCTTAGGCTTAGGCTAAGGATACGGCTTAGGGTACGGGTTCGGGGAGGGCTTTGGGTACGGCGTAGGGTATGGGTTAGGGTTAGGGTTAGGGTTAGTGTTAGGGTTAGGGCTTGGTTTAGGGTACGGTTTAGGTTTAGGGCACGTGTTAGGGTTAGGGTAGGGGTTAGGGTTAGGGTACGTGTTAGTGTTAGGGTAGTTATTAAACCTATCCCACTCTCTAGATACACCTTAGCACGTAAAGGAATATTATTTGGGGGTCCAGCCATGGAGAAGAGTTTAGACACTAGGATAAGATAAGGAACACACCCATTATAATGAAATCACATTAGGATTCTCTTTTTAAGCTGTTCCTTAAAACACTAGTGCTTAGGAAATCTATTGGAGGCAGAAGCAGTCAAGGGTAGCCTAGGGATAGGGTTAGGCTTAGGGTTAGGCTTAGGGTACTGCTTAGGGTACGGGTTCGGGGAGGGCTTCGGGTACGGCGTCGGGTATCGGTTAGGGTAAGGGTTAGTGTTAGTGTTAGGGTTAGGGCTCGGTTTAGGGAACGGTTTAGGATTAGGGTACGTGTTAGGGTTAGGGTAGGGGTTAGGGTTAGGGTACGTTTTAGGGTTAGGGTAGTTATTAAACCTATCCCACTCTCTAGATACCCCTTAGCACGTAAAGAATATTATTTGGGGGTCCAGCCATGGAGAAGAGTTTAGACACTAGGATAAGATAAGGAACACACCCATTATAAAGAAATAACAAAAAAAAAAAAAAAAAAAGAAATCACATTAGGATTCTCTTTTTATGCTGTTCCTTAAAACACTAGTGCTTAGGAAGTCTATTGGAGGCAGAAGCAGTCAAGGGTAGCCTAGGGTTAGGGTTAGGCTTAGGGTTAGGCTTAGGGTACGGCTTAGGGTACGGGTTCTGGGAGGGCTTTGGGTGCGGCGTAGGGTGTGGGTTAGGGTTAGTGTTAGTGTTAGGGCTCGGTTTAGTGTATGGCTTAGGATTAGGGTACGTGTTAGGGTTAGGGTAGGGGTTAGAGTTAGGGTACGCTTTAGGGTTAGGGTAGTTATTAAACCTATCCCACTCTCTAGATACCCCTTAGCACGTAAAGGAATATTATTTGGGGGTCCAGCCATGGAGAAGAGTTTAGACACTAGGCTAAGATAAGGAACACACCCTTTATAAAGAAATCACATTAGGATTCTCTTTTTAAGCTGTTCCTTAAAACACTAGTGCTTAGGAAATCTATTGGAGGCAGAAGAAGTCAAGGGTAGCCTAGGGTTAGGGTTAGGCTTAGGGTTAGGCTTAGGGTACTGCTTAGGGTACGGGTTCTGGGAGGGCTTCGGGTATGGCGTAGGGTATGGGTTAGGGTTAGGGTTAGGGTTAGTGTTAGGGTTAGGGCTTGGTTTAGGGTACGGTTTAGGTTTAGGGCACGTGTTAGGGTTAGGGTAGGGGTTAGGGTTAGGGTACGTGTTAGTGTTAGGGTAGTTATTAAACCTATCCCACTCTCTAGATACCCCTTAGCACGTAAAGGAATATTATTTGGGGGTCCAGCCATGGAGAAGAGTTTAGACACTAGGATAAGATAAGGAACACACCCATTATAAAGAAATCACATTAGGATTCTCTTTTTAAGCTGTTCCTTAAAACACTAGTGCTTAGGAAATCTATTGGAGGCAGAAGCAGTCAAGGGTAGCCTAGGGTTATGGTTAGGCTTAGGGTTAGGCTTAGGGTACGGCTTACGGTACGGGTTCGGGGAGGGCTTCGGGTGCGGCATAGGGTATAGGTAGGGTTAGGGTTAGGGTTAGTGTTAGGGTTAGGGCTCGGTTTAGGGTATTGTTTAGGATTAGGGTACGTGTTAGGGTTAGGGTAGGGGTTAGAGTTAGGGTACGCGTTAGGGTTAAGGTAGTTATTAAACCTATCCCACTCTCTAGATACCCCTTAGCACGTAAAGGAATATTATTTGGAGGTCCAGCCATGGAGAAGAGTTGAGACACTAGGATAAGATAAGGAACACACACATTATAAAGAAATCACATTAGGATTCTATTTTTAAGCTGTTCCTTAAAACACTAGTGCTTAGGAAATCTTTTGGAGGCAGAAGCATTCAAGGGTGGCCTAGGGTTAGGGTTAGGCTTAGGGTTAGGCTTAGGATACGGCTTAGGGTACGTGTTCGGCGAGGGCTTCGGGTATGGCGTAGGGTATGGGTTAGGGTTAGGGTTAGGGTTAGTGTTAGGTTTAGGGCTTGGTTTAGGGTACGGTTTAGGTTTAGGGCACGTGTTAGGGTTAGGGTAGGGGTTAGGGTAAGGGTACGTGTTAGGGTTAGGGTAGTTATTAAAACTATCCCACTCTCTAGATACCCCTTAGCACGTAAAGGAATATTATTTGGGGGTCCAGCCATGGAGAAGAGTTTAGACCTTAGGATAAGATAAGGAACACACCCATTATAAAGAAATCACATTAGGATTCCCTTTTAAGCTGTTCCTTAAAACACTAGTGCCTAGGAAATCTATTGGAGGCAGAAGCAGTCAAGGGTAGCCTAGGGTTAGGGTTAGGCTTAGGGTTAGGCTTAGGGTACGGCTTAGGGTACGTGTTCGAGGAGGACTTTGGGTACGGCGTAGGGTATGGGTTAGGGTTAGGGTTAGGGTTAGTGTTAGGGTTAGGGCTCGGTTTAGGATACGGTTTAGGATTAGGGTACGTGTTAGTGTTAGGGTTAGGGCTCGGTTTAGGATACGGTTTAGGATTAGGGTACGTGTTAGTGTTAGGGTAGTGGTTAGGGTTTGGGTACGCGTTAGGGTTAGGGTAATTTTAAACCTATCCCACTCTCTAGATACCCCTTAGCACGTAAAGGAATATTATTTGGGGGTGCAGCCATGGAAAAGAGTTTAGACACTAAGATAATATAAGGAACACACCTATTATAAAGAAATCACATTAGGATTCTCTTTTTAAGCTGTTCCTTAAAACACTATTGCTTAGCAAATCTATTGGAGGCAGAAGCAGTCAAGGGTAGCCTAGTGTTAAGGTTAGGCTTAGGCTTAGGCTAAGGATACGGCTTAGGGTACGGGTTCGGGGAGGGCTTTGGGTACGGCGTAGGGTATGGGTTAGGGTTAGGGTTAGGGTTAGTGTTAGGGTTAGGGCTTGGTTTAGGGTACGGTTTAGGTTTAGGGCACGTGTTAGGGTTAGGGTAGGGGTTAGGGTTAGGGTACGTGTTAGTGTTAGGGTAGTTATTAAACCTATCCCACTCTCTAGATACACCTTAGCACGTAAAGGAATATTATTTGGGGGTCCAGCCATGGAGAAGAGTTTAGACACTAGGATAAGATAAGGAACACACCCATTATAAAGAAATCACATTAGGATTCTCTTTTTAAGCTGTTCCTTAAAACACTAGTGCTTAGGAAATCTATTGGAGGCAGAAGCAGTCAAGGGTAGCCTAGGGTTATGGTTAGGCTTAGGGTTAGGCTTAGGGTACGGCTTAGGGTACGTGTTCGAGGAGGACTTTGGGTACGGCGTAGGGTATGGGTTAGGGTTAGGGTTAGGGTTAGTGTTAGGGTTAGGGTTCGTTTTAGGATACGGTTTAGGATTAGGGTACGTGTTAGGGTTAGGGTAGGGGTTAGGGTTTGGGTACGCGTTAGGGTTAGGGTAGTTATTAAACCTATCCCACTCTCTAGATACCCTTTAGCACGTAAAGGAATATTATTTGGGGGTGCAGCCATGGAGAAGAATTTAGACACTAAGATAATATAAGGAACACACCCATTATAAAGAAATCACATTAGGATTCTCTTTTTAAGCTGTTCCTTAAAACACTAGTGCTTAGGAAATCTATTGGAGGCAGAAGCAGTCAAGGGTAGCCTAGGGTTAGGGTTAGGCTTAGGGTTAGGCTTAGGGTACGGCTTAGGGTACGTGTTCGAGGAGGACATTTGGTACGGCGTACGGTATGGGTTAGGGTTAGGGTTAGTGTTAGGGTTAGGGCTCGGTTTAGGATACGGGTTAGGATTAGGGTACGTGTTAGTGTTAGGGTAGGGGTTAGGGTTTGTGTACGCGTTAGGGTTAGGGTAGTTATTAAACCCATCCCACTCTCTAGATACCCCTTAGGACGTAAAGGAATATTATTTGGGGGTGCAGCCATGGAGAAGAGTTTAGACACTAAGATAATATAAGGAACACACACATTATAAAGAAATCACATTAGGATTCTCTTTTTAAGCTGTTCCTTAAACCATTAGTGCTTAGGAAATCTATTGGAGGCAGAGGCAGGCAAGGGTAGCCTAGGGTTAGGGTTAGGCTTAGGGTACGGCTTAGGGTATGGGTTCGGGGAGGGGTTCGGGTATGGCGTAGGGTATGGGTTAGGGTTAGGGTTTGGGTTAGTGTTAGGGTTAGGGCTCCGTTTAGGTTACGGGTTAGGATTAGGGTACGTGTTAGGGTTAGGGTAGGGGTTAGGGTTAGGGTACGCGTTAGTGTTAGGTTAGTTATTAAACCTATCCCACTCTCTAGATACCCCTTAGCACGTAAAGGAATATTATTTGGGGGTCCAGCCATGGAGAAGAGTTTAGACACTAGGATAAGATAAGGAACACACCCATTATAATGAAATCACATTAGGATTCTCTTTTTAAGCTGTTCCTTAAAACACTAGTGATTAGGAAATCTATTGGAGGCAGAAGCAGTCAAGGGTAGCCTAGGGATAGGGTTAGGCTTAGGGTTAGGCTTAGGGTACTGCTTAGGGTACGGGTTCGGGGAGGGCTTCGGGTACGGCGTCGGGTATGGGTTAGGGTAAGGGTTAGGGTTAGTGTTAGGGTTAGGGCTCGGTTTAGGGAACGGTTTAGGATTAGGGTACGTGTTAGGGTTAGGGTAGGGGTTAGGGTTAGGGTACGTTTTAGGGTTAGGGTAGTTATTAAACCTATCCCACTCTCTAGATACCCCTTAGCACGTAAAGAATATTATTTGGGGGTCCAGCCATGGAGAAGAGTTTAGACACTAGGATAAGATAAGGAACACACCCATTATAAAGAAATAACAAAAAAAAAAAAAAAAAGAAATCACATTAGGATTCTCTTTTTATGCTGTTCCTTAAAACACTAGTTCTTAGGAAGTCTATTGGAGGCAGAAGCAGTCAAGGGTAGCCTAGGGTTAGGGTTAGGCTTAGGGTTAGGCTTAGGGTACGGCTTAGGGTACGGGTTCTGGGAGGGCTTTGGGTGCGGCGTAGGGTGTGGGTTAGGGTTAGTGTTAGTGTTAGGGCTCGGTTTAGTGTATGGCTTAGGATTAGGGTACGTCTTAGGGTTAGGGTAGGGGTTAGGGTTAGGGTACGCTTTAGGGTTAGGGTAGTTATTAAACCTATCCCACTCTCTAGATACCCCTTAGCACGTAAAGGAATATTATTTGGGGGTCCAGCCATGGAGAAGAGTTTAGACACTAGGCTAAGATAAGGAACACACCCTTTATAAAGAAATCACATTAGGATTCTCTTTTTAAGCTGTTCCTTAAAACACTAGTGCTTAGGAAATCTATTGGAGGCAGAAGCAGTCAAGGGTAGCCTAGGTTTAGGGTTAGGCTTAGGGTTAGGCTTAGGGTACGGGTTCTGGGAGGGCTTCGGGTATGGCGTAGGGTATGGGTTAGGGTTAGGGTTAGGGTTAGTGTTAGGGTTAGGGCTTGGTTTAGGGTACGGTTTAGGTTTAGGGCACGTGTTAGGGTTAGGGTAGGGGTTAGGGTTAGGGTACGTGTTAGTGTTAGGGTAGTTATTAAACCTATCCCACTCTCTAGATACCCCTTAGCACGTAAAGGAATATTATTTGGGGGTCCAGCCATGGAGAAGAGTTTAGACACTAGGATAAGATAAGGAACACACCCATTATAAAGAAATCACATTAGGATTCTCTTTTTAAGCTGTTCCTTAAAACACTAGTGCTTAGGAAATCTAATGGAGGCAGAAGCAGTCAAGGGTAGCCTAGGGTTATGGTTAGGCTTAGGGTTAGGCTTAGGGTACGGCTTAAGGTACGTGTTCGAGGAGGACTTTGGGTACGGTGTAGGGTATGGGTTAGGGTTAGGGTTAGGGTTAGTGTTAGGGTTAGGGTTCGGTTTAGGATACGGTTTAGGATTAGGGTACGTGTTACGGTTAGGGTAGGGGTTAGGGTTTGGGTACGCGTTAGGGTTAGGGTAGTTATTAAACCTATCCCACTCTCTAGATACCCCTTAGCACGTAAAGGAATATTATTTGGGGGTGCAGCCATGGAGAAGAATTTAGACACTAAGATAATATAAGGAACACACCCATTATAAAGAAATCACATTAGGATTCTCTTTTTAAGCTGTTCCTTAAAACACTAGTGCTTAGGAAATCTATTGGAGGCAGAAGCAGTCAAGGGTAGCCTAGGGTTAGGGTTAGGCTTAGGGTTAGGCTTAGGGTACGGCTTAGGGTACGTGTTCGAGGAGGACTTTGGGTACGGCGTAGGGTATGGGTTAGGGTTAGGGTTAGGGTTAGTGTTAGGGTTAGGGTTCGGTTTAGGATACGGTTTAGGATTAGGGTACGTGTTAGTGTTAGGGTAGGCGTTAGGGTTTGGGTACGCGTTAGGGTTAGGGTAGTTATTAAACCTATCCCACTCTCTAGATACCCCTTAGCACGTAAAGGAATATTATTTGGGGGTGCAGCCATGGAGAAGAATTTAGACACTAAGATAATATAAGGAACACACCCATTATAAAGAAATCACATTAGGATTCTCTTTTTAAGCTGTTCCTTAAAACACTAGTGCTTAGGAAATCTATTGGAGGCAGAAGCAGTCAAGGGTAGCCTAGGGTAAGGGTTAGGCTTAGGGTTAGGCTTAGGATACTGCTTAGGGTACGGGTTCGGGGAGGGCTTCGGGTACGGCGTCGGGTATGGGTTAGGGTAAGGGTTAGGGTTAGTGTTAGGGTTAGGGCTCGGTTTAGGGAACGGTTTAGGATTAGGGTACGTATTAGGGTTAGGGTAGGGGTTAGGGTTAGGGTACGTTTTAGGGTTAGGGTAGTTATTAAACCTATCCCACTCTCTAGATACCCCTTAGCACGTAAAGAATATTATTTGGGGGTCCAGCCATGGAGAAGAGTTTAGACACTAGGATAAGATAAGGAACACACCCATTATAAAGAAATCACAAAAAAAAAAAAGAAAAAAAAGAAATCACATTAGGATTCTCTTTTTATGCTGTTCCTTAAAACACTAGTGCTTAGGAAGTCTATTGGAGGCAGAAGCAGTCAAGGGTAGCCTAGGGTTAGTGTTAGGCTTAGGGTTAGGCTTAGGGTACGGCTTAGGGTACGGGTTCTGGGAGGGCTTCGGGTGCGGCGTAGGGTGTGGGTTAGGGTTAGTGTTAGTTTTAGGGCTCGGTTTAGTGTATGGCTTAGGATTAGGGTACGTGTTAAGGTTAGGGTAGGGGTTAGGGTTAGGGTACGCTTTAGGGTTAGGGTAGTTATTAAACCTATCCCACTCTCTAGATACCCCTTAGCACATAAAGGAATATTATTTGGGGGTCCAGCCATGGAGAAGAGTTTAGACACTAGGCTAAGATAAGGAACACACCCTTTATAAAGAAATCACATTAGGATTCTCTTTTTAAGCTGTTTCTTAAAACACTAGTGCTTAGGAAATCTATTGGAGGCAGAAGCAGTCAAGGGTAGCCTAGGGTTAGGGTTAGGCTTAGGGTTAGGCTTAGGGTACTGCTTAGGGTACGGGTTCGGGGAGGGCTTCGAGTATGGCGTAGGGTATGGGTTAGGGTTAGGGTTAGGGTTAGTGTTAGGGTTAGGGCTTGGTTTAGGGTACGGTTTAGGTTTAGGGCACGTGTTAGGGTTAGGGTAGGGGTTAGGGTTAGGGTACGTGTTAGGGTTACGGTAGTTATTAAACCTATCCCACTCTCTAGATACCCCTTAGCACGTAAAGAAATATTATTTGGGGGTCCAGCCATGGAGAAGAGTTTAGACACTAGGATAAGATAAGGAACACACCCATTATAAAGAAATCACATTAGGATTGTCTTTTTAAGCTGTTCCTTAAAACACTAGTGCTTAGGAAATCTATTGGAGGCAGAAGCAGTCAAGGGTAGCCTAGGGTTATGGTTAGGCTTAGGGTTAGGCTTAGGGTACGGCTTAGGGTACGTGTTCGAGGAGGACTTTGGGTACGGCGTAGGGTATGGGTTAGGGTTAGGGTTAGGGTTAGTGTTAGGGTTAGGGTTCGGTTTAGGATACGGTTTAGGATTAGGGTACGTGTTAGTGTTAGGGTAGGGGTTAGGGTTTGGGTACGCGTTAGGGTTAGGGTAGTTATTAAACCTATCCCACTCTCTAGATACCCCTTAGCACGTAAAGGAATATTATTTGGGGGTGCAGCCATGGAGAAGAATTTAGACACTAAGATAATATAAGGAACACACCCATTATAAAGAAATCACATTAGGATTCTCTTTTTAAGCTGTTCCTTAAAACACTAGTGCTTAGGAAATCTATTGGAGGCAGAAGCAGTCAAGGGTGGCCTAGGGTTAGGTTTAGGCATAGGGTTAGGCTTAGGATACGGCTTAGGGTACGTGTTCGGCGAGGGCTTCGGGTATGGCGTAGGGTATGGGTTAGGGTTAGGGTTAGGGTTAGTGTTAGTGTTAGGGCTCGGTTTAGTGTACGGCTTAGGATTAGGGTACGTGTTAGGGTTAGGGTAGGGGTTAGGGTTAGGGTACGCATTAGGGTTAGGGTAGTTATTAAACCTATCCCACTCTCTAGATACCCCTTAGCACGTAAAGGAATATTATTTGGGGGTCCAGCCATGGAGAAGAGTTTAGACACTAGGCTAAGATAAGGAACACACCCTTTATAAAGAAATCACATTAGGATTCTCTTTTTAAGCTGTTCCTTAAAACACTATTGCTTAGCAAATCTATTGGAGGCAGAAGCAGTCAAGGGTAGCCTAGTGTTAAGGTTAGGCTTAGGCTTAGGCTAAGGGTACGGCTTAGGGTACGGGTTCGGGGAGGGCTTTGGGTACGGCGTAGGGTATGGGTTAGGGTTAGGGTTAGGGTTAGTGTTAGGGTTAGGGCTTGGTTTAGGGTACGGTTTAGGTTTAGGGCACGTGTTAGGGTTAGGGTAGGGGTTAGGGTTAGGGTACGTGTTAGTGTTAGGGTAGTTATTAAACCTATCCCACTCTCTAGATACCCCTTAGCACGTAAAGGAATATTATTTGGGGGTCCAGCCATGGAGAAGAGTTTAGACACTAGGATAAGATAACGAACACACCCATTATAATGAAATCACATTAGGATTCTCTTTTTAAGCTGTTCCTTAAAACACTAGTGCTTAGGAAATCTATTGGAGGCAGAAGCAGTCAAGGGTAGCCTAGGGTTATGGTTAGGCTTAGGGTTAGGCTTAGGGTACGGCTTAGGGTACGTGTTCGAGGAGGACTTTGGGTATGGCGTAGGGTATGGGTTAGGGTTAGGGTTAGGGTTAGTGTTAGGGTTAGGGTTCGTTTTAGGATACGGTTTAGGATTAGGGTACGTGTTAGGGTTAGGGTAGGGGTTAGGGTTTGGGTACGAGTTAGGGTTAGGGTAGTTATTAAACCTATCCCACTCTCTAGATACCCTTTAGCACGTAAAGGAATATTATTTGGGGGTGCAGCCATGGAGAAGAATTTAGACACTAAGATAATATAAGGAACACACCCATTATAAAGAAATCACATTAGGATTCTCTTTTTAAGCTGTTCCTTAAAACACTAGTGCTTAGGAAATCTATTGGAAGCAGAAGCAGTCAAGGGTAGCCTAGGGTTAGGGTTAGGCTTAGGGTTAGGCTTAGGGTACGGCTTAGGGTACATGTTCGAGGAGGACATTTCGTACGGCGTACGGTATGGGTTAGGGTTAGGGTTAGTGTTAGGGTTAGGGCTCGGTTTAGGATACGGGTTAGGATTAGGGTACGTGTTAGTGTTAGGGTAGGGGTTAGGGTTTGTGTACGCGTTAGGGTTAGGGTAGTTATTAAACCCATCCCACTCTCTAGATACCCCTTAGGACGTAAAGGAATATTATTTGGGGGTGCAGCCATGGAGAAGAGTTTAGACACTAAGATAATATAAGGAACACACACATTATAAAGAAATCACATTAGGATTCTCTTTTTAAGCTGTTCCTTAAACCATTAGTGCTTAGGAAATCTATTGGAGGCAGAGGCAGGCAAGGGTAGCCTAGGGTTAGGGTTAGGCTTAGGGTACGGCTTAGGGTATGGGTTCGGGGAGGGGTTCGGGTATGGCGTAGGGTATGGGTTATGGGTAGGGTTTGGGTTAGTGTTAGGGTTAGGGCTCCGTTTAGGTTACGGGTTAGGATTAGGGTACGTGTTAGGGTTAGGGTAGGGGTTAGGGTTAGGGTACGCGTTAGTGTTAGGGTAGTTATTAAACCTATCCCACTCTCTAGATACCCCTTAGCACGTAAAGGAATATTATTTGGGGGTCCAGCCATGGAGAAGAGTTTAGACACTACGATAAGATAAGGAACACACCCATTATAATGAAATCACATTAGGATTCTCTTTTTAAGCTGTTCCTTAAAACACTAGTGCTTAGGAAATCTATTGGAGGCAGAAGCAGTCAAGGGTAGCCTAGGGATAGGGTTAGGCTTAGGGTTAGGCTTAGGGTACTGCTTAGGGTACGGGTTCGGGGAGGGCTTCGGGTACGGCGTCGGGTATGGGTTAGGGTAAGGGTTAGGGTTAGTGTTAGGGTTAGGGCTCGGTTTAGGGAACGGTTTAGGATTAGGGTACGTGTTAGGGTTAGGGTAGGGGTTAGGGTTAGGGTACGTTTTAGGGTTAGGGTAGTTATTAAACCTATCCCACTCTCTAGATACCCCTTAGCACGTAAAGAATATTATTTGGGGGTCCAGCCATGGAGAAGAGTTTAGACACTAGGATAAGATAAGGAACACACCCATTATAAAGAAATAACAAAAAAAAAAAAAAAAAAGAAATCACATTAGGATTCTCTTTTTATGCTGTTCCTTAAAACACTAGTGCTTAGGAAGTCTATTGGAGGCAGAAGCAGTCAAGGGTAGCCTAGGGTTAGGGTTAGGCTTAGGGTTAGGCTTAGGGTACGGCTTAGGGTACGGGTTCTGGGAGGGCTTTGGGTGCGGCGTAGGGTGTGGGTTAGGGTTAGTGTTAGTGTTAGGGCTCGGTTTAGTGTATGGCTTAGGATTAGGGTACGTGTTAGGGTTAGGGTAGGGGTTAGGGTTAGGGTACGCTTTAGGGTTAGGGTAGTTATTAAACCTATCCCACTCTCTAGATACCCCTTAGCACGTAAAGGAATATTATTTGGGGGTCCAGCCATGGAGAAGAGTTTAGACACTAGGCTAAGATAAGGAACACACCCTTTATAAAGAAATCACATTAGGATTCTCTTTTTAAGCTGTTCCTTAAAACACTAGTGCTTAGGAAATCTATTGGAGGCAGAAGCAGTCAAGGGTAGCCTAGGTTTAGGGTTAGGCTTAGGGTTAGGCTTAGGGTACTGCTTAGGGTACGGGTTCTGGGAGGGCTTCGGGTATGGCGTAGGGTATGGGTTAGGGTTAGGGTTAGGGTTAGTGTTAGGGTTAGGGCTTGGTTTAGGGTACGGTTTAGGTTTAGGGCACGTGTTAGGGTTAGGGTAGGGGTTAGGGTTAGGGTACGTGTTAGTGTTAGGGTAGTTATTAAACCTATCCCACTCTCTAGATACCCCTTAGCACGTAAAGGAATATTATTTGGGGGTCCAGTCATGGAGAAGAGTTTAGACACTAGGATAAGATAAGGAACACACCCATTATAAAGAAATCACATTAGGATTCTCTTTTTAAGCTGTTCCTTAAAACACTAGTGCTTAGGAAATCTAATGGAGGCAGAAGCAGTCAAGGGTAGCCTAGGGTTATGGTTAGGCTTAGGGTTAGGCTTAGGGTACGGCTTAAGGTACGTGTTCGAGGAGGACTTTGGGTACGGTGTAGGGTATGGGTTAGGGTTAGGGTTAGGGTTAGTGTTAGGGTTAGGGTTCGGTTTAGGATACGGTTTAGGATTAGGGTACGTGTTACGGTTAGGGTAGGGGTTAGGGTTTGGGTACGCGTTAGGGTTAGGGTAGTTATTAAACCTATCCCACTCTCTAGATACCCCTTAGCACGTAAAGGAATATTATTTGGGGGTGCAGCCATGGAGAAGAATTTAGACACTAAGATAATATAAGGAACACACCCATTATAAAGAAATCACATTAGGATTCTCTTTTTAAGCTGTTCCTTAAAACACTAGTGCTTAGGAAATCTATTGGAGGCAGAAGCAGTCAAGGGTAGCCTAGGGTTAGGGTTAGGCTTAGGGTTAGGCTTAGGGTACGGCTTAGGGTACGTGTTCGAGGAGGACATTTGGTACGGCGTAAGGTATGGGTTAGGGTTAGGGTTAGTGTTAGGGTTAGGGCTCGGTTTAGGATACGGGTTAGGATTAGGGTACGTGTTAGTGTTAGGGTAGGGGTTAGGGTTTGTGTACGCGTTAGTGTTAGGGTAGTTATTAAACCTATCCCACTCTCTAGATACCCCTTAGGACGTAAAGGAATATTATTTGGGGGTGCAGCCATGGAGAAGAGTTTAGACACTAAGATAATATAAGGAACACACACATTATAAAGAAATCACATTAGGATTCTCTTTTTAAGCTGTTCCTTAAACCACTAGTGCTTAGGAAATCTATTGGAGGCAGAGGCAGGCAAGGGTAGCCTAGGGTTAGGTTTAGGCTTAGGGTACGGCTTAGGGTATGGGTTCGGGGAGGGGTTCGGGTATGGCGTAGGGTATAGGTTAGGGTTAGGGTTTGGGTTAGTGTTAGGGTTAGGGCTCCGTTTAGGTTACGGGTTAGGATTAGGGTACGTGTTAGGGTTAGGGTAGGGGTTAGGGTTAGGGTACGCGTTAGTGTTAGGGTAGTTATTAAACCTATCCCACTCTCTAGATACCCCTTAGCACATAAAGGAATATTATTTGGGGGTCCAGCCATGGAGAAGAGTTTAGACACTAGGATAAGATAAGGAACACACCCATTATAAAGAAATCACATTAGGATTCTCTTTTTAAGCTGTTCCTTAAAACACTAGTGCTTAGGAAATCTATTGGAGGCAGAAGCAGTCAAGGGTAGCCTAGGGTTATGGTTAGGCTTAGGGTTAGGCTTAGGGTACGGCTTAGGGTACGTGTTCGAGGAGGACTTTGGGTACGGCGTAGGGTATGGGTTAGGGTTAGGGTTAGGGTTAGTGTTAGGGTTAGGGTTCGGTTTAGGATACGGTTTAGGATTAGGGTACGTGTTAGTGTTAGGGTAGGGGTTAGGGTTTGGGTACGCGTTAGGGTTAGGGTAGTTATTAAACCTATCCCACTCTCTAGATACCCCTTAGCACGTAAAGGAATATTATTTGGGGGTGCAGCCATGGAGAAGAATTTAGACACTAAGATAATATAAGGAACACACCCATTATAAAGAAATCACATTAGGATTCTCTTTTTAAGCTGTTCCTTAAAACACTAGTGCTTAGGAAATCTATTGGAGGCAGAAGCAGTCAAGGGTAGCCTAGGGTTAGGGTTAGGCTTAGGGTACGGCTTAGGGTATGGGTTCGGGGAGGGGTTCGGGTATGGCGTAGGGTATGGGTTAGGGTTAGGGTTTGGGTTAGTGTTAGGGTTAGGGCTCCGTTTAGGTTACGGGTTAGGATTAGGGTACGTGTTAGGGTTAGGGTAGGGGTTAGGGTTAGGGTACGCGTTAGTGTTAGGGTAGTTATTAAACCTATCCCACTCTCTAGATACCCCTTAGCACGTAAAGGAATATTATTTGGGGGTCCAGCCATGGAGAAGAGTTTAGACACTAGGATAAGATAAGGAACACACCCATTATAATGAAATCACATTAGGATTCTCTTTTTAAGCTGTTCCTTAAAACACTACTGCTTAGGAAATCTATTGGAGGCAGAAGCAGTCAAGGGTAGCCTAGGGTAAGGGTTAGGCTTAGGGTTAGGCTTAGGATACTGCTTAGGGTACGGGTTCGGGGAGGGCTTCGGGTACGGCGTCGGGTATGGGTTAGGGTAAGGGTTAGGGTTAGTGTTAGGGTTAGGGCTCGGTTTAGGGAACGGTTTAGGATTAGGGTACGTGTTAGGGTTAGGGTAGGGGTTAGGGTTAGGGTACGTTTTAGGGTTAGGGTAGTTATTAAACCTATCCCACTCTCTAGATACCCCTTAGCACGTAAAGAATATTATTTGGGGGTCCAGCCATGGAGAAGAGTTTAGACACTAGGATAAATAAGGAACACACCCATTATAAAGAAATCACAAAAAAAAAAAAAAAAAAAAGAAATCACATTAGGATTCTCTTTTTATGCTGTTCCTTAAAACACTAGTGCTTAGGAAGTCTATTGGAGGCAGAAGCAGTCAAGGGTAGCCTAGGGTTAGGGTTAGGCTTAGGGTTAGGCTTAGGGTACGGCTTAGGGTACGGGTTCTGGGAGGGCTTCGGGTGCGGCGTAGGGTGTGGGTTAGGGTTAGTGTTAGTGTTAGGGCTCGGTTTAGTGTATGGCTTAGGATTAGGGTACGTGTTAGGGTTAGGGTAGGGGTTAGGGTTAGGGTACGCTTTAGGGTTAGGGTAGTTATTAAACCTATCCCACTCTCTAGATACCCCTTAGCACATAAAGGAATATTATTTGGGGGTCCAGCCATGGAGAAGAGTTTAGACACTAGGCTAAGATAAGGAACACACCCTTTATAAAGAAATCACATTAGGATTCTCTTTTTAAGCTGTTCCTTAAAACACTAGTGCTTAGGAAATCTATTGGAGGCAGAAGCAGTCAAGGGTAGCCTAGGGTTAGGGTTAGGCTTAGGGTTAGGCTTAGGGTACTGCTTAGGGTACGGGTTCGGGGAGGGCTTCGAGTATGGCGTAGGGTATGGGTTAGGGTTAGGGTTAGGGTTAGTGTTAGGGTTAGGGCTTGGTTTAGGGTACGGTTTAGGTTTAGGGCACGTGTTAGGGTTAGGGTAGGGGTTAGGGTTAGGGTACGTGTTAGGGTTACGGTAGTTATTAAACCTATCCCACTCTCTAGATACCCCTTAGCACGTAAAGGAATATTATTTGGGGGTCCAGCCATGGAGAAGAGTTTAGACACTAGGATAAGATAAGGAACACACCCATTATAAAGAAATCACATTAGGATTCTCTTTTTAAGCTGTTCCTTAAAACACTAGTGCTTAGGAAATCTATTGGAGGCAGAAGCAGTCAAGGGTAGCCTAGGGTTATGGTTAGGCTTAGGGTTAGGCTTAGGGTACGGCTTAGGGTACGTGTTCGAGGAGGACTTTGGGTACGGCGTAGGGTATGGGTTAGGGTTAGGGTTAGGGTTAGTGTTAGGGTTAGGGTTCGGTTTAGGGTACGGTTTAGGATTAGGGTACGTGTTAGTGTTAGGGTAGGGGTTAGGGTTTGGGTATGCGTTAGGGTTAGGGTAGTTATTAAACCTATCCCACTCTCTAGATACCCCTTAGCACGTAAAGGAATATTATTTGGGGGTGCAGCCATGGAGAAGAATTTAGACACTAAGATAATATAAGGAACACACCCATTATAAAGAAATCACATTAGGATTCTCTTTTTAAGCTGTTCCTTAAAACACTAGTGCTTAGGAAATCTATTGGAGGCAGAAGCAGTCAAGGGTGGCCTAGGGTTAGGGTTAGGCATAGGGTTAGGCTTAGGATACGGCTTAGGGTACGTGTTCGGCGAGGGCTTCGGGTATGGCGTAGGGTATGGGTTAGGGTTAGGGTTAGGGTTAGTGTTAGTGTTAGGGCTCGGTTTAGTGTACGGCTTAGGATTAGGGTACGTGTTAGGGTTAGGGTAGGGGATAGGGTTAGGGTACGCATTAGGGTTAGGGTAGTTATTAAACCTATCCCACTCTCTAGATACCCCTTAGCACGTAAAGGAATATTATTTGGGGGTCCAGCCATGGAGAAGAGTTTAGACACTAGGCTAAGATAAGGAACACAACCTTTATAAAGAAATCACATTAGGATTCTCTTTTTAAGCTGTTCCTTAAAACACTAGTGCTTAGGAAATCTATTGGAGGCAGAAGCAGTCAAGGGTAGCCTAGGGTTAGGGTTAGGCTTAGGGTTAGGCTTAGGGTACGGCTTAGGGTACGTGTTCGAGGAGGACATGTGGTACGGCGTACGGTATGGGTTAGGGTTAGGGTTAGTGTTAGGGTTAGGGCTCGGTTTAGGATACGGGTTAGGATTAGGGTACGTGTTAGTGTTAGGGTAGGGGTTAGGGTTTGTGTACGCGTTAGTGTTAGGGTAGTTATTAAACCTATCCCACTCTCTAGATACCCCTTAGGACGTAAAGGAATATTATTTGGGGGTGCAGCCATGGAGAAGAGTTTAGACACTAAGATAATATAAGGAACACACACATTATAAAGAAATCACATTAGGATTCTCTTTTTAAGCTGTTCCTTAAACCACTAGTGCTTAGGAAATCTATTGGAGGCAGAGGCAGGCAAGGGTAGCCTAGGGTTAGGGTTAGGCTTAGGGTACGGCTTAGGGTATGGGTTCGGGGAGGGTTTCGGGTATGGCGTAGGGTATAGGTTAGGGTTAGGGTTTGGGTTAGTGTTAGGGTTAGGGCTCCGTTTAGGTTACGGGTTAGGATTAGGGTACGTGTTAGGGTTAGGGTAGGGGTTAGGGTTAGGGTACGCGTTAGTGTTAGGGTAGTTATTAAACCTATCCCACTCTTTAGATACCCCTTAGCACGTAAAGGAATATTATTTGGGGGTCCAGCCATGGAGAAGAGTTTAGACACTAGGATAAGATAAGGAACACACCCATTATAATGATATCACATTAGGATTCTCTTTTTAAGCTGTTCCTTAAAACACTAGTGCTTAGGAAATCTATTGGAGGCAGAAGCAGTCAAGGGTAGCCTAGGGTTAGGGTTAGGCTTAGGGTTAGGCTTAGGGTACTGCTTAGGGTACGGGTTCGGGGAGGGCTTCGAGTATGGCGTAGGGTATGGGTTAGGGTTAGGGTTAGGGTTAGTGTTAGGGTTAGGGCTTGGTTTAGGGTACGGTTTAGGTTTAGGGCACGTGTTAGGGTTAGGGTAGGGGTTAGGGTTAGGGTACGTGTTAGGGTTACGGTAGTTATTAAACCTATCCCACTCTCTAGATACCCCTTAGCACGTAAAGGAATATTATTTGGGGGTCCAGCCATGGAGAAGAGTTGAGACACTAGGATAAGATAAGGAACACACCCATTATAAAGAAATCACATTAGGATTCTCTTTTTAAGCTGTTCCTTAAAACACTAGTGCTTAGGAAATCTATTGGAGGCAGAAGCAGTCAAGGGTAGCCTAGGGTTATGGTTAGGCTTAGGGTTAGGCTTAGGGTACGGCTTAGGGTACGTGTTCGAGGAGGACTTTGGGTACGGCGTAGGGTTGGGTTAGGGTTAGGGTTAGGGTTAGTGTTAGGGTTAGGGTTCGGTTTAGGATACGGTTTAGGATTAGGGTACGTGTTAGTGTTAGGGTAGGGGTTAGGGTTTGGGTACGCGTTAGGGTTAGGGTAGTTATTAAACCTATCCCACTCTCTAGATACCCCTTAGCACGTAAAGGAATATTATTTGGGGGTGCAGCCATGGAGAAGAATTTAGACACTAAGATAATATAAGGAACACACCCATTATAAAGAAATCACATTAGGATTCTCTTTTTAAGCTGTTCCTTAAAACACTAGTGCTTAGGAAATCTATTGGAGGCAGAAGCAGTCAAGGGTGGCCTAGGGTTAGGGTTAGGCATAGGGTTAGGCTTAGGATACGGCTTAGGGTACGTGTTCGGCGAGGGCTTCGGGTATGGCGTAGGGTATGGGTTAGGGTTAGGCTTAGGGTTAGTGTTAGTGTTAGGGCTCGGTTTAGTGTACGGCTTAGGATTAGGGTACGTGTTAGGGTTAGGGTAGGGGTTAGGGTTAGGGTACGTTTTAGGGTTAGGGTAGTTATTAAACCTATCCCACTCTCTAGATACCCCTTAGCACGTAAAGAATATTATTTGGGGGTCCAGCCATGGAGAAGAGTTTAGACACTAGGATAAGATAAGGAACACACCCATTATAAAGAAATCACATTTGGATTCTCTTTTTATTCTGTTCCTTAAAACACTAGTGCTTAGGAAATCTATTGGAGGCAGAAGCAGTCAAGGGTAGCCTAGGGTTAGGGATAGGCTTAGGGTTAGGCTTAGGGTACGGCTTACGGTACGGGTTCGGGGAGGGCTTCGGGT
Source organism: Balaenoptera physalus (assembly GCF_965194825.1). NCBI lineage: Eukaryota > Metazoa > Chordata > Mammalia > Artiodactyla > Balaenopteridae > Balaenoptera > Balaenoptera physalus. The sequence continues at coordinate 29,214 of NW_028126370.1, forward strand.
GCGGCATAGGGTATAGGTTAGGTTTAGGGTTAGGGTTAGTGTTAGGGTTAGGGCTCGGTTTAGGGTATTGGTTAGGATTAGGGTACGTGTTAGGGTTAGGGTAGGGGTTAGGGTTAGGGTACGCGTTAGGGTTAAGGTAGTTATTAAACCTATCCCACTCTCTAGATACCCCTTAGCACGTAAAGGAATATTATTTGGAGGTCCAGCCATGGAGAAGAGTTGAGACACTAGGATAAGATAAGGAACACACACATTATAAAGAAATCACAATAGGATTCTCTTTTTAAGCTGTTCCTTAAAACACTAGTGCTTAGGAAATCTATTGGCGGCAGAAGCAGTCAAGGGTGGCCTAGGGTTAGGGTTAGGCTTAGGGTTAGGCTTAGGATACGGCTTAGGGTACGTGTTCGGCGAGGGCTTCGGGTATGGCGTAGGGTATGGGTTAGGGTTAGGGTTAGGGTTAGTGTTAGGGTTAGGGCTTGGTTTAGGGTACGGTTTAGGTTTAGGGCACGTGTTAGGGTTAGGGTAGGGGTTAGGGTAAGGGTACGTGTTAGGGTTAGGGTAGTTATTAAAACTATCCCACTCTCTAGATACCCCTTAGCACGTAAAGGAATATTATTTGGGGGTCCAGCCATGGAGAAGAGTTTAGACACTAGGATAAGATAAGGAACACACCCATTATAAATAAATCACATTAGGATTCTCTTTTTAAGCTGTTCCTTAAAACACTAGTGCTTAGGAAATCTATTGGAGGCAGAAGCAGTCAAGGGTAGCCTAGGGTTAGGGTTAGGCTTAGGGTTAGGCTTAGGGTACGGCTTAGGGTACGTGTTCGAGGAGGACTTTGGGTACGGCGTAGGGTATGGGTTAGGGTTAGGGTTAGGGTTAGTGTTAGGGTTAGGGCTCGGTTTAGGATACGGTTTAGGATTAGGGTACGTGTTAGTGTTAGGGTTAGGGCTCGGTTTAGGATACGGTTTAGGATTAGGGTACGTGTTAGTGTTAGGGTAGGGGTTAGGGTTTGGGTACGCGTTAGGGTTAGGGTAATTATTAAACCTATCCCACTCTCTAGATACCCCTTAGTACGTAAAGGAATATTATTTGGGGGTGCAGCCATGGAAAAGAGTTTAGACACTAAGATAATATAAGGAACACACCTATTATAAAGAAGTCACATTAGGATTCTCTTTTTAAGCTGTTCCTTAAAACACTAGTGCTTAGGAAATCTATTGGAGGCAGAAGCAGTCAAGGGTAGCCTAGGGTTAGGGTTAGGCTTAGGGTTAGGCTTAGGGTACGGCTTAGGGTGCGTGTTCGAGGAGGACTTTTGGTACGGCGTACGGTATGGGTTAGGGTTTAGGTTAGGGTTAGTGTTAGGGTTAGGGCTCGGTTTAGGATACGGGTTAGGATTAGGGTATGTGTTAGTGTTAGGGTAGGGGTTAGGGTTTGGGTACGCGTTAGGGTTAGGGTAGTTATTATACCTATCCCAATCTCTAGATACCCCTTAGCACGTAAAGGAATATTATTTGGGGGTGCAGCCATGGAAAAGAGTTTAGACACTAAGATAATATAAGGAACACACCTATTATAAAGAAATCACATTAGGATTCTCTTTTTAAGCTGTTCCTTAAACCACTAGTGCTTAGGAAATCTATTGGAGGCAGAGGCAGGCAAGGGTAGCCTAGGGTTAGGGTTAGGCTTAGGGTTAGGCTTAGGGTACGGCTTAGGGTATGGGTTCGGGGAGGGGTTCGGGTACGGCGTAGGGTATGTGTTAGGGTTAGGGTTTGGGTTAGTGTTAGGGTTAGGGCTCCGTTTAGGGTACGGGTTAGGATTAGGGTACGTGTTAGGGTTAGGGTAGGGGTTAGGGTTAGGGTACGCGTTAGTGTTAGGGTAGTTATTAAACCTATCCCACTCTCTAGATACCCCTTAGCACGTAAAGGAATATTATTTGGGGGTCCAGCCATGGAGAAGAGTTTAGACACTAGGATAAGATAAGGAACACTCCCATTATAATGAAATTACATTAGGATTCTCTTTTTAAGCTGTTCCTTAAAACACTAGTGCTTAGGAAATCTATTGGAGGCAGAAGCAGTCAAGGGTAGCCTAGGGTTAGGGTTAGGCTTAGGGTTAGGCTTAGGGTACTGCTTAGGGTACGGGTTCGGGGAGGGGTTCGTGTACGGCGTAGGGTATGGGTTAGGGTAAGTGTTAGGGTTAGTGTTAGGGTTACGGCTCGGTTTAGGTGACGGTTTAGGATTAGGGTACGTGTTAGGGTTAGGGTAGGGGTTAGGGTTAGGGTACGTTTTAGGGTTAGGGTAGTTATTAAACCTATCCCACTCTCTAGATACCCCTTAGCACGTAAAGGAATATTATTTGGGGGTCCAGCCATGGAGAAGAGTTTAGACACTAGGATAAGATACGGAACACACCCATTATAATGAAATCACATTAGGATTCTCTTTTGAAGCTGTTCCTTAAAACACTAGTGCTTAGGAAATCTATTGGAGGCAGAAGCAGTCAAGGGTAGCCTAGGGTTAGGGTTAGGCTTAGGGTTAGGCTTAGGGTACTGCTTAGGGTACGGGTTCGGGGAGGGCTTCGGGTACGGCATCGGGTATGGGTTAGGGTAAGGGTTAGGGTTAGTGTTAGGGTTAGGGCTCGGTTTAGGGAACGGTTTAGGTTTAGGGCACGTGTTAGGGTTAGGGTAGGGGTTAAGGTTAGGGCTTGGTTTAGGGTACGGTTTAGGTTTAGGGCACGTGTTAGGGTTAGGGTAGGGGTTAGGGTAAGGGTACGTGTTAGGGTTAGGGTAGTTAGGGTTAGGGTTAGTGTTAGGGTTAGGGTTAGGGTTAGGGTTAGGGTTAGGGTTAGGGTTAGGCTTAGGGTTAGGCTTAGGATACGGCTTAGGGTACGTGTTCGGCGAGGGCTTCGGGTATGGCGTAGGGTATGGGTTAGGGTTAGGGTTAGGGTTAGTGTTAGGGTTAGGGCTTGGTTTAGGTTACGGTTTAGGTTTAGGGCACGTGTTAGGGTTAGGGTAGGGGTTAGGGTTAGGGTACGTGTTAGTGTTAGGGTAGTTATTAAACCTATCCCACTCTCTAGATACCCCTTAGCACGTAAAGGAATATTATTTGGGGGTCCAGCCATGGAGAAGAGTTTAGACACTAGGATAAGATAAGGAACACACCCATTATAAAGAAATCACATTAGGATTCTCTTTTTAAGCTGTTCCTTAAAACACTAGTGCTTAGGAAATCTATTGGAGGCAGAAGCAGTCAAGGGTAGCCTAGGGTTATGGTTAGGCTTAGGGTTAGGCTTAGGGTACGGCTTAGGGTACGTGTTCGAGGAGGACTTTGGGTACGGCGTAGGGTATGGGTTAGGGTTAGGGTTAGGGTTAGTGTTAGGGTTAGGGTTCGGTTTAGGATACGGTTTAGGATTAGGGTACGTGTTAGGGTTAGGGTAGGGGTTAGGGTTTGGGTACGCGTTAGGGTTAGGGTAGTTATTAAACCTATCCCACTCTCTAGATACCCCTTAGCACGTAAAGGAATATTATTTGGGGGTGCAGCCATGGAGAAGAGTTTAGACACTAAGATAATATAAGGAAAACACCTATTATAAAGAAATTACATTAGGATTCTCTTTTTAAGCTGTTCCTTAAAACACTAGTGCTTAGGAAATCTATTGGAGGCAGAAGCAGTCAAGGGTAGCCTAGGGTTAGGGTTAGGCTTAGGGTTAGGCTTAGGGTACGGCTTAGGGTACGGGTTCGGTGAGGGGTTCGGGTACGGCGTAGGGTATGGGTTAGGGTTAGGGTTTGGGTTAGTGTTAGGGTTAGGGCTCGGTTTAGGTTATTGGTTAGGATTAGGTTACGTGTTAGGGTTAGGGTAGGGGTTACGGTTAGGGTACGCGTTAGGTTTAGGGTAGTTATTAAACCTATCCCGCTCTCTAGATACCCCTTAGCACGTAAAGGAATATTATTTGGAGGTCCAGCCATGGAGAAGCGTTTAGACACTAGGATAAGATAAGGAACACACACATTATAAAGAAATCACATTAGGATTCTCTTTTTAAGCTGTTCCTTAAAACACTAGTGCTTAGGAAATCTATTGGATGCAGAAGCAGTCAAGGGTAGCCTAGGGTTAGGGTTAGGCTTAGGGTTAGGCTTAGGGTACGGCTTAGGGTACGGGTTCGGTGAGGGGTTCGGGTACGGCGTAGGGTATGGGTTAGGGTTAGGGTTTGGGTTAGTGTTAGGGTTAGGGCTCGGTTTAGGGTATTGGTTAGGATTAGGTTACGTGTTAGGGTTAGGGTAGGGGTTACGGTTAGGGTACGCGTTAGGTTTAGGGTAGTTATTAAACCTATCCCGCTCTCTAGATACCCCTTAGCACGTAAAGGAATATTATTTGGAGGTCCAGCCATGGAGAAGCGTTTAGACACTAGGATAAGATAAGGAACACACACATTAGAAAGAAATCACATTAGGATTCTCTTTTTAAGCTGTTCCTTAAAACACTAGTGCTTAGGAAATCTATTGGAAGCAGAAGCAGTCAAGGGTAGCCTAGGGTTAGGGTTAGGCTTAGGGTTAGGCTTAGGGTACTGCTTACGGTACGGGTTCGGGGAGGGCTTCGGGCACGGCATAGGGTATGGGTTAGGGTTAGGGTTAGGGTTAGTGTTAGGGTTAGGGCTCGGTTTAGGGTACGGTTTAGGATTAGGGTACGTGTTAGGGTTAGGGTAGGGGTTAGGGATAGGGTACGTTTTAGGGTTAGGGTAGTTATTAAACCTATCCCACTCTCTAGATACCCCTTAGAACGTAAAGAATATTATTTGGGGGTCCAGCCATGGAGAAGAGTTTAGACACTAGGATAAGATAAGGAACACACCCATTATAAAGAAATCACATTAGGATTCTCTTTTTATGCTGTTTCTTAAAACACTAGTGCTTAGGAAATTTATTGGAGGCAGAAGCAGTCAAGGGTAGCCTAGGGTTAGGGTTAGGCTTAGGGTTAGGCTTAGGCTACGGCTTAGGGTACGAGTTCGGTGAGGGCTTCGGATACGGCGTAGGGTATGGGTTTGGGTTAGGGTTAGGGTTAGTGTTAGGGTTAGGGCTCGGTTTAGTGTACGGCTTAGGATTAAGGTACGTGTTAGGGTTAGGGTAGGGGTTAGGGTTAGGGTACGCATTAGGGTTAGGGTAGTTATTAAATCTATCCCACTCTCTAGATACCCCTTAGCACGTAAAGGAATATTATTTGGGGGTCCAGCCATGGAGAAGAGTTTAGACACTAGGGTAAGATAAGGAACACACCCTTTATAAAGAAATCACATTAGGATTCTCTTTTTAAGCTGTTCCTTAAAACACTAGTGCTTAGGAAATCTATTGGAGTCAGAAGCAGTCAAGGGTAGCCTAGTGTTAGGGTTAGGCTTAGGGTTAGGCTAAGGGTACGGCTTAGGGTACGGGTTCGGGGAGGGCTTCGGGTACGGCGTAGGGTATGGGTTAGGGTTAGGGTTAGGGTTAGTGTTAGGGTTAGGGCTTGGTTTAGGGTACGGTTTAGGTTTAGGGCACGTGTTAGGGTTAGGGTAGGGGTTAGGGTTAGGGTACATGTTAGGGTTAGGGTAGTTATTAAACCTATCCCACTCTCTAGATACCCCTTAGCACTTAAAGGATTATTATTTGGGGATCCAGCCATGGAGAATAGTTTAGACACTAGGATAAGATAAGGAACACACACATTATAAAGAAATCACATTAGGATTCTCTTTTTAAGCTGTTCCTTAAAACACTAGTGCTTAGGAAATCTATTGGAGGCAGAAGCAGTCAAGGGTAGCCTAGGGTTACATTTAGGCTTAGGGTTAGGCTTAGGATACGGCTTAGGGAACGGGTTCGGGGAGGGGTTCGGGTACGACGTAGGGTATGGGTTACGGTTAGGGTTTGGGTTAGTGTTAGGGTTAGGGCTCCGTTTAGGGTACGGGTTAGGATTAGGGTACGTGTTAGGGTTAGGGTAGGGGTTTGGGTTAGGGTACGTTTTAGGGTTAGGGTAGTTATTAAACCTATCCCACTCTCTAGATACCCCTTAGCACGTAAAGAATATTATTTGGGGGTCCAGCCATGGAGAAGAGTTTAGACACTAGGATAAGATAAGGAACACAACAATTATAAAGAAATCACATTAGGATTCTCTTTATATGCTGTTCCTTAAAACACTAGTGCTTAGGAAATCTATTGGAGGCAGAAGCAGTCAAGGGTAGCCTAGGGTTAGGGTTAGGCTTAGGGTTAGGCTTAGGGTACGGCTTAGGGTACGGGTTTGGGGGGGCTTCGGGTGCAGCATAGGGAATGGGTTAGGGTTAGAGTTAGGGTTAGTGTTAGGGTTAGGGCTCGGTTTAGGGTACGGTTTAGGATTAGGGTACGTGTTAGGATTAGGGTAGGGGTTAGGGATAGGGTACGTTTTAGGGTTAGGGTAGTTATTAAACCTATCCCACTCTCTAGATACCCCTTAGAACGTAAAGAATATTATTTGGGGGTCCAGCCATGGAGAAGAGTTTAGACACTAGGATAAGATAAGGAACACACCCATTATAAAGAAATCACATTAGGATTCTCTTTTTATGCTGTTCCTTAAAACACTAGTGCTTAGGAAATTTATTGGAGGCAGAAGCAGTCAAGGGTAGCCTAGGGTTAGGGTTAGGCTTAGGGTTAGGCTTAGGCTACGGCTTAGGGTACGAGTTCGGTGAGGGCTTCGGGTACGGCGTAGGGTATGGGTTTGGGTTAGGGTTAGGGTTAGTGTTAGGGTTAGGGCTCGGTTTAGTGTACGGCTTAGGATTAAGGTACGTGTTAGGGTTAGGGTAGGGGTTAGGGTTAGGGTACGCATTAGGGTTAGGGTAGTTATTAAACCTATCCCACTCTCTAGATACCCCTTAACACGTAAAGGAATATTATTTGGGGGTCCAGCCATGGAGAAGGGTTTAGACACTAGGCTAAGATAAGGAACACACCGTTTATAAAGAAATCACATTAGGATTCTCTTTTTAAGCTGTTCCTTAAAACACTAGTGCTTAGGAAATCTATCGGAGGCAGAAGCAGTCAAGGGTAGCCTAGTGTTAGGGTTAGGCTTAGGGTTAGGCTAAGGGTACGGCTTAGGGTACGGGTTCAGGGAGGGCTTCGTGTACGGCGTAGGGTATGGGTTAGGGTTAGGGTTAGGGTTAGTGTTAGGGTTAGGGCTTGGTTTAGGGTACGGTTTAGGTTTAGAGTACATATTAGGGTTAGGGTAGGGGTTAGGGTTAGGGTACATGTTAGGGTTAGGGTAGTTATTAAACCTATCCCACTCTCTAGATACCCCTTAGCACGTAAAGAATATTATTTGGGGGTCCAGCCATGGAGAAGAGTTTAGACACTAGGATAAGATAAGGAACACAACAATTATAAAGAAATCACATTAGGATTCTCTTTATATGCTGTTCCTTAAAACACTAGTGCTTAGGAAATCTATTGGAGGCAGAAGCAGTCAAGGGTAGCCTAGGGTTAGGGTTAGGCTTAGGGTTAGGCTTAGGGTACGGCTTAGGGTACGGGTTTGGGGGGGCTTCGGGTGCGGCGTAGGGTATGGGTTAAGGTTAGGGTTAGGGTTAGTGTTAGGGTTAGGGCTCGGTTTAGGGTAGGGTTTAGGATTAGGGTACGTGTTAGGATTAGGGTAGGGGTTAGGGATAGGGTACGTTTTAGGGTTAGGGTAGTTATTAAACCTATCCCACTCTCTAGATACCCCTTAGAACGTAAAGAATATTATTTGGGGGTCCAGCCATGGAGAAGAGTTTAGACACTAGGATAAGGTAAGGAACACACACATTATAAAGAAATCACATTAGGATTCTCTTTTTAAGCTGTTCCTTAAAACACTAGTGCTTAGGAAATCTATTGGAGGCAGAAGCAGTCAAGGGTGGCTTAGGGTTAGGGTTAGGCTTAGCGTTAGGCTTAGGATACGGCTTAGGGTACGTGATCGGCGAGGGCTTCGGGTATGGCGTAGGGTATGGGTTAGGGTTAGGGTTAGGGTTAGTGTTAGTGTTAGGGCTCGGTTTAGTGTACGGCTTAGGATTAGGTTACTTGTTAGTGTTAGGGTAGGGGTTAGGGTTAGGGTACGCATTAGGGTTAGGGTAGTTATTAAACCTATCCCACTCTCTAGATACCCCTTAGCACGTAAAGGAATATTATTTGGGGGTCCAGCCATGGAGAAGAGTTTAGACAGTAGGCTAAGATAAGGAACACACCCTTTATAAAGAAATCGCATTAGGATTCTCTTTTTAAGCTGTTCCTTAAAACACTAGTGCTTAGGAAATCTATTGGAGTCAGAAGCAGTCAAGGGTAGCCTAGTGTTAGGGTTAGGCTTAGGGTTAGGCTAAGGGTACGGCTTAGGGTACGGGTTCGGGGAGGGCTTCGGGTACGGCGTAGGGTATGGGTTAGGGTTAGGGTTAGGGTTAGTGTTAGGGTTAGGGCTTGGTTTAGGGTACGGTTTAGGTTTAGGGCACGTGTTAGGGTTAGGGTAGAGGTTAGGGTTAGGGTACATGTTAGTGTTAGGGTAGTTATTAAACCTATCCCACTCTCTAGATACCCCTTAGCACTTAAAGGATTATTATTTGGGGATCCAGCCATGGAGAATAGTTTAGACACTAGGATAAGATAAGGAACACACACATTATAAAGAAATCACATTAGGATTCTCTTTTTAAGCTGTTCCTTAAAACACTAGTGCTTAGGAAATCTATTGGAGGCAGAAGCAGTCAAGGGTAGCCTAGGGTTACGTTTAGGCTTAGGGCTAGGCTTAGGATACGGCTTAGGGAACGGGTTCGGGGTGGGGTTCGGGTACCACGTAGGGTATGGGTTACGGTTAGGGTTTGGGTTAGTGTTAGGGTTAGGGCTCCGTTTAGGGTACGGGTTAGGATTAGGGTACGTGTTAGGGTTAGGGTAGGGGTTTGGGTTAGGGTACGTTTTAGGGTTAGGCTAGTTATTAAACCTATCCCACTCTCTAGATACCCCTTAGCACGTAAAGAATATTATTTGGGGGTCCAGCCATGGAGAAGAGTTTAGACACTAGGATAAGATAAGGAACACACCCATTATAAAGAAATCACATTAGGATTCTCTTTTTATGCTGTTCCTTAAAACACTAGTGCTTAGGAAATTTATTGGAGGCAGAAGCAGTCAAGGGTAGCCTAGGGTTAGGGTTAGGCTTAGGGTTAGGCTTAGGCTACGGCTTAGGGTACGAGTTCGGTGAGGACTTCGGGTACGGCGTAGGGTATGGGTTTGGGTTAGGGTTAGGGTTAGTGTTAGGGTTAGGGCTCGGTTTAGTGTACGGCTTAGGATTAAGGTACGTGTTAGGGTTAGGGTAGGGTTTAGGGTTAGGGTACGCATTAGGGTTAGGGTAGTTATTAAACCTATCCCACTCTCTAGATACCCCTTAGCACGTAAAGGAATATTATTTGGGGGTCCAGCCATGGAGAAGAGTTTAGACACTAGGCTAAGATAAGGAACACACCGTTTATAAAGAAATCACATTAGGATTCTCTTTTTAAGCTGTTCCTTAAAACACTAGTGCTTAGGAAATCTATTGGAGGCAGAAGCAGTCAGGGGTAGCCTAGTGTTAGGGTTAGGCTTAGGGTTAGGCTAAGGGTACGGCTTAGGGTACGGGTTCGGGGAGGGCTTCGGGTACGGCGTAGGGTATGGGTTAGGGTTAGGGTTAGGGTTAGTGTTAGGGTTAGGGCTTGGTTTAGGGTACGGTTTAGGTTTAGGGCACGTGTTAGGGTTAGGGTAGGGGATAGGGTTAGGGTACATGTTAGGGTTAGGGTAGTTATTAAACCTATCCCACTCTCTAGATACCCCTTAGCACTTAAAGGATTATTATTTGGGGATCCAGCCATGGAGAAGAGTTTAGACACTAGGATAAGATAAGGAACACACACATTATAAAGAAATCACATTAGGATTATCTTTTTAAGCTGTTCCTTAAAACACTAGTGCTTACGAAATCTATTGGAGGTAGAAGCAGTCAAGGGTAGCCTAGGGTTACGTTTAGGCTTAGGGTTAGGCTTAGGATACGGCTTAGGGAACGGGTTCGGGGAGGGGTTCGGGTACGACGTAGGGTATGGGTTACGGTTAGGGTTTGGGTTAGTGTTAGGGTTAGGTCTCCGTTTAGGGTACGGGTTAGGATTAGGGTACGTGTTAGGGTTAGAGTAGGGGTTAGGGTTAGGGTACGCGTTAGGGTTAGGGTAGTTATTAAACCTATAACACTCTCCAGATACCCCTTAGCACGTAAAGGAATATTATTTGGGGGTCCAGCCATGGAGAAGAGTTTAGATACTAGGATAAGATAAGGAACACACCCATTATAAAGAAATCCCATTAGGATTCTCTTTTTAAGCTGTTCCTTAAAACATTAGTGCTTAGGAAATCTATTGGAGGCAGAAGCAGTCAAGGGTAGCCTAGGGTTAGGTTTAGGCTTAGGGTTAGGCTTAGGGTACTGCTTAGGGTACGGGTTCGGGGAGGGCTTCGGGCACGGCATAGGGTATGGGTTAGGGTAAGGGTTAGGGTTAGGGCTCCGTTTAGGGTACGGTTTAGGATTAGGGTATGTGTTAGGGTTAGGGTAGGTGTATGGGTTAGGGTACGTTTTAGGTTTAGGGTAGTTATTATACCTATCCCACTCTCTAGATACCCCTTAGCACGTAAAGAATATTATTTGGGGGTTCAGCCATGGAGAAGAGTTTAGACACTAAGATAAGATAAGGAACACAGCAATTATAAAGAAATCACATTAGGATTCCCTTTATATGCTGTTCCTTAAAACACTAGTGCTTAGGAAATCTATTGGAGGCAGAAGCAGTCAAGGGTAGCCTAGGGTTAGGGTTAGGCTTAGGGTTAGGCTTAGGGTACGGCTTAGGGTACGGGTTTGGGGGGGCTTCGCGTGCGGCGTAGGGTATGGGTTAGGGTTAGGTTTAGGGTTAGTGTTGGGGTTAGGGCTCGGTTTAGGGTATTGGTTAGGATTAGGGTACGTGTTAGGGTTAGGGTAGGGGTTAGGATTAGGGTTATTAAACCTATCCCACTCTCTAGATACCCCTTAGCACTTAAAGGAATATTATTTGGGGATCCAGCCATGGAGAAGAGTTTAGACACTAGGATAAGATAAGGAGCACACACATTATAAAGAAATCACATTAGGATTCTCTTTTTAAGGTGTTCCTTAAAACACTAGTGCTTAGGAAATCTATTGGAGGCAGAAGCAGTCAAGGGTAGCCTAGGGTTAGGGTTAGGCTTAGAGTTAGGCTTAGGGTACGGATTAGGGTACGGGTTCGGGGAGGGCTTCAGGTACGGTTTAGGGTATGTGTTAGGGTTAGTGTTAGGGTTAGTGTTAGTGATAGGGCTCGGTTTAGTGTACGGATTAGGATTAGTGTACGTGTTAGGGTTAGGGTAGGGGTTAGGGTTAGGTTTGGTTTTAGGGTTACGGTAGTTATTAAACCTATCCCACTCTCTAGATAACCCTTAGCACGTAAAGAATATTATTTGGGGGTCCAGCCATGGAGAAGAGTTTAGACACTAGGATAAGATAAGGAACACAACCATTATAAAGAAATCACATTAGGATTCTCTTTATATGCTGTTCCTTAAAACACTAGTGCTTAGGAAATCTATTGGAGGCAGAAGCAGTCAAGGGTAGCCTAGGGTTAGCGTTAGGCTTAGGGTTAGGCTTAGGGTACGGCTTAGGGTACGGGTTTGGGGGGGCTTGGGATGCGGCGTAGGGTATGGGTTAGCGTTAGGGTTAGGTTTAGTGTTGGGGTTAGGGCTCGGTTTAGGGTATTGGTTAGGATTAGGGTACGTGTTAGGGTTAGGGTAGGGGTTAGGGTTAGGGTACGCGTTAGGGTTAGGGTAGTTATTAAACCTATCCCACTCTCTAGATACCCCGTAGCACGTAAAGGAATATTATTTGGAGGTCCAGCCATGGAGAAGAGTTTAGACACTAGGATAAGATAAGGTAGACACACATTATAAAGAAATCACATTAGGATTCTTTTTTAAGCTGTTCCTTAAAACAGTAGTGCTTAGGAAATCTATAGGAGGCAGAAGCAGTCAAGGGTAGCCTAGGGATAGGGTTAGGCTAAGGGTTAGGCTTAGGGTACGGCTTAGGGTACGGGTTCGGGGAGGGCTTCGGGTACGGTGTAGGGTATGGGTTAGGGTTAGGGTTAGTGTTAGTTTTAGGGCTCGGTTTAGTGTACGGCTTAGGATTTGGGTACATGTTAGGGTTAGGGTAGGGGTTAGGGTTAGGGTACGCATTAGGGTTAGGGTAGTTATTAAACCTATCCCACTCTCTAGGTACCCCTTAGCACGTAAAGGAATATTATTTGGAGGTCCAGCCATGGAGAAGAGTTTAGACACTAGGATAAGATAAGGAACACACACATTATAATGAAATCACATTAGGATTCTCTTTTTAAGCTGTTCCTTAAAACACTAGTGCTTACGAAATCTATTGGAGGCAGAAGCAGTCAAGCGTAGCCTAGGGTTAGGGTTAGGCTTAGGGTTAGGCTTAGGGTACGGTTTAGGGTACGGGTTCGGGGAGGGCTTCTGGTACGTCGTAGGGTATGGGTTAGGGTTAGGCTTAGGGTTAGTGTTAGGGTTAGGTCTCGGGTTAGGGTACGGGTTAGGATTAGGTTACGTCTTAGGGGTAGAGTAGGGGTTAGGGTTAGGGTACGCGTTAGAGTTAGGGTACTTATTAAACCTATCGCACTCTCTAGATACACCTTAGCACGTAAAGGAATATTATTTGGGGGTCCACACATGAAGAAGAGTTTAGACACTAAGATAAGATAAGGAACACACACATTATAAAGAAATCACATTAGGATTCTCTTTTTAAGCTGTTCCTTAAAACACTAGTGCTTAGGAAATCTATTGGAGGCAGAAGCAGTCAAGGGTAGCCTAGGGTTAGGGTTAGGCTTAGGGTTAGGCTTAGGGTACGGCTTAGGGTACGGGATCGGGGAGGGTTTCGGGTCCGGAGTAGGGTATGGGTTAGGGTTAGGGTTTGGGTTAGGGTTAGTGTTAGGGTTAGGGCTCGGTTTAGGGTACGGGTTAGGATTAGGGTACGTGTTAGGGTTAGGGTAGGGGTTAGGGTTAGGGTACGCGTTAGGGTTAGGGTAGTTATTAAACCTATCCCACTCTCTAGATACCCCTTAGCACGTAAAGGAATATTATTTGGGGGTCCAGCCATGGAGAAGAGTTTAGACACTAGGATAAGATAAGGAACACACCCATTATAAAGAAATAACATTAGGATTCTCTTTTTAAGCTGTTCCTTAAAACATTAGTGCTTAGGAAATCTATTGGAGGCAGAAGCAGTTAAGGGTAGCCTAGGGTTAGGGTTAGGCTTAGGGTTAGGCTTAGGGTACTGCTTAGGGTACGGGTTCGGGGAGGGCTTCGGGCACGGCGAAGGGTATGGGTTAGGGTTAGTGTTAGGGTTAGTGTTAGGGTTAGGGCTCGGTTTAGGGTACGGTTTAGGGTTAGGGTACGTGTTAGGGTTAGGGTAGGGGATAGGGTTAGGGTACGTGTTAGGGTTAGGGTTATTAAACCTATCCCACTCTCTAGATACCCCTTAGCACTTAAAGGAATATTATTTGGGGATCCAGCCATGGAGAAGAGTTTAGACACTAGGATAAGATAAGGAACACACACATTATAAAGAAATCACATTAGGATTCTCTTTTTAAGCTGTTCCTTAAAACACTAGTGCTTAGGAAATCTATTGGAGGCAGAAGCAGTCAAGGGTAGCCTAGGGTTACGTTTAGGCTTAGGGTTAGAGTTAGGATACGGCATAGGGAACGGGTTCGGGGAGGGGTTCGGGTACGACGTAGGGTATGGGTTACGGTTAGGGTTTGGGTTAGTGTTAGGGTTAGGGCTCCGTTTAGGGTACGGGTTAGGATTAGGGTACGTGTTAGGGTTAGGGTAGGGGTTAGGGTTAGGGTACGCGTTAGGGTTAGGGTAGTTATTAAACCTATCCCACTCTCCAGATACCCCTTAGCACGTAAAGGAATATTATTTGGGGGTCCAGCCATGGAGAAGAGTTTAGATACTAGGATAAGATAAGGAACACACCCATTATAAAGAAATCACATTAGGATTCTCTTTTTAAGCTGTTCCTTAAAACATTAGTGCTTAGGAAATCTATTGGAGGCAGAAGCAGTCAAGGGTAGCCTAGGGTTAGGTTTAGGCTTAGGGTACTGCTTAGGGTACGGGTTCGGGGAGGGCTTCGGGCACGGCATATGGTATTGGTTAGGGTAAGGGTTAGGGTTAGTGTTAGGGTTAGGGCTCCGTTTAGGGTACGATTTAGGATTAGGGTACGAGTTAGGGTTAGGGTAGGGGTTTGGGTTAGGGTACGTTTTAGGGTTAGGGTAGTTATTAAACCTATCCGACTCTCTAGATACCCCTTAGCACGTAAAGAATATTATTTGGGGGTCCAGCCATGGAGAAGAGTTTAGACACTAGGATAAGATAAGGAACACACCCATTATAAAGAAATCACATTAGGATTCTCTTTTTATGCTGTTCCTTAAAACACTAGTGCTTCGGAAATCTATTGGAGGCAGAAGCAGTCAAGGGTAGCCTAGGTTTAGGGTTAGGCTTAGGGTACGGCTTAGGGTACGAGTTCGGGGAGGGCTTCGGGAACGGCGTAGGGTATGGGTTAGGGTTAGGTTTAGGGTTAGTGTTAGGGTTAGGTCTCGGTTTAGGGTACGGGTTAGGATTAGGGTACGTGTTAGGGTTAGGGTACGTGTTAGTGTTAGGGTTATTAAACCTATCCCACTCTCTAGATACCCCTTAGCACTTAAAGGAATATTATTTGGGGATCCAGCCATGGAGAAGAGTTTAGACACTAGGATAAGATAAGGAGCACACACATTATAAAGAAATCACATTAGGATTCTCTTTTTAAGGTGTTCCTTAAAACACTAGTGCTTAGGAAATCTATTGGAGGCAGAAGCAGTCAAGGGTAGCCTAGGGTTAGGGTTAGGCTTAGAGTTAGGCTTAGGGTACGGATTAGGGTACGGGTTCGGGGAGGGCTTCGGGTACGGTTTAGGGTATGTGTTAGGGTTAGTGTTAGGGTTAGTGTTAGTGATAGGGCTCGGTTTAGTGTACGGATTAGGATTAGTGTACGTGTTAGGGTTAGGGTAGGGGTTAGGGTTAGGGTACGCGTTAGGGTTAGGGTAGTTATTAAACCTATCCCACTCTCTAGATACCCCTTAGCACGTAAAGGAATATTATTTGGGGGTCCAGCCATGGAGAAGAGTTTAGACACTAGGCTAAGATAAGGAACACACCGTTTATAAAGAAATCACATTAGGATTCTCTTTTTAAGCTGTTCCTTAAAACACTAGTGCTTACGAAATCTATTGGAGGCAGAAGCAGTCAAGGGTAGCCTAGTGTTAGGGTTAGGCTTAGGGTTAGGCTAAGGGTACGGCTTAGGGTACGGGTTCGGGGAGGGCTTCGGGTACGGCGTAGGGTATGGGTTAGGGTTAGGGTTAGGGTTAGTGTTAGGGTTAGGGCTTGGTTTAGGGTACGGTTTAGGTTTAGGGCACGTGTTAGGGTTAGGGTAGGGGATAGGGTTAGGGTACATGTTAGGGTTAGGGTAGTTATTAAACCTATCCCACTCTCTAGATACCCCTTAGCACTTAAAGGATTATTATTTGGGGATCCAGCCATGGAGAAGTGTTTAGACACTAGGATAAGATAAGGAACACACACATTATAAAGAAATCACATTAGGATTAACTTTTTAAGCTGTTCCTTAAAACACTAGTGCTTACGAAATCTATTGGAGGTAGAAGCAGTCAAGGGTAGCCTAGGGTTACGTTTAGGCTTAGGGTTAGGCTTAGGATACGGCTTAGGGAACGGGTTCGGGGAGGGGTTCGGGTACGACGTAGGGTATGGGTTACAGTTAGGGTTTGGGTTAGTGTTAGGGTTAGGTCTCCGTTTAGGGTACGGGTTAGGATTAGGGTACGTGTTAGGGTTAGAGTAGGGGTTAGGGTTAGGGTACGCGTTAGGGTTAGGGTAGTTATTAAACCTATAACACTCTCCAGATACCCCTTAGCACGTAAAGGAATATTATTTGGGGGTCCTGCCATGGAGAAGAGTTTAGATACTAGGATAAGATAAGGAACACACCCATTATAAAGAAATCCCATTAGGATTCTCTTTTTAAGCTGTTCCTTAAAACATTAGTGCTTAGGAAATCTATTGGAGGCAGAAGCAGTCAAGGGTAGCCTAGGGTTAGGTTTAGGCTTAGGGTTAGGCTTAGGGTACTGCTTAGGGTACGGGTTCGGGGAGGGCTTCGGGCACGGCATAGGGTATGGGTTAGGGTAAGGGTTAGGGTTAGGGCTCCGTTTAGGGTACGGTTTAGGATTAGGGTACGTGTTAGGGTTAGGGTAGGGGTTAGGGATAGGGTACGTTTTAGGGTTAGGGTAGTTATTAAACCTATCCCACTCTCTAGATACCCCTTAGCACGTAAAGGAATATTATTTGGGGGTCCAGCCATGGAGAAGAGTTTAGACACTAGGCTAAGATAAGGAACACACCGTTTATAAAGAAATCACATTAGGATTCTCTTTTTAAGCTGTTCCTTAAAACACTAGTGCTTAGGAAATCTATTGGAGGCAGAAGAAGTCAAGGGTAGCCTACTGTTAGGGTTAGGCTTAGGGTTAGGCTAAGGGTACGGCTTAGGGCACGGGTTCGGGGAGGGCTTCGGGTACGGCGTAGGGTATGGGTTAGGGTTAGGGTTAGGGTTAGTGTTAGGGTTAGCGCTCGGTTTAGGGTACGGTTTAGGGTTAGGGTACGTGTTAGGGTTAGGGTAGGGGATAGGGTTAGGGTACGTGTTAGGGTTAGGGTTATTAAACCTATCCCACTCTCTAGATACCCCTTAGCACTTAAAGGAATATTATTTGGGGATCCAGCCATGGAGAAGAGTTTAGACAGTAGGATAAGATAAGGAACACACACATTATAAAGAAATCACATTAGGATTCTCTTTTTAAGCTGTTCCTTAAAACACTAGTGCTTAGGAAATCTATTGGAGGCAGAAGCAGTCAAGGGTAGCCTAGGGTTACGTTTAGGCTTAGGGTTAGAGTTAGGATACGGCTTAGGGAACGGGTTCGGGGAGGGGTTCGGGTACGACGTAGGGTATGGGTTACGGTTAGGGTTTGGGTTAGTGTTAGGGCTAGGGCTCCGTTTTGGGTACGGGTTAGGATTAGGGTACGTGTTAGGGTTAGGGTAGGGGTTAGGGTTAGGATACGCGTTAGGGTTAGGGTAGTTATTAAACCTATCCCACTCTCCAGATACCCCTTAGCACGTAAAGGAATATTATTTGGGGGTCCAGCCATGGAGAAGAGTTTAGATACTAGGATAAGATAAGGAACACACCCATTATAAAGAAATCACATTAGGATTCTCTTTTTAAGCTGTTCCTTAAAACATTAGTGCTTAGGAAATCTATTGGAGGCAGAAGCAGTCAAGGGTAGCCTAGGGTTAGGTTTAGGCTTAGGGTTAGGCTTAGGGTACTGCTTAGGGTACGGGTTCGGGGAGGGCTTCGGGCACGGCATAGGGTATTGGTTAGGGTAAGGGTTAGGGTTAGTGTTAGGGTTAGGGCTCCGTTTAGGGTACGATTTAGGATTAGGGTACGAGTTAGGGTTAGGGTAGGGGTTTGGGTTAGGGTACGTTTTAGGGTTAGGGTAGTTATTAAACCTATCCGACTCTCTAGATACCCCTTAGCACGTAAAGAATATTATTTGGGGGTCCAGCCATGGAGAAGAGTTTAGACACTAGGATAAGATAAGGAACACACCCATTATAAAGAAATCACATTAGGATTCTCTTTTTATGCTGTTCCTTAAAACACTAGTGCTTCGGAAATCTATTGGAGGCAGAAGCAGTCAAGGGTAGCCTAGGTTTAGGGTTAGGCTTAGGGTACGGCTTAGGGTACGAGTTCGGGGAGGGCTTCGGGTACGGCGTAGTGTATGGGTTAGGGTTAGGTTTAGGGTTAGTGTTAGGGTTAGGTCTCGGTTTAGGGTACGGGTTAGGATTAGGGTACGTGTTAGGGTTAGGGTACGTGTTAGGGTTAGGGTTATTAAACCTATCCCACTCTCTAGATACCCCTTAGCACTTAAAGGAATATTATTTGGGGATCCAGCCATGGAGAAGAGTTTAGACACTAGGATAAGATAAGGAGCACACACATTATAAAGAAATCACATTAGGATTCTCTTTTTAAGGTGTTCCTTAAAACACTAGTGCTTAGGAAATCTATTGGAGGCAGAAGCAGTCAAGGGTAGCCTAGGGTTAGGGTTAGGCTTAGAGTTAGGCTTAGGGTACGGATTAGGATACGGGTTCGGGGAGGGCTTCGGGTACGGTTTAGGGTATGTGTTAGGGTTAGTGTTATGGTTAGTGTTAGTGATAGGGCTCGGTTTAGTGTACGGATTAGGATTAGTGTACGTGTTAGGGTTAGGGTAGGGGTTAGGGTTAGGTTTGGTTTTAGGGTTACGGTAGTTATTAAACCTATCCCACTCTCTAGATACCCCTTAGCACGTAAAGAATATTATTTGGGGGTCCAGCCATGGAGAAGAGTTTAGACACTAGGATAAGATAAGGAACACAACCATTATAAAGAAATCACATTAGGATTCTCTTTATATGCTGTTCCTTAAAACACTAGTGCTTAGGAAATCTATTGGAGGCAGAAGCAGTCAAGGGTAGCCTAGGGTTAGCGTTAGGCTTAGGGTTAGGCTTAGGGTACGGCTTAGGGTACGGCTTTGGGGGGGCTTCGGGTGCGGCGTAGGGTATGGGTTAGGGTTAGGGTTAGGTTTAGTGTTGGGGTTAGGGCTCGGTTTAGGGTATTGGTTAGGATTAGGGTACGTGTTAGGGTTAGGGTAGGGGTTAGGGTTAGGGTACGCGTTAGGGTTAGGGTAGTTATTAAACCTATCCCACTCTCTAGATACCCCGTAGCACGTAAAGGAATATTATTTGGAGGTCCAGCCATGGAGAAGAGTTTAGACACTAGGATAAGATAAGGTAGACACACATTATAAAGAAATTACATTAGGATTCTTTTTTAAGCTGTTCCTTAAAACAGTAGTGCTTAGGAAATCTATAGGAGGCAGAAGCAGTCAAGGGTAGCCTAGGGTTAGGGTTAGGCTAAGGGTTAGGCTTAGGGTACGGCTTAGGGTACGGGTTCGGGGAGGGCTTCGGGTACGGTGTAGGGTATGGGTTAGGGTTAGGGTTAGTGTTAGTTTTAGGGCTCGGTTTAGTGTACGGCTTAGGATTTGGGTACATGTTAGGGTTAGGGTAGGGGTTAGGGTTAGGGTACGCATTAGGGTTAGGGTAGTTATTAAACCTATCCCACTCTCTAGGTACCCCTTAGCACGTAAAGGAATATTATTTGGAGGTCCAGCCATGGAGAAGAGTTGAGACACTAGGATAAGATAAGGAACACACACATTATAATGAAATCACATTAGGATTCTCTTTTTAAGCTGTTCCTTAAAACACTAGTGCTTACGAAATCTATTGGAGGCAGAAGCAGTCAAGCGTAGCCTAGGGTTAGGGTTAGGCTTAGGGTTAGGCTTAGGGTACGGTTTAGGGTACGGGTTCGGGGAGGGCTTCTGGTACGTCGTAGGGTATGGGTTAGGGTTAGGCTTAGGGTTAGTGTTAGGGTTAGGTCTCAGGTTAGGGTACGGGTTAGGATTAGGTTACGTCTTAGGGGTAGAGTAGGGGTTAGGGTTAGGGTACGCGTTAGAGTTAGGGTACTTATTAAACCTATCGCACTCTCTAGATACACCTTAGCACGTAAAGGAATATTATTTGGGGGTCCACACATGAAGAAGAGTTGAGACACTAAGATAAGATAAGGAACACACACATTATAAAGAAATCACATTAGGATTCTCTTTTTAAGCTGTTCCTTAAAACACTAGTGCTTAGGAAATCTATTGGAGGCAGAAGCAGTCAAGGGTAGCCTAGGGTTAGGGTTAGGCTTAGGGTTAGGCTTAGGGTACGGCTTAGGGTACGGGTTCGGGGAGGGCTTCGGGTACGGTGTAGGGTATGGGTTAGGGTTAGGGTTAGGGTTAGTGTAAGTGTTAGGGCTTGGTTTAGTGTACGGCTTAGGATTAGGGTACGTGTTAGGGTTAGGGTAGCGGTTAGGGTTAGGGTACGTGCTAGGTTTAGGGTAGTTATTAAACCTATCCCACTCTCTAGATACCCCTTAGCACGTAAAGGAATATTATTTGGGGGTCCAGCCATGGAGAAGAGATTAGACACTAGGATAAGATAAGGAACACACCCATTATAAAGAAATCACATTAGGATTCTCTTTTTAAGCTGTTCCTTAAAACACTAGTGCTTAGGAAATCTATTGGAGGCAGAAGCAGTCAAGGGTAGCCTAGGGTTAGGGTTAGGCTTAGGGTTAGGCTTAGGGTACGGCTTAGGTTACGGGTTCGGGGAGGGGTTCGGGTACGGCGTACGGTATGGGTTAGGGTTAGGGTTTGGGTTAGTGTTAGGGTTAGGGCTCCATTTAGGGTACGGGTTAGGATTAGGGTACGTGTTAGGGTTAGGGTAGGGGTTAGGGTTAGGGTACGCATTAGGGTTAGGGTAGTTATTAAACCTATCCCACGCTCTAGATACCCCTTAGCACATATAGGAATATTATTTGGGGGTCCAGGCATGGAGAAGAGTTTAGACACTAGGCTAAGATAAGGAACACACGCTTTATAGAGAAATCACATTAGGATTCTCTTTTTAAGCTGTTCCTTTAAACACTAGTGCTTAGGAAATCTATAGGAGGCAGAAGCAGTCAAGGGTAGCCTAGGGTTAGCGTTAGGCTTAGGGTTAGGCTTAGGGTACGGCTTAGGGTACGGGTTCGGGGAGGGCTTCGGGTACAGTGTAGGGTATGGGTTAGGGTTAGGGTTAGTGTTAGTTTTAGGGATCGGTTTAGTGTAGGGCTTAGGATTAGGGTACATGTTAGGGTTAGGGTAGGGGTTAGGGTTAGGGTACGCATTAGGGTTAGGGTAGTTATTAAACCTATCCCACTCTCTAGGTACCCCTTAGCACGTAAAGGAATATTATTTGGAGGTCCAGCCATGGAGAAGAGTTTAGACACTAGGATAAGATAAGGAACACACACATTATAAAGAAATCACATTAGGATTTTCTTTTTAAGCTGTTCCTTAAAACACTACTGCTTACGAAATCTATTGGAGGCAAAAGCAGTCAAGCGTAGCCTAGGGTTAGGGTTAGGCTTAGGGTTAGGCTTAGGGTACGGTTTAGGGTACGGGTTCGGGGAGGGCTTCGGGTACGGCTTAGGGTACGGGTTCGGGGAGGGCTTCGGTTACGGCGTAGGGTATGGGTAAGGGTTAGGGTTAGGGTTAGTGTTAGGGTTAGGGCTCGGTTTAGGGTACAGGTTAGGATTAGGGTACGTGTTAGGGTTAGGGTAGTTATTAAACCTATCCCACTCTCTAGAAACCCCTTAGCACGTAAAGGAATATTATTTGGGGGTCCAGCCATGGAGAAGAGTTTAGACACTAAGATAATATAAGGAACACACACATTATAAAGAAATCACATTAGGATTCTCTTTTTAAGCTGTTCCTTAAACCACTAGTGCTTAGGAAATCTATTGGAGGCAGAAGCAGTCAAGGGTAGCCTAGGGTTAGGGTGAGGCTTAGGGTACGGCTTAGGGTACGGGTTCGGGGTGGGCTTCGTGTACGGTGTAGGGTATGGGTTAGGTTTAGGGTTAGGGTTAGTGTTAGTGTTAGGGCTCGGTTTAGTGTTCGGCTTAGGATTAGGGTACATGTTAGGGTTAGGGTAGGTTGTAGGGTTAGGGTACGCATTAGGTTTAGGGTAGTTATTAAACCTATCCCACTCTCTAGATACCCCTTAGCACGTAAAGGAATATTATTTGGGGTTCCAGCCATGGAGAAGTGTTTAGACACTAGGCTAAGATAAGGAAGACAGACTTTATAAAGAAATCACATTAGGATTCTCTTTTTAAGCTGTTCCTTAAAACACTAGTGCTTAGGAAATCTATTGGCGGCAGAAGCAGTCAAGGGTAGTCTAGGGTTAGGGTTAGGCTTAGGGTTAGGATTAGGATACGGCTTACGGTACGGGTTCGAGGAGGGCTTCGGGTACGGCGTAGGGTATGGGTTAGGGTTAGGGTTTGGGTTAGTGTTAGGGTTAGGGCTCCGTTTAGGGTACGGGTTAGGATTAGGGTACGTGTTAGGGTTAGGGTAGGGGTTAGGGTTAGGGTACGCGTTAGGGATAGGGTAGTTATTAAACCTATCAAACTCTCTAGATACCCCTTAGCACGTAAAGGAATATTATTTGGGGGTCCAGCCATGGAGAAGAGTTGAGACACTAGGATAAGATAGGGAACACACCCATTATAAAGAAATCACATTAGGATTCTCTTTTTAAGCTGTTCCTTAAAACACTAGTGCTTAGGAAATCTATTGGAGGCAGAAGCAGTCAAGGGTAGCCTAGGGTTAGGGTTAGGCTTAGGGTTAGGCTTAGGGTACGGCTTAGGGTACGGATTCGGGGTGGGCTTCGGGTATGGCGTAGGGTATGGGTTAGGGTTAGGGTTAGGGTTAGTGTTAGGGTTAGGGCTCGGTTTAGGATATTGGTTAGGATTAGGGTACGTGTTAGGTTTACGGTAGGGGTTAGGGTTAGGGTACGCGTTAGGGTTAGGGTAGTTATTCAACCTATCCCACTCTCTAGATACCCCTTAGCACGTAACGGAATATTATTTGGAGATCCAGCCATGGAGAAGAGTTTAGACACTAGGATAAGATAAGGAACACACCCATTATAAAGAAATCACTTTAGGATTCTCTTTTTAAGCTGTTCCTTAAAACACTAGTGCCTAGGAAATCTATTGGAGGCAGAAGCAGTCAAGGGTAGCCTAGGGATAGGGTTAGGCTTAGGCATAGGCTTAGGGTACGGCTTAGGGTACGGGTTCGGGGAGGGCTTCGGGTACGGCGTAGGGTTAGGGTTAGGGTTAGTGTTAGGGTTAGGGCTCGGTTTAGGGTATTGGTTAGGATTAGGGTACGTGTTAGGGTTAGGGTAGGGGTTAGGGTTAGGGTACGCGTTAGGGTTAGGGTAGTTATTAAACCTATCAAACTCTCTAGATACCCCTTAGCACGTAAAGGAATATTATTTGGGGGTCCAGCCATGGAGAAGAGTTTAGACAGTAGGATAACATAAGGAACACTCCCAATATAAAGAAATCACTTTAGGATTCTCTTTTTAAGCTGTTCCTTAAAACAATAGTGCTTAGGAAATCTATTGGAGGCAAAAGCAATCAAGGGTAGCCTAGGGTTAGGGTTAGGCTTAGGCTTAGGCTTAGGGTACGGCTTAGGTTACGGGGTCGGGGAAGGCTTCGGGTACGGTGTAGGGTATGGGTTAGGGTTAGGGTTAGGGTTAGTGTTAGTGTTAGGGCTCGCTTTAGTGAACGGGTTAGGATTAGGGTACGTGTTAGGGTCTGCGTTTGCTCACCCAACCTCACCAAACATCTCAGCCCCAAGACTGTCCACCCTTATTTCTCATCCAGCTATGGGTCTAGATATAGTCAATCCAGGTTGCATCACAGCCTCTGATCGAATTGTGTAAGAATTTCTCTCTCTTTCACTGTCTTTGTTTCATGGGTTTTTAAAAGTAATTTATTTTTATACTGGTGTTTTGCTGCGTTTCACTGCTGTGTTTATGCTGCTTTACACCCACTTGACACACTAACAGAGAGTTATCAATACATAGGTTTTAAGATTATTACTAGTCAGATGTATTGTTGTGCGGTGAATAGGGGGTGTTGAGTCCAGTTCTCTGAGCAAGGAGTAGGTCTTGTCTATTACATATTGGGTTTATGGAACGGTATCTCAGCTAATTTGAAACTCTTGATTTATGTATCACCCCACCTCACCTTTCCTGTTAAGCAGTCATAGTGTGTTTTCTGCATGTGTGACTCTGTTCTGTTTTGTAATTCAGTTCAAGTGTAACGGTTTTTACATTCCCTCTATAAGTGATATCTTATGAGAAGTGTCCTTTTCTGTGTGACTTATTTCACTTAGAATCGTCGTACCTAAATCCACTCATCATGCTGCTACTAGCCTCTTGACATTGATTTCATGGCTGAGTGATATTCCATTGTACATAAGGACCACAACTTCTTTATCCATTTTTCGCTTTCCTGGGATATTTAAGGTGGAATGAAGTGGAGGTCCTTGGCAACAGAGCAGCCCTAAACTTTGGGGTGCCTGTGTCTTGCTGATTTTATTTTTCCCAATTTACACCCCCATGCATGGAAGTGCCCTATGCTCTCTAAGCTGTGTATTTTAGATGTTTCAGGACACACTGTACCCTTCTCCAGAGTGGCTGTTGGCAATTTACATCCCACCCATCAGTGTAGCAAGGCTCCCATTTCTCCATGGCCTGTCCTGCATTTCTGGTTTTGACACTTTTTTCAGCATGGCGCTTTTGAACGATGGGAAGCGAGACTTCTTTGTAGCGCTGATTTGCCTTTCCAGGTTGCTTGGTTGGCCTAAAAGGGCATATGCGTATTTTCCTGAATATATTCAGGAAAAAACGCATATGCCCTTTTTGGCCAAGGGCCTCATTGTCAACGTTTTGCCGCTTTTCATGTGGTTTAAAGGCGATTCGAATCTACCTCCTGAAATCTGTTTCCTGCAATTCTGCCTTGATTTCAAATCCTCTTCTTTGCCTTCACTCAATATATTTGTGGACGAGAGTTATCATTTATAACTGTGCACTTTTGTGAATTGCAGTGCCCTGAAGCTCCATTTTTCAACTCGCTTTTTGGGACCTGGCCGTAAAAGCGCAGGATGGCTTCAGGCACTGTTCTGGTTCCGGGGGGAGGCTGAGCCTGTGGTTAATTCTTCTTCCTGATGGAAAAATTGAGTGACCTGTTTCTGTCCCAACACCAAGAGCTAGTCTCTCATTGGTTCCCCATCTTCCCGTTCATCCTCAGGACAAATTGCAACCTGTACGGAACAGGAGGTTAAAAGTGCTGATGCTGCAAGTAGGGTGATTGCTAGTAAAGTGGCTGGAATGGCGAACCCGAGCACTAGGAGATGAGAAATGAGGTGCGTTTTAGAAACCTTTCCCCATCACATGGTGTACCATATTCTGGGTTTCTCATGCATGTTTTCGATGTAGGAAGATGCCCTTGAACCTGGAGATTTAGGACCCATAGGATGGGTACCACGCAGTATTACTTTAAAGGGTCTGCGTTTGCTCACCCAACCTCACCAAACCTCTCAGCCCCAAGAGTGTCCACCCTTATGTCTCATCCATCTGTGGGGCTACATATGGTCAATCCAGGTTCCATCACAGTCCCTGAACGAATTGTGTAAGAATTTCTCTGTCTTTCACTGTCTTTGTTTCATGGGTTTTTAAAAGTAATTTATTTTTATAATGGGGTTTAGCTGCTTTTCACTGCTGTGTTTATGCTGCTTTACACCCACTTTACACACTATCAGAGAGATTTCAATACATAGGTTTTAAGATTATTACTAATCAGATATATTCTTGTGCGGTGAATAGGGGGTGTTGAGTCCAGTTCTCTGAGCAAGGAGTAGGTCTTGTCTATTACATATTGGGTTTATGGAACGGGATCTGAGCTAATTTGAAGCCGTTGTTTTATGTATAACCCCACCTCACCTTTCCCGTTAAGCAGCCATAGTGTGTTTTCTGCATGTGTGACTCTGTTCTGTTTTGTAATTCAGTTCAAGTGTAACGGTTTTTACATTCCCTCTATAAGTGATATCTTATGAGAAGTGTCCTTTTCTGTGTGACTTATTTCACTTAGAATCGTCGTACCTAAATCCACTCATCATGCTGCTACTAGCCTCATGACATTGATTTCATGGCTGAGTGTTATTCCATTGTACATAAGGACCACAACTTCTTTATCCATTTTTCTCTTTCTTGGGACATTTAAGGGGGAATGAAGTGGAGGTCCTTGTCAACAGAGCAACCCTAAACTTTGGGGTGCTTGTGTCTTGCTGATTTTATTTTTCCCAATTTATACCCCCATGCGTGGAAGTGCCCTATGCTCTCTAAGCTGTGTATTTTAGATGTTTCAGGACACACCGTACCCTTCTCCAGAGTGGCTGTTGGCAATTTACATCCCGCCCAGCAGTGTAGCAAGGCTCACATTTCTCCATGGCCTGTCCTGCATTTCTGGTTTTGAAATATTTTTCAGAATGGCCCTTTTGACCGATGGGAAGCCAAACTTCTTTGTAGCGCTGATTTGCCTTTCCAGGTTGCTTGGATGGCCAAAAAGGGCGTATGCGTTCTTTCCTGAATATATTTAGGAAAAAACGCATACGCCCTTTTTGATCAATGGCATCATTGTCAACGTTTTGCTGCTTTTCATGTGCTTTAAAGGCGTTTCGGATCTACCTCATGAAATCTGTTTACTGCAATTCTGCCTTGATTTCAAATCGTCTTCTTTGCCTTCCCTCAATATATTTGTGGACGAGAGTTATCATTTATAACTCTGCAGGTTTGTGAATTGCAGTGCCCTGAAGCTCCATTTTACAACTCGCTTTTTTGTGAGCTGGCCGCAAAAGCGCAGGATGGCTTCAGGCCCTGTACTGGTTCTGGGCGGCAGGCTGAGCCTGTGGTTAATTCTTCTTCCTGATGGGAAAATAGACTGACCTGTGTCTATCCCAATACCAAGAGCTAGTCTCTCATTGGTTCCCCGTCTTCCCGTTCATCCTCAGGACAAATTGCAACCTGTACGGAACAGGAGGTTAAAGGTGATGATGCTCCAAGGAGGGAGATTGCTAGTAAAGTGGCTGGAATGGCGAACCGGAGCACAAGGAGATGAGAAATGAGGTGCGTTTTAGAACCCTTTCTCCATCACACGGTGTACCATCTTCGGGATTCTCATGCATGTTTTTGATGTAGGAAGATGCCCTTGAACCTTGATATTTGGGACCCATGGGATGGGTTCCACGCAGTATTACTTTAAAGGGTCTGCGTTTGCTCACCCAACCTCACCAAACCTCTCAGCCCCAAGAGTGTCCACCCTTATGTCTCATCCAGCAGTGCGTCTAGATATGGTCAATCCAGGTTGGATCACAGCCCCTGAACGAATTGTGTAAGAATTTCTTTCTCTTTCACTGTCTTTGTTTCATGGGTTTTTAAAAGTAATTTATTTTTGTAATGGGGTTTAGCTGCTTTTCACTGCTGTGTTTATGCTGCTTTACACCCACTTGACACACTAACAGAGAGATATCAATACATAGGTTTTAAGATTATTACTAGTCAGATATATTCCTTTGCGGTGAATAGGGGGTGTTGAGCCCAGTTCTCTGAGCAAGGAGTAGGTCTTGTCTATTACATATTGGGTTTATGGAACGGGATCTGAGCTAATTTGAAGCCATTGTTTTATGTATCACCCCACCTCACCTTTCCCGTTAAGCAGCCATAGTGTGTTTTCTGCATGTGTGACTCTGTTCTATTTTGTAATTCAGTTCAAGTGTAACGGTTTTTACATTCCCTCTATAAGTGACACCGTATGAGAAGTGTCCTTTTCTGTGTGACTTATTTCACTTAGAACCGTCGTACCTAAATCCACTCATCATGCTGCTACTAGCCTTATGACATTGATTTCATGGTTGAGTGATATTCCATTGTACATAAGGACCACAACTTCTTTATCCATTTTTCTCTTTCCTGGGATATTTAAGGTGGAATGAAGTGGAGGTCCTTGTCAACAGAGCAGCCCTAAACTTTGGGGTGCTTGTGTCTTGCTGATTTTATTTTTCCCAATTTATACCCCCATGCGTGGAAGTGCCCTATGCTCTCTAATCTGTGTATTTTAGATGTTTCAGGACACACCGTCCCCTTTTCCAGAGTTGCTATTGGCAATTTATATCCCGCCCATCAGTGTAGCAAGGCTCCCATTTCTCCATGGCCTTTCCTGCATTTCTGGTTTTGACACTTTTTTCAGCATGGCGCTTTTGACTGATGGGAAGCGACACTTCTTTGTAGCGCTGATTTGCCTTTCCAGGTTGCTTGGTTGGCCAAAAAGGGCGTATGCGTGTTTTCCTGAATATATTCAGGAAAAAACGCATACGCCCTTTTTGGCCAAGGGCCTCATTTTCAACGTTTTGCCGCTTTTCATGTGCTGTAAAGGCGTTTCGGTTCTACCTCATGAAATCTGTTTCCTGCAATTCTGCCTTGATTTCAAATCCTCTTCTTTGCCTTCCCTCAATATATTTGTGGACGAGAGTTATCATTTATAACTCTGCAGGATTGTGAATTGCAGTGCCCTGAAGCTCGATTTTACAACTCGCTTTTTTGAGAGCTGGCCGCAAAGGCGCAGGATGGTTTCAGGCCCTGTTCTGGTTCCGGGGGGCAGGCTGAGCCTGTGGTTAATTCTTCTTCCTGATGGGAAAATAGAGTGACCTGTGCTTGTCCCAACACCAACAGCTAGTCTCTCATTGGTTCCCCATCTTCCCGTTCATCCTCAGGACAAATTGCAACCTGTACAGAACAGGAGGTTAAAGGTGTTGATGCTCCAAGTAGGGAGATTGCTAGTAGAGTGGCTGGAATGGCGAACCCGAACACAAGGAGAATAGAAATGAGGTGCGTTTTAGAACCCTTTCTCCATCACACGGTGTAGCATCTTCTGGGTTTCTCATGCATGTTTTTGGTGTAGGAAGATGCCCTTGAACCTGGAGATTTGGGACCCATGGGATGGGTACCACGCAGTATTACTTTAAAGGGTCTGTGTTTGCTCACCCAACCTCACCAAACATCTCAGCCACAAGAGTGTACACCCTTATGTCTCATCCAGCTGTGGGTCTAGATATGGTCAATCCAGGTTGCATCACAGCCCCTGAACGAATTGTGTAAGAATTTCTCTCTCTTTCACTGTCTTTGTTTCATGGGTTTTTAAAAGTATTTTATTTTCATAATAGGGTTTAGCTTCTTTTCACTACTGTCTTTATGCCGCTTTACACCCACTTGACACACTAACAGAGAGATATTAATACATAGGTTTTAAGATTATTACTAGTCAGATATGTTCTTGTGCGATCAATAAGGCGTGTTGAGTCCAGTTCTCTGAGCAAGGAGTAGGTCTTGTCTGTTACATATTGGGTTTATGGAACAGTATCTGAGCTAATTTGAAACCCTTGTTTTATTTATCACCCCACCTCACCTTTCCCGATAAGCAGCCATATTTTGTTTTCTGCAAGTGTGACTCTGTTCTGTTTTGTAATTCAGTTCAAGTGTAACGGTTTTTACATTCCCTCTATAAGTGATACCATATGAAAAGTGTCCTTTTCTCAGTGACTTATTTCACTTAGAATCGTCGTACCTAAATCCACTGATCATGCTGCTACTAGCCTTATGACATAGATTTCATGCCTGAGTGATATTCCATTGTACATAAGGACCACAACTTCTTTATCCATTTTTCTCTTTCCTGGGATATTTCAGGTGGAATTAAGTTGATGTCCTTGGCAACAGAGCAGCCCTAAACTTTGGGCTTCTTGGTTCTTGCTGATGTTCAATTTTCCCAATTTATACCTCCATGCGTGGAAGTACCCTATGCTCTCTAAGCTGTGTTTTTTCGATGTTTCAGGACACACCGTACCCTTCTCCAGAGTGGCTGTTGGAAATTTACATCCCGCCCATCAGTGTAGCAAGGCTCCCATTTCTCCATGGCCTGTCCTGCATTTCTGGTTTTGACACTTTTTTCAGCATGGCCCTTTTGACCGATGGGAAACAAGACTTCGTTGTAGCGCTGATTTGCCTTTCCAGGTTGCTTGGTTGGCCAAAAAGGGGCGTATGCGTTTTTTCCTGAATATATTCTGGAAAAAACGCATACGCCCCTTTTTGGCCAAGGGCATCGTTGTCAACGTTTTGCCGCCTTTCATGTTCTTTAAAGCGTTTCGGATCTACCTCCTGAAATCGGTTTCCTGCAATTCTGCCTTGATTTCAAATCCTCTTCTTTGCCTTCCCTCAATATATTTGTGGACGAGAGTTATCATTTATAACTCTGCAGGTTTGTGAATTGCAGTGCCTTGAAGCTCCATTTTACAAGTCGCTTTTTTGGGAGCAGTCCGCAAAAGCGCAGAATGGCTTCAGGCCCTGTATTGGTTCCGGGTGGCAGGCAGAGCCTATGCTTAATTCTTCCTGATTGGAAAATAGAGTGACCTGTGCCTGTCCCAACACCAAGAGCTAGTCTCTCATTGGTTCCCCGTCTTCCCGTTCATCCTCAGGACAAATTGCCACCTGTACGGAACAGGAGGTTAAAGGTGCTGATACTCCAAGTAGGGAGATTGCTAGTAAAGTGGCTGGAATGGCGACCCCGAGCACAAGGAGATGAGAAATGAGGTGCGTTTTAGAAACCTTTCCCCATCACATGGTGTACCATCTTCTGGGTTTCTCATGCATGTTTTCGATGTAGGAAGATGCCCTTGAACCTGGAGATTTGGGACCCATGGGATGGGTACCACGCAGTATTACTTTAAAGGGTCTGCGTTTGCTCACCAAACCTCACCAAACCTCTCAGCCCCAAGAGTGTCCACCCTTATGTCTCATCCAGCTGTGGGTCTAGATATGGTCAATCCAGGTTGCATCACAGCCCCTGAACGAATTGTGTAAGAATTTCTCTCTCTTTCACTGTCTTTGTTTCATGGGTTTTAAAAAGTAATTTATTTTTATAATGGGGTTTAGCTGCTTTTCACTGCTGTGTTTATGCCACTTTACACCCACTTGACACACTAACAGAGAGATATCAAAACATAGTTTTTAAGATTATTACTAGTCAGATATATTTTTGTGCGGTGAATAGGGCGTGTTGAGTCCAGTTCTCTGAGCAAGGAGTAGGTCTTCTCTGTTACATATTGGGTTTATGGAACGGTATCTGAGCTAATTTGAAACCCTTGTTTTATGTATCACCCCACCTCACCTTTCCCGTTAAGCAGCCATAGTGTGTTTTCTGCATGTGTGACTCTGTTCTATTTTGTAATTCAGTTCAAGTGTAACGGTTTTTACAATCCCTCTATAAGTGATACCTTTTGAGAAATGTCGTTTTCTGTGTGATTTATTTCACTTAAAATCGTCATACCTAAATACAGTCATCATGCTGCTACTAGGCTTATGACATTGATTTCATGGCTGAGTTTTATTACATTGTATATAAGGACCAAAACTTCTTTATCCATTTTTCTCTTTTCTGGGATATTTAAGGTGGAATGAAGTGGAGGTCCTTGTCAACAGAGCAGCCCTAAACTTTGGCGTGCTTGTGTCTTGCTGATTTTTAATTTTCCCAATTTATACCCCCATGCTTGGAAGTGCCCTATGCTCTCTAAGCTGTGTTTTTTAGATGTTTCAGGACACACCGTACACTTCTCCAGAGTGGCTGTTGGCAATTTACATCCCGCCCATCGGTGTAGCAAGGCTCCCATTTCTCCATGGCCTGTACTGCATTTCTGGTTTTGACACTTTTTTCAGCATGGCCCTTTTGACTGATGGGAAGCGAGACTTCTTTGTAGCGCTGATTTGCCTTTCCAGGTTGCTTGGTTGGCCAAAAAGGGCGTATGCGTTTTTTCCTGCATATATTCAGGAAAAAACGCATACGCCCTTTTAGACCAAGGGCATCATTATCAATGTTTTGCCGCTTTTCATGTGCTTTAAAGGCGATTCGAATCTACCTCCTGAAATCTGTTTCGTGCAATTCTGCCTTGATTTCAAATCCTCTTCTTTGTCTTCCCTCAATATATTTGTGGACGAGAGTTATCATTTATAACTCTGCAGGTTTGTGAATTGCAGTTCCCTGAAGCTCCATTTTACAACTCGCTTTCCTGGGAGCTGGCCGCAAAAGCGCAGCATGGCTTCAGGCCCTGTTCTGGTTCTGGGGGGCAGGCTTAGCCTGTGGTTAATTCTTCTTCCTGATGGGAAAATAGAGTGACCTGTGCCTGTCCCAACACCAAGAGCTAGTCTCTCATTGGTTCCCCGTCTTCCTGTTCATCCTCAGGACAAATTGCAACCTGTATGGAATAGGAGGTTAAAGGGGCTGATACTCCAAGTAGGGAGATTGCTAGTAAAGTGGCTGGAATGGCGAACCCGAGCACAAGGAGATGAGAAATGAGGTGTATTTTAGAAACCTTTCCCCATCACACGGTTTACCATCTTCTGGGTTTCTTATGCATGTTTTCGATGTAGGAAGATGCCCTTGAACCTGGAGATTTGGGACCCATGGGATTGGTACAACGCAGTATTACTTTAAAGGGTCTGCGTTTGCTCACCCAACCTCACCAAACATCTCAGCCCCAAGAGTGTACACCCTTATGTCTCATCCAGCTGTGGGTCTAGATATGGTCAATCCAGGTTGCATCACAGCCCCTGAACGAATTGGGTAAGAATTCCTCTCTCTTTCACTGTCTTTGTTTCATGGGTTTTTAAAAGTATTTTATTTTCATAATAGGGTTTAGCTGCTTTTCAGTACTGTCTTTATGCCGCTTTACACCCACTTGACACACTAACAGAGAGATATTAATACATAGGTTTTAAGATTATTACTACTCAGATATATTCTTGTGCGGTTAATAGGGCGTGTTGAGTCCAGTTCTCTGAGCAAGGAGTAGGTCTTGTCTGTTACATATTGGGTTTATGGAACGGTATCTGAGCTAATTTGAAACCCTTGTTTTATTTATCACCCCACCTCACCTTTCCCGTTAAGCAGCCATAGTGTGTTTTCCAAATGTGTGACTCTGTTCTGTTTTGTAATTCAGTTCAAGTGTAACGGTTTTTACATTCACTCTATAAGTGATACCTTATGAAAAGTGTCCTTTTCTGAGTGACTTATTTCACTTAGAATCGTCGTACCTAAATCCACTGATCATGCTGCTACTAGCCTTATGACATAGATTTCATGCCTGAGTGATATTCCATTGTACATAAGGACCACAACTTCTTTATCCATTTTTCTCTTTCCTGGGATATTTAAGGTGGAATTAAGTTGAGGTCCTTGGCAACAGAGCAGCCCTAAACTTTGGGCTTCTTGGATCTTGCTGATGTTCAATTTTCCCAATTTATACCTCCATGCGTGGAAGAACCCTATGCTCTCTAAGCTGTGTTTTTTAGATGTTTCAGGACACACCGTACCCTTCTCCAGAGTGGCTGTTGGAAATTTACATCCCGCCCATCAGTGTAGCAAGGCTCCCATTTCTCCATGGCCTGTCCTGCATTTCTGGTTTTGACAGTTTTTTCAGCATGGCCCTTTTGACCGATGGGAAACGAGACTTCGTTGTAGCGCTGATTTGCCTTTCCAGGTTGCTTGGTTGGCCAAAAAGGGGCGTATGCGTTTTTTCCTGAATATATTCAGGAAAAAACGCATACGCCCCTTTTTGGCCAAGGGCATCGTTGTCAACGTTTTGCCGCCTTTCATGTTCTTTAAAGCGATTCGGATCTACCTCCTGAAATCTGTTTCCTGCAATTCTGCCTTGATTTCAAATCCTCTTCTTTGCCTTCCCTCAATATATTTGTGGACGAGAGTTATCATTTATAACTCTGCAGGTTTGTGAATTGCAGTGCCTTGAAGCTCCATTTTACAACTCGCTTTTTTGGGAGCAGTCCGCAAAAGCGCAGAATGGCTTCAGGCCCTGTATTGGTTCCGGGTGGCAGGCAGAGCCTATGCTTAATTCTTCCTGATTGGAAAATAGAGTGACCTGTGCCTGTCCCAACACCAAGAGCTAGTCTCTCATTGGTTCCCTGTCTTCCCGTTCATCCTCAGGACAAATTGCAACCTGTACGGAACAGGAGGTTAAAGGTGCTGATACTCCAAGTAGGGAGATTGCTAGTAAAGTGGCTGGAATGGCGAACCCGAACACAAGGAGAATAGAAATAAGGTGCGTTTTAGAAACCTTTCCCCATCACAAGTTGTACCATCTTCTGGGTTTCTCATGCATGTTTTTGATGTAGGAAGATGCCCTTGAACCTGGAGATTTGGGACCCATGGGATGGGTACCACGCAGTATTACTTTAAAGGGTCTGCGTTTGCTCACCCAACCTCACCAAACCTCTTAGCCCCAAGAGTGTACACCCTTATGTCTCATCCAGCGGTGGGTCTAGATATGGTCAATCCAGGTTGCATCACAGCCCCTGAAAGAATTGTGTAAGAATTTCTCTCTCTTTCACTGTCTTTGTTTCATGGGTTTTTAAAAATATTTTATTTTCATAATGGGGTTTAGCTGCTTTTCACTACTGTCTTTATGCCGCTTTACACCCACTTGACACACTAACAGGGAGATATTAATACATAGGTTTTAAGATTATTACTAGTCAGATATATTCTTGTGCGGTCAATAAGGAGTGTTGAGTCCAGTTCTCTGAGCAAGGAGTAGGTCTTCTGTGTTACATATTGGGTTTATAGAACGGTATCTGAGCTAATTTGAAACCCTTGTTTTATGTATCACCCCACCTCACCTTTCCCAATAAGCAGCCATAGTGTCTTTTCTGCATGTGTGACTCTGTTCTGTTTTGTAATTCAGTTCATGTGTAACGGTTTTTACATTCCCTCTATAAGTTATACCTTATAAGATGTGTCCTTTTCTGTGAGACTTATTTCACTTAGAATCGTCGTACCTAAATCCACTCATCATGCTGCTACTTGCCTTATGACATTGATTTCATGGCTGAGTGATATTCCATTGTACATAAGAACCACAATTTCTTTATCCATTTTTCTCTTTCCTGGTATATTTAAGGTGGAATGAAGTGGAGGTCCTTGGCAACAGAGCAGCCCTAAACTTTGGGGTGCCTGTGTCTTGCTGATTTTTAGATTTCCCAATATATACGCCCGTGAGTGGAAGTGCCCTATGCGCTCTAAGCTGTGTTTTTTCGATGTTTCAGGAGAAACCTTACACTTCTCCAGAGTGGCTGCTGGCAATGTACATCCCGCCCATCAGCGTAGCAAGGCTCCCATTTCTCCATGGCCTGTCCTGCATTTCTGGTTTTGACACTTTTTTCAGCATGGCCCTTTAGACCGATGGGAAGCGAGACTTCTTTGTAGCGCTGATTTGCCTTTCCAGGTTGCTTGGTTAGCCAAAAAGTGCGTATGCATTTTTTCCGGAATATATTCAGGAAAATACGCATACGCCCTTTTTGGCCAAGGGCATCATTGTCGACGTTTTTCCGCTTATCATGTGCTTTAAAGGCGATTCGAATCTACCTCCTAAAATCTGTTTCCAGCATTCTGCCTTGCTTTCAAATCCTCTTCGTTGCCTTCCCTCAATATATTTGTGGACGAGAGTTATCATTTATCACTGTGCAGGTTTGTGAATTGAAGTGCCCCTGAGATCCATTTTTCAACTCGCTTTTTTGGGAGCTGGCCGCAAAAGCGCAAGATGGCTTCAGGCCCTATTCTGGTTCCGGGCGGCAGGCTGAGCCTGTGGTTAATTCTTCTTCCTGATGGGAAAATAGAGTGACCTGTGCCCGTCCCAACACCTAGAGCTAGTCTCTCATTGGCTCCCCCTCTTCCCGTTCATCCTCAGGACAAATTGCAAGCTGTACGGAGCAGGAGGTTAAAGGTGCTGAATCTCCAAAGAGGGAGATTTCTAGTAAAGCGGCTGGAATGGCGAACCCGAGCACAAGGAGATGAGAAATGAGGTGCGTTTTAGAAACCTTTCCCGGTCTCACTGTCTACCACTTTCTGGGATTCTCATGCATGTTTTCGATGTAGGAAGATGCCCTTGAACCTGGAGATTTGGGAACCATGTGTTGGGTAACAGGCAGTATTACTTTAAAGGGTCTGCGTTTGCTCCCCCAACCTCACCAAACCTCTCAGCCCTGAGAGTGTCCACCCTTATGTCTCATCCAGCTGTGGGTCTAGATATGGTAAATCCAGGTTGCATCACAGCCTCTGCATGAATTGTGTAAGAATTTCTCTCCCTTTCACTGTCTTTGTTTCATGGGTTTTTAAAATTAATTTATTTTTATAATGGGGTTTAGCTGCTTTTCACTGCTGTGTTTATGCCACTTTACACCCACTTGACTCACTTCCATAGATATATCAATACATAGGTTTTAAGATTGTTACTAGTCAGATATATTCTTGTGCGATGAATAGGGGGTGTTGAGTCCAGTTCTCTGAGCAAGGAGTAGGTCTTGTCTATTACATATTGGGTTTATGGAACGTTATCTGAGCTAATTTGAAATCCTTGTTTTATGCATCAGCCCACCTCACCTTTCCCGTTAAGCAACCATAGTGTGTTTTCCAAATGTGTGACTCTGTTCTGTTTTGTAATTCCGTTCAAGTGTAGCGGTTTTTACATTCCCTCTGTTAGTGATATCTTATGATAAGTGTCTTTTTCTGTGTGACTTATTTCGCTTAGAATCGTCTTACCTAAATCCACTCATCATGCTGCTACTAGCCTTATGATATTGATTTCACGCCCGAGTGATATTCCATTTTACATATGGACCACAACTTCTTTATCCATTTTTCTCTTTCCTGGGATATTTAAGGTGGAATTAAGTGGAGGTTCTTGTCAACAGAGCAGCCCTAAAGTTTGGGGTGCCTGTGTCTTGCTGATTCTTAGTTTTCCCAATTTTTACGCCCATGAGTGGATGTGCCCCTTTCTCTCTAGCTGTGTTTTTTAGATGTTTTAGGAAACACCATACCCTTCTCCAGAGTCCTCATTGGCAATTTACATCCCACCCATCAGTGTAATAAGGCTCCCTTTCCTCCCTGTCCTCTCCTGCATTTTTTGTTTTTACACTTTTTTAGGAAGGCCATTTTGACCGAAGGGAAGTCAGACTTCTTTGTAGTGCTGAATTGCATTTCCGGCTTGCTTGGTTTGCCAAAAAGGGCCTATGGGTTTTTTCCTGAATTCATTCAGAAAAAAACACATATGCTCTTTTTGTCCAAGTGCATCATTGTCGACCTTTTGCTGCTTTTCATGTGCTTTAGGGGTGATTCTAATCTAACTCCTGAAATCTGTTTCCTGCAATTCTGCCTTGATTTCAAATCCTCTTCGTTGCCTTCCCTCAATATATTTGTGGACGAGAGTTATCATTTATAACTCTGCAGGTTTGTGAATTGCAGTGCCCCTGAGCTCCATTTTTCAACTCGCTTTTTTGGGAGCTTTCCACAGAACTGCTGGTTTTCTTCTGGCCCTACTCTTGTTCCCGGTGGCAGGCTAAGCCTTTGCTTAATTCTTCTTCCTGACTGGAAAGTAGAGTGACATGTGCCTCTCCGAACATCTAGGGCTTGGCTCTCCTTGTTTCTCCTCCTTCCCCTTCTTCCTTTGGACAAATTCCAATTTCTGTGCAGCTGGATGTTGAAGGTGCTGACATCCTCAAGTGGGGAGATTTTAAGGAAAAAGGCTGGAGGCGTGAACCCAACAACCAGGAAATTAGGAGTTTTGGTGCCTTTTCCAAAATCTTCCTGATCCAACCGTGTTCCATCTTCTGGGTGTCACAGGCATGTTTTAGCTGTAGGAAAGGTCCCGTGTATGTAAGGAGAGCACAAGGGATTTTTCCAAATCAGTGTCTCCCCGAACTCCAATCTGGGGAATTTTTAAGCTACTGGTACATGTGTGTTCATTAACGGACTTGGGCCGTAGGCAGAGTCCGAACTTTAGATGATTGAAGTCTTCAGGTTCAGAAACGCTCACCATTGGCCTCCTTTAGTTTCCATTTTATCTGTAGTTGATAGATGATGTCGATATAGATATCTATTGTTTTTCAGATTATTTCCCCTTAGGGGTCATTACAAAATATTGAGTATAGTTCCCTGTGCTATACAGTAGTTCCTTGTTGATGATATATTTTTATACATAGCAGTGTGTATATGTTAATCTGAAACTGTTAATTTATCCCTCCTCCCACCTTTCCCCTTTGGTAATAAAAAATATAAGATTTTATACTTCTCAGAAATCTAGGAGCTGAAAGAGAGGTATCATTTTCAATGGAAAATCATTCAAAACAAGGTTGAAACTTCAACCAAGATTATTAGATGTACATCCTTGGAAAGAAATCACTGCATTTCTCTACTGTTGACCTGACAAATTAGACAAACCCCTCCACTGAACTTGCTTATAATAAAGTGATGGAAATATCAAATGGAAGTGTTAGAAACATCTTATTTTACACGAGCCTTATACACTGCTCTATGTTAATTACAGTTTGGCTCACACATCTGTTCATTGAAGTTACAATGTTCTCAAATTCTGTTACTGATCCTGCAGAGTGGGCCCCAACAAGGGTCTCCCTGCCCAGTGTCATTGGAGCCAACAGATCGAGACTGACTTTGGTTCAGAAGCAAAGGAAAACTTTATATTTTGATCAGAGAATGGAGAGGTGAGAGTGTGTGCTCCCCTGCGGGTTGTGGGCCGGGCTGCTGTGTAGGGATCCTGTCAGCATCAGTGGGAGGGAGGGGGCGGAGCTCTCGAGGGCCGGGTTGGCTGGAGCTCAGGCTCTATGTCGCAGAGTCTGCACGGGGCCCCACGAGCTGAGGTGTCGGCCCAGCCATTTTGCACTAGGAAATCGGGTCTGAAGTGTCGGGTGTGGGACCTCTGCTTGTGGAAACCTAGGAGCAAGTGAAATTAGACAAAGCACAAAGGAAAAAATGGTTAGACTTTATATTATTGCCCAGATTCTATTTTTATCTCCCAGGAATTTTTAATGGGCTTTGCCAGTGACAAAGCCCTCCTCTGCCTTTTGTCCCATTCCTCATTCTTGGGGCGCTGAGGGTGCAGACACGTCTTCTGTAAATGCTTCATGCTGAGTTGGGTGTCCTCATACCCGGGGGGAGGGGCAGGACTTCTCCCCAGCAGCCTCCAGGTGAGGTTGATTGTCCGCAGGCCTCCTCCCTCACTGCTCGTCTGCCTGAGCACCAGCATTGGAAATTTTATAGATTCTAATGACCTTTAAGGGTCCAGGAAAGAGATGTGCAGAGATGCTGGGGGGGTGGGCGGTTTTACCCTGCTCCACATTGGTTCGGCCCCCTTAGGCTGACGGTTTCTGCCAGCCTAGATGCTCTGACCAGTAGTCTGCGCTTTCTTCAGTTAGGCCACTGAATTAACGTACAAACAGCACCAGGTGTCAGAGCCCTGCTTGCTCAACTCCCAGACAGTCCAGGGCCGGTGGTGATCCAGGACCATGACGGCCACTCAGTCAATGGCCTTTTGAAGTAGCCAGGAGTACAGCCGGTCTCACTGGCCGCCATCACCGCGGTGTCTGTAGGCTTTTCTATGGTAGCAGCGTTATTTACGGTTCCCCTGCCAAGTTTATTAGCTCCGCTCTGGGTGCAGTAAGTCCTGTAAACAATAGTCTGCTCTTTTGGGGCACACTCTTGTTGTTTTCTGAGAGAAGCTCCAGGTCAAGTGATGGTCACACGAGTCGTCATGGGGGCCCATTGCCCTAGGTTGTCTCTCTGGAGGTTGGTGTTGGAGGGCCTCCTTACTCGAGGTCATTGTGCCCACGGAGCAATCCCTGCAACTTCAGGGA
This sequence comes from Balaenoptera physalus, assembly GCF_965194825.1. NCBI lineage: Eukaryota > Metazoa > Chordata > Mammalia > Artiodactyla > Balaenopteridae > Balaenoptera > Balaenoptera physalus. The sequence goes on from NW_028126370.1 coordinate 68,728, forward strand.
ATGGTGGGTGGTTAGGATCACCAAGTGGCGTCCTTTTCCCTTAGGAGGGAGCTGGCCTTGCGGGCTGCTGATTTCCAGGTTTTTAGATACCCCCAGTATCCTGGTCGGATGGGGTGTCTGGCCAATGCCTGGAGGGCATTCTTGCATTGTTCCATTTCAAGTGGTCCCAGTTTTTGCACTAATACTCCAACGGCGATTCGCCTTGGACCAGGAATGTAAAGGTCAAAGGGTTTAGCTAACTTAGGGAGGTCCAGGGCCAGGGTCTGAATTGACTGCTCTTTCCAATCTTGAAAGGCCGCTTCTGGATTCTATTCAAAAGGATCATCATCTTTTCCTTTCAGTGTTTCATATAGAGGCCCAGCTATTAGACTGTAGTTAGGGATCCAGATGCAGCAAACCCTGGTCTCCCCAGGAACCCCTAAGCTGTCTTCTAGTTTCAGGAAGGCTGAGGCTGCAAATGGCTTCTTCTCTTTCCTGGGGTGGGCTTCTCCGACCTTCTGTGCGAATGAAGCCCAGGAAGGCCACCTTAGTTTGTGATATTTGAGCCTTTTCCTTGGATACCTTCTATCTTTTATTGTCTAGGTAGTTCAGAGGCCTCCTTAGTCGGGTTGGTGATCAGAATGTCATCTGCATATTGAAGGAGGGTTCCCTTCTCCAGAGGTAGATCTTTTAGGTTTTTAGCTAACGTTTCCCCAAAGATGGTGTGGGAATTTTTGAACCCCTGGGGCAGGACGGCCCAGCAGTATTGTTTTTGTTGTATGTTGAGTCCTGCCACTCACAGCCAAAATTTCTTGTGACTCTGGGACGAATGGAATACAGAAGAAGGCATCATTGAAGTCTAATACAGAATGCCATGTCCTGGTGGATGGTAGAATGACCAGCAGGGTGTAGGAATTAGGAACTACTAGATGTATATCCTCTGTGGCTTCACTGACTGTCCTGGCGTCCTCTACCAGGTCCCCAGCAGCCCACGGGGCTCTGGTGGTCAGGCCCCTCCCAGGATATGGAGCTTACCTGGGCAGGTACCCAGCGGCCCACGGGGCTCTGGTGGTTAGGCCGCTCCCAGGATATGGAGCTCACCTGGGCAGGTACGCAGTAGCCCATGGGGCTCTCGTGGGCAGGCCCCTCCCTGGATATGGAGCTCCCGTGGACAGGTACCCCGGCAGGGCTGAGCACACAGGAACCGTGCACATAGCCCTCATTGCAGAGCACCCCCAGCACACCTGTCACTCAGAGCTGACACAGAGCACCTCAGAGCAGAGCTTGAACTAACAAACAGCAGCTCCAACAGGTCTGTGACCCTAGGCTTCACTCTGTGTGACCTCCCTCTGCCTGGTCTTCCAGGGGCTTCCACTGCCGCTGGGGCACCAGGCCTCTGTCTCCACCCACCACCCCTCCTCTCCCTGACTCCTGGGTTCCTCTCATTAGGAGAGGGTCTTCTTGAAGTTGTCTCCCACTCATGGACCAGATAAAATGATTAGAAAACAAGCCAGGGCTGCCGCCCCTTATCTATCCTGACTCTGGGGACCCTACACCTGTTCCTTGGATCTGGCCGGTGCAGCAAGGCCCATTTTCTGCAACTCTGAGCCCCTGAGGGGCGAGGATTGGCTGACCTGGGCAGCCTGACCCGGCCGGCCAGCCCTTCCCAGGTGTGCCTAGGTTGAGGTCAATATAAACACCCCTTCAGGCAGCAAAAGCCTCTGCAGCTGTGCCTGACGCCATATTCTCTGCCCCATCAGCAGTCTCGGGGTTGGGCTGGTGGGAAGGAGTAGGGCCCACGGCTCTATGAGTGGCCCGGTGTGACTGGGGCTCTGCTGGACTTTCTGCAGGAGTTGCCGGGCTGCCACCTGCTAAAGAAGAGGATGTGTCACCCATACTTGCTGCTGGAATTTCTCCCCGGGCAGAGGTGAGGAAGGAAAAAAGCAGTGGGGGCCGGGACAGGAGGGGTACCTCAGGCAGGGAAATGGAAAGCTTCCAGACGATCGCCCGGGGCCAGGACCATCCTGGCTGGCCTGCAGGCACCAAGTCGGCCTGCGTGCTGTCGCTGGTGTGACTCCAAGCCCCTTCCTCTAGTTTTTAAAGTCTTTGCACACATTCAGATGTTTTACCTGGGAAGGGTGGGAAAAGTTCAGCAGCAGCTGGCCTGGGGCTCAGCTCACGTTTACTCAGAGACGCCTCCTCACGGTCCCCCAGCTTTGCAATGAGGACGCTCCCCGTGTGGGGGCTGCTGGCTGCATGGGAGATGATTCCCCACCTGTGACCAACTTCAGAATTGTTTACCACTGGAGCAAGTGCCCTGATAGGGTTTTCCTCTGTATGACCAGTGAGTTCTGTCTTTTTTTTTTTTCTTTTTTGGTTCAAGGTAAGTTTTATTCCTCTTTTTGTATTTATGGATATAAGCATGGAAATAATTCATTCATATAAATACGTCTATGGGAAGGACAGAACTTTTTTTTCTGTTTTATTTTTTTAAGTATAATTTGTTTTTTAATTTTTGAATTTATTTTATTCATTTTTTTTATACAGCAGGCTCTTATTGGTTACCTATTTTATACATATAAGTGTATATATGTCAATCCCAGGCTCACAATTCATCCCACCACCACCACCCTGCCACTTTCCCCCTTTGGTGTCCATACATTTGTTCTCTACATCTGTGTCTCTATTTCTGCCTTGCAAACCGGTTCATCTTTACCATTTTTCTAGGTTCCACATGTATGCGTTAATATACGATATTTGTTTTTCTCTTTCTGACTTTCTTCACTCTGTATGACAGTCTCTAGATCTATCCACGTCTCTACAAATGACCCAATTTCATTCCTTTTTATGGCTGAGTAATATTCCATTTTATATATGTAGCACATCTTTTCTGTTCGTCTGTCTATGGGCATTTAGGTTGTTTCCATGACCTGGCTATTGTAAATAGTGATGCAATGAATATTGTGGTGAATATGTCTTTTTGAATTATGGTTTTCTCTGGGTATATGGCCAGTAGTGGGATTGCTGGGTCATATGGTAATTCTATTTTTAGTATTTTAAGGAACCTCCATGCTGTTCTCCATAGTGACTGTATCAATTTACATTCCCACAAATAGTGTAAGAGGGTTCCCTTTTCTCCACACCCTCTCCAGCATTTGTTGCTTGTAGATTTTCTGATGATGCCCATTCTAACTCGTGTGAGGTGATACCTCATTGTAGTTTTGGTTTATATTTCTCTAATAATTAGTGATGTTGAGCAGCTTTTCATGTGCTTCTTGGTCATCTGTATGTCTTCTTGGGACAAATGTCTGTTTACGTCATCTGCCCATTTTTGGATTGGGTTGTTTGTTTTTTTACTGTTGAGCTGCATGAGCTGTTTATATACATTAGAGATTAATCCTTTGTCCATTGATTCGTTTGCAAATATTTTCTCCCATTGTGAGGGTTGTCTTTTCGTCTTGTTTGTAGTTTCCTTTGCTTTGCAAAAGCTTTTAGGTTTCATTTGCTCCCATATGTTTATTTTTTTTTTTATTCCATTACTCTACGAGGTGGATCAAAAAAGATCTTGCTGTGATTTATGTCAAAGAGTATTCTTCCTATGTTTTCCTCTAAGAGTTTTATAGTGTCCGGTCTTACATTTCGGTCTCTAATCCATTTTGAGTTTATTTTTTTGTGTATGGTGTTAGGGAGTGTTCTAATTTCATTCCTTTACATGTAACTGTCCATTTTTCCCAGCACCACTTATTGAAGAGAGTTTCTTTTCTCCTTTGTATACCCTTGCCTCCTTTGTCATAGATTAGTGGGCCATAGGTGTGTAGGTTTATCTCTGGGCTTTTTTTTTCTTTTACATCTTTATTGGAGTATAATTGCTTTACAATTGTGTGTTAGTTTCTGCTGTATAAAAAAGTGAATCGGCTGTGCGTATACATATAACACCATATCCCCTCCCTCTTGCACCTCCCTCTCACTCCCTTATCCCACCCTTTTAGGTGGTCACAAAGCACAGAGCTGATCTCCCTGTGCTATGTGGTTGCTTCCCAGTAGCTATCAATTTTACATTTGGTAGTGTATATATGTCCATACCACTCTCTCACTTTGTCCCAGCTTACCCTTCCCTCTCCCCATGTCCTCAAGTCCTTTCTCTACGTCTGTGTCCTTAATCCTTTCCTGCCCCTAGGTTCTTCATAAAGTTTTTTTTTAATATTCCATATATATGTGTTAGCATACGGTATTTGTTTTTCTCTTTCTGACTTACTTCACTCTGTAGGACAGACTCTAGATCCATCCACCTCACTAAAAATAACTCAATTTCGTTTCTTTTTATGGCTGAATAATGTTCCATTGTATATATATATGTGCCACATCTTCTTTATCCATTTATCTGTTGATGGACACTTAGGTTGCTTCCATGTCCTGGCTATTGTAAATAGAGCTACAGTGAACATTGTGGTACATGACTCTTTTTGAATTATGGTTTTCTCAGGGTAAATGTCCAGGAGTGGGTTTGCTGGGTTGTATGGTAGTTCTATTTTTAGTTTTTAAGGAACCCCCATACCGTTCTCCCTAGTGGCTATATCAATTTACATTCCCACCAACAGTGCAAGAGGGTTCCCTTTGCTCCAATAAATGCCTCTCCAGCATTTATTGTTGGTAGATTTTTTGATGATGGCCATTCTGACTGGTGTGAGGTGATACCTCACTGTAGTTTTGAGTTGCATTTCTCTAATGATTAGTGATGTTCAGCATCCTTTCATGTGTTTGTTGGCAACCTGTATATCTTCTTTGGAGAAATGTCTATTTAGGTCTTCTGCCCATTTTTGGATTGGGTTGTTCGGTTTTGTGATATTGAGCTACATGAGCTGCTTTTTGGAGATTAATCCTTTGCCATTTGCTTCATTTGAAAATATTTTCTCCCATTCTGATGCTTGTCTTTTCATCTTGCTTATGTTTTCCTTTGCTGTGCAAAATAATTTATGTTTCATTCGGTCCCATTTTTTAATTTTTGTTTTTATTTCCATTTCTCTAGGAGGTGGGTCAAAAAGGATCTTGCTGTGATTTATGTCATAGACTGTTCTGCTTATGTTTTCCTCTAAGAGTTTTATAGTGGCTGGTCTTATATTTAGGTCTCTAATCCATTTTGAGTTTATTTTTGTGTATGGTGTTAGGGAGTGTACTAATTTCATTCTTTTACATGTAACTGTCCAGTTTTCCCAGCACCATTTGCTGAAGACACTGTCTTTTGTCCATTGTATACCCTTGCCTCCTTTGTCATAGATTAGTGAACCATAGGTACGTGGGTTTATCTCTGTGCTTTCTATCCTGTTCTATTGACCTATATTTCTGTTTTTCTGTCAGTACCATATTATCTTGATTACTCTAGCTTTGTAATATAGTCTGAAGTCTGGAAGTCTGATTCCTCCAGCTCTTTTTTTTCCCCCTCAAGACTGCTTTGGCTATCCAGGGTCTTTTGTGTCTCCCTACAAATTTTAAGATTTTTTTTTCTTGTTCTGTAGAAAATGCCAAAGGTATTTTGATCGGGATGCATTGAATATGTAGATTGCTTTGGGTAGTATAGTCATTTTCACAATATTGATTCTTCTAATCCGAGAACATGGTATACGTCTCCATCTGTTTATATCATCTTTGATTTCTTTCATCAGTGTCTTATAGTTTTGTGAGTACAGGTCTTTTACTTCCTTAGGTAGGTTTATTCCTAGGTATTTTATTCTTTTTGTTGCAGTGGTAATGGGATTGTTTCCTTAATTTCTCTTTCTGATCTTTCATTGTTAGTGTATAGGAATGCAAGCGATTTCTGTGCATTAATTTTGTATCCTGCAACTTTACCAAATTCATTGATTAGCTCCAGTGGTTTTCTGGTGGCATCTTTAGGATTCTCTATCTATGATATCATGTCATCTGCAAACAGTGACAATTTTACTTCTTCTTTTCCTTTTTGTATTCCTTTTATTTCTTTTTCTTCTCTGATTGCCATGGCTAGGACTTCCAAAACTATGTTGAATAGCAGTGGTGAGAGTGGACATCCTCGTCTTGTTCCTGATCTTAGAGGAAACGCTTTCAGTTTTTTACCATTGAGAATGCTGTTTGCTGTGGGTTTGTCATATATGGCCTTTATTATGTTGAGGTAGTTTCCCTCTATGCCCACACTCTGCAGAGTTTTTATCGTAAATGAGTGTTGAATTTTCTCAAAATCTTTTCCTTCATCTATTGAGATGATCATATGGTTTTATTCTACAATTTGTTAATATGGTGTATCACATTGATTTGTGTATATTGAAGAATCCTTGCATCCCTGGGATAAACCCCACTTCATCATGGTGTATGATCCTTTTAATGTGTTGTTCGATTCTGTTTGCTAGTATTTTGTTGAGGATTTTTACATCTATATTCATCAGTGATATTGGTCTATAATTTTCTTTCCTTGTAGTATCTCTGTCTGATTTTGGTATCAGGGTGATGGTGGTCTCATAGAATGAGTTTGGGAGAGTGTTCCTTCCCCTGCAATTGTTTTGAAGAATTTGAGAAGGTTGGGTGTTAGCTCTTCTCTAAATGTTTGATAGAATTCACCTGTGATGCCATCTGGTTCTGAACTTTTGTTTGTTGGAAGATTTTTAATCACAGTTTCAATTTCATTGCTTGCGATAGGTTTGTTCATATTTTCTATTTCTTCCTGGTTCAGTCTTAGAAGGTTATCCCTTTCTAAGAATTTGCCCATTTCTTCCAGATTGTCCATTTTATTGCCCTAGAGTTGCTTGTAGTAGTCTCTTAGGATGCTTTGTATTCCTGTGGTGTCTGTTGTAACTTCTGCTTTTTCACTTCTAATTTTGTTGATTTGCGTCCTCTCCCTCTTTTTCTGGAGTCTGGCTAAAGGTTGATCATTTTTGCTTATCTTCTCAAAGAACCAGCTTTTAGTTTTATTGATCTTTGCTTTCGTTTTCTTTGTTTCTATTTCATTTATTTCCGCTCTGATCTTTATGATTTCTTTCCTTCTACTAACTTTGGGTTTTGTTCTTCTTTCTCTAGTTCCTCTAGGTGTAAGGTTAGATTATTTATTTGAGATTTTTCTTGTTTCTTGAGGTAGGCTTGTATTGCTATAAACTTCCCTCTTAGAACTCCTTTTGCTGCATCCCATAGGTTTTGGATCATCGTGTTTTTGTTGTCATTTGTCTCTAGGTAGTTTTTGATTTCCTCTTTGATTTCCTAAGTGATCTCTTGGTTATTTATTAACGTATTGTTTAGCCTCCATGTGTTTGTGTTTTTTACGTTTTTTTCCATGTAATTGATTTCTTTTTTTTTTTTTTCATGTAATTGATTTCTAATCTCATAGCATTGTGGTCGGAACAGCTGCTTGATATGATTTCAGTTTTCTTAAATTTACTGAGGCTTTATCTGTGACCCAAGATGTGATCTATCCTGGAGCATGTTCCGTGTGCAGTTGAGAAGAACGTGTAATCTGCTGCTTTTGGATGGAATGTCCTATAAATATCAATTAACTCTATCTGGTCTATTGTGTCATTTAAAGCTTGTGTTTCCTTATTAATTTTCTGTGTGGCTGATCTCCACTGGTGTAAATGAGCTTTTAAAGTCCCCCGCTATTATTGTGTTACTGTCGATTTCCTCTTTTATAGCTGTTAGCAGTTGCCTTATACATTGAGGTGCTCCTATTTTGGGTACATATATATTTATAATTGTTATATCTTCTTCTTGGATTGATCCCTTGACCATTATGTAGTGTCTTTCCTTGTCTCTTGTAACATTCTTTATTTTAAAGTCTATTTTATCTGATATGAGTATTGCTACTCCAGCTTTCTTTTGATTTTCATTTGCATAGAATATATTTTTCCATCGCCTCACTTTGAGTCTGTATGTGTCCCTAGGTCTGAAATGGATCTCTTGTAGACAGCATATATATGGGTCTTGTTTTTGTATCCATTCAGCGAGCCTGTGTCTTTTGGTTGGAACATTTAGTGCATTCACCTTTAAGGTAATTATCAATATGTATGTTCCTAGTACTATTTTCTTAATTGTTATAGGTTTGTCTTGGTGGGTCCTTTTCTTCTCTTGTGTTTCCCACTTAGAGAAGTTCCTTCAGCATTTGGTGTAGAGCTGGTTTCATGGTGCTGAATTCTCTTAGCTTTTGCTTGTCTGTAAGGCTTTTGATTTCTCCATCAAATCTGAATGAGCTCTTTGCAGGGTGGAGTACTCTTGGTTGTAGGTTCTTCCCTTTCATCACTTTAAATTTATCATGCCACTTCCTTCTGGCTTGTAGATTTTCTACTGAGAAATCAGCTGTTATCCTTATGGGAGTTCCCTTGTATGTTATTTGTCATTTTTCCCTTGCTGCTTTCAATCATTTCTCTTTGTCATTAATTTTTGTCAATTTGATTACTATGTGTCTTGTCATTTTTCTCCTTTGGTTTATCCTGCCTGGGACACTCTGTGCTTCTGGACTTGGGTGGCTATTTCTTTTCCCATGCTAGGGAAGTTTTTGACCATAATCTCTTCAAATATATTCTCGGGTCCTTTCTCTCTCTCTTCTCCTTCTGGGACCCCTATAATGCAAATGTTGTTGCGTTTAATGTTGTCCCAGAGGACTCTTGGGGTGTCTTCATTTATTTTCATTCTTTTTCTTTATTCTGTTCCATGGCAGTGATTTCCACCTTTCTGTCTTCCAGGTCACTTATCCGTTCTTCTGCCACAGTTATTCTGCTACTGATTCCTTCTAGTGTATTTTTCATTTCAGTTATTCCATTGTTCACCTCTGTTTGTTTGTTCTTTAATTCTTCTAGGTGTTTGTTCCTTAATTCTTCTAGGTCTTTGTTAAGCATTTCTTGCGTCTTCTCGATCTTTGCCTCCTTTCTTTTTCCAAGGTCTTGGCTCAACTTCACTATCATTATTCTGAATTCTTTTTCTGGAAGGTTCCCTATCTCCACCTCATTTCATTTTTTTTCTGGGGTTTTATCTTGTTCCTTGATCTGGTATAATGTCCTCTGCCTTTTCATTTTGTCTATCTTTCTGTGAATGTGGTTTTCCTTCCACAGGCTGCAGAATTGTAGTTCTTCTTGCTTCTGCTGTCTGCTCTCTGGTGGATGAGTCTATCTTAGAGGCTTGTGCAAGCTTCCTGATGGGAGGGACTGGTGGTGGGTAGAGCTGGGTGTTGCTTTGGTGGACAGAGCTTTAATCTGCTTGTCTACGGATTAAATAAAACTTTAATAAAAAGTTTAATCCGCTTGTCTGCTGATGCATGGGGCTGGGTTCCCTCCCTGTTGGTTGTTTGGCCTGAGCCGACCCAGCGCTGGAGCCTACCTTGCTCTTGGTGGGGCTAACGGCGGACTCTGGGAGGGCTCACACCAAGGAGTATTTCCCAGAACTTCTGCTGCCAGTGTCGTTGTCCTCATGGTGACCCACAGCCACAGACACCACCTGCCTCTGCAGGAGACCCTCTAAAAGTAGCAGGTAATTCTGGTCATTCTCCTACGGGGTCACTGCTCCGTCCCCTGGGTCCTGATGTGCACACTACTTTGTGTGTGCCTTCCAAGAGTGGAGTATCTGAGTGGAGTTGAGACTCTGATTCTCTGTGTGGAGTCGCACAGACTCTGGGTCCTGTGAAGCTTCGATGTTTTCTGATTCTAGAAATCCTATAGGAGACGGTCCACAGCAGGTGACACTAATGTTGTCAGTAGAGGTGTTGAAGCCAAAGATCTGCAGTTCCAACTAGAGGTGCCGATGTACATACAGGACAAAATCATCTCGTGTGAATGTAGTTCAGGCATGTTTAAGATGAATGCAGTCATGTTAATGCCTACCATATTCTATCTTGAGCCTCTCCTCAGGGACCCCCTCCTCAGTTCCTGAGGCTCCTGTAAGTCATGTACAGGGGACTGAAGAGTGGGCTCTGTCCAGTCTGAGCCCTGAGTTACCCTGTGTGTATCTTAGGATACTTTGTATTTCTGTGGTGTCTCTTGTAACATCATCTCTTTCATTTCAGATTTATTTGGGCCCTCTCTTTTTAAAAAAACATACGACTGTTGTCTTTTATTCTTTACAGAAGTTTAATAAGTGTTTGATCTACTATCCTTACCCTATGTATACTTTTTGCAGTGAGATTTTTACTTTTCTTTGTTTCCTTGTTACTATCAATAATTAGTGAGACTTCTTTTAAGCTACCTTCAACATTGCTTATAAAGCTGCTTTATTAGTGATGACAGAGCCTTAATGGAAGTCATGTTCTGGTTGTAAATTAGAATGCAATGTGCCAGCAAAAAGCCCCTTAAGTTTATTTCTCATTACTTCTTGTTCTTTTTTTAATTTAATTTTTATTTTTTTGTCAGAGCAAATGTAATTAAAATGTTTTGTTTCTTCTAGGTGTGCAAGATGTGGTTCTTTTAAACATATACATATATCTATTCTTCTTTGGATCATTTTCCCATGTAGGTTATGATACAATGTTGAGTAGTCTTGTCTTGGTATTACGTAGGTCTTTGGTGATTACATATTTCACATGTGTTTCTATATCTATCTTAACCCCAATATCCTAATGTTTCCAATCCTCACACCTTTCCATTTGGTGAACCATAAGTTTGTTTAATGAACCTGTGATTGCATTTCTCTGTGGAAATATCTTCATTGGTATCAATTTTCAGCTAAGACCTATAAGTGATATTATAGGATATGTGTCTTTTGCTTTCTGACTTAGTACAATTTGCCTGATTACCTCAAGAATCATACATGGTGCTGCAAATGGCATTGTTTCATTTTTTTCCCTGGCTAATAGTCCATCTGTACGTGTACCAGTTCTTCTTTGGCCACGCACCTGTTGATGGACTTTCTGGTTGCCTCCATGTCTTGGCTATTGTAATACTGCTGCAATGCACATTTGCTTGCCTGTGTCTTTCCAGTTCTATCTTCTTATGTTATAGGCCAAGGAGTGGGCTTGCTGTATCACATGGTAGCTCAGTGTGTACGTTTTAAAGGCACCACCATTCAGTTTTCATTAGTGGCTCTTTCCAGCTTACGTCCCACTTAAAATTGAGGGTATGCATTTCTCCAAAACACCTTCAATATTTATTGTTTGTAGTTTTCTTGCTGATGGTTATTCTAACAGGTGTGAGCTGATACCTCTCTGTGGTTGAATTTGCATGTGTCCCATAATCTGTTGAAATTGAGCTTTAAAGCATGCCCTTTTTATTTATCAAACTGTGATTACAGCTTAGTTGTTCAAAGTGTTTTCTTAAAGTAAGTGTCACATTTTGAAAATTTTTGGCCATTACCTCCGTCAAGACATTTTGAGGGCAGGTTTCATTTACAGCCCTGAAGTACTTGTTCATATGAAGTGACCATTAGCACAGGTATTAAAGCTGCTTTTACAGGTAACGACAAGACGGCGGCAGCCTTTCTACGTTCCCCAATCTGGTAACTAGGGAAAGAGACCTTCAGCCCCAAGAGTGTCCAGCTTTATTTCTCATCCAGCTGTGGGTCTAGATATGGTCACACCAGGTTGCATCACAGCCCCGGAACGAATTATGTAAACATTTCTCCCTCTATCACTCTCTTTGTTTTTTGGGTTTTTTAAAGTAATTTATTTTTATAATGGGGTTTACCTGATTTTCACTGCTGTGTTTATGCCACTTTACACCCACTTCTTTCACTTACAGAGAGATATCAATACATAGGTTTTAAGATTTTTACTAGTCAGATATATTCTTCTTTGGTGAATAGGGGGTGTTGCGTCCACTTCACTGAGCAAGGAGTAGGTCTTGTCTATTACATATTGGGTTTATGGAACAGTATCTGAGCTAATTTGAAACTCTTGTTTTATGTATCACCCCACCTCAGCTTTCCCGTTAAGCAGCCATAGTCTGTTTTCTAAATATGTGACTCTGTTCTGTTTAGTAATTCAGTTCAAGTGTAACGGTTTTTACATTCCCTCTATAAGTGATATCTTATGATAAGTGCCGTTTTCTGTGTGACTTATTTCACTTAGAATCGTCGTACCTAAATCCACTCATCATGCAGCTACTAGCATTATGACATTGATTTCATGGCTGAATAATATTCCATTGTACATAAGGACCATAACTTCTTTATCCATTTTTCTCTTTCCTGGGATATTTAAGGTGGAATGAAGTGGAGGTCCTTGTCAACAGAGTACCCATAAACTTTGGGGTGCCTGTATCTTGCTGATTTTTCATTTTCCCGATTTATACCCCATGCGTGGAAGTGCCCTATGCTCTCTAAGTTGTGTTTTTTAGGTGTTTCAGGACACACCGTACACTTCTCCAGAGTGGCTGTTGGCAATTTACATCCCATCCATCAGAATAGCAAGGCTCCCATTTCTCCATGGCCTGTCCTGCATTTCTGGTCTGTACAGTTTTTTCAGCATGGCACTTTTGACCAATGGGAAGCGATACTTCTTTGTACCGCTGATTTGCATTTCCAGGTTGCTTGGTTGGCCAAAAAGGGCGTATGCGTTTTTTCCTGAATATATTCAGAAAAAACCGCATACGCCCTTTTGGCCAAGGGAATCATTGTCGACGTTTTGCCTCTTTTCATGTGCGTTAAAGGCGATTCGAATCTACCTCCTGAAATATGTTTCCGGCAATTCTGCCTTGCTTTCAAATCCTCTTCGCTGCCTTCCCTCAATATATTTGTGGATGAGAGTTATCATTTATAACTCTTCAGGTTTGTGAATTGCAGTGCCCCTGACCCCCATTTTTCAACTCGCTTTTTAGGGAGCTGACCGCAGAAGCACAGGATTGCTTCAGGCCCTATTCTAGTTCCGGGGGGAAGGCTGAGCTTATGTTAAATTCTTCTTCCCGCTGGGAAAATAGAGTGACCTGTGACTGTTCCAACACCTAGAGCTAGTCTCTCATTGGTTGCCCCTATTCCCGTTCACCCTCAGGACAAATTGCAACCTGTACGGAACAAGAGGTTAAAGGTGCTGATGCTCCAAGTAGGGAAATTGCTAGTAAAGCGACTGGAATGGGGAACCCTAGCACAAGGAGATGAGAAATGAGGTGCGTTTTAGAAACCTTACGCCATCACACGCTGTACCATCTTCTGGGTTTCTCATGCTTGTTTTCGATATAGGAAGATGCCCTTGAACCTGGAGATTAGGGACGCATGGGAGGGGTAACACGCAGTATTATTTTAAGGGTCTGCGTTTGCTCACCCAACCTCACCAAACCTCTCAGACCCAAGAGTGTCCACCCATATGTCTCATCCAGCTGTGGGTCTAGATATGGTCAATCCAGGTGGCATCAAAGCCCCTGAACGAATTGTGTAAGAATTTCTCTCTTTTTCGCTGTCTTTGTTCCATGAGGTTTTAAAAGTAATTTATTTTTATGATGCGGTATAGCTGCTTTTCACTCCTGGGATTATGCCACTTTACACATTTACAGTGATATATCAATACACAGGTTTTAAGATTCTTACTAGTCAGATATATCCTTTTGCGGTGAATAGGGGATGTAGAGTCCATTTCCTGAGCAAGGAGTAGGTCTTGTCTATTACATATTGGGTTTAAGGAACGTTATCTGAGCTAATTTGAACCCCTTGTTTTATGTACCAACCCACCTCACCATTCCCGTTAAGCAGCCATAGTGTGTTTTCTGTAAGTGTGACTCTGTTCTGTTTTGTAATTCAGTTCAAGTGTAACGGTTTTTACATTCCCTCTATAAGTGATACCTTATGAGAAATCACCTTTTTTGTGTGACTTATTTCACTTAGAATCGTCGTACCTAAATCCACTCATCATGCTGCTACTAGCTTCATGACATTGATTTCATGGCTGAGTGATATTCCATTGTACATAATTACCACAACTTCTTTATCCATTTTTCTCTTTCCTGGGATATTTAAGGTGGGATGAAGTGGAGGTCCTTGGCAACAGAGCAGCCCTAAACTTTGGAGTGCTTGTGTCTTGCTGATTTTTAATTTTCCCAATTTATACCCCCATGAGTGGAAGTCCACTATGCTCTCTAAGCTCTGTTTTTTAGATGTTTCAGGACACACCGTACCCTTCTCCAGAGTGGCTGTTGGCAATTTACATCCCGCCCATCAGTGTAGCAAGGGTCCCATTTCTCCATGGCCTGTCCTGCATTTCTGGTTTTGACACTTTTTTCAGCATGGCCCTTTTGACCGATGGGAAGTGAGACTTCTTTGTAGTGCTGATTTGCCTTTCTAGGTTGCTTGGTTGGCCAAAAAGGGCGTATGCGTTTTTTCCTGAATATATTCAGGAAAAAACGCATACGCCCTTTTAGTCCAAGGGCATCACTGTCAACGTTTTGCCGCTTTTCATGTGCTTTAAAGGCGATTCGAATCTACCTCCTGAAATCTGTTTCCTGCAATTCTGCCTTGATTTCAAATCCTCTTCTTTGCCTTCCCTCAATATATTTGTGGACGAGAGTTATCATTTATAACTCTGCAGGTTTGTGAATTGCAGTGCCCTGAAGCTCCATTTTACAACTCGCTTTTTTGGGAGCTGGCCGCAAAAGCGCAGGATGGCTTCAGGCCCTGTTCTGGTTCCGGGGGGGCAGGCTGAGCCTGTGGTTAATTCTTCTTCCTGATGGGAAAATAGGGTGACCTATGCCTGTCCCAATACCAACATCTTCTCTGTCATTGGTTCCCCATCTTCCCGTTCATCCTGAGGACAAATTGCAACCTGTATGGAACAGGAGGTTAAAGGTGCTGATGCTCCAAGTAGGGAGATTGCTAGTAAAGTGGCTGGAATGGCGAACCCGAGCACAAGAAGATGAGAAATTAGGTGCGTTTTAGAAACCTTTCCCCATCATATGGTGTACCATCTTCTGGGTTTCTCATGCATGTTTTCGATGTAGGAAGATGCCCTTGAAACTGGAGATTTGAGAACCATGGGATGGGTACCACGCAGTATAACTTTAAAGGGACTGCGTTTGCTCACCCAACCTCACCAAACCTCTCAGCCCCAAGGGTGTCCACCCTTATGTCTCATCCAGCTGTGGGTCTAGATAAGGTCAATCCAGGTTGCATCACAGCCCCTGAACGAATTGTGTAAGAATTTCCCTCTCTTTCACTGTCTTTGTTTCATGTTTTTTTAAAAGTAATTTATTTTTATAATCGGGTTTAGCTGCTTTCCACTGCTGTGTTTATGCCGCTCTACACCCACTTGACACACTAACAGAGAGGTATCAAAACATAGGTTTTAAGATTACTACTAGTCAGATACATTCTTGTGCGGTGAATAGGGCGTGTTGTGTCCAGTTCTCTGAGCAAGGAGTAGGTCTTCTCTATTACATATTGGGTTTATGGAACGGTATCTGAGCTAATTTGAAACCCTTGTTTTATGTACCACCCTACCTCACCTTTCCCGTTAAGCAGCCATAGTGTGTTTTCTGCATGTGTGACTCTGTTCTGTATTGTATTTCAGTTCAAGTGTAACGGTTTTTACATTCCCTCTATAAGTGACACCTTATGAGAAGTGTCCTTTTCTGTGTGACTTATTTCACTTAGAATCGTCGTACCTAAATCCACTCATCATGCTGCTACTAGCCTTATGACATTGATTTCATGGCTGAGTGATATTCCATTGTACATAAGGACCAAAAATTCTTTATCCATTTTTCACTTTCCTGGGATATTTAAGGTGAAATGAAGTGGAGGTCCTTGGCAACAGAGCAGTCCTAAACTTTGGGGTGCTTGTGTCTTGCTGATTTTTAATTTTCCCAATTTATACCCCCATGTGTGGAAGTGCCCTATGCTCCCTAAGCTGTGTTTTTTAGATGTTTCTGGACACTCAGTACCCTTCTCCAGAGTGGCCGTTGGCAAGTTACATCCCGCCCATCAGTATAGCAAGGCTCCCATTTCTCCATGGCCTGTCCTGCATTTCTGGTTTTGACACTTTTTTCAGCATGGCCCTTTTGACCGTTGGGAAGCGAGACTTCTTTGTAGCGCTGATTTGCCTTTCCAGGTTGCTTGGTTGGCCAAAAAGGGCGTATGCGTTTTTTCCTGAATATATTAAGGAAAAAACGCATACGCCCTTTTTGGCAAAGGGCATCATTGTCAACGTTTTGCCGCTTTTCATGTGCTTTAAAGGCGATTCCAATCTACCTCCTGAAATCTGTTTCCTGCAATTCTGCCTTGATTTCAAATCCTCTTCTTTGCCTACCCTCAATATATTTGTGGACGAGAGTTATCATTTATAACTCTGCAGGTTTGTGAAATGCAGTGCCCTCAAACTCCATTTTACAAGTCGCTTTTTTGGGAGCTGGCCGCAAAAGCGCAGGATGGCTTCAGGCCCTATTCTGGTTCTGGGATGGCAGGCTGAGCCTGTGGTTAATTCTTCTTCCTGATGGGAAAATAGAGTGACCTGTGCCTGTCCCAACACCAACAGCTAGACTCTCATTGGTTCCCCGTCTTCCCGTTCATCCTCAGGAGGAATTGCAACCTGTACGGAACAGGAGGTTAAAGGTGCTGATACTCCAAGTAGGGAGATTGCTAGTAAAGTGGCTGGAATGGCGAACCCGAGCACAAGGAGATGAGAAATGAGGAGTGTTTTAGAAACCTTTCCCCATCACATGGTGTACCATCTTCTGGGTTTCTCGTGCATGTTTTCGATGTAGGAAGATGCCCTTGAACCTGGAGATTTGGGACCAATGGGATGGGTACCACGCAGTATTACTTTAAAGGGTCTGCGTTTGCTCACCCAACCTCCCCAAACCTCTCATCCCCGAGAATGTCCACCCTTATGTCTCATCCAGCTGTGGGTCTGGATATGGTCAATCCAGGTTGCATCACAGCCCCTGAACGAATTGTGTAAGAATTTCTCTCTCTTTCACAGACTTTGTTTTATGTGTTTTTAAAAGTAATTTATTTTTATAATGGGGTTTAGCTGATTTTCACTGCTGTCTTTATGCCGCTTTACACCCACTTGACACATTAACAGAGAGATATCAAAACATAGGTTTTAAGATTACTACTAGTCAGATATATTCTTGTGCGGTGAATAGGGCGTGTTGAGTCCAGTTGTCTGAACAAGGAGTAGGTCTTGTCTATTACATATTGGGTTTATGGAACGGTATCTCAGCTAATTTGAAACCCTTGTTTTATGAATCACCCCACCTCACCTTTCCCGTTAAGCAGCCATAGTGTGTTTTCTGCATGTGTGACTCTGTTCTGTTTTGTAATTCAGTTCAAGTGTAACGGTTTTTACATTCCCTCTATAAGTGACACCATATGAGAAGTGTCTTTTTCTGTGTGACTTATTTCACTTAGAATCGTCGTACCTAAATCCACTCATCATGCTGCTACTAGCCTTATGACATTGATTTCATGGCTGAGTGATATTCCATTGTACATAAGGACCAAAAATTCTTTATCCATTTTTCACTTTCCTGGGATATTTAAGGTGAAATGAAGTGGAGGTCCTTGGCAACAGAGCAGTCCTAAACTTTGGGGTGCTTGTGTCTTGCTGATTTTTAATTTTCCCAATTTATACCCCCATGCGTGGAAGTGCCCTATGCTCCCTAAGCTGTGTTTTTTAGATGTTTCTGGACACTCAGTACCCTTCTCCAGAGTGGCCGTTGGCAAGTTACATCCCGCCCATCAGTGTAGCAAGGCTCCCATTTCTCCATGGCCTGTCCTGGATTTCTGGTTTTGACACTTTTTTCAGCATGGCCCTTTTGACCGTTGGGAAGCGAGACTTCTTTTTAGCGCTGATTTGCCTTTCCAGGTTGCTTGGTTGGCCAAAAAGGGCGTATGCGTTTTTTCCTGAATATATTAAGGAAAAAACGCATACGCCCTTTTTGGCAAAGGGCATCATTGTCAACGTTTTGCCGCTTTTCATGTGCTTTAAAGGCGATTCCAATCTACCTCCTGAAATCTGTTTCCTGCAATTCTGCCTTGATTTCAAATCCTCTTCTTTGCCTACCCTCAATATATTTGTGGACGAGAGTTATCATTTATAACTCTGCAGGTTTGTGAAATGCAGTGCCCTCAAACTCCATTTTACAAGTCGCTTTTTTGGGAGCTGGCCGCAAAAGCGCAGGATGGCTTCAGGCCCTATTCTGGTTCCGGGGGGCAGGCTGAGCCTGTGGTTAATTCTTCTTCCTGATGGGAAAATAGAGTGACCTGTGCCTGTCCCAACACCAACAGCTAGAGTCTCATTGGTTCCCCGTATTCCCGTTCATCCTCAGGACAAATTGCAACCTGTACGGAACAGGAGGTTAAAGGTGCTGATACTCCAAGTAGGGAGATTGCTAGTAAAGTGGCTGGAATGGCGAACCCGAGCACAAGGAGATGAGAAATGTGGAGTGTTTTAGAAACCTTTCCCCATCACATGGTGTACCATCTTCTGGGTTTCTCGTGCATGTTTTCGATGTAGGAAGATGCCCTTGAACCTGGAGATTTGGGACCCATGGGATGGGTACCACGCAGTATTACTTTAAAGGGTCTGCGTTTGCTCACCCAACCTCCCCAAACCTCTCATCCCCGAGAATGTCCACCCTTATGTCTCATCCAGCTGTGGGTCTAGATATGGTCAATCCAGGTTGCATCACAGCCCCTGAACGAATTGTGTAAGAATTTCTCTCTCTTTCACAGACTTTGTTTTATGTGTTTTTAAAAGTAATTTATTTTTATAATGGGGTTTAGCTGATTTTCACTGCTGTCTTTATGCCGCTTTACACCCACTTGACACACTAACAGAGAGATATCAAAACATAGGTTTTAAGATTACTACTAGTCAGATACATTCTTGTGCGGTGAATAGGGCGTGTTGAGTCCAGTTGTCTGAACAAGGAGTAGGTCTTGTCTATTACATATTGGGTTTATGGAACGGTATCTGAGCTAATTTGAAACCCTTGTTTTATGTATCATCCTACCTCACCTTTCCCGTTAAGCAGCCATAGTGTGTTTTCTGCATGTGTGACTCTGTTCTGTTTTGTAACTCAGTTAAAGTGTAACGGTTTTTACATTCCCACTATAAGTGATACCTTATGAGAAGTGTCCTTTTCTGTGTGACTTATTTCACTTAGCATCGTCGTACCTAAATCCACTCATCATGCTGCTACTAGCCTTATGACATTGATTTCATGGCTGAGTGATATTCCGTTGTACATAAGGACCACCACTTCTTTATCCATTTTTCTCTTTCCTGGGATATTTAAGGTGGAATGAAGTAGAGGTCCTTGTCAACAGAGCAGCCCTAAACTTTGGGGTGCTTGTGTCTTGCTGATTTTTAATTTTCCCAGTTTATACCCCCAGGAGTGGAAGTGCCCTATGCTCTCTAAGCTGTGTTTTTTAGATGTATCAGGACACACCGTACACTTCTCCAGAGTGGCTGTTGGCAATTTACATCCCGCCCATCAGTGTAGCAAGGCTCCGATTTCTCCATGGCCTGTCCTGCATTTCTGGTTTTGACACTTTTTTCAGCATGGCCCTTTTCACCGATGGGAAGCAAGACTTCTTTGTAGCGCTGATTTGCCTTTCCAGGTTGCTTGGTTGGCCAAAAAGGGCGTATGCGTTTTTTCCTGAATATATTCAGGAAAAAACGCATACGCCCTTTTTGGCCAAGGGCATCATTGTCAATGTTTTGATGTTTTTATGTGCTTTAAAGGCGATTCGAATCTACCTACTGAAATCGGTTTCCTGCAATTCGGCCTTATTTCAAATCCTCTTCTTTGCCTTCCCTCAATATATTTGTGGACAAGAGTTATCATTTATAACTCTGCAGGTTTGTGAAATGCAGTGCCCTCAAGCTCCATTTTACAACTCGCTTTTTCGGGAGATGGCCGCCAAAGCGCAGGATGGCTTCAGGCCCTATTCTGGTTCCGGGGGGCAGGCTGTGCCTGTGGTTAATTCTTCTTCCTGATGGGAAAATAGAGTACCTGTGCCTGTCCCAACACCAACAGCTAGACTCTCATTGGTTCCCCGTCTTCCCGTTCATCCTCAGGACAATTTGCAACCTGTACCGAACAGGAGGTTAAAGGTGCTGATACTCCAAGTAGGGAAATTGCTAGTAAAGTGGCTGGAATGGCGAACCCGAGCACAAGGAGATGAGAAATGAGGAGCGTTTTAGAAACCTTTCCCTATCACACAGTGTACCATCTTCTGGGTTTCTCGTGCATGTTTTCGATGTAGGAAGATGCCCTTGAACCTGGAGATTTGGGACCCATGGGATGGGTACCACTCACTATTACTTTAAAGGGTCTACGTTTGCTCACCCAACCTCACCAAACCTCTGAGCCCCAAGAGTGTCCACCCTTATGTCTCATCCATCTGTGGGTCTAGATATGGTCAATCCAGGTTGCATCACAGCACCTGAACGGATTGTGTAAGAATTTCTCTATCTTTCACTGACTTTGTTTTATGTGTTTTTAAAAGTAATTTATTTTTATAATGGGGTTTAGCTGATTTTCACTGCTGTCTTTATGCGGCTTTACACCCACTTGACACATTAACAGAGAGATATCAAAACATAGGTTTTAAGATTACTACTAGTCAGATATATACTTGTGCGGTGAATAGGGCGTGTTGAGTCCAGTTGTCTGAACAAGGAGTAGGTCTTGTCTATTACATATTGGGTTTATGGAACGGTATCTCAGCTAATTTGAAACCCTTGTTTTATGAATCACCCCACCTCACCTTTCCCGTTAAGCAGCCATAGTGTGTTTTCTGCATGTGTGACTCTGTTCTGTTTTGTAATTCAGTTCAAGTGTAACGGTTTTTACATTCCCTTTATAAGTGATAACTTATGAGAAGTGTCCTTTTCTGTGTGTCTTATTTCACTTAGAATCGTCGTACCTAAATCCACTCATCATGCTGCTGCTAGCCTCATGACATTGATTTCATGGCTGAGTGATATTCCATTGTACATAAGGACCACCACTTCTTTATCCATTTTTCTCTTTCCTGGGATATTTAAGGTGGAATGAAATGGAGGTCCTTGTCAACAGAGCAGCCCTAAACTTGGGGTGCTTGTGTCTTGCTGATTTTTAATTTTCCCAATTTATACCCCCATGCGTGGAAGTGCCCTATGCTCTCTAAGCTGTGTTTTTTAGATGTTTCAGGACACACTGTACCCTTCTCCAAAGTGGCTGTTGGCAATTTACATCCCGCCCATCAGTGTAGCAAGGCTCCCATTTCTCCATGGCCTGTCCTGCATTTCTGGTTTTGACACTTTTTTCAGCATGGCCCATTTGACCGTTGGGAAGCGAGACTTCTTTGTAGCGCTGATTTGCCTTTCCAGGTTGCTTGGTTGGCCAAAAAGGGCGTATGCGTTTTTTTCTGAATATATTCAGGAAAAGACGCATACGCCCTTTTTGGCCAAGGGCATCATTGTCAACCTTTTGCCGCTTTTCATGTGCTTTAAAGGCGATTCGAATCTACCTCCTGAAATCTGTTTCCTGTAATTCTGCCTTGATTTCAGAACTTCTTCTTTGCCTTCCCTCAATATATTTGTGGACGAGAGTTATCATTTATAACTCTAAATGTTTGTGAAATGCAGTGCCCTGAAACTCCATTTTACAAGTCGCTTTTTTGGGAGCTGGCCGCAAAAGCGCAGGATGGCTTCAGGCCCTATTCTGGTTCCGGGGGGCAGGCTGAGCCTGTGGTTAATTCTTCTTCCTGATGGGAAAATAGAGTGACCTGTGCCTGTCCCAACACCAACAGCTAGACTCTCATTGGTTCCCCGTATTCCCGTTCATCCTCAGGACAAATTGCAACCTGTACGGAACAGGAGGTTAAAGGTGCTGATACTCCAAGTAGGGAGATTGCTAGTAAAGTGGCTGGAATGGCGAACCCGAGCACATGGAGATGAGAAATATGGAGTGTTTTAGAAACCTTTCCCCATCACATGGTGTACCATCTTCTGGGTTTCTCGTGCATGTTTTCGATGTAGGAAGATGCCCTTGAACCTGGAGATTTGGGACCCATGGGATGGGTACCACGCAGTATTACTTTAAAGGGTCTGCGTTTGCTCACCCAACCTCCCCAAACCTCTCATCCCCGAGAATGTCCACCCTTATGTCTCATCCAGCTGTGGGTCTAGATATGGTCAATCCAGGTTGCATCACAGCCCCTGAACGAATTGTGTAAGAATTTCTCTCTCTTTCACTGACTTTGTTTTATGTGTTTTTAAAAGTAATTTATTTTTATAATGGGGTTTAGCTGATTTTCACTGCTGTCTTTATGCCGCTTTACACCCACTTGACACATTAAAAGAGAGATATCAAAACATAGGTTTTAAGATTACTACTAGTCAGATATATTCTTGTGCGGTGAATAGGGCGTGTTGAGTCCAGTTGTCTGAACAAGGAGTAGGTCTTGTCTATTACATATTGGGTTTATGGAACGGTATCTCAGCTAATTTGAAACCCTTGTTTTATGAATCACCCCACCTCACCTTTCCCGTTAAGCAGCCATAGTGTGTTTTCTGCATGTGTGACTCTGTTCTGTTTTGTAATTCAGTTCAAGTGTAACGGTTTTTACATTCCCTTTATAAGTGATAACTTATGAGAAGTGTCCTTTTCTGTGTGTCTTATTTCACTTAGAATCGTCGTACCTAAATCCACTCATCATCCTGCTGCTAGCCTCATGACATTGATTTCATGGCTGAGTGATATTCCATTGTACATAAGGACCACCACTTCTTTATCCATTTTTCTCTTTCCTGGGATATTTAAGGTGGAATGAAATGGAGGTCCTTGTCAACAGAGCAGCCCTAAACTTGGGGTGCTTGTGTCTTGCTGATTTTTAATTTTCCCAATTTATACCCCCATGCGTGGAAGTGCCCTATGCTCTCTAAGCTGTGTTTTTTAGATGTTTCAGGACACACTGTACCCTTCTCCAGAGTGGCTGTTGGCAATTTACATCCCGCCCATCAGTGTAGCAAGGCTCCCATTTCTCCATGGCCTGTCCTGCATTTCTGGTTTTGACACTTTTTTCAGCATGGCCCATTTGACCGTTGGGAAGCGAGACTTCTTTGTAGCGCTGATTTGCCTTTCCAGGTTGCTTGGTTGGCCAAAAAGGGCGTATGCGTTTTTTTCTGAATATATTCAGGAAAAGACGCATACGCCCTTTTTGGCCAAGGGCATCTTTGTCAACCTTTTGCCGCTTTTCATGTGCTTTAAAGGCGATTCGAATCTACCTCCTGAAATCTGTTTCCTGTAATTCTGCCTTGATTTCAGAACTTCTTCTTTGCCTTCCCTCAATATATTTGTGGACGAGAGTTATCATTTATAACTCTAAATGTTTGTGAAATGCAGTGCCCTGAAACTCCATTTTACAAGTCGCTTTTTTGGGAGCTGGCCGCAAAAGCGCAGGATGGCTTCAGGCCCTATTCTGGTTCCGGGGGGCAGGCTGAGCCTGTGGTTAATTCTTCTTCCTGATGGGAAAATAGAGTGACCTGTGCCTGTCCCAACACCAACAGCTAGACTCTCATTGGTTCCCCGTATTCCCGTTCATCCTCAGGACAAATTGCAACCTGTACGGAACAGGAGGTTAAAGGTGCTGATACTCCAAGTAGGGAGATTGCTAGTAAAGTGGCTGGAATGGCGAACCCGAGCACAAGGAGATGAGAAATGTGGAGTGTTTTAGAAACCTTTCCCCATCACATGGTGTACCATCTTCTGGGTTTCTCGTGCATGTTTTCGATGTAGGAAGATGCCCTTGAACCTGGAGATTTGGGACCCATGGGATGGGTACCACGCAGTATTACTTTAAAGGGTCTGCGTTTGCTCACCCAACCTCCCCAAACCTCTCATCCCCGAGAATGTCCACCCTTATGTCTCATCCAGCTGTGGGTCTAGATATGGTCAATCCAGGTTGCATCACAGCCCCTGAACGAATTGTGTAAGAATTTCTCTCTCTTTCACAGACTTTGTTTTATGTGTTTTTAAAAGTAATTTATTTTTATAATGGGGTTTAGCTGATTTTCACTGCTGTCTTTATGCCGCTTTACACCCACTTGACACACTAACAGAGAGATATCAAAACATAGGTTTTAAGATTACTACTAGTCAGATACATTCTTGTGCGGTGAATAGGGCGTGTTGAGTCCAGTTGTCTGAACAAGGAGTAGGTCTTGTCTATTACATATTGGGTTTATGGAACGGTATCTGAGCTAATTTGAAACCCTTGTTTTATGTATCATCCTACCTCACCTTTCCCGTTAAGCAGCCATAGTGTGTTTTCTGCATGTGTGACTCTGTTCTGTTTTGTAACTCAGTTAAAGTGTAACGGTTTTTACATTCCCACTATAAGTGATACCTTATGAGAAGTGTCCTTTTCTGTGTGACTTATTTCACTTAGCATCGTTGTACCTAAATCCACTCATCATGCTGCTACTAGCCTTATGACATTGATTTCATGGCTGAGTGATATTCCGTTGTACATAAGGACCACCACTTCTTTATCCATTTTTCTCTTTCCTGGGATATTTAAGGTGGAATGAAGTAGAGGTCCTTGTCAACAGAGCAGCCCTAAACTTTGGGGTGCTTGTGTCTTGCTGATTTTTAATTTTCCCAGTTTATACCCCCAGGAGTGGAAGTGCCCTATGCTCTCTAAGCTGTGTTTTTTAGATGTATCAGGACACACCGTACACTTCTCCAGAGTGGCTGTTGGCAATTTACATCCCGCCCATCAGTGTAGCAAGGCTCCGATTTCTCCATGGCCTGTCCTGCATTTCTGGTTTTGACACTTTTTTCAGCATGGCCCTTTTCACCGATGGGAAGCAAGACTTCTTTGTAGCGCTGATTTGCCTTTCCAGGTTGCTTGGTTGGACAAAAAGGGCGTATGCGTTTTTTCCTGAATATATTCAGGAAAAAACGCATACGCCCTTTTTGGCCAAGGGCATCATTGTCAATGTTTTGATGTTTTTATGTGCTTTAAAGGCGATTCGAATCTACCTACTGAAATCGGTTTCCTGCAATTCGGCCTTATTTCAAATCCTCTTCTTTGCCTTCCCTCAATATATTTGTGGACAAGAGTTATCATTTATAACTCTGCAGGTTTGTGAAATGCAGTGCCCTCAAGCTCCATTTTACAACTCGCTTTTTCGGGAGATGGCCGCCAAAGCGCAGGATGGCTTCAGGCCCTATTCTGGTTCCGGGGGGCAGGCTGTGCCTGTGGTTAATTCTTCTTCCTGATGGGAAAATAGAGTGACCTGTGCCTGTCCCAACACCAACAGCTAGACTCTCATTGGTTCCCCGTCTTCCCGTTCATCCTCAGGACAATTTGCAACCTGTACCGAACAGGAGGTTAAAGGTGCTGATACTCCAAGTAGGGAAATTGCTAGTAAAGTGGCTGGAATGGCGAACCCGAGCACAAGGAGATGAGAAATGAGGAGCGTTTTAGAAACCTTTCCCTATCACACAGTGTACCATCTTCTGGGTTTCTCATGCATGTTTTCGATGTAGGAAGATGCCCTTGAACCTGGAGATTTGGGACCCATGGGATGGGTACCACTCACTATTACTTTAAAGGGTCTACGTTTGCTCACCCAACCTCACCAAACCTCTGAGCCCCAAGAGTGTCCACCCTTATGTCTCATCCATCTGTGGGTCTAGATATGGTCAATCCAGGTTGCATCACAGCACCTGAACGGATTGTGTAAGAATTTCTCTATCTTTCACTGACTTTGTTTTATGTGTTTTTAAAAGTAATTTATTTTTATAATGGGGTTTAGCTGATTTTCACTGCTGTCTTTATGCGGCTTTACACCCACTTGACACATTAACAGAGAGATATCAAAACATAGGTTTTAAGATTACTACTAGTCAGATATATTCTTGTGCGGTGAATAGGGCGTGTTGAGTCCAGTTGTCTGAACAAGGAGTAGGTCTTGTCTATTACATATTGGGTTTATGGAACGGTATCTCAGCTAATTTGAAACCCTTGTTTTATGAATCACCCCACCTCACCTTTCCCGTTAAGCAGCCATAGTGTGTTTTCTGCATGTGTGACTCTGTTCTGTTTTGTAATTCAGTTCAAGTGTAACGGTTTTTACATTCCCTTTATAAGTGATAACTTATGAGAAGTGTCCTTTTCTGTGTGTCTTATTTCACTTAGAATCGTCGTACCTAAATCCACTCATCATCCTGCTGCTAGCCTCATGACATTGATTTCATGGCTGAGTGATATTCCATTGTACATAAGGACCACCACTTCTTTATCCATTTTTCTCTTTCCTGGGATATTTAAGGTGGAATGAAATGGAGGTCCTTGTCAACAGAGCAGCCCTAAACTTGGGGTGCTTGTGTCTTGCTGATTTTTAATTTTCCCAATTTATACCCCCATGCGTGGAAGTGCCCTATGCTCTCTAAGCTGTGTTTTTTAGATGTTTCAGGACACACTGTACCCTTCTCCAGAGTGGGTGTTGGCAATTTACATCCCGCCCATCAGTGTAGCAAGGCTCCCATTTCTCCATGGCCTGTCCTGCATTTCTGGTTTTGACACTTTTTTCAGCATGGCCCATTTGACCGTTGGGAAGCGAGACTTCTTTGTAGCGCTGATTTGCCTTTCCAGGTTGCTTGGTTGGCCAAAAAGGGCGTATGCGTTTTTTTCTGAATATATTCAGGAAAAGACGCATACGCCCTTTTTGGCCAAGGGCATCTTTGTCAACCTTTTGCCGCTTTTCATGTGCTTTAAAGGCGATTCGAATCTACCTCCTGAAATCTGTTTCCTGTAATTCTGCCTTGATTTCAGAACTTCTTCTTTGCCTTCCCTCAATATATTTGTGGACGAGAGTTATCATTTATAACTCTAAATGTTTGTGAAATGCAGTGCCCTGAAACTCCATTTTACAAGTCGCTTTTTTGGGAGCTGGCCGCAAAAGCGCAGGATGGCTTCAGGCCCTATTCTGGTTCCGGGGGGCAGGCTGAGCCTGTGGTTAATTCTTCTTCCTGATGGGAAAATAGAGTGACCTGTGCCTGTCCCAACACCAACAGCTAGACTCTCATTGGTTCCCCGTATTCCCGTTCATCCTCAGGACAAATTGCAACCTGTACGGAACAGGAGGTTAAAGGTGCTGATACTCCAAGTAGGGAGATTGCTAGTAAAGTGGCTGGAATGGCGAACCCGAGCACAAGGAGATGAGAAATGTGGAGTGTTTTAGAAACCTTTCCCCATCACATGGTGTACCATCTTCTGGGTTTCTCGTGCATGTTTTCGATGTAGGAAGATGCCCTTGAACCTGGAGATTTGGGACCCATGGGATGGGTACCACGCAGTATTACTTTAAAGGGTCTGCGTTTGCTCACCCAACCTCCCCAAACCTCTCATCCCCGAGAATGTCCACCCTTATGTCTCATCCAGCTGTGGGTCTAGATATGGTCAATCCAGGTTGCATCACAGCCCCTGAACGAATTGTGTAAGAATTTCTCTCTCTTTCACAGACTTTGTTTTATGTGTTTTTAAAAGTAATTTATTTTTATAATGGGGTTTAGCTGATTTTCACTGCTGTCTTTATGCCGCTTTACACCCACTTGACACACTAACAGAGAGATATCAAAACATAGGTTTTAAGATTACTACTAGTCAGATACATTCTTGTGCGGTGAATAGGGCGTGTTGAGTCCAGTTGTCTGAACAAGGAGTAGGTCTTGTCTATTACATATTGGGTTTATGGAACGGTATCTGAGCTAATTTGAAACCCTTGTTTTATGTATCATCCTACCTCACCTTTCCCGTTAAGCAGCCATAGTGTGTTTTCTGCATGTGTGACTCTGTTCTGTTTTGTAACTCAGTTAAAGTGTAACGGTTTTTACATTCCCACTATAAGTGATACCTTATGAGAAGTGTCCTTTTCTGTGTGACTTATTTCACTTAGCATCGTCGTACCTAAATCCACTCATCATGCTGCTAGTAGCCTTATGACATTGATTTCATGGCTGAGTGATATTCCGTTGTACATAAGGACCACCACTTCTTTATCCATTTTTCTCTTTCCTGGGATATTTAAGGTGGAATGAAGTAGAGGTCCTTGTCAACAGAGCAGCCCTAAACTTTGGGGTGCTTGTGTCTTGCTGATTTTTAATTTTCCCAGTTTATACCCCCAGGAGTGGAAGTGCCCTATGCTCTCTAAGCTGTGTTTTTTAGATGTATCAGGACACACCGTACACTTCTCCAGAGTGGCTGTTGGCAATTTACATCCCGCCCATCAGTGTAGCAAGGCTCCGATTTCTCCATGGCCTGTCCTGCATTTCTGGTTTTGACACTTTTTTCAGCATGGCCCTTTTCACCGATGGGAAGCAAGACTTCTTTGTAGCGCTGATTTGCCTTTCCAGGTTGCTTGGTTGGCCAAAAAG
The DNA here is from genome assembly GCF_965194825.1 of Balaenoptera physalus. NCBI lineage: Eukaryota > Metazoa > Chordata > Mammalia > Artiodactyla > Balaenopteridae > Balaenoptera > Balaenoptera physalus. The sequence goes on from NW_028126370.1 coordinate 97,005, forward strand.
GGCGTATGCGTTTTTTCCTGAATATATTCAGGAAAAAACGCATACGCCCTTTTTGGCCAAGGGCATCATTGTCAATGTTTTGATGTTTTTATGTGCTTTAAAGGCGATTCGAATCTACCTACTGAAATCGGTTTCCTGCAATTCGGCCTTATTTCAAATCCTCTTCTTTGCCTTCCCTCAATATATTTGTGGACAAGAGTTATCATTTATAATTCTGCAGGTTTGTGAAATGCAGTGCCCTCAAGCTCCATTTTACAACTCGCTTTTTCGGGAGATGGCCGCCAAAGCGCAGGATGGCTTCAGGCCCTATTCTGGTTCCGGGGGGCAGGCTGTGCCTGTGGTTAATTCTTCTTCCTGATGGGAAAATAGAGTGACCTGTGCCTGTCCCAACACCAACAGCTAGACTCTCATTGGTTCCCCGTCTTCCCGTTCATCCTCAGGACAATTTGCAACCTGTACCGAACAGGAGGTTAAAGGTGCTGATACTCCAAGTAGGGAAATTGCTAGTAAAGTGGCTGGAATGGCGAACCCGAGCACAAGGAGATGAGAAATGAGGAGCGTTTTAGAAACCTTTCCCTATCACACAGTGTACCATCTTCTGGGTTTCTCATGCATGTTTTCGATGTAGGAAGATGCCCTTGAACCTGGAGATTTGGGACCCATGGGATGGGTACCACTCACTATTACTTTAAAGGGTCTACGTTTGCTCACCCAACCTCACCAAACCTCTGAGCCCCAAGAGTGTCCACCCTTATGTCTCATCCATCTGTGGGTCTAGATATGGTCAATCCAGGTTGCATCACAGCACCTGAACGGATTGTGTAAGAATTTCTCTATCTTTCACTGACTTTGTTTTATGTGTTTTTAAAAGTAATTTATTTTTATAATGGGGTTTAGCTGATTTTCACTGCTGTCTTTATGCGGCTTTACACCCACTTGACACATTAACAGAGAGATATCAAAACATAGGTTTTAAGATTACTACTAGTCAGATATATTCTTGTGCGGTGAATAGGGCGTGTTGAGTCCAGTTGTCTGAACAAGGAGTAGGTCTTGTCTATTACATATTGGGTTTATGGAACGGTATCTCAGCTAATTTGAAACCCTTGTTTTATGAATCACCCCACCTCACCTTTCCCGTTAAGCAGCCATAGTGTGTTTTCTGCATGTGTGACTCTGTTCTGTTTTGTAATTCAGTTCAAGTGTAACGGTTTTTACATTCCCTTTATAAGTGATAACTTATGAGAAGTGTCCTTTTCTGTGTGTCTTATTTCACTTAGAATCGTCGTACCTAAATCCACTCATCATGCTGCTGCTAGCCTCATGACATTGATTTCATGGCTGAGTGATATTCCATTGTACATAAGGACCACCACTTCTTTATCCATTTTTCTCTTTCCTGGGATATTTAAGGTGGAATGAAATGGAGGTCCTTGTCAACAGAGCAGCCCTAAACTTGGGGTGCTTGTGTCTTGCTGATTTTTAATTTTCCCAATTTATACCCCCATGCGTGGAAGTGCCCTATGCTCTCTAAGCTGTGTTTTTTAGATGTTTCAGGACACACTGTACCCTTCTCCAGAGTGGCTGTTGGCAATTTACATCCCGCCCATCAGTGTAGCAAGGCTCCCATTTCTCCATGGCCTGTCCTGCATTTCTGGTTTTGACACTTTTTTCAGCATGGCCCATTTGACCGTTGGGAAGCGAGACTTCTTTGTAGCGCTGATTTGCCTTTCCAGGTTGCTTGGTTGGCCAAAAAGGGCGTATGCGTTTTTTTCTGAATATATTCAGGAAAAGACGCATACGCCCTTTTTGGCCAAGGGCATCATTGTCAACCTTTTGCCGCTTTTCATGTGCTTTAAAGGCGATTCGAATCTACCTCCTGAAATCTGTTTCCTGTAATTCTGCCTTGATTTCAGAACTTCTTCTTTGCCTTCCCTCAATATATTTGTGGACGAGAGTTATCATTTATAACTCTAAATGTTTGTGAAATGCAGTGCCCTGAAACTCCATTTTACAAGTCGCTTTTTTGGGAGCTGGCCGCAAAAGCGCAGGATGGCTTCAGGCCCTATTCTGGTTCCGGGGGGCAGGCTGAGCCTGTGGTTAATTCTTCTTCCTGATGGGAAAATAGAGTGACCTGTGCCTGTCCCAACACCAACAGCTAGACTCTCATTGGTTCCCCGTATTCCCGTTCATCCTCAGGACAAATTGCAACCTGTACGGAACAGGAGGTTAAAGGTGCTGATACTCCAAGTAGGGAGATTGCTAGTAAAGTGGCTGGAATGGCGAACCCGAGCACATGGAGATGAGAAATATGGAGTGTTTTAGAAACCTTTCCCCATCACATGGTGTACCATCTTCTGGGTTTCTCGTGCATGTTTTCGATGTAGGAAGATGCCCTTGAACCTGGAGATTTGGGACCCATGGGATGGGTACCACGCAGTATTACTTTAAAGGGTCTGCGTTTGCTCACCCAACCTCCCCAAACCTCTCATCCCCGAGAATGTCCACCCTTATGTCTCATCCAGCTGTGGGTCTAGATATGGTCAATCCAGGTTGCATCACAGCCCCTGAACGAATTGTGTAAGAATTTCTCTCTCTTTCACTGACTTTGTTTTATGTGTTTTTAAAAGTAATTTATTTTTATAATGGGGTTTAGCTGATTTTCACTGCTGTCTTTATGCCGCTTTACACCCACTTGACACACTAACAGAGAGATATCAAAACATAGGTTTTAAGATTACTACTAGTCAGATACATTCTTGTGCGGTGAATAGGGCGTGTTGAGTCCAGTTGTCTGAACAAGGAGTAGGTCTTGTCTATTACATATTGGGTTTATGGAACGGTATCTGAGCTAATTTGAAACCCTTGTTTTATGTATCATCCTACCTCACCTTTCCCGTTAAGCAGCCATAGTGTGTTTTCTGCATGTGTGACTCTGTTCTGTTTTGTAACTCAGTTAAAGTGTAACGGTTTTTACATTCCCACTATAAGTGATACCTTATGAGAAGTGTCCTTTTCTGTGTGACTTATTTCACTTAGCATCGTCGTACCTAAATCCACTCATCATGCTGCTAGTAGCCTTATGACATTGATTTCATGGCTGAGTGATATTCCGTTGTACATAAGGACCACCACTTCTTTATCCATTTTTCTCTTTCCTGGGATATTTAAGGTGGAATGAAGTAGAGGTCCTTGTCAACAGAGCAGCCCTAAACTTTGGGGTGCTTGTGTCTTGCTGATTTTTAATTTTCCCAGTTTATACCCCCAGGAGTGGAAGTGCCCTATGCTCTCTAAGCTGTGTTTTTTAGATGTATCAGGACACACCGTACACTTCTCCAGAGTGGCTGTTGGCAATTTACATCCCGCCCATCAGTGTAGCAAGGCTCCGATTTCTCCATGGCCTGTCCTGCATTTCTGGTTTTGACACTTTTTTCAGCATGGCCCTTTTCACCGATGGGAAGCAAGACTTCTTTGTAGCGCTGATTTGCCTTTCCAGGTTGCTTGGTTGGCCAAAAAGGGCGTATGCGTTTTTTCCTGGATATATTCAGGAAAAAACGCATACGCCCTTTTTGGCCAAGGGCATCATTGTCAATGTTTTGATGTTTTTATGTGCTTTAAAGGCGATTCGAATCTACCTACTGAAATCGGTTTCCTGCAATTCGGCCTTATTTCAAATCCTCTTCTTTGCCTTCCCTCAATATATTTGTGGACAAGAGTTATCATTTATAACTCTGCAGGTTTGTGAAATGCAGTGCCCTCAAGCTCCATTTTACAACTCGCTTTTTCGGGAGATGGCCGCCAAAGCGCAGGATGGCTTCAGGCCCTATTCTGGTTCCGGGGGGCAGGCTGTGCCTGTGGTTAATTCTTCTTCCTGATGGGAAAATAGAGTGACCTGTGCCTGTCCCAACACCAACAGCTAGACTCTCATTGGTTCCCCGTCTTCCCGTTCATCCTCAGGACAATTTGCAACCTGTACCGAACAGGAGGTTAAAGGTGCTGATACTCCAAGTAGGGAAATTGCTAGTAAAGTGGCTGGAATGGCGAACCCGAGCACAAGGAGATGAGAAATGAGGAGCGTTTTAGAAACCTTTCCCTATCACACAGTGTACCATCTTCTGGGTTTCTCATGCATGTTTTCGATGTAGGAAGATGCCCTTGAACCTGGAGATTTGGGACCCATGGGATGGGTACCACTCACTATTACTTTAAAGGGTCTACGTTTGCTCACCCAACCTCACCAAACCTCTGAGCCCCAAGAGTGTCCACCCTTATGTCTCATCCATCTGTGGGTCTAGATATGGTCAATCCAGGTTGCATCACAGCACCTGAACGGATTGTGTAAGAATTTCTCTATCTTTCACTGACTTTGTTTTATGTGTTTTTAAAAGTAATTTATTTTTATAATGGGGTTTAGCTGATTTTCACTGCTGTCTTTATGCGGCTTTACACCCACTTGACACATTAACAGAGAGATATCAAAACATAGGTTTTAAGATTACTACTAGTCAGATATATTCTTGTGCGGTGAATAGGGCGTGTTGAGTCCAGTTGTCTGAACAAGGAGTAGGTCTTGTCTATTACATATTGGGTTTATGGAACGGTATCTCAGCTAATTTGAAACCCTTGTTTTATGAATCACCCCACCTCACCTTTCCCGTTAAGCAGCCATAGTGTGTTTTCTGCATGTGTGACTCTGTTCTGTTTTGTAATTCAGTTCAAGTGTAACGGTTTTTACATTCCCTTTATAAGTGATAACTTATGAGAAGTGTCCTTTTCTGTGTGTCTTATTTCACTTAGAATCGTCGTACCTAAATCCACTCATCATGCTGCTGCTAGCCTCATGACATTGATTTCATGGCTGAGTGATATTCCATTGTACATAAGGACCACCACTTCTTTATCCATTTTTCTCTTTCCTGGGATATTTAAGGTGGAATGAAATGGAGGTCCTTGTCAACAGAGCAGCCCTAAACTTGGGGTGCTTGTGTCTTGCTGATTTTTAATTTTCCCAATTTATACCCCCATGCGTGGAAGTGCCCTATGCTCTCTAAGCTGTGTTTTTTAGATGTTTCAGGACACACTGTACCCTTCTCCAAAGTGGCTGTTGGCAATTTACATCCCGCCCATCAGTGTAGCAAGGCTCCCATTTCTCCATGGCCTGTCCTGCATTTCTGGTTTTGACACTTTTTTCAGCATGGCCCATTTGACCGTTGGGAAGCGAGACTTCTTTGTAGCGCTGATTTGCCTTTCCAGGTTGCTTGGTTGGCCAAAAAGGGCGTATGCGTTTTTTTCTGAATATATTCAGGAAAAGACGCATACGCCCTTTTTGGCCAAGGGCATCATTGTCAACCTTTTGCCGCTTTTCATGTGCTTTAAAGGCGATTCGAATCTACCTCCTGAAATCTGTTTCCTGTAATTCTGCCTTGATTTCAGAACTTCTTCTTTGCCTTCCCTCAATATATTTGTGGACGAGAGTTATCATTTATAACTCTAAATGTTTGTGAAATGCAGTGCCCTGAAACTCCATTTTACAAGTCGCTTTTTTGGGAGCTGGCCGCAAAAGCGCAGGATGGCTTCAGGCCCTATTCTGGTTCCGGGGGGCAGGCTGAGCCTGTGGTTAATTCTTTTTCCTGATGGGAAAATAGAGTGACCTGTGCCTGTCCCAACACCAACAGCTAGACTCTCATTGGTTCCCCGTATTCCCGTTCATCCTCAGGACAAATTGCAACCTGTACGGAACAGGAGGTTAAAGGTGCTGATACTCCAAGTAGGGAGATTGCTAGTAAAGTGGCTGGAATGGCGAACCCGAGCACATGGAGATGAGAAATATGGAGTGTTTTAGAAACCTTTCCCCATCACATGGTGTACCATCTTCTGGGTTTCTCGTGCATGTTTTCGATGTAGGAAGATGCCCTTGAACCTGGAGATTTGGGACCCATGGGATGGGTACCACGCAGTATTACTTTAAAGGGTCTGCGTTTGCTCACCCAACCTCCCCAAACCTCTCATCCCCGAGAATGTCCACCCTTATGTCTCATCCAGCTGTGGGTCTAGATATGGTCAATCCAGGTTGCATCACAGCCCCTGAACGAATTGTGTAAGAATTTCTCTCTCTTTCACTGACTTTGTTTTATGTGTTTTTAAAAGTAATTTATTTTTATAATGGGGTTTAGCTGATTTTCACTGCTGTCTTTATGCCGCTTTACACCCACTTGACACATTAAAAGAGAGATATCAAAACATAGGTTTTAAGATTACTACTAGTCAGATATATTCTTGTGCGGTGAATAGGGCGTGTTGAGTCCAGTTGTCTGAACAAGGAGTAGGTCTTGTCTATTACATATTGGGTTTATGGAACGGTATCTCAGCTAATTTGAAACCCTTGTTTTATGAATCACCCCACCTCACCTTTCCCGTTAAGCAGCCATAGTGTGTTTTCTGCATGTGTGACTCTGTTCTGTTTTGTAATTCAGTTCAAGTGTAACGGTTTTTACATTCCCTTTATAAGTGATAACTTATGAGAAGTGTCCTTTTCTGTGTGTCTTATTTCACTTAGAATCGTCGTACCTAAATCCACTCATCATCCTGCTGCTAGCCTCATGACATTGATTTCATGGCTGAGTGATATTCCATTGTACATAAGGACCACCACTTCTTTATCCATTTTTCTCTTTCCTGGGATATTTAAGGTGGAATGAAATGGAGGTCCTTGTCAACAGAGCAGCCCTAAACTTGGGGTGCTTGTGTCTTGCTGATTTTTAATTTTCCCAATTTATACCCCCATGCGTGGAAGTGCCCTATGCTCTCTAAGCTGTGTTTTTTAGATGTTTCAGGACACACTGTACCCTTCTCCAGAGTGGCTGTTGGCAATTTACATCCCGCCCATCAGTGTAGCAAGGCTCCCATTTCTCCATGGCCTGTCCTGCATTTCTGGTTTTGACACTTTTTTCAGCATGGCCCATTTGACCGTTGGGAAGCGAGACTTCTTTGTAGCGCTGATTTGCCTTTCCAGGTTGCTTGGTTGGCCAAAAAGGGCGTATGCGTTTTTTTCTGAATATATTCAGGAAAAAACGCATACGCCCTTTTTGGCCAAGGGCATCATTGTCAACGTTTTGGCGCTTTTCATGTGCTTTAAAGGCGATTCGAATCTACCTCCTGAAATCTGTTTCCTGTAATTCTGCCTTGATTTCAGAACTTCTTCTTTGCCTTCCCTCAATATATTTGTGGACGAGAGTTATCATTTATAACTCTAAATGTTTGTGAAATGCAGTGCCCTGAAACTCCATTTTACAAGTCGCTTTTTTGGGAGCTGGCCGCAAAAGCGCAGGATGGCTTCAGGCCCTATTCTGGTTCCGGGGGGCAGGCTGAGCCTGTGGTTAATTCTTCTTCCTGATGGGAAAATAGAGTGACCTGTGCCTGTCCCAACACCAACAGCTAGACTCTCATTGGTTCCCCGTATTCCCGTTCATCCTCAGGACAAATTGCAACCTGTACGGAACAGGAGGTTAAAGGTGCTTATACTCCAAGTAGGGAGATTGCTAGTAAAGTGGCTGGAATGGCGAACCCGAGCACAAGGAGATGAGAAATGTGGAGTGTTTTAGAAACCTTTCCCCATCACATGGTGTACCATCTTCTGGGTTTCTCGTGCATGTTTTCGATGTAGGAAGATGCCCTTGAACCTGGAGATTTGGGACCCATGGGATGGGTACCACGCAGTATTACTTTAAAGGGTCTGCGTTTGCTCACCCAACCTCCCCAAACCTCTCATCCCCGAGAATGTCCACCCTTATGTCTCATCCAGCTGTGGGTCTAGATATGGTCAATCCAGGTTGCATCACAGCCCCTGAACGAATTGTGTAAGAATTTCTCTCTCTTTCACAGACTTTGTTTTATGTGTTTTTAAAAGTAATTTATTTTTATAATGGGGTTTAGCTGATTTTCACTGCTGTCTTTATGCCGCTTTACACCCACTTGACACACTAACAGAGAGATATCAAAACATAGGTTTTAAGATTACTACTAGTCAGATACATTCTTGTGCGGTGAATAGGGCGTGTTGAGTCCAGTTGTCTGAACAAGGAGTAGGTCTTGTCTATTACATATTGGGTTTATGGAACGGTATCTGAGCTAATTTGAAACCCTTGTTTTATGTATCATCCTACCTCCCCTTTCCCGTTAAGCAGCCATAGTGTGTTTTCTGCATGTGTGACTCTGTTCTGTTTTGTAACTCAGTTAAAGTGTAACGGTTTTTACATTCCCACTATAAGTGATACCTTATGAGAAGTGTCCTTTTCTGTGTGACTTATTTCACTTAGCATCGTCGTACCTAAATCCACTCATCATGCTGCTACTAGCCTTATGACATTGATTTCATGGCTGAGTGATATTCCGTTGTACATAAGGACCACCACTTCTTTATCCATTTTTCTCTTTCCTGGGATATTTAAGGTGGAATGAAGTAGAGGTCCTTGTCAACAGAGCAGCCCTAAACTTTGGGGTGCTTGTGTCTTGCTGATTTTTAATTTTCCCAGTTTATACCCCCAGGAGTGGAAGTGCCCTATGCTCTCTAAGCTGTGTTTTTTAGATGTATCAGGACACACCGTACACTTCTCCAGAGTGGCTGTTGGCAATTTACATCCCGCCCATCAGTGTAGCAAGGCTCCGATTTCTCCATGGCCTGTCCTGCATTTCTGGTTTTGACACTTTTTTCAGCATGGCCCTTTTCACCGATGGGAAGCAAGACTTCTTTGTAGCGCTGATTTGCCTTTCCAGGTTGCTTGGTTGGACAAAAAGGGCGTATGCGTTTTTTCCTGAATATATTCAGGAAGAAACGCATACGCCCTTTTTGGCCAAGGGCATCATTGTCAATGTTTTGATGTTTTTATGTGCTTTAAAGGCGATTCGAATCTACCTACTGAAATCGGTTTCCTGCAATTCGGCCTTATTTCAAATCCTCTTCTTTGCCTTCCCTCAATATATTTGTGGACAAGAGTTATCATTTATAACTCTGCAGGTTTGTGAAATGCAGTGCCCTCAAGCTCCATTTTACAACTCGCTTTTTCGGGAGATGGCCGCCAAAGCGCAGGATGGCTTCAGGCCCTATTCTGGTTCCGGGGGGCAGGCTGTGCCTGTGGTTAATTCTTCTTCCTGATGGGAAAATAGAGTGACCTGTGCCTGTCCCAACACCAACAGCTAGACTCTCATTGGTTCCCCGTCTTCCCGTTCATCCTCAGGACAATTTGCAACCTGTACCGAACAGGAGGTTAAAGGTGCTGATACTCCAAGTAGGGAAATTGCTAGTAAAGTGGCTGGAATGGCGAACCCGAGCACAAGGAGATGAGAAATGAGGAGCGTTTTAGAAACCTTTCCCTATCACACAGTGTACCATCTTCTGGGTTTCTCATGCATGTTTTCGATGTAGGAAGATGCCCTTGAACCTGGAGATTTGGGACCCATGGGATGGGTACCACTCACTATTACTTTAAAGGGTCTACGTTTGCTCACCCAACCTCACCAAACCTCTGAGCCCCAAGAGTGTCCACCCTTATGTCTCATCCATCTGTGGGTCTAGATATGGTCAATCCAGGTTGCATCACAGCACCTGAACGGATTGTGTAAGAATTTCTCTATCTTTCACTGACTTTGTTTTATGTGTTTTTAAAAGTAATTTATTTTTATAATGGCGTTTAGCTGATTTTCACTGCTGTCTTTATGCGGCTTTACACCCACTTGACACATTAACAGAGAGATATCAAAACATAGGTTTTAAGATTACTACTAGTCAGATATATTCTTGTGCGGTGAATAGGGCGTGTTGAGTCCAGTTGTCTGAACAAGGAGTAGGTCTTGTCTATTACATATTGGGTTTATGGAACGGTATCTCAGCTAATTTGAAACCCTTGTTTTATGAATCACCCCACCTCACCTTTCCCGTTAAGCAGCCATAGTGTGTTTTCTGCATGTGTGACTCTGTTCTGTTTTGTAATTCAGTTCAAGTGTAACGGTTTTTACATTCCCTTTATAAGTGATAACTTATGAGAAGTGTCCTTTTCTGTGTGTCTTATTTCACTTAGAATCGTCGTACCTAAATCCACTCATCATGCTGCTGCTAGCCTCATGACATTGATTTCATGGCTGAGTGATATTCCATTGTACATAAGGACCACCACTTCTTTATCCATTTTTCTCTTTCCTGGGATATTTAAGGTGGAATGAAATGGAGGTCCTTGTCAACAGAGCAGCCCTAAACTTGGGGTGCTTGTGTCTTGCTGATTTTTAATTTTCCCAATTTATACCCCCATGCGTGGAAGTGCCCTATGCTCTCTAAGCTGTGTTTTTTAGATGTTTCAGGACACACTGTACCCTTCTCCAGAGTGGCTGTTGGCAATTTACATCCCGCCCATCAGTGTAGCAAGGCTCCCATTTCTCCATGGCCTGTCCTGCATTTCTGGTTTTGACACTTTTTTCAGCATGGCCCATTTGACCGTTGGGAAGCGAGACTTCTTTGTAGCGCTGATTTGCCTTTCCAGGTTGCTTGGTTGCCCAAAAAGGGCGTATGCGTTTTTTTCTGAATATATTCAGGAAAAGACGCATACGCCCTTTTTGGCCAAGGGCATCATTGTCAACCTTTTGCCGCTTTTCATGTGCTTTAAAGGCGATTCGAATCTACCTCCTGAAATCTGTTTCCTGTAATTCTGCCTTGATTTCAGAACTTCTTCTTTGCCTTCCCTCAATATATTTGTGGACGAGAGTTATCATTTATAACTCTAAATGTTTGTGAAATGCAGTGCCCTGAAACTCCATTTTACAAGTCGCTTTTTTGGGAGCTGGCCGCAAAAGCGCAGGATGGCTTCAGGCCCTATTCTGGTTCCGGGGGGCAGGCTGAGCCTGTGGTTAATTCTTCTTCCTGATGGGAAAATAGAGTGACCTGTGCCTGTCCCAACACCAACAGCTAGACTCTCATTGGTTCCCCGTATTCCCGTTCATCCTCAGGACAAATTGCAACCTGTACGGAACAGGAGGTTAAAGGTGCTGATACTCCAAGTAGGGAGATTGCTAGTAAAGTGGCTGGAATGGCGAACCCGAGCACATGGAAATGAGAAATATGGAGTGTTTTAGAAACCTTTCCCCATCACATGGTGTACCATCTTCTGGGTTTCTCGTGCATGTTTTCGATGTAGGAAGATGCCCTTGAACCTGGAGATTTGGGACCCATGGGATGGGTACCACGCAGTATTACTTTAAAGGGTCTGCGTTTGCTCACCCAACCTCCCCAAACCTCTCATCCCCGAGAATGTCCACCCTTATGTCTCATCCAGCTGTGGGTCTAGATATGGTCAATCCAGGTTGCATCACAGCCCCTGAACGAATTGTGTAAGAATTTCTCTCTCTTTCACAGACTTTGTTTTATGTGTTTTTAAAAGTAATTTATTTTATAATGGGGTTTAGCTGATTTTCACTGCTGTCTTTTTGCCGCTTTACACCCACTTGACACACTAACAGAGAGATATCAAAACATAGGTTTTAAGATTACTACTACTCAGATACATTCTTGTGCGGTGAATAGGGCGTGTTGAGTCCAGTTCTCTGAGCAAGGAGTAGGTCTTCTCTATTACATATTGGGTTTATGGAACGGTATCTGAGCTAATTTGAAACCCTTGTTTTATGTATCACCCTACCTCACCTTTCCCGTTAAGCAGCCATAGTGTGTTTTCTGCATGTGTGACTTTGTTCTGTTTTGTAACTCAGTTAAAGTGTAACGGTTTTTACATTCCCACTATAAGTGATACCTTATGAGAAGTGTCCTTTTCTGTGTGACTTATTTCACTTAGAATCGTCGTACCTAAATCCACTCATCATGCTGCTACTAGCCTTATGACATTGATTTCATGGCTGAGTGATATTCCGTTGTACATAAGGACCACCACTTCTTTATCCATTTTTCTCTTTCCTGGGATATTTAAGGTGGAATGAAGTAGAGGTCCTTGTCAACAGAGCAGCCCTAAACTTTGGGGTGCTTGTGTCTTGCTGATTTTTAATTTTCCCAGTTTATACCCCCAGGAGTGGAAGTGCCCTATGCTCTCTAAGCTGTGTTTTTTAGATGTATCAGGACACACCGTACACTTCTCCAGAGTGGCTGTTGGCAATTTACATCCCGCCCATCAGTGTAGCAAGGCTCCGATTTCTCCATGGCCTGTCCTGCATTTCTGGTTTTGACACTTTTTTCAGCATGGCCCTTTTCACCGATGGGAAGCAAGACTTCTTTGTAGCGCTGATTTGCCTTTCCAGGTTGCTTGGTTGGACAAAAAGGGCGTATGCGTTTTTTCCTGAATATATTCAGGAAGAAACGCATACGCCCTTTTTGGCCAAGGGCATCATTGTCAATGTTTTGATGTTTTTATGTGCTTTAAAGGCGATTCGAATCTACCTACTGAAATCGGTTTCCTGCAATTCGGCCTTATTTCAAATCCTCTTCTTTGCCTTCCCTCAATATATTTGTGGACAAGAGTTATCATTTATAACTCTGCAGGTTTGTGAAATGCAGTGCCCTCAAGCTCCATTTTACAACTCGCTTTTTCGGGAGATGGCCGCCAAAGCGCAGGATGGCTTCAGGCCCTATTCTGGTTCCGGGGGGCAGGCTGTGCCTGTGGTTAATTCTTCTTCCTGATGGGAAAATAGAGTGACCTGTGCCTGTCCCAACACCAACAGCTAGACTCTCATTGGTTCCCCGTCTTCCCGTTCATCCTCAGGACAATTTGCAACCTGTACCGAACAGGAGGTTAAAGGTGCTGATACTCCAAGTAGGGAAATTGCTAGTAAAGTGGCTGGAATGGCGAACCCGAGCACAAGGAGATGAGAAATGAGGAGCGTTTTAGAAACCTTTCCCTATCACACAGTGTACCATCTTCTGGGTTTCTCATGCATGTTTTCGATGTAGGAAGATGCCCTTGAACCTGGAGATTTGGGACCCATGGGATGGGTACCACTCACTATTACTTTAAAGGGTCTACGTTTGCTCACCCAACCTCACCAAACCTCTGAGCCCCAAGAGTGTCCACCCTTATGTCTCATCCATCTGTGGGTCTAGATATGGTCAATCCAGGTTGCATCACAGCACCTGAACGGATTGTGTAAGAATTTCTCTATCTTTCACTGACTTTGTTTTATGTGTTTTTAAAAGTAATTTATTTTTATAATGGCGTTTAGCTGATTTTCACTGCTGTCTTTATGCGGCTTTACACCCACTTGACACATTAACAGAGAGATATCAAAACATAGGTTTTAAGATTACTACTAGTCAGATATATTCTTGTGCGGTGAATAGGGCGTGTTGAGTCCAGTTGTCTGAACAAGGAGTAGGTCTTGTCTATTACATATTGGGTTTATGGAACGGTATCTCAGCTAATTTGAAACCCTTGTTTTATGAATCACCCCACCTCACCTTTCCCGTTAAGCAGCCATAGTGTGTTTTCTGCATGTGTGACTCTGTTCTGTTTTGTAATTCAGTTCAAGTGTAACGGTTTTTACATTCCCTTTATAAGTGATAACTTATGAGAAGTGTCCTTTTCTGTGTGTCTTATTTCACTTAGAATCGTCGTACCTAAATCCACTCATCATGCTGCTGCTAGCCTCATGACATTGATTTCATGGCTGAGTGATATTCCATTGTACATAAGGACCACCACTTCTTTATCCATTTTTCTCTTTCCTGGGATATTTAAGGTGGAATGAAATGGAGGTCCTTGTCAACAGAGCAGCCCTAAACTTGGGGTGCTTGTGTCTTGCTGATTTTTAATTTTCCCAATTTATACCCCCATGCGTGGAAGTGCCCTATGCTCTCTAAGCTGTGTTTTTTAGATGTTTCAGGACACACTGTACCCTTCTCCAGAGTGGCTGTTGGCAATTTACATCCCGCCCATCAGTGTAGCAAGGCTCCCATTTCTCCATGGCCTGTCCTGCATTTCTGGTTTTGACACTTTTTTCAGCATGGCCCATTTGACCGTTGGGAAGCGAGACTTCTTTGTAGCGCTGATTTGCCTTTCCAGGTTGCTTGGTTGCCCAAAAAGGGCGTATGCGTTTTTTTCTGAATATATTCAGGAAAAGATGCATACGCCCTTTTTGGCCAAGGGCATCATTGTCAACCTTTTGCCGCTTTTCATGTGCTTTAAAGGCGATTCGAATCTACCTCCTGAAATCTGTTTCCTGTAATTCTGCCTTGATTTCAGAACTTCTTCTTTGCCTTCCCTCAATATATTTGTGGACGAGAGTTATCATTTATAACTCTAAATGTTTGTGAAATGCAGTGCCCTGAAACTCCATTTTACAAGTCGCTTTTTTGGGAGCTGGCCGCAAAAGCGCAGGATGGCTTCAGGCCCTATTCTGGTTCCGGGGGGCAGGCTGAGCCTGTGGTTAATTCTTCTTCCTGATGGGAAAATAGAGTGACCTGTGCCTGTCCCAACACCAACAGCTAGACTCTCATTGGTTCCCCGTATTCCCGTTCATCCTCAGGACAAATTGCAACCTGTACGGAACAGGAGGTTAAAGGTGCTGATACTCCAAGTAGGGAGATTGCTAGTAAAGTGGCTGGAATGGCGAACCCGAGCACATGGAAATGAGAAATATGGAGTGTTTTAGAAACCTTTCCCCATCACATGGTGTACCATCTTCTGGGTTTCTCGTGCATGTTTTCGATGTAGGAAGATGCCCTTGAACCTGGAGATTTGGGACCCATGGGATGGGTACCACGCAGTATTACTTTAAAGGGTCTGCGTTTGCTCACCCAACCTCCCCAAACCTCTCATCCCCGAGAATGTCCACCCTTATGTCTCATCCAGCTGTGGGTCTAGATATGGTCAATCCAGGTTGCATCACAGCCCCTGAACGAATTGTGTAAGAATTTCTCTCTCTTTCACAGACTTTGTTTTATGTGTTTTTAAAAGTAATTTATTTTATAATGGGGTTTAGCTGATTTTCACTGCTGTCTTTTTGCCGCTTTACACCCACTTGACACACTAACAGAGAGATATCAAAACATAGGTTTTAAGATTACTACTACTCAGATACATTCTTGTGCGGTGAATAGGGCGTGTTGAGTCCAGTTCTCTGAGCAAGGAGTAGGTCTTCTCTATTACATATTGGGTTTATGGAACGGTATCTGAGCTAATTTGAAACCCTTGTTTTATGTATCACCCTACCTCACCTTTCCCGTTAAGCAGCCATAGTGTGTTTTCTGCATGTGTGACTTTGTTCTGTTTTGTAACTCAGTTAAAGTGTAACGGTTTTTACATTCCCACTATAAGTGATACCTTATGAGAAGTGTCCTTTTCTGTGTGACTTATTTCACTTAGAATCGTCGTACCTAAATCCACTCATCATGCTGCTACTAGCCTTATGACATTGATTTCATGGCTGAGTGATATTCCGTTGTACATAAGGACCACCACTTCTTTATCCATTTTTCTCTTTCCTGGGATATTTAAGGTGGAATGAAGTAGAGGTCCTTGTCAACAGAGCAGCCCTAAACTTTGGGGTGCTTGTGTCTTGCTGATTTTTAATTTTCCCAGTTTATACCCCCAGGAGTGGAAGTGCCCTATGCTCTCTAAGCTGTGTTTTTTAGATGTATCAGGACACACCGTACACTTCTCCAGAGTGGCTGTTGGCAATTTACATCCCGCCCATCAGTGTAGCAAGGCTCCGATTTCTCCATGGCCTGTCCTGCATTTCTGGTTTTGACACTTTTTTCAGCATGGCCCTTTTCACCGATGGGAAGCAAGACTTCTTTGTAGCGCTGATTTGCCTTTCCAGGTTGCTTGGTTGGCCAAAAAGGGCGTATGCGTTTTTTCCTGAATATATTCAGGAAGAAACGCATACGCCCTTTTTGGCCAAGGGCATCATTGTCAATGTTTTGATGTTTTTATGTGCTTTAAAGGCGATTCGAATCTACCTACTGAAATCGGTTTCCTGCAATTCGGCCTTATTTCAAATCCTCTTCTTTGCCTTCCCTCAATATATTTGTGGACAAGAGTTATCATTTATAACTCTGCAGGTTTGTGAAATGCAGTGCCCTCAAGCTCCATTTTACAACTCGCTTTTTCGGGAGATGGCCGCCAAAGCGCAGGATGGCTTCAGGCCCTATTCTGGTTCCGGGGGGCAGGCTGTGCCTGTGGTTAATTCTTCTTCCTGATGGGAAAATAGAGTGACCTGTGCCTGTCCCAACACCAACAGCTAGACTCTCATTGGTTCCCCGTCTTCCCGTTCATCCTCAGGACAATTTGCAACCTGTACCGAACAGGAGGTTAAAGGTGCTGATACTCCAAGTAGGGAAATTGCTAGTAAAGTGGCTGGAATGGCGAACCCGAGCACAAGGAGATGAGAAATGAGGAGCGTTTTAGAAACCTTTCCCTATCACACAGTGTACCATCTTCTGGGTTTCTCATGCATGTTTTCGATGTAGGAAGATGCCCTTGAACCTGGAGATTTGGGACCCATGGGATGGGTACCACTCACTATTACTTTAAAGGGTCTACGTTTGCTCACCCAACCTCACCAAACCTCTGAGCCCCAAGAGTGTCCACCCTTATGTCTCATCCATCTGTGGGTCTAGATATGGTCAATCCAGGTTGCATCACAGCACCTGAACGGATTGTGTAAGAATTTCTCTATCTTTCACTGACTTTGTTTTATGTGTTTTTAAAAGTAATTTATTTTTATAATGGGGTTTAGCTGATTTTCACTGCTGTCTTTATGCGGCTTTACACCCACTTGACACATTAACAGAGAGATATCAAAACATAGGTTTTAAGATTACTACTAGTCAGATATATTCTTGTGCGGTGAATAGGGCGTGTTGAGTCCAGTTGTCTGAACAAGGAGTAGGTCTTGTCTATTACATATTGGGTTTATGGAACGGTATCTCAGCTAATTTGAAACCCTTGTTTTATGAATCACCCCACCTCACCTTTCCCGTTAAGCAGCCATAGTGTGTTTTCTGCATGTGTGACTCTGTTCTGTTTTGTAATTCAGTTCAAGTGTAACGGTTTTTACATTCCCTTTATAAGTGATAACTTATGAGAAGTGTCCTTTTCTGTGTGTCTTATTTCACTTAGAATCGTCGTACCTAAATCCACTCATCATGCTGCTGCTAGCCTCATGACATTGATTTCATGGCTGAGTGATATTCCATTGTACATAAGGACCACCACTTCTTTATCCATTTTTCTCTTTCCTGGGATATTTAAGGTGGAATGAAATGGAGGTCCTTGTCAACAGAGCAGCCCTAAACTTGGGGTGCTTGTGTCTTGCTGATTTTTAATTTTCCCAATTTATACCCCCATGCGTGGAAGTGCCCTATGCTCTCTAAGCTGTGTTTTTTAGATGTTTCAGGACACACTGTACCCTTCTCCAGAGTGGCTGTTGGCAATTTACATCCCGCCCATCAGTGTAGCAAGGCTCCCATTTCTCCATGGCCTGTCCTGCATTTCTGGTTTTGACACTTTTTTCAGCATGGCCCATTTGACCGTTGGGAAGCGAGACTTCTTTGTAGCGCTGATTTGCCTTTCCAGGTTGCTTGGTTGGCCAAAAAGGGCGTATGTGTTTTTTTCTGAATATATTCAGGAAAAGACGCATACGCCCTTTTTGGCCAAGGGCATCTTTGTCAACCTTTTGCCGCTTTTCATGTGCTTTAAAGGCGATTCGAATCTACCTCCTGAAATCTGTTTCCTGTAATTCTGCCTTGATTTCAGAACTTCTTCTTTGCCTTCCCTCAATATATTTGTAGACGAGAGTTATCATTTATAACTCTAAAAGTTTGTGAAATGCAGTGCCCTGAAACTCCATTTTACAAGTCGCTTTTTTGGGAGCTGGCCGCAAAAGCGCAGGATGGCTTCAGGCCCTATTCTGGTTCCGGGGGGCAGGCTGAGCCTGTGGTTAATTCTTCTTCCTGATGGGAAAATAGAGTGACCTGTGCCTGTCCCAACACCAACAGCTAGACTCTCATTGGTTCCCCGTATTCCCGTTCATCCTCAGGACAAATTGCAACCTGTACGGAACAGGAGGTTAAAGGTGCTGATACTCCAAGTAGGGAGATTGCTAGTAAAGTGGCTGGAATGGCGAACCCGAGCACAAGGAGATGAGAAATGTGGAGTGTTTTAGAAACCTTTCCCCATCACATGGTGTACCATCTTCTGGGTTTCTCGTGCATGTTTTCGATGTAGGAAGATGCCCTTGAACCTGGAGATTTGGGACCCATGGGATGGGTACCACGCAGTATTACTTTAAAGGGTCTGCGTTTGCTCACCCAACCTCCCCAAACCTCTCATCCCCGAGAATGTCCACCCTTATGTCTCATCCAGCTGTGGATCTAGATATGGTCAATCCAGGTTGCACCACAGCCCCTGAACGAATTGTGTAAGAATTTCTCTCTCTTTCACAGACTTTGTTTTATGTGTTTTTAAAAGTAATTTATTTTTATAATGGGGTTTAGCTGATTTTCACTGCTGTCTTTATGCCGCTTTACACCCACTTGACACACTAACAGAGAGATATCAAAACATAGGTTTTAAGATTACTACTAGTCAGATACATTCTTGTGCGGTGAATAGGGCGTGTTGAGTCCAGTTGTCTGAACAAGGAGTAGGTCTTGTCTATTACATATTGGGTGTATGGAACGGTATCTGAGCTAATTTGAAACCCTTGTTTTATGTATCATCCTACCTCACCTTTCCCGTTAAGCAGCCATAGTGTGTTTTCTGCATGTGTGACTCTGTTCTGTTTTGTAACTCAGTTAAAGTGTAACGGTTTTTACATTCCCACTATAAGTGATACCTTATGAGAAGTGTCCTTTTCTGTGTGACTTATTTCACTTAGCATCGTCGTACCTAAATCCACTCATCATGCTGCTACTAGCCTTATGACATTGATTTCATGGCTGAGTGATATTCCGTTGTACATAAGGACCACCACTTCTTTATCCATTTTTCTCTTTCCTGGGATATTTAAGGTGGAATGAAGTAGAGGTCCTTGTCAACAGAGCAGCCCTAAACTTTGGGGTGCTTGTGTCTTGCTGATTTTTAATTTTCCCAGTTTATACCCCCAGGAGTGGAAGTGCCCTATGCTCTCTAAGCTGTGTTTTTTAGATGTATCAGGACACACCGTACACTTCTCCAGAGTGGCTGTTGGTAATTTACATCCCGCCCATCAGTGTAGCAAGGCTCCGATTTCTCCATGGCCTGTCCTGCATTTCTGGTTTTGACACTTTTTTCAGCATGGCCCTTTTCACCGATGGGAAGCAAGACTTCTTTGTAGCGCTGATTTGCCTTTCCAGGTTGCTTGGTTGGCCAAAAAGGGCGTATGCGTTTTTTCCTGAATATATTCAGGAAAAAACGCATACGCCCTTTTTAGCCAAGGGCATCATTGTCAATGTTTTGATGTTTTTATGTGCTTTAAAGGCGATTCGAATCTACCTACTGAAATCGGTTTCCTGCAATTCGGCCTTATTTCAAATCCTCTTCTTTGCCTTCCCTCAATATATTTGTGGACAAGAGTTATCATTTATAACTCTGCAGGTTTGTGAAATGCAGTGCCCTCAAGCTCCATTTTACAACTCGCTTTTTCGGGAGATGGCCGCCAAAGCGCAGGATGGCTTCAGGCCCTATTCTGGTTCCGGGGGGCAGGCTGAGCCTGTGGTTAATTCTTCTTCCTGATGGGAAAATAGAGTGACCTGTGCCTGTTCCAACACCAAGAGCTAGACTCTCATTGGTTCCCCGTCTTCCCGTTCATCCTCAGGACAATTTGCAACCTGTACCGAACAGGAGGTTAAAGGTGCTGATACTCCAAGTAGGGAAATTGCTAGTAAAGTGGCTGGAATGGCGAACCCGAGCACAAGGAGATGAGAAATGAGGAGCGTTTTAGAAACCTTTCCCTATCACACAGTGTACCATCTTCTGGGTTTCTCATGCATGTTTTCGATGTAGGAAGATGCCCTTGAACCTGGAGATTTGGGACCCATGGGATGGGTACCACTCACTATTACTTTAAAGGGTCTACGTTTGCTCACCCAACCTCACCAAACCTCTGAGCCCCAAGAGTGTCCACCCTTATGTCTCATCCATCTGTGGGTCTAGATATGGTCAATCCAGGTTGCATCACAGCACCTGAACGGATTGTGTAAGAATTTCTCTATCTTTCACTGACTTTGTTTTATGTGTTTTTAAAAGTAATTTATTTTTATAATGGCGTTTAGCTGATTTTCACTGCTGTCTTTATGCGGCTTTACACCCACTTGACACATTAACAGAGAGATATCAAAACATAGGTTTTAAGATTACTACTAGTCAGATATATTCTTGTGCGGTGAATAGGGCGTGTTGAGTCCAGTTGTCTGAACAAGGAGTAGGTCTTGTCTATTACATATTGGGTTTATGGAACGGTATCTCAGCTAATTTGAAACCCTTGATTTATGAATCACCCCACCTCACCTTTCCCGTTAAGCAGCCATAGTGTGTTTTCTGCATGTGTGACTCTGTTCTGTTTTGTAATTCAGTTTAAGTGTAACGGTTTTTACATTCCCTTTATAAGTGATAACTTATGAGAAGTGTCCTTTTCTGTGTGTCTTATTTCACTTAGAATCGTCGTACCTAAATCCACTCATCATCCTGCTGCTAGCCTCATGACATTGATTTCATGGCTGAGTGATATTCCATTGTACATAAGGACCACCACTTCTTTATCCATTTTTCTCTTTCCTGGGATATTTAAGGTGGAATGAAATGGAGGTCCTTGTCAACAGAGCAGCCCTAAACTTGGGGTGCTTGTGTCTTGCTGATTTTTAATTTTCCCAATTTATACCCCCATGCGTGGAAGTGCCCTATGCTCTCTAAGCTGTGTTTTTTAGATGTTTCAGGACACACTGTACCCTTCTCCAGAGTGGCTGTTGGCAATTTCCATCCCGCCCATCAGTGTAGCAAGGCTCCCATTTCTCCATGGCCTGTCCTGCATTTCTGGTTTTGACACTTTTTTCAGCATGGCCCATTTGACCGTTGGGAAGCGAGACTTCTTTGTAGCGCTGATTTGCCTTTCCAGGTTGCTTGGTTGGCCAAAAAGGGCGTATGCGTTTTTTTCTGAATATATTCAGGAAAAGACGCATACGCCCTTTTTGGCCAAGGGCATCATTGTCAACCTTTTGCCGCTTTTCATGTGCTTTAAAGGCGATTCGAATCTACCTCCTGAAATCTGTTTCCTGTAATTCTGCCTTGATTTCAGAACTTCTTCTTTGCCTTCCCTCAATATATTTGTGGACGAGAGTTATCATTTATAACTCTAAATGTTTGTGAAATGCAGTGCCCTGAAACTCCATTTTACAAGTCGCTTTTTTGGGAGCTGGCCGCAAAAGCGCAGGATGGCTTCAGGCCCTATTCTGGTTCCGGGGGGCAGGCTGAGCCTGTGGTTAATTCTTCTTCCTGATGGGAAAATAGAGTGACCTGTGCCTGTCCCAACACCAACAGCTAGACTCTCATTGGTTCCCCGTATTCCCGTTCATCCTCAGGACAAATTGCAACCTGTACGGAACAGGAGGTTAAAGGTGCTGATACTCCAAGTAGGGAGATTGCTAGTAAAGTGGCTGGAATGGCGAACCCGAGCACAAGGAGATGAGAAATGTGGAGTGTTTTAGAAACCTTTCCCCATCACATGGTGTACCATCTTCTGGGTTTCTCGTGCATGTTTTCGATGTAGGAAGATGCCCTTGAACCTGGAGATTTGGGACCCATGGGATGGGTACCACGCAGTATTACTTTAAAGGGTCTGCGTTTGCTCACCCAACCTCCCCAAACCTCTCATCCCCGAGAATGTCCACCCTTATGTCTCATCCAGCTGTGGGTCTAGAT
Organism: Balaenoptera physalus; assembly: GCF_965194825.1. NCBI lineage: Eukaryota > Metazoa > Chordata > Mammalia > Artiodactyla > Balaenopteridae > Balaenoptera > Balaenoptera physalus. The sequence continues at coordinate 118,886 of NW_028126370.1, forward strand.
ATGGTCAATCCAGGTTGCATCACAGCCCCTGAACGAATTGTGTAAGAATTTCTCTCTCTTTCACAGACTTTGTTTTATGTGTTTTTAAAAGTAATTTATTTTTATAATGGGGTTTAGCTGATTTTCACTGCTGTCTTTATGCCGCTTTACACCCACTTGACACACTAACAGAGAGATATCAAAACATAGGTTTTAAGATTACTACTAGTCAGATACATTCTTGTGCGGTGAATAGGGCGTGTTGAATCCAGTTGTCTGAACAAGGAGTAGGTCTTGTCTATTACATATTGGGTTTATGGAACGGTATCTGAGCTAATTTGAAACCCTTGTTTTATGTATCATCCTACCTCACCTTTCCCGTTAAGCAGCCATAGTGTGTTTTCTGCATGTGTGACTCTGTTCTGTTTTGTAACTCAGTTAAAGTGTAACGGTTTTTACATTCCCACTATAAGTGATACCTTATGAGAAGTGTCCTTTTCTGTGTGACTTATTTCACTTAGCATCGTCGTACCTGAATCCACTCATCATGCTGCTACTAGGCTTATGACATTGATTTCATGGCTGAGTGATATTCCGTTGTACATAAGGACCACCACTTCTTTATCCATTTTTCTCTTTCCTGGGATATTTAAGGTGGAATGAAGTAGAGGTCCTTGTCAACAGAGCAGCCCTAAACTTTGGGGTGCTTGTGTCTTGCTGATTTTTAATTTTCCCAGTTTATACCCCCAGGAGTGGAAGTGCCCTATGCTCTCTAAGCTGTGTTTTTTAGATGTATCAGGACACACCGTACACTTCTCCAGAGTGGCTGTTGGCAATTTACATCCCGCCCATCAGTGTAGCAAGGCTCCGATTTCTCCATGGCCTGTCCTGCATTTCTGGTTTTGACACTTTTTTCAGCATGGCCCTTTTCACCGATGGGAAGCAAGACTTCTTTGTAGCGCTGATTTGCCTTTCCAGGTTGCTTGGTTGGCCAAAAAGGGCGTATGCGTTTTTTCCTGAATATATTCAGGAAAAAACGCATACGCCCTTTTTGGCCAAGGGCATCATTGTCAATGTTTTGATGTTTTTATGTGCTTTAAAGGCGATTTGAATCTACCTACTGAAATCGGTTTCCTGCAATTCGGCCTTATTTCAAATCCTCTTCTTTGCCTTCCCTCAATATATTTGTGGACAAGAGTTATCATTTATAACTCTGCAGGTTTGTGAAATGCAGTGCCCTCAAGCTCCATTTTACAACTCGCTTTTTCGGGAGATGGCCGCCAAAGCGCAGGATGGCTTCAGGCCCTATTCTGGTTCCAGGGGGCAGGCTGTGCCTGTGGTTAATTCTTCTTCCTGATGGGAAAATAGAGTGACCTGTGCCTGTCCCAACACCAACAGCTAGACTCTCATTGGTTCCCCGTCTTCCCGTTCATCCTCAGGACAATTTGCAACCTGTACCGAACAGGAGGTTAAAGGTGCTGATACTCCAAGTAGGGAAATTGCTAGTAAAGTGGCTGGAATGGCGAACCCGAGCACAAGGAGATGAGAAATGAGGAGCGTTTTAGAAACCTTTCCCTATCACACAGTGTACCATCTTCTGGGTTTCTCATGCATGTTTTCGATGTAGGAAGATGCCCTTGAACCTGGAGATTTGGGACCCATGGGATGGGTACCACTCACTATTACTTTAAAGGGTCTACGTTTGCTCACCCAACCTCACCAAACCTCTGAGCCCCAAGAGTGTCCACCCTTATGTCTCATCCATCTGTGGGTCTAGATATGGTCAATCCAGGTTGCATCACAGCACCTGAACGGATTGTGTAAGAATTTCTCTATCTTTCACTGACTTTGTTTTATGTGTTTTTAAAAGTAATTTATTTTTATAATGGGGTTTAGCTGATTTTCACTGCTGTCTTTATGCGGCTTTACACCCACTTGACACATTAACAGAGAGATATCAAAACATAGGTTTTAAGATTACTACTAGTCAGATATATTCTTGTGCGGTGAATAGGGCGTGTTGAGTCCAGTTGTCTGAACAAGGAGTAGGTCTTGTCTATTACATATTGGGTTTATGGAACGGTATCTCAGCTAATTTGAAACCCTTGTTTTATGAATCACCCCACCTCACCTTTCCCGTTAAGCAGCCATAGTGTGTTTTCTGCATGTGTGACTCTGTTCTGTTTTGTAATTCAGTTCAAGTGTAACGGTTTTTACATTCCCTTTATAAGTGATAACTTATGAGAAGTATCCTTTTCTGTGTGTCTTATTTCACTTAGAATCGTCGTACCTAAATCCACTCATCATGCTGCTGCTAGCCTCATGACATTGATTTCATGGCTGAGTGATATTCCATTGTACATAAGGACCACCACTTCTTTATCCATTTTTCTCTTTCCTGGGATATTTAAGGTGGAATGAAATGGAGGTCCTTGTCAACAGAGCAGCCCTAAACTTGGGGTGCTTGTGTCTTGCTGATTTTTAATTTTCCCAATTTATACCCCCATGCGTGGAAGTGCCCTATGCTCTCTAAGCTGTGTTTTTTAGATGTTTCAGGACACACTGTACCCTTCTCCAGAGTGGCTGTTGGCAATTTACATCCCGCCCATCAGTGTAGCAAGGCTCCCATTTCTCCATGGCCTGTCCTGCATTTCTGGTTTTGACACTTTTTTCAGCATGGCCCATTTGACCGTTGGGAAGCGAGACTTCTTTGTAGCGCTGATTTGCCTTTCCAGGTTGCTTGGTTGGCCAAAAAGGGCGTATGTGTTTTTTTCTGAATATATTCAGGAAAAGACGCATACGCCCTTTTTGGCCAAGGGCATCTTTGTCAACCTTTTGCCGCTTTTCATGTGCTTTAAAGGCGATTCGAATCTACCTCCTGAAATCTGTTTCCTGTAATTCTGCCTTGATTTCAGAACTTCTTCTTTGCCTTCCCTCAATATATTTGTAGACGAGAGTTATCATTTATAACTCTAAGAGTTTGTGAAATGCAGTGCCCTGAAACTCCATTTTACAAGTCGCTTTTTTGGGAGCTGGCCGCAAAAGCGCAGGATGGCTTCAGGCCCTATTCTGGTTCCGGGGGGCAGGCTGAGCCTGTGGTTAATTCTTCTTCCTGATGGGAAAATAGAGTGACCTGTGCCTGTCCCAACACCAACAGCTAGACTCTCATTGGTTCCCCGTATTCCCGTTCATCCTCAGGACAAATTGCAACCTGTACGGAACAGGAGGTTAAAGGTGCTGATACTCCAAGTAGGGAGATTGCTAGTAAAGTGGCTGGAATGGCGAACCCGAGCACAAGGAGATGAGAAATGTGGAGTGTTTTAGAAACCTTTCCCCATCACATGGTGTACCATCTTCTGGGTTTCTCGTGCATGTTTTCGATGTAGGAAGATGCCCTTGAACCTGGAGATTTGGGACCCATGGGATGGGTACCACGCAGTATTACTTTAAAGGGTCTGCGTTTGCTCACCCAACCTCCCCAAACCTCTCATCCCCGAGAATGTCCACCCTTATGTCTCATCCAGCTGTGGGTCTAGATATGGTCAATCCAGGTTGCACCACAGCCCCTGAACGAATTGTGTAAGAATTTCTCTCTCTTTCACAGACTTTGTTTTATGTGTTTTTAAAAGTAATTTATTTTTATAATGGGGTTTAGCTGATTTTCACTGCTGTCTTTATGCCGCTTTACACCCACTTGACACACTAACAGAGAGATATCAAAACATAGGTTTTAAGATTACTACTAGTCAGATACATTCTTGTGCGGTGAATAGGGCGTGTTGAGTCCAGTTGTCTGAACAAGGAGTAGGTCTTGTCTATTACATATTGGGTTTATGGAACGGTATCTGAGCTAATTTGAAACCCTTGTTTTATGTATCATCCTACCTCACCTTTCCCGTTAAGCAGCCATAGTGTGTTTTCTGCATGTGTGACTCTGTTCTGTTTTGTAACTCAGTTAAAGTGTAACGGTTTTTACATTCCCACTATAAGTGATACCTTATGAGAAGTGTCCTTTTCTGTGTGACTTATTTCACTTAGCATCGTCGTACCTAAGTCCACTCATCATGCTGCTACTAGCCTTATGACATTGATTTCATGGCTGAGTGATATTCCGTTGTACATAAGGACCACCACTTCTTTATCCATTTTTCTCTTTCCTGGGATATTTAAGGTGGAATGAAGTAGAGGTCCTTGTCAACAGAGCAGCCCTAAACTTTGGGGTGCTTGTGTCTTGCTGATTTTTAATTTTCCCAGTTTATACCCCCAGGAGTGGAAGTGCCCTATGCTCTCTAAGCTGTGTTTTTTAGATGTATCAGGACACACCGTACACTTCTCCAGAGTGGCTGTTGGCAATTTACATCCCGCCCATCAGTGTAGCAAGGCTCCGATTTCTCCATGGCCTGTCCTGCATTTCTGGTTTTGACACTTTTTTCAGCATGGCCCTTTTCACCGATGGGAAGCAAGACTTCTTTGTAGCGCTGATTTGCCTTTCCAGGTTGCTTGGTTGGCCAAAAAGGGCGTATGCGTTTTTTCCTGAATATATTCAGGAAAAAACGCATACGCCCTTTTTGGCCAAGGGCATCATTGTCAATGTTTTGATGTTTTTATGTGCTTTAAAGGCGATTCGAATCTACCTACTGAAATCGGTTTCCTGCAATTCGGCCTTATTTCAAATCCTCTTCTTTGCCTTCCCTCAATATATTTGTGGACAAGAGTTATCATTTATAACTCTGCAGGTTTGTGAAATGCAGTGCCCTCAAGCTCCATTTTACAACTCGCTTTTTCGGGAGATGGCCGCCAAAGCGCAGGATGGCTTCAGGCCCTATTCTGGTTCCGGGGGGCAGGCTGTGCCTGTGGTTAATTCTTCTTCCTGATGGGAAAATAGAGTGACCTGTGCCTGTCCCAACACCAACAGCTAGACTCTCATTGGTTCCCCGTCTTCCCGTTCATCCTCAGGACAATTTGCAACCTGTACCGAACAGGAGGTTAAAGGTGCTGATACTCCAAGTAGGGAAATTGCTAGTAAAGTGGCTGGAATGGCGAACCCGAGCACAAGGAGATGAGAAATGAGGAGCGTTTTAGAAACCTTTCCCTATCACACAGTGTACCATCTTCTGGGTTTCTCATGCATGTTTTCGATGTAGGAAGATGCCCTTGAACCTGGAGATTTGGGACCCATGGGATGGGTACCACTCACTATTACTTTAAAGGGTCTACGTTTGCTCACCCAACCTCACCAAACCTCTGAGCCCCAAGAGTGTCCACCCTTATGTCTCATCCATCTGTGGGTCTAGATATGGTCAATCCAGGTTGCATCACAGCACCTGAACGGATTGTGTAAGAATTTCTCTATCTTTCACTGACTTTGTTTTATGTGTTTTTAAAAGTAATTTATTTTTATAATGGGGTTTAGCTGATTTTCACTGCTGTCTTTATGCGGCTTTACACCCACTTGACACATTAACAGAGAGATATCAAAACATAGGTTTTAAGATTACTACTAGTCAGATATATTCTTGTGCGGTGAATAGGGCGTGTTGAGTCCAGTTGTCTGAACAAGGAGTAGGTCTTGTCTATTACATATTGGGTTTATGGAACGGTATCTCAGCTAATTTGAAACCCTTGTTTTATGAATCACCCCACCTCACCTTTCCCGTTAAGCAGCCATAGTGTGTTTTCTGCATGTGTGACTCTGTTCTGTTTTGTAATTCAGTTCAAGTGTAACGGTTTTTACATTCCCTTTATAAGTGATAACTTATGAGAAGTGTCCTTTTCTGTGTGTCTTATTTCACTTAGAATCGTCGTACCTAAATCCACTCATCATCCTGCTGCTAGCCTCATGACATTGATTTCATGGCTGAGTGATATTCCATTGTACATAAGGACCACCACTTCTTTATCCATTTTTCTCTTTCCTGGGATATTTAAGGTGGAATGAAATGGAGGTCCTTGTCAACAGAGCAGCCCTAAACTTGGGGTGCTTGTGTCTTGCTGATTTTTAATTTTCCCAATTTATACCCCCATGCGTGGAAGTGCCCTATGCTCTCTAAGCTGTGTTTTTTAGATGTTTCAGGACACACTGTACCCTTCTCCAGAGTGGCTGTTGGCAATTTACATCCCGCCCATCAGTGTAGCAAGGCTCCCATTTCTCCATGGCCTGTCCTGCATTTCTGGTTTTGACACTTTTTTCAGCATGGCCCATTTGACCGTTGGGAAGCGAGACTTCTTTGTAGCGCTGATTTGCCTTTCCAGGTTGCTTGGTTGGCCAAAAAGGGCGTATGCGTTTTTTTCTGAATATATTCAGGAAAAGACGCATACACCCTTTTTGGCCAAGGGCATCTTTGTCAACCTTTTGCCGCTTTTCATGTGCTTTAAAGGCGATTCGAATCTACCTCCTGAAATCTGTTTCCTGTAATTCTGCCTTGATTTCAGAACTTCTTCTTTGCCTTCCCTCAATATATTTGTGGACGAGAGTTTTCATTTATAACTCTAAAAGTTTGTGAAATGCAGTGCCCTGAAACTCCATTTTACAAGTCGCTTTTTTGGGAGCTGGCCGCAAAAGCGCAGGATGGCTTCAGGCCCTATTCTGGTTCCGGGGGGCAGGCTGAGCCTGTGGTTAATTCTTCTTCCTGATGGGAAAATAGAGTGACCTGTGCCTGTCCCAACACCAACAGCTAGACTCTCATTGGTTCCCCGTATTCCCGTTCATCCTCAGGACAAATTGCAACCTGTACGGAACAGGAGGTTAAAGGTGCTGATACTCCAAGTAGGGAGATTGCTAGTAAAGTGGCTGGAATGGCGAACCCGAGCACAAGGAGATGAGAAATGTGGACTGTTTTAGAAACCTTTCCCCATCACATGGTGTACCATCTTCTGGGTTTCTCGTGCATGTTTTCGATGTAGGAAGATGCCCTTGAACCTGGAGATTTGGGACCCATGGGATGGGTACCACGCAGTATTACTTTAAAGGGTCTGCGTTTGCTCACCCAACCTCCCCAAACCTCTCATCCCCGAGAATGTCCACCCTTATGTCTCATCCAGCTGTGGGTCTAGATATGGTCAATCCAGGTTGCATCACAGCCCCTGAACGAATTGTGTAAGAATTTCTCTCTCTTTCACAGACTTTGTTTTATGTGTTTTTAAAAGTAATTTATTTTTATAATGGGGTTTAGCTGATTTTCACTGCTGTCTTTATGCCGCTTTACACCCACTTGACACACTAACAGAGAGATATCAAAACATAGGTTTTAAGATTACTACTAGTCAGATACATTCTTGTGCGGTGAATAGGGCGTGTTGAGTCCAGTTGTCTGAACAAGGAGTAGGTCTTGTCTATTACATATTGGGTTTATGGAACGGTATCTGAGCTAATTTGAAACCCTTGTTTTATGTATCATCCTACCTCACCTTTCCCGTTAAGCAGCCATAGTGTGTTTTCTGCATGTGTGACTCTGTTCTGTTTTGTAACTCAGTTAAAGTGTAACGGTTTTTACATTCCCACTATAAGTGATACCTTATGAGAAGTGTCCTTTTCTGTGTGACTTATTTCACTTAGCATCGTCGTACCTAAATCCACTCATCATGCTGCTACTAGCCTTATGACATTGATTTCATGGCTGAGTGATATTCCGTTGTACATAAGGACCACCACTTCTTTATCCATTTTTCTCTTTCCTGGGATATTTAAGGTGGAATGAAGTAGAGGTCCTTGTCAACAGAGCAGCCCTAAACTTTGGGGTGCTTGTGTCTTGCTGATTTTTAATTTTCCCAGTTTATACCCCCAGAAGTGGAAGTGCCCTATGCTCTCTAAGCTGTGTTTTTTAGATGTATCAGGACACACCGTACACTTCTCCAGAGTGGCTGTTGGCAATTTACATCCCGCCCATCAGTGTAGCAAGGCTCCGATTTCTCCATGGCCTGTCCTGCATTTCTGGTTTTGACACTTTTTTCAGCATGGCCCTTTTCACCGATGGGAAGCAAGACTTCTTTGTAGCGCTGATTTGCCTTTCCAGGTTGCTTGGTTGGCCAAAAAGGGCGTATGCGTTTTTTCCTGAATATATTCAGGAAAAAACGCATACGCCCTTTTTGGCCAAGGGCATCATTGTCAATGTTTTGATGTTTTTATGTGCTTTAAAGGCGATTCGAATCTACCTACTGAAATCGGTTTCCTGCAATTCGGCCTTATTTCAAATCCTCTTCTTTGCCTTCCCTCAATATATTTGTGGACAAGAGTTATCATTTATAACTCTGCAGGTTTGTGAAATGCAGTGCCCTCAAGCTCCATTTTACAACTCGCTTTTTCGGGAGATGGCCGCCAAAGCGCAGGATGGCTTCAGGCCCTATTCTGGTTCCAGGGGGCAGGCTGTGCCTGTGGTTAATTCTTCTTCCTGATGGGAAAATAGAGTGACCTGTGCCTGTCCCAACACCAACAGCTAGACTCTCATTGGTTCCCCGTCTTCCCGTTCATCCTCAGGACAATTTGCAACCTGTACCGAACAGGAGGTTAAAGGTGCTGATACTCCAAGTAGGGAAATTGCTAGTAAAGTGGCTGGAATGGCGAACCCGAGCACAAGGAGATGAGAAATGAGGAGCGTTTTAGAAACCTTTCCCTATCACACAGTGTACCATCTTCTGGGTTTCTCATGCATGTTTTCGATGTAGGAAGATGCCCTTGAACCTGGAGATTTGGGACCCATGGGATGGGTACCACTCACTATTACTTTAAAGGGTCTACGTTTGCTCACCCAACCTCACCAAACCTCTGAGCCCCAAGAGTGTCCACCCTTATGTCTCATCCATCTGTGGGTCTAGATATGGTCAATCCAGGTTGCATCACAGCACCTGAACGGATTGTGTAAGAATTTCTCTATCTTTCACTGACTTTGTTTTATGTGTTTTTAAAAGTAATTTATTTTTATAATGGGGTTTAGCTGATTTTCACTGCTGTCTTTATGCGGCTTTACACCCACTTGACACATTAACAGAGAGATATCAAAACATAGGTTTTAAGATTACTACTAGTCAGATATATTCTTGTGCGGTGAATAGGGCGTGTTGAGTCCAGTTGTCTGAACAAGGAGTAGGTCTTGTCTATTACATATTGGGTTTATGGAACGGTATCTCAGCTAATTTGAAACCCTTGTTTTATGAATCACCCCACCTCACCTTTCCCGTTAAGCAGCCATAGTGTGTTTTCTGCATGTGTGACTCTGTTCTGTTTTGTAATTCAGTTCAAGTGTAACGGTTTTTACATTCCCTTTATAAGTGATAACTTATGAGAAGTGTCCTTTTCTGTGTGTCTTATTTCACTTAGAATCGTCGTACCTAAATCCACTCATCATGCTGCTGCTAGCCTCATGACATTGATTTCATGGCTGAGTGATATTCCATTGTACATAAGGACCACCACTTCTTTATCCATTTTTCTCTTTCCTGGGATATTTAAGGTGGAATGAAATGGAGGTCCTTGTCAACAGAGCAGCCCTAAACTTGGGGTGCTTGTGTCTTGCTGATTTTTAATTTTCCCAATTTATACCCCCATGCGTGGAAGTGCCCTATGCTCTCTAAGCTGTGTTTTTTAGATGTTTCAGGACACACTGTACCCTTCTCCAGAGTGGCTGTTGGCAATTTACATCCCGCCCATCAGTGTAGCAAGGCTCCCATTTCTCCATGGCCTGTCCTGCATTTCTGGTTTTGACACTTTTTTCAGCATGGCCCATTTGACCGTTGGGAAGCGAGACTTCTTTGTAGCGCTGATTTGCCTTTCCAGGTTGCTTGGTTGGCCAAAAAGGGCGTATGCGTTTTTTTCTGAATATATTCAGGAAAAGACGCATACGCCCTTTTTGGCCAAGGGCATCTTTGTCAACCTTTTGCCGCTTTTCATGTGCTTTAAAGGCGATTCGAATCTACCTCCTGAAATCTGTTTCCTGTAATTCTGCCTTGATTTCAGAACTTCTTCTTTGCCTTCCCTCAATATATTTGTGGACGAGAGTTATCATTTATAACTCTAAAAGTTTGTGAAATGCAGTGCCCTGAAACTCCATTTTACAAGTCGCTTTTTTGGGAGCTGGCCGCAAAAGCGCAGGATGGCTTCAGGCCCTATTCTGGTTCCGGGGGGCAGGCTGAGCCTGTGGTTAATTCTTCTTCCTGATGGGAAAATAGAGTGACCTGTGCCTGTCCCAACACCAACAGCTAGACTCTCATTGGTTCCCCGTATTCCCGTTCATCCTCAGGACAAATTGCAACCTGTACGGAACAGGAGGTTAAAGGTGCTGATACTCCAAGTAGGGAGATTGCTAGTAAAGTGGCTGGAATGGCGAACCCGAGCACAAGGAGATGAGAAATGTGGAGTGTTTTAGAAACCTTTCCCCATCACATGGTGTACCATCTTCTGGGTTTCTCGTGCATGTTTTCGATGTAGGAAGATGCCCTTGAACCTGGAGATTTGGGACCCATGGGATGGGTACCACGCAGTATTACTTTAAAGGGTCTGCGTTTGCTCACCCAACCTCCCCAAACCTCTCATCCCCGAGAATGTCCACCCTTATGTCTCATCCAGCTGTGGGTCTAGATATGGTCAATCCAGGTTGCATCACAGCCCCTGAACGAATTGTGTAAGAATTTCTCTCTCTTTCACAGACTTTGTTTTATGTGTTTTTAAAAGTAATTTATTTTTATAATGGGGTTTAGCTGATTTTCACTGCTGTCTTTATGCCGCTTTACACCCACTTGACACACTAACAGAGAGATATCAAAACATAGGTTTTAAGATTACTACTACTCAGATACATTCTTGTGCGGTGAATAGGGCGTGTTGAGTCCAGTTGTCTGAACAAGGAGTAGGTCTTGTCTATTACATATTGGGTTTATGGAACGGTATCTGAGCTAATTTGAAACCCTTGTTTTATGTATCATCCTACCTCACCTTTCCCGTTAAGCAGCCATAGTGTGTTTTCTGCATGTGTGACTCTGTTCTGTTTTGTAACTCAGTTAAAGTGTAACGGTTTTTACATTCCCACTATAAGTGATACCTTATGAGAAGTGTCCTTTTCTGTGTGACTTATTTCACTTAGCATCGTCGTACCTAAATCCACTCATCATGCTGCTACTAGCCTTATGACATTGATTGCATGGCTGAGTGATATTCCGTTGTACATAAGGACCACCACTTCTTTATCCATTTTTCTCTTTCCTGGGATATTTAAGGTGGAATGAAGTAGAGGTCCTTGTCAACAGAGCAGCCCTAAACTTTGGGGTGCTTGTGTCTTGCTGATTTTTAATTTTCCCAGTTTATACCCCCAGGAGTGGAAGTGCCCTATGCTCTCTAAGCTGTGTTTTTTAGATGTATCAGGACACACCGTACACTTCTCCAGAGTGGCTGTTGGCAATTTACATCCCGCCCATCAGTGTAGCAAGGCTCCGATTTCTCCATGGCCTGTCCTGCATTTCTGGTTTTGACACTTTTTTCAGCATGGCCCTTTTCACCGATGGGAAGCAAGACTTCTTTGTAGCGCTGATTTGCCTTTCCAGGTTGCTTGGTTGGCCAAAAAGGGCGTATGCGTTTTTTCCTGAATATATTCAGGAAAAAACGCATACGCCCTTTTTGGCCAAGGGCATCATTGTCAATGTTTTGATGTTTTTATGTGCTTTAAAGGCGATTCGAATCTACCTACTGAAATCGGTTTCCTGCAATTCGGCCTTATTTCAAATCCTCTTCTTTGCCTTCCCTCAATATATTTGTGGACAAGAGTTATCATTTATAACTCTGCAGGTTTGTGAAATGCAGTGCCCTCAAGCTCCATTTTACAACTCGCTTTTTCGGGAGATGGCCGCCAAAGCGCAGGATGGCTTCAGGCCCTATTCTGGTTCCGGGGGGCAGGCTGTGCCTGTGGTTAATTCTTCTTCCTGATGGGAAAATAGAGTGACCTGTGCCTGTCCCAACACCAACAGCTAGACTCTCATTGGTTCCCCGTCTTCCCGTTCATCCTCAGGACAATTTGCAACCTGTACCGAACAGGAGGTTAAAGGTGCTGATACTCCAAGTAGGGAAATTGCTAGTAAAGTGGCTGGAATGGCGAACCCGAGCACAAGGAGATGAGAAATGAGGAGCGTTTTAGAAACCTTTCCCTATCACACAGTGTACCATCTTCTGGGTTTCTCATGCATGTTTTCGATGTAGGAAGATGCCCTTGAACCTGGAGATTTGGGACCCATGGGATGGGTACCACTCTCTATTACTTTAAAGAGTCTACGTTTGCTCACCCAACCTCACCAAACCTCTGAGCCCCAAGAGTGTCCACCCTTATGTCTCATCCATCTGTGGGTCTAGATATGGTCAATCCAGGTTGCATCACAGCACCTGAACGGATTGTGTAAGAATTTCTCTATCTTTCACTGACTTTGTTTTATGTGTTTTTAAAAGTAATTTATTTTTACAATGGGGTTTAGCTGATTTTCACTGCTGTCTTTATGCGGCTTTACACCCACTTGACACATTAACAGAGAGATATCAAAACATAGGTTTTAAGATTACTACTAGTCAGATATATTCTTGTGCGGTGAATAGGGCGTGTTGAGTCCAGTTGTCTGAACAAGGAGTAGGTCTTGTCTATTACATATTGGGTTTATGGAACGGTATCTCAGCTAATTTGAAACCCTTGTTTTATGAATCACCCCACCTCACCTTTCCCGTTAAGCAGCCATAGTGTGTTTTCTGCATGTGTGACTCTGTTCTGTTTTGTAATTCAGTTTAAGTGTAACGGTTTTTACATTCCCTTTATAAGTGATAACTTATTAGAAGTGTCCTTTTCTGTGTGTCTTATTTCACTTAGAATCGTCGTACCTAAATCCACTCATCATGCTGCTGCTAGCCTCATGACATTGATTTCATGGCTGAGTGATATTCCATTGTACATAAGGACCACCACTTCTTTATCCATTTTTCTCTTTCCTGGGATATTTAAGGTGGAATGAAATGGAGGTCCTTGTCAACAGAGCAGCCCTAAACTTGGGGTGCTTGTGTCTTGCTTATTTTTAATTTTCCCAATTTATACCCCCATGCGTGGAAGTGCCCTATGCTCTCTAAGCTGTGTTTTTTAGATGTTTCAGGACACACTGTACCCTTCTCCAGAGTGGCTGTTGGCAATTTCCATCCCGCCCATCAGTGTAGCAAGGCTCCCATTTCTCCATGGCCTGTCCTGCATTTCTGGTTTTGACACTTTTTTCAGCATGGCCCATTTGACCGTTGGGAAGCGAGACTTCTTTGTAGCGCTGATTTGCCTTTCCAGGTTGCTTGGTTGGCCAAAAAGGGCGTATGCGTTTTTTTCTGAATATATTCAGGAAAAGACGCATACGCCCTTTTTGGCCAAGGGCATCTTTGTCAACCTTTTGCCGCTTTTCATGTGCTTTAAAGGCGATTCGAATCTACCTCCTGAAATCTGTTTCCTGTAATTCTGCCTTGATTTCAGAACTTCTTCTTTGCCTTCCCTCAATATATTTGTGGACGAGAGTTATCATTTATAACTCTAAATGTTTGTGAAATGCAGTGCCCTGAAACTCCATTTTACAAGTCGCTTTTTTGGGAGCTGGCCGCAAAAGCGCAGGATGGCTTCAGGCCCTATTCTGGTTCCGGGGGGCAGGCTGAGCCTGTGGTTAATTCTTCTTCCTGATGGGAAAATAGAGTGACCTGTGCCTGTCCCAACACCAACAGCTAGACTCTCATTGGTTCCCCGTATTCCCGTTCATCCTCAGGACAAATTGCAACCTGTACGGAACAGGAGGTTAAAGGTGCTGATACTCCAAGTAGGGAGATTGCTAGTAAAGTGGCTGGAATGGCGAACCCGAGCACAAGGAGATGAGAAATGTGGAGTGTTTTAGAAACCTTTCCCCATCACATGGTGTACCATCTTCTGGGTTTCTCGTGCATGTTTTCGATGTAGGAAGATGCCCTTGAACCTGGAGATTTGGGACCCATGGGATGGGTTCCACGCAGTATTACTTTAAAGGGTCTGCGTTTGCTCACCCAACCTCCCCAAAGCTCTCATCCCCGAGAATGTCCACCCTTATGTCTCATCCAGCTGTGGGTCTAGATATGGTCAATCCAGGTTGCATCACAGCCCCTGAACGAATTGTGTAAGAATTTCTCTCTCTTTCACTGACTTTGTTTTATGTGTTTTTAAAAGTAATTTATTTTTATAATGGGGTTTAGCTGATTTTCACTGCTGTCTTTATGCCGCTTTACACCCATTTGACACATTAAAAGAGAGATATCAAAACATAGGTTTTAAGATTACTACTAGTCAGATATATTCTTGTGCGGTGAATAGGGCGTGTTGAGTCCAGTTGTCTGAACAAGGAGTAGGTCTTGTCTATTACATATTGGGTTTATGGAACGGTATCTCAGCTAATTTGAAACCCTTGTTTTATGAATCACCCCACCTCACCTTTCCCGTTAAGCAGCCATAGTGTGTTTTCTGCATGTGTGACTCTGTTCTGTTTTGTAATTCAGTTCAAGTGTAACGGTTTTTACATTCCCTTTATAAGTGATAACTTATGAGAAGTGTCCTTTTCTGTGTGTCTTATTTCACTTAGAATCGTCGTACCTAAATCCACTCATCATCCTGCTGCTAGCCTCATGACATTGATTTCATGGCTGAGTGATATTCCATTGTACATAAGGACCACCACTTCTTTATCCATTTTTCTCTTTCCTGGGATATTTAAGGTGGAATGAAATGGAGGTCCTTGTCAACAGAGCAGCCCTAAACTTGGGGTGCTTGTGTCTTGCTGATTTTTAATTTTCCCAATTTATACCCCCATGCGTGGAAGTGCCCTATGCTCTCTAAGCTGTGTTTTTTAGATGTTTCAGGACACACTGTACCCTTCTCCAGAGTGGCTGTTGGCAATTTACATCCCGCCCATCAGTGTAGCAAGGCTCCCATTTCTCCATGGCCTGTCCTGCATTTCTGGTTTTGACACTTTTTTCAGCATGGCCCATTTGACCGTTGGGAAGCGAGACTTCTTTGTAGCGCTGATTTGCCTTTCCAGGTTGCTTGGTTGGCCAAAAAGGGCGTATGCGTTTTTTTCTGAATATATTCAGGAAAAGACGCATACGCCCTTTTTGGCCAAGGGCATCTTTGTCAACCTTTTTCCGCTTTTCATGTGCTTTAAAGGTGATTCGAATCTACCTCCAGAAATCTGTTTCCTGTAATTCTGCCTTGATTTCAGAACTTCTTCTTTGCCTTCCCTCAATATATTTGTGGACGAGAGTTATCATTTATAACTCTAAATGTTTGTGAAATGCAGTGCCCTGAAACTCCATTTTACAAGTCGCTTTTTTGGGAGCTGGCCGCAAAAGCGCAGGATGGCTTCAGGCCCTATTCTGGTTCCGGGGGGCAGGCTGAGCCTGTGGTTAATTCTTCTTCCTGATGGGAAAATAGAGTGACCTGTGCCTGTCCCAACACCAACAGCTAGACTCTCATTGGTTCCCCGTATTCCCGTTCATCCTCAGGACAAATTGCAACCTGTACGGAACAGGAGGTTAAAGGTGCTGATACTCCAAGTAGGGAGATTGCTAGTAAAGTGGCTGGAATGGCGAACCCGAGCACAAGGAGATGAGAAATGTGGAGTGTTTTAGAAACCTTTCCCCATCACATGGTGTACCATCTTCTGGGTTTCTCGTGCATGTTTTCGATGTAGGAAGATGCCCTTGAACCTGGAGATTTGGGACCCATGGGATGGGTTCCACGCAGTATTACTTTAAAGGGTCTGCGTTTGCTCACCCAACCTCCCCAAAGCTCTCATCCCCGAGAATGTCCACCCTTATGTCTCATCCAGCTGTGGGTCTAGATATGGTCAATCCAGGTTGCATCACAGCCCCTGAACGAATTGTGTAAGAATTTCTCTCTCTTTCACTGACTTTGTTTTATGTGTTTTTAAAAGTAATTTATTTTTATAATGGGGTTTAGCTGATTTTCACTGCTGTCTTTATGCCGCTTTACACCCACTTGACACATTAACAGAGAGATATCAAAACATAGGTTTTAAGATTACTAGTAGTCAGATATATTCGTGTGCGGTGAATAGGGCGTGTTGAGTCCAGTTGTCTGAACAAGGAGTAGGTCTTGTCTATTACATATTGGGTTTATGGAACGGTATCTCAGCTAATTTGAAACCCTTGTTTTATGAATCACCCCACCTCACCTTTCCCGTTAAGCAGCCATAGTGTGTTTTCTGCATGTGTGACTCTGTTCTGTTTTGTAATTCAGTTCAAGTGTAACGGTTTTTACATTCCCTTTATAAGTGATAACTTATGAGAAGTGTCCTTTTCAGTGTGTCTTATTTCACTTAGAATCGTCGTACCTAAATCCACTCATCATCCTGCTGCTAGCCTCATGACATTGATTTCATGGCTGAGTGATATTCCGTTGTACATAAGGACCACCACTTCTTTATCCATTTTTCTCTTTCCTGGGATATTTAAGGTGGAATGAAATGGAGGTCCTTGTCAACAGAGCAGCCCTAAACTTGGGGTGCTTGTGTCTTGCTGATTTTTAATTTTCCCAATTTATACCCCCATGCGTGGAAGTGCCCTATGCTCTCTAAGCTGTGTTTTTTAGATGTTTCAGGACACACTGTACCCTTCTCCAGAGTGGCTGTTGGCAATTTCCATCCTGCCCATCAGTGTAGCAAGGCTCCCATTTCTCCATGGCCTGTCCTGCATTTCTGGTTTTGACACTTTTTTCAGCATGGCCCATTTGACCGTTGGGAAGCGAGACTTCTTTGTAGCGCTGATTTGCCTTTCCAGGTTGCTTGGTTGGCCAAAAAGGGCGTATGCGTTTTTTTCTGAATATATTCAGGAAAAGACGCATACGCCCTTTTTGGCCAAGGGCATCTTTGTCAACCTTTTGCCGCTTTTCATGTGCTTTAAAGGCGATTCGAATCTACCTCCTGAAATCTGTTTCCTGTAATTCTGCCTTGATTTCAGAACTTCTTCTTTGCCTTCCCTCAATATATTTGTGGACGAGAGTTATCATTTATAACTCTAAATGTTTGTGAAATGCAGTGCCCTGAAACTCCATTTTACAAGTCGCTTTTTTGGGAGCTGGCCGCAAAAGCGCAGGATGGCTTCAGGCCCTATTCTGGTTCCGGGGGGCAGGCTGAGCCTGTGGTTAATTCTTCTTCCTGATGGGAAAATAGAGTGACCTGTGCCTGTCCCAACACCAACAGCTAGACTCTCATTGGTTCCCCGTATTCCCGTTCATCCTCAGGACAAATTGCAACCTGTACGGAACAGGAGGTTAAAGGTGCTGATACTCCAAGTAGGGAGATTGCTAGTAAAGTGGCTGGAATGGCGAACCCGAGCACAAGGAGATGAGAAATGTGGAGTGTTTTAGAAACCTTTCCCCATCACATGGTGTACCATCTTCTGGGTTTCTCGTGCATGTTTTCGATGTAGGAAGATGCCCTTGAACCTGGAGATTTGGGACCCATGGGATGGGTTCCACGCAGTATTACTTTAAAGGGTCTGCGTTTGCTCACCCAACCTCCCCAAAGCTCTCATCCCCGAGAATGTCCACCCTTATGTCTCATCCAGCTGTGGGTCTAGATATGGTCAATCCAGGTTGCATCACAGCCCCTGAACGAATTGTGTAAGAATTTCTCTCTCTTTCACTGACTTTGTTTTATGTGTTTTTAAAAGTAATTTATTTTTATAATGGGGTTTAGCTGATTTTCACTGCTGTCTTTATGCCGCTTTACACCCATTTGACACATTAAAAGAGAGATATCAAAACATAGGTTTTAAGATTACTACTAGTCAGATATATTCTTGTGCGGTGAATAGGGCGTGTTGAGTCCAGTTGTCTGAACAAGGAGTAGGTCTTGTCTATTACATATTGGGTTTATGGAACGGTATCTCAGCTAATTTGAAACCCTTGTTTTATGAATCACCCCACCTCACCTTTCCCGTTAAGCAGCCATAGTGTGTTTTCTGCATGTGTGACTCTGTTCTGTTTTGTAATTCAGTTCAAGTGTAACGGTTTTTACATTCCCTTTATAAGTGATAACTTATGAGAAGTGTCCTTTTCTGTGTGTCTTATTTCACTTAGAATCGTCGTACCTAAATCCACTCATCATCCTGCTGCTAGCCTCATGACATTGATTTCATGGCTGAGTGATATTCCATTGTACATAAGGACCACCACTTCTTTATCCATTTTTCTCTTTCCTGGGATATTTAAGGTGGAATGAAATGGAGGTCCTTGTCAACAGAGCAGCCCTAAACTTGGGGTGCTTGTGTCTTGCTGATTTTTAATTTTCCCAATTTATACCCCCATGCGTGGAAGTGCCCTATGCTCTCTAAGCTGTGTTTTTTAGATGTTTCAGGACACACTGTACCCTTCTCCAGAGTGGCTGTTGGCAATTTACATCCCGCCCATCAGTGTAGCAAGGCTCCCATTTCTCCATGGCCTGTCCTGCATTTCTGGTTTTGACACTTTTTTCAGCATGGCCCATTTGACCGTTGGGAAGCGAGACTTCTTTGTAGCGCTGATTTGCCTTTCCAGGTTGCTTGGTTGGCCAAAAAGGGCGTATGCGTTTTTTTCTGAATATATTCAGGAAAAGACGCATACGCCCTTTTTGGCCAAGGGCATCTTTGTCAACCTTTTTCCGCTTTTCATGTGCTTTAAAGGTGATTCGAATCTACCTCCAGAAATCTGTTTCCTGTAATTCTGCCTTGATTTCAGAACTTCTTCTTTGCCTTCCCTCAATATATTTGTGGACGAGAGTTATCATTTATAACTCTAAATGTTTGTGAAATGCAGTGCCCTGAAACTCCATTTTACAAGTCGCTTTTTTGGGAGCTGGCCGCAAAAGCGCAGGATGGCTTCAGGCCCTATTCTGGTTCCGGGGGGCAGGCTGAGCCTGTGGTTAATTCTTCTTCCTGATGGGAAAATAGAGTGACCTGTGCCTGTCCCAACACCAACAGCTAGACTCTCATTGGTTCCCCGTATTCCCGTTCATCCTCAGGACAAATTGCAACCTGTACGGAACAGGAGGTTAAAGGTGCTGATACTCCAAGTAGGGAGATTGCTAGTAAAGTGGCTGGAATGGCGAACCCGAGCACAAGGAGATGAGAAATGTGGAGTGTTTTAGAAACCTTTCCCCATCACATGGTGTACCATCTTCTGGGTTTCTCGTGCATGTTTTCGATGTAGGAAGATGCCCTTGAACCTGGAGATTTGGGACCCATGGGATGGGTTCCACGCAGTATTACTTTAAAGGGTCTGCGTTTGCTCACCCAACCTCCCCAAAGCTCTCATCCCCGAGAATGTCCACCCTTATGTCTCATCCAGCTGTGGGTCTAGATATGGTCAATCCAGGTTGCATCACAGCCCCTGAACGAATTGTGTAAGAATTTCTCTCTCTTTCACTGACTTTGTTTTATGTGTTTTTAAAAGTAATTTATTTTTATAATGGGGTTTAGCTGATTTTCACTGCTGTCTTTATGCCGCTTTACACCCACTTGACACATTAACAGAGAGATATCAAAACATAGGTTTTAAGATTACTAGTAGTCAGATATATTCGTGTGCGGTGAATAGGGCGTGTTGAGTCCAGTTGTCTGAACAAGGAGTAGGTCTTGTCTATTACATATTGGGTTTATGGAACGGTATCTCAGCTAATTTGAAACCCTTGTTTTATGAATCACCCCACCTCACCTTTCCCGTTAAGCAGCCATAGTGTGTTTTCTGCATGTGTGACTCTGTTCTGTTTTGTAATTCAGTTCAAGTGTAACGGTTTTTACATTCCCTTTATAAGTGATAACTTATGAGAAGTGTCCTTTTCAGTGTGTCTTATTTCACTTAGAATCGTCGTACCTAAATCCACTCATCATCCTGCTGCTAGCCTCATGACATTGATTTCATGGCTGAGTGATATTCCGTTGTACATAAGGACCACCACTTCTTTATCCATTTTTCTCTTTCCTGGGATATTTAAGGTGGAATGAAATGGAGGTCCTTGTCAACAGAGCAGCCCTAAACTTGGGGTGCTTGTGTCTTGCTGATTTTTAATTTTCCCAATTTATACCCCCATGCGTGGAAGTGCCCTATGCTCTCTAATCTGTGTTTTTTAGATGTTTCAGGATACACTGTACCCTTCTCCAGAGTGGCTGTTGGCAATTTACATCCCGCCCATCAGTGTAGCAAGGCTCCCATTTCTCCATGGCCTGTCCTGCATTTCTGGTTGTGACACTTTTTTCAGCATGGCCCATTTGACCGTTGGGAAGCGAGACTTCTTTGTAGCGCTGATTTGCCTTTCCAGGTTGCTTGGTTGGCCAAAAAGGGCGTATGCGTTTTTTTCTGAATATATTCAGGAAAAGACGCATACGCCCTTTTTGGCCAAGGGCATCATTGTCAACCTTTTGCCGCTTTTCATGTGCTTTAAAGGCGATTCGAATCTACCTCCTGAAATCTGTTTCCTGTAATTCTGCCTTGATTTCAGAACTTCTTCTTTGCCTTCCCTCAATATATTTGTGGACGAGAGTTATCATTTATAACTCTAAAAGTTTGTGAAATGCAGTGCCCTGAAACTCCATTTTACAAGTCGCTTTTTTGGGAGCTGGCCGCAAAAGCGCAGGATGGCTTCAGGCCCTATTCTGGTTCCGGGGGGCAGGCTGAGCCTGTGGTTAATTCTTCTTCCTGATGGGAAAATAGAGTGACCTGTGCCTGTCCCAACACCAACAGCTAGACTCTCATTGGTTCCCCGTATTCCCGTTCATCCTCAGGACAAATTGCAACCTGTACGGAACAGGAGGTTAAAGGTGCTGATACTCCAAGTAGGGAGATTGCTAGTAAAGTGGCTGGAATGGCGAATCCGAGCACAAGGAGATGAGAAATGTGGAGTGTTTTAGAAACCTTTCCCCATCACATGGTGTACCATCTTCTGGGTTTCTCGTGCATGTTTTCGATGTAGGAAGATGCCCTTGAACCTGGAGATTTGGGACCCATGGGATGGGTACCACGCAGTATTACTTTAAAGGGTCTGCGTTTGCTCACCCAACCTCCCCAAACCTCTCATCCCCGAGAATGTCCACCCTTATGTCTCATCCAGCTGTGGGTCTAGATATGGTCAATCCAGGTTGCATCACAGCCCCTGAACGAATTGTGTAAGAATTTCTCTCTCTTTCACAGACTTTGTTTTATGTGTTTTTAAAAGTAATTTATTTTTATAATGGGGTTTAGCTGATTTTCACTGCTGTCTTTATGCCGCTTTACACCCACTTGACACACTAACAGAGAGATATCAAAACATAGGTTTTAAGATTACTACTAGTCAGATACATTCTTGTGCGGTGAATAGGGCGTGTTGAGTCCAGTTGTCTGAACAAGGAGTAGGTCTTGTCTATTACATATTGGGTTTATGGAACGGTATCTCAGCTAATTTGAAACCCTTGTTTTATGAATCACCCCACCTCACCTTTCCCGTTAAGCAGCCATAGTGTGTTTTCTGCATGTGTGACTCTGTTCTGTTTTGTAACTCAGTTAAAGTGTAACGGTTTTTACATTCCCACTATAAGTGATACCTTATGAGAAGTGTCCTTTTCTGTGTGACTTATTTCACTTAGCATCGTCGTACCTAAATCCACTCATCATGCTGCTACTAGCCTTATGACATTGATTTCATGGCTGAGTGATATTCCGTTGTACATAAGGACCACCACTTCTTTATCCATTTTTCTCTTTCCTGGGATATTTAAGGTGGAATGAAGTAGAGGTCCTTGTCAACAGAGCAGCCCTAAACTTTGGGGTGCTTGTGTCTTGCTGATTTTTAATTTTCCCAATTTATACCCCCAGGAGTGGAAGTGCCCTATGCTCTCTAAGCTGTGTTTTTTAGATGTATCAGGACACACCATACACTTCTCCAGAGTGGCTGTTGGCAATTTACATCCCGCCCATCAGTGTAGCAAGGCTCCGATTTCTCCATGGCCTGTCCTGCATTTCTGGTTTTGACACTTTTTTCAGCATGGCCCTTTTCACCGATGGGAAGCAAGACTTCTTTGTAGCGCTGATTTGCCTTTCCAGGTTGCTTGGTTGGCCAAAAAGGGCGTATGCGTTTTTTCCTGAATATATTCAGGAAAAAACGCATACGCCCTTTTTGGCCAAGGGCATCATTGTCAATGTTTTGATGTTTTTATGTGCTTTAAAGGCGATTCGAATCTACCTACTGAAATCGGTTTCCTGCAATTCGGCCTTATTTCAAATCCTCTTCTTTGCCTTCCCTCAATATATTTGTGGACAAGAGTTATCATTTATAACTCTGCAGGTTTGTGAAATGCAGTGCCCTCAAGCTCCATTTTACAACTCGCTTTTTCGGGAGATGGCCGCCAAAGCGCAGGATGGCTTCAGGCCCTATTCTGGTTCCGGGGGGCAGGCTGTGCCTGTGGTTAATTCTTCTTCCTGATGGGAAAATAGAGTGACCTGTGCCTGTCCCAACACCAACAGCTAGACTCTCATTGGTTCCCCGTCTTCCCGTTCATCCTCAGGACAATTTGCAACCTGTACCGAACAGGAGGTTAAAGGTGCTGATACTCCAAGTAGGGAAATTGCTAGTAAAGTGGCTGGAATGGCGAACCCGAGCACAAGGAGATGAGAAATGAGGAGCGTTTTAGAAACCTTTCCCTATCACACAGTGTACCATCTTCTGGGTTTCTCATGCATGTTTTCGATGTAGGAAGATGCCCTTGAACCTGGAGATTTGGGACCCATGGGATGGGTACCACTCACTATTACTTTAAAGGGTCTACGTTTGCTCACCCAACCTCACCAAACCTCTGAGCCCCAAGAGTGTCCACCCTTATGTCTCATCCATCTGTGGGTCTAGATATGGTCAATCCAGGTTGCATCACAGCACCTGAACGGATTGTGTAAGAATTTCTCTATCTTTCACTGACTTTGTTTTATGTGTTTTTAAAAGTAATTTATTTTTATAATGGGGTTTAGCTGATTTTCACTGCTGTCTTAATGCGGCTTTACACCCACTTGACACATTAACAGAGAGATATCAAAACATAGGTTTTAAGATTACTACTAGTCAGATATATTCTTGTGCGTGAATAGGGCGTGTTGAGTCCAGTTGTCTGAACAAGGAGTAGGTCTTGTCTATTACATATTGGGTTTATGGAACAGTATCTCAGCTAATTTGAAACCCTTGTTTTATGAATCACCCCACCTCACCTTTCCCGTTAAGCAGCCATAGTGTGTTTTCTGCATGTGTGACTCTGTTCTGTTTTGTAATTCAGTTTAAGTGTAACGGTTTTTACATTCCCTTTATAAGTGATAACTTATGAAAAGTGTCCTTTTCTGTGTGTCTTATTTCACTTAGAATCGTCGTACCTAAATCCACTCATCATGCTGCTGCTAGCCTCATGACATTGCTTTCATGGCTGAGTGATATTCCATTGTACATAAGGACCACCACTTCTTTATCCATTTTTCTCTTTCCTGGGATATTTAAGGTGGAATGAAATGGAGGTCCTTGTCAACAGAGCAGCCCTAAACTTGGGGTGCTTGTGTCTTGCTGATTTTTAATTTTCCCAATTTATACCCCCATGCGTGGAAGTGCCCTATGCTCTCTAAGCTGTGTTTTTTAGATGTTTCAGGACACACTGTACCCTTCTCCAGAGTGGCTGTTGGCAATTTACATCCCGCCCATCAGTGTAGCAAGGCTCCCATTTCTCCATGGCCTGTCCTGCATTTCTGGTTTTGACACTTTTTTCAGCATGGCCCATTTGACCGTTGGGAAGCGAGACTTCTTTGTAGCGCTGATTTGCCTTTCCAGGTTGCTTGGTTGGCCAAAAAGGGCGTATGCGTTTTTTTCTGAATATATTCAGGAAAAGACGCATACGCCCTTTTTGGCCAAGGGCATCATTGTCAACCTTTTGCCGCTTTTCATGTGCTTTAAAGGCGATTCGAATCTACCTCCTGAAATCTGTTTCCTGTAATTCTGCCTTGATTTCAGAACTTCTTCTTTGCCTTCCCTCAATATATTTGTGGACGAGAGTTATCATTTATAACTCTAAATGTTTGTGAAATGCAGTGCCCTGAAACTCCATTTTACAAGTCGCTTTTTTGGGAGCTGGCCGCAAAAGCGCAGGATGGCTTCAGGCCCTATTCTGGTTCCGGGGGGCAGGCTGAGCCTGTGGTTAATTCTTCTTCCTGATGGGAAAATAGAGTGACCTGTGCCTGTCCCAACACCAACAGCTAGACTCTCATTGGTTCCCCGTATTCCCGTTCATCCTCAGGACAAATTGCAACCTGTACGGAACAGGAGGTTAAAGGTGCTGATACTCCAAGTAGGGAGATTGCTAGTAAAGTGGCTGGAATGGCGAACCCGAGCACAAGGAGATGAGAAATGTGGAGTGTTTTAGAAACCTTTCCCCATCACATGGTGTACCATCTTCTGGGTTTCTCGTGCATGTTTTCGATGTAGGAAGATGCCCTTGAACCTGGAGATTTGGGACCCATGGGATGGGTACCACGCAGTATTACTTTAAAGGGTCTGCGTTTGCTCACCCAACCTCCCCAAACCTCTCATCCCCGAGAATGTCCACCCTTATGTCTCATCCAGCTGTGGGTCTAGATATGGTCAATCCAGGTTGCATCACAGCCCCTGAACGAATTGTGTAAGAATTTCTCTCTCTTTCACAGACTTTGTTTTATGTGTTTTTAAAAGTAATTTATTTTTATAATGGGGTTTAGCTGATTTTCACTGCTGTCTTTATGCCGCTTTACACCCACTTGACACACTAACAGAGAGATATCAAAACATAGGTTTTAAGATTACTACTACTCAGATACATTCTTGTGCGGTGAATAGGGCGTGTTGAGTCCAGTTGTCTGAACAAGGAGTAGGTCTTGTCTATTACATATTGGGTTTATGGAACTGTATCTGAGCTAATTTGAAACCCTTGTTTTATGTATCATCCTACCTCACCTTTCCCGTTAAGCAGCCATAGTGTGTTTTCTGCATGTGTGACTCTGTTCTGTTTTGTAACTCAGTTAAAGTGTAACGGTTTTTACATTCCCACTATAAGTGATACCTTATGAGAAGTGTCCTTTTCTGTGTGACTTATTTCACTTAGCATCGTCGTACCTAAATCCACTCATCATGCTGCTACTAGCCTTATGACATTGATTGCATGGCTGAGTGATATTCCGTTGTACATAAGGACCACCACTTCTTTATCCATTTTTCTCTTTCCTGGGATATTTAAGGTGGAATGAAGTAGAGGTCCTTGTCAACAGAGCAGCCCTAAACTTTGGGGTGCTTGTGTCTTGCTGATTTTTAATTTTCCCAGTTTATACCCCCAGGAGTGGAAGTGCCCTATGCTCTCTAAGCTGTGTTTTTTAGATGTATCAGGACACACCGTACACTTCTCCAGAGTGGCTGTTGGCAATTTACATCCCGCCCATCAGTGTAGCAAGGCTCCGATTTCTCCATGGCCTGTCCTGCATTTCTGGTTTTGACACTTTTTTCAGCATGGCCCTTTTCACCGATGGGAAGCAAGACTTCTTTGTAGCGCTGATTTCCCTTTCCAGGTTGCTTGGTTGGCCAAAAAGGGCGTATGCGTTTTTTCCTGAATATATTCAGGAAAAAACGCATACGCCCTTTTTGGCCAAGGGCATCATTGTCAATGTTTTGATGTTTTTATGTGCTTTAAAGGCGATTCGAATCTACCTACTGAAATCGGTTTCCTGCAATTCGGCCTTATTTCAAATCCTCTTCTTTGCCTTCCCTCAATATATTTGTGGACAAGAGTTATCATTTATAACTCTGCAGGTTTGTGAAATGCAGTGCCCTCAAGC
Organism: Balaenoptera physalus; assembly: GCF_965194825.1. Taxonomy (NCBI): domain Eukaryota; kingdom Metazoa; phylum Chordata; class Mammalia; order Artiodactyla; family Balaenopteridae; genus Balaenoptera; species Balaenoptera physalus. Next base: position 144,730 of record NW_028126370.1, read on the forward strand.
TCCATTTTACAACTCGCTTTTTCGGGAGATGGCCGCCAAAGCGCAGGATGGCTTCAGGCCCTATTCTGGTTCCGGGGGGCAGGCTGTGCCTGTGGTTAATTCTTCTTCCTGATGGGAAAATAGAGTGACCTGTGCCTGTCCCAACACCAACAGCTAGACTCTCATTGGTTCCCCGTCTTCCCGTTCATCCTCAGGACAATTTGCAACCTGTACCGAACAGGAGGTTAAAGGTGCTGATACTCCAAGTAGGGAAATTGCTAGTAAAGTGGCTGGAATGGCGAACCCGAGCACAAGGAGATGAGAAATGAGGAGCGTTTTAGAAACCTTTCCCTATCACACAGTGTACCATCTTCTGGGTTTCTCATGCATGTTTTCGATGTAGGAAGATGCCCTTGAACCTGGAGATTTGGGACCCATGGGATGGGTACCACTCTCTATTACTTTAAAGAGTCTACGTTTGCTCACCCAACCTCACCAAACCTCTGAGCCCCAAGAGTGTCCACCCTTATGTCTCATCCATCTGTGGGTCTAGATATGGTCAATCCAGGTTGCATCACAGCACCTGAACGGATTGTGTAAGAATTTCTCTATCTTTCACTGACTTTGTTTTATGTGTTTTTAAAAGTAATTTATTTTTACAATGGGGTTTAGCTGATTTTCACTGCTGTCTTTATGCGGCTTTACACCCACTTGACACATTAACAGAGAGATATCAAAACATAGGTTTTAAGATTACTACTAGTCAGATATATTCTTGTGCGGTGAATAGGGCGTGTTGAGTCCAGTTGTCTGAACAAGGAGTAGGTCTTGTCTATTACATATTGGGTTTATGGAACGGTATCTCAGCTAATTTGAAACCCTTGTTTTATGAATCACCCCACCTCACCTTTCCCGTTAAGCAGCCATAGTGTGTTTTCTGCATGTGTGACTCTGTTCTGTTTTGTAATTCAGTTTAAGTGTAACGGTTTTTACATTCCCTTTATAAGTGATAACTTATTAGAAGTGTCCTTTTCTGTGTGTCTTATTTCACTTAGAATCGTCGTACCTAAATCCACTCATCATGCTGCTGCTAGCCTCATGACATTGATTTCATGGCTGAGTGATATTCCATTGTACATAAGGACCACCACTTCTTTATCCATTTTTCTCTTTCCTGGGATATTTAAGGTGGAATGAAATGGAGGTCCTTGTCAACAGAGCAGCCCTAAACTTGGGGTGCTTGTGTCTTGCTTATTTTTAATTTTCCCAATTTATACCCCCATGCGTGGAAGTGCCCTATGCTCTCTAAGCTGTGTTTTTTAGATGTTTCAGGACACACTGTACCCTTCTCCAGAGTGGCTGTTGGCAATTTCCATCCCGCCCATCAGTGTAGCAAGGCTCCCATTTCTCCATGGCCTGTCCTGCATTTCTGGTTTTGACACTTTTTTCAGCATGGCCCATTTGACCGTTGGGAAGCGAGACTTCTTTGTAGCGCTGATTTGCCTTTCCAGGTTGCTTGGTTGGCCAAAAAGGGCGTATGCGTTTTTTTCTGAATATATTCAGGAAAAGACGCATACGCCCTTTTTGGCCAAGGGCATCTTTGTCAACCTTTTGCCGCTTTTCATGTGCTTTAAAGGCGATTCGAATCTACCTCCTGAAATCTGTTTCCTGTAATTCTGCCTTGATTTCAGAACTTCTTCTTTGCCTTCCCTCAATATATTTGTGGACGAGAGTTATCATTTATAACTCTAAATGTTTGTGAAATGCAGTGCCCTGAAACTCCATTTTACAAGTCGCTTTTTTGGGAGCTGGCCGCAAAAGCGCAGGATGGCTTCAGGCCCTATTCTGGTTCCGGGGGGCAGGCTGAGCCTGTGGTTAATTCTTCTTCCTGATGGGAAAATAGAGTGACCTGTGCCTGTCCCAACACCAACAGCTAGACTCTCATTGGTTCCCCGTATTCCCGTTCATCCTCAGGACAAATTGCAACCTGTACGGAACAGGAGGTTAAAGGTGCTGATACTCCAAGTAGGGAGATTGCTAGTAAAGTGGCTGGAATGGCGAACCCGAGCACAAGGAGATGAGAAATGTGGAGTGTTTTAGAAACCTTTCCCCATCACATGGTGTACCATCTTCTGGGTTTCTCGTGCATGTTTTCGATGTAGGAAGATGCCCTTGAACCTGGAGATTTGGGACCCATGGGATGGGTACCACGCAGTATTACTTTAAAGGGTCTGCGTTTGCTCACCCAACCTCCCCAAACCTCTCATCCCCGAGAATGTCCACCCTTATGTCTCATCCAGCTGTGGGTCTAGATATGGTCAATCCAGGTTGCATCACAGCCCCTGAACGAATTGTGTAAGAATTTCTCTCTCTTTCACAGACTTTGTTTTATGTGTTTTTAAAAGTAATTTATTTTTATAATGGGGTTTAGCTGATTTTCACTGCTGTCTTTATGCCGCTTTACACCCACTTGACACACTAACAGAGAGATATCAAAACATAGGTTTTAAGATTACTACTACTCAGATACATTCTTGTGCGGTGAATAGGGCGTGTTGAGTCCAGTTGTCTGAACAAGGAGTAGGTCTTGTCTATTACATATTGGGTTTATGGAACGGTATCTGAGCTAATTTGAAACCCTTGTTTTATGTATCATCCTACCTCACCTTTCCCGTTAAGCAGCCATAGTGTGTTTTCTGCATGTGTGACTCTGTTCTGTTTTGTAACTCAGTTAAAGTGTAACGGTTTTTACATTCCCACTATAAGTGATACCTTATGAGAAGTGTCCTTTTCTGTGTGACTTATTTCACTTAGCATCGTCGTACCTAAATCCACTCATCATGCTGCTACTAGCCTTATGACATTGATTGCATGGCTGAGTGATATTCCGTTGTACATAAGGACCACCACTTCTTTATCCATTTTTCTCTTTCCTGGGATATTTAAGGTGGAATGAAGTAGAGGTCCTTGTCAACAGAGCAGCCCTAAACTTTGGGGTGCTTGTGTCTTGCTGATTTTTAATTTTCCCAGTTTATACCCCCAGGAGTGGAAGTGCCCTATGCTCTCTAAGCTGTGTTTTTTAGATGTATCAGGACACACCGTACACTTCTCCAGAGTGGCTGTTGGCAATTTACATCCCGCCCATCAGTGTAGCAAGGCTCCGATTTCTCCATGGCCTGTCCTGCATTTCTGGTTTTGACACTTTTTTCAGCATGGCCCTTTTCACCGATGGGAAGCAAGACTTCTTTGTAGCGCTGATTTGCCTTTCCAGGTTGCTTGGTTGGCCAAAAAGGGCGTATGCGTTTTTTCCTGAATATATTCAGGAAAAAACGCATACGCCCTTTTTGGCCAAGGGCATCATTGTCAATGTTTTGATGTTTTTATGTGCTTTAAAGGCGATTCGAATCTACCTACTGAAATCGGTTTCCTGCAATTCGGCCTTATTTCAAATCCTCTTCTTTGCCTTCCCTCAATATATTTGTGGACAAGAGTTATCATTTATAACTCTGCAGGTTTGTGAAATGCAGTGCACTCAAGCTCCATTTTACAACTCGCTTTTTCGGGAGATGGCCGCCAAAGCGCAGGATGGCTTCAGGCCCTATTCTGGTTCCGGGGGGCAGGCTGTGCCTGTGGTTAATTCTTCTTCCTGATGGGAAAATAGAGTGACCTGTGCCTGTCCCAACACCAACAGCTAGACTCTCATTGGTTCCCCGTCTTCCCGTTCATCCTCAGGACAATTTGCAACCTGTACCGAACAGGAGGTTAAAGGTGCTGATACTCCAAGTAGGGAAATTGCTAGTAAAGTGGCTGGAATGGCGAACCCGAGCACAAGGAGATGAGAAATGAGGAGCGTTTTAGAAACCTTTCCCTATCACACAGTGTACCATCTTCTGGGTTTCTCATGCATGTTTTCGATGTAGGAAGATGCCCTTGAACCTGGAGATTTGGGACCCATGGGATGGGTACCACTCACTATTACTTTAAAGGGTCTACGTTTGCTCACCCAACCTCACCAAACCTCTGAGCCCCAAGAGTGTCCACCCTTATGTCTCATCCATCTGTGGGTCTAGATATGGTCAATCCAGGTTGCATCACAGCACCTGAACGGATTGTGTAAGAATTTCTCTATCTTTCACTGACTTTGTTTTATGTGTTTTTAAAAGTAATTTATTTTTATAATGGGGTTTAGCTGATTTTCACTGCTGTCTTTATGCGGCTTTACACCCACTTGACACATTAACAGAGAGATATCAAAACATAGGTTTTAAGATTACTACTAGTCAGATATATTCTTGTGCGGTGAATAGGGCGTGTTGAGTCCAGTTGTCTGAACAAGGAGTAGGTCTTGTCTATTACATATTGGGTTTATGGAACGGTATCTCAGCTAATTTGAAACCCTTGTTTTATGAATCACCCCACCTCACCTTTCCCGTTAAGCAGCCATAGTGTGTTTTCTGCATGTGTGACTCTGTTCTGTTTTGTAATTCAGTTCAAGTGTAACGGTTTTTACATTCCCTTTATAAGTGATAACTTATGAGAAGTGTCCTTTTCTGTGTGTCTTATTTCACTTAGAATCGTCGTACCTAAATCCACTCATCATCCTGCTGCTAGCCTCATGACATTGATTTCATGGCTGAGTGATATTCCATTGTACATAAGGACCACCACTTCTTTATCCATTTTTCTCTTTCCTGGGATATTTAAGGTGGAATGAAATGGAGGTCCTTGTCAACAGAGCAGCCCTAAACTTGGGGTGCTTGTGTCTTGCTGATTTTTAATTTTCCCAATTTATACCCCCATGCGTGGAAGTGCCCTATGCTCTCTAAGCTGTGTTTTTTAGATGTTTCAGGACACACTGTACCCTTCTCCAGAGTGGCTGTTGGCAATTTACATCCCGCCCATCAGTGTAGCAAGGCTCCCATTTCTCCATGGCCTGTCCTGCATTTCTGGTTTTGACACTTTTTTCAGCATGGCCCATTTGACCGTTGGGAAGCGAGACTTCTTTGTAGCGCTGATTTGCCTTTCCAGGTTGCTTGGTTGGCCAAAAAGGGCGTATGCGTTTTTTTCTGAATATATTCAGGAAAAGACGCATACGCCCTTTTTGGCCAAGGGCATCTTTGTCAACCTTTTTCCGCTTTTCATGTGCTTTAAAGGTGATTCGAATCTACCTCCTGAAATCTGTTTCCTGTAATTCTGCCTTGATTTCAGAACTTCTTCTTTGCCTTCCCTCAATATATTTGTGGACGAGAGTTATCATTTATAACTCTAAATGTTTGTGAAATGCAGTGCCCTGAAACTCCATTTTACAAGTCGCTTTTTTGGGAGCTGGCCGCAAAAGCGCAGGATGGCTTCAGGCCCTATTCTGGTTCCGGGGGGCAGGCTGAGCCTGTGGTTAATTCTTCTTCCTGATGGGAAAATAGAGTGACCTGTGCCTGTCCCAACACCAACAGCTAGACTCTCATTGGTTCCCCGTATTCCCGTTCATCCTCAGGACAAATTGCAACCTGTACGGAACAGGAGGTTAAAGGTGCTGATACTCCAAGTAGGGAGATTGCTAGTAAAGTGGCTGGAATGGCGAACCCGAGCACAAGGAGATGAGAAATGTGGAGTGTTTTAGAAACCTTTCCCCATCACATGGTGTACCATCTTCTGGGTTTCTCGTGCATGTTTTCGATGTAGGAAGATGCCCTTGAACCTGGAGATTTGGGACCCATGGGATGGGTTCCACGCAGTATTACTTTAAAGGGTCTGCGTTTGCTCACCCAACCTCCCCAAAGCTCTCATCCCCGAGAATGTCCACCCTTATGTCTCATCCAGCTGTGGGTCTAGATATGGTCAATCCAGGTTGCATCACAGCCCCTGAACGAATTGTGTAAGAATTTCTCTCTCTTTCACTGACTTTGTTTTATGTGTTTTTAAAAGTAATTTATTTTTATAATGGGGTTTAGCTGATTTTCACTGCTGTCTTTATGACGCTTTACACCCACTTGACACATTAACAGAGAGATATCAAAACATAGGTTTTAAGATTACTAGTAGTCAGATATATTCTTGTGCGGTGAATAGGGCGTGTTGAGTCCAGTTGTCTGAACAAGGAGTAGGTCTTGTCTATTACATATTGGGTTTATGGAACGGTATCTCAGCTAATTTGAAACCCTTGTTTTATGAATCACCCCACCTCACCTTTCCCGTTAAGCAGCCATAGTGTGTTTTCTGCATGTGTGACTCTGTTCTGTTTTGTAATTCAGTTCAAGTGTAACGGTTTTTACATTCCCTTTATAAGTGATAACTTATGAGAAGTGTCCTTTTCAGTGTGTCTTATTTCACTTAGAATCGTCGTACCTAAATCCACTCATCATCCTGCTGCTAGCCTCATGACATTGATTTCATGGCTGAGTGATATTCCGTTGTACATAAGGACCACCACTTCTTTATCCATTTTTCTCTTTCCTGGGATATTTATGGTGGAATGAAATGGAGGTCCTTGTCAACAGAGCAGCCCTAAACTTGGGGTGCTTGTGTCTTGCTGATTTTTAATTTTCCCAATTTATACCCCCATGCGTGGAAGTGCCCTATGCTCTCTAATCTGTGTTTTTTAGATGTTTCAGGATACACTGTACCCTTCTCCAGAGTGGCTGTTGGCAATTTACATCCCGCCCATCAGTGTAGCAAGGCTCCCATTTCTCCATGGCCTGTCCTGCATTTCTGGTTGTGACACTTTTTTCAGCATGGCCCATTTGACCGTTGGGAAGCGAGACTTCTTTGTAGCGCTGATTTGCCTTTCCAGGTTGCTTGGTTGGCCAAAAAGGGCGTATGCGTTTTTTTCTGAATATATTCAGGAAAAGACGCATACGCCCTTTTTGGCCAAGGGCATCATTGTCAACCTTTTGCCGCTTTTCATGTGCTTTAAAGGCGATTCGAATCTACCTCCTGAAATCTGTTTCCTGTAATTCTGCCTTGATTTCAGAACTTCTTCTTTGCCTTCCCTCAATATATTTGTGGACGAGAGTTATCATTTATAACTCTAAAAGTTTGTGAAATGCAGTGCCCTGAAACTCCATTTTACAAGTCGCTTTTTTGGGAGCTGGCCGCAAAAGCGCAGGATGGCTTCAGGCCCTATTCTGGTTCCGGGGGGCAGGCTGAGCCTGTGGTTAATTCTTCTTCCTGATGGGAAAATAGAGTGACCTGTGCCTGTCCCAACACCAACAGCTAGACTCTCATTGGTTCCCCGTATTCCCGTTCATCCTCAGGACAAATTGCAACCTGTACGGAACAGGAGGTTAAAGGTGCTGATACTCCAAGTAGGGAGATTGCTAGTAAAGTGGCTGGAATGGCGAATCCGAGCACAAGGAGATGAGAAATGTGGAGTGTTTTAGAAACCTTTCCCCATCACATGGTGTACCATCTTCTGGGTTTCTCGTGCATGTTTTCGATGTAGGAAGATGCCCTTGAACCTGGAGATTTGGGACCCATGGGATGGGTACCACGCAGTATTACTTTAAAGGGTCTGCGTTTGCTCACCCAACCTCCCCAAACCTCTCATCCCCGAGAATGTCCACCCTTATGTCTCATCCAGCTGTGGGTCTAGATATGGTCAATCCAGGTTGCATCACAGCCCCTGAACGAATTGTGTAAGAATTTCTCTCTCTTTCACAGACTTTGTTTTATGTGTTTTTAAAAGTAATTTATTTTTATAATGGGGTTTAGCTGATTTTCACTGCTGTCTTTATGCCGCTTTACACCCACTTGACACACTAACAGAGAGATATCAAAACATAGGTTTTAAGATTACTACTAGTCAGATACATTCTTGTGCGGTGAATAGGGCGTGTTGAGTCCAGTTGTCTGAACAAGGAGTAGGTCTTGTCTATTACATATTGGGTTTATGGAACGGTATCTCAGCTAATTTGAAACCCTTGTTTTATGAATCACCCCACCTCACCTTTCCCGTTAAGCAGCCATAGTGTGTTTTCTGCATGTGTGACTCTGTTCTGTTTTGTAATTCAGTTCAAGTGTAACGGTTTTTACATTCCCTTTATAAGTGATAACTTATGAGAAGTGTCCTTTTCTGTGTGTCTTATTTCACTTAGAATCGTCGTACCTAAATCCACTCATCATGCTGCTGCTAGCCTCATGACATTGATTTCATGGCTGAGTGATATTCCATTGTACATAAGGACCACCACTTCTTTATCCATTTTTCTCTTTCCTGGGATATTTAAGGTGGAATGAAATGGAGGTCCTTGTCAACAGAGCAGCCCTAAACTTGGGGTGCTTGTGTCTTGCTGATTTTTAATTTTCCCAATTTATACCCCCATGCGTGGAAGTGCCCTATGCTCTCTAAGCTGTGTTTTTTAGATGTTTCAGGACACACTGTACCCTTCTCCAGAGTGGCTGTTGGCAATTTACATCCCGCCCATCAGTGTAGCAAGGCTCCCATTTCTCCATGGCCTGTCCTGCATTTCTGGTTTTGACACTTTTTTCAGCATGGCCCATTTGACCGTTGGGAAGCGAGACTTCTTTGTAGCGCTGATTTGCCTTTCCAGGTTGCTTGGTTGGCCAAAAAGGGCGTATGCGTTTTTTTCTGAATATATTCAGGAAAAGACGCATACGCCCTTTTTGGCCAAGGGCATCATTGTCAACCTTTTGCCGCTTTTCATGTGCTTTAAAGGCGATTCAAATCTACCTCCTGAAATCTGTTTCCTGTAATTCTGCCTTGATTTCAGAACTTCTTCTTTGCCTTCCCTCAATATATTTGTGGACGAGAGTTATCATTTATAACTCTAAATGTTTGTGAAATGCAGTGCCCTGAAACTCCATTTTACAAGTCGCTTTTTTGGGAGCTGGCCGCAAAAGCGCAGGATGGCTTCAGGCCCTATTCTGGTTACAGGGGGCAGGCTGAGCCTGTGGTTAATTCTTCTTCCTGATGGGAAAATAGAGTGACCTGTGCCTGTCCCAACACCAACAGCTAGACTCTCATTGGTTCCCCGTATTCCCGTTCATCCTCAGGACAAATTGCAACCTGTACGGAACAGGAGGTTAAAGGTGCTGATACTCCAAGTAGGGAGATTGCTAGTAAAGTGGCTGGAATGGCGAACCCGAGCACAAGGAGATGAGAAATGTGGAGTGTTTTAGAAACCTTTCCCCATCACATGGTGTACCATCTTCTGGGTTTCTCGTGCATGTTTTCGATGTAGGAAGATGCCCTTGAACCTGGAGATTTGGGACCCATGGGATGGGTACCACGCAGTATTACTTTAAAGGGTCTGCGTTTGCTCACCCAACCTCCCCAAACCTCTCATCCCCGAGAATGTCCACCCTTATGTCTCATCCAGCTGTGGGTCTAGATATGGTCAATCCAGGTTGCATCACAGCCCCTGAACAAATTGTGTAAGAATTTCTCTCTCTTTCACAGACTTTGTTTTATGTGTTTTTAAAAGTAATTTATTTTTATAATGGGGTTTAGCTGATTTTCACTGCTGTCTTTATGCCGCTTTACACCCACTTGACACACTAACAGAGAGATATCAAAACATAGGTTTTAAGATTACTACTAGTCAGATACATTCTTGTGCGGTGAAAAGGGCGTGTTGAGTCCAGTTGTCTGAACAAGGAGTAGGTCTTGTCTATTACATATTGGGTTTATGGAACGGTATCTGAGCTAATTTGAAACCCTTGTTTTATGTATCATCCTACCTCACCTTTCCCGTTAAGCAGCCATAGTGTGTTTTCTGCATGTGTGACTCTGTTCTGTTTTGTAACTCAGTTAAAGTGTAACGGTTTTTACATTCCCACTATAAGTGATACCTTATGAGAAGTGTCCTTTTCTGTGTGACTTATTTCACTTAGCATCGTCGTACCTAAATCCACTCATCATACTGCTACTAGCCTTATGACATTGATTTCATGGCTGAGTGATATTCCGTTGTACATAAGGACCACCACTTCTTTATCCATTTTTCTCTTTCCTGGGATATTTAAGGTGGAATGAAGTAGAGGTCCTTGTCAACAGAGCAGCCCTAAACTTTGGGGTGCTTGTGTCTTGCTGATTTTTAATTTTCCCAGTTTATACCCCCAGGAGTGGAAGTGCCCTATGCTCTCTAAGCTGTGTTTTTTAGATGTATCAGGACACACCGTACACTTCTCCAGAGTGGCTGTTGGCAATTTACATCCCGCCCATCAGTGTAGCAAGGCTCCGATTTCTCCATGGCCTGTCCTGCATTTCTGGTTTTGACACTTTTTTCAGCATGGCCCTTTTCACCGATGGGAAGCAAGACTTCTTTGTAGCGCTGATTTGCCTTTCCAGGTTGCTTGGTTGGCCAAAAAGGGCGTATGCGTTTTTTCCTGAATATATTCAGGAAAAAACGCATACGCCCTTTTTGGCCAAGGGCATCATTGTCAATGTTTTGATGTTTTTATGTGCTTTAAAGGCGATTCGAATCTACCTACTGAAATCGGTTTCCTGCAATTCGGCCTTATTTCAAATCCTCTTCTTTGCCTTCCCTCAATATATTTGTGGACAAGAGTTATCATTTATAACTCTGCAGGTTTGTGAAATGCAGTGCCCTCAAGCTCCATTTTACAACTCGCTTTTTCGGGAGATGGCCGCCAAAGCGCAGGATGGCTTCAGGCCCTATTCTGGTTCCGGGGGGCAGGCTGTGCCTGTGGTTAATTCTTCTTCCTGATGGGAAAATAGAGTGACCTGTGCCTGTCCCAACACCAACAGCTAGACTCTCATTGGTTCCCCGTCTTCCCGTTCATCCTCAGGACAATTTGCAACCTGTACCGAACAGGAGGTTAAAGGTGCTGATACTCCAAGTAGGGAAATTGCTAGTAAAGTGGCTGGAATGGCGAACCCGAGCACAAGGAGATGAGAAATGAGGAGCGTTTTAGAAACCTTTCCCTATCACACAGTGTACCATCTTCTGGGTTTCTCATGCATGTTTTCGATGTAGGAAGATGCCCTTGAACCTGGAGATTTGGGACCCATGGGATGGGTACCACTCACTATTACTTTAAAGGGTCTACGTTTGCTCACCCAACCTCACCAAACCTCTGAGCCCCAAGAGTGTCCACCCTTATGTCTCATCCATCTGTGGGTCTAGATATGGTCAATCCAGGTTGCATCACAGCACCTGAACGGATTGTGTAAGAATTTCTCTATCTTTCACTGACTTTGTTTTATGTGTTTTTAAAAGTAATTTATTTTTATAATGGGGTTTAGCTGATTTTCACTGCTGTCTTTATGCGGCTTTACACCCACTTGACACATTAACAGAGAGATATCAAAACATAGGTTTTAAGATTACTACTAGTCAGATATATTCTTGTGCGGTGAATAGGGCGTGTTGAGTCCAGTTGTCTGAACAAGGAGTAGGTCTTGTCTATTACATATTGGGTTTATGGAACGGTATCTCAGCTAATTTGAAACCCTTGTTTTATGAATCACCCCACCTCACCTTTCCCGTTAAGCAGCCATAGTGTGTTTTCTGCATGTGTGACTCTGTTCTGTTTTGTAATTCAGTTCAAGTGTAACGGTTTTTACATTCCCTTTATAAGTGATAACTTATGAGAAGTGTCCTTTTCTGTGTGTCTTATTTCACTTAGAATCGTCGTACCTAAATCCACTCATCATCCTGCTGCTAGCCTCATGACATTGATTTCATGGCTGAGTGATATTCCATTGTACATAAGGACCACCACTTCTTTATCCATTTTTCTCTTTCCTGGGATATTTAAGGTGGAATGAAATGGAGGTCCTTGTCAACAGAGCAGCCCTAAACTTGGGGTGCTTGTGTCTTGCTGATTTTTAATTTTCCCAATTTATACCCCCATGCGTGGAAGTGCCCTATGCTCTCTAAGCTGTGTTTTTTAGATGTTTCAGGACACACTGTACCCTTCTCCAGAGTGGCTGTTGGCAATTTACATCCCGCCCATCAGTGTAGCAAGGCTCCCATTTCTCCATGGCCTGTCCTGCATTTCTGGTTTTGACACTTTTTTCAGCATGGCCCATTTGACCGTTGGGAAGCGAGACTTCTTTGTAGCGCTGATTTGCCTTTCCAGGTTGCTTGGTTGGCCAAAAAGGGCGTATGCGTTTTTTTCTGAATATATTCAGGAAAAGACGCATACGCCCTTTTTGGCCAAGGGCATCTTTGTCAACCTTTTTCCGCTTTTCATGTGCTTTAAAGGTGATTCGAATCTACCTCCTGAAATCTGTTTCCTGTAATTCTGCCTTGATTTCAGAACTTCTTCTTTGCCTTCCCTCAATATATTTGTGGACGAGAGTTATCATTTATAACTCTAAATGTTTGTGAAATGCAGTGCCCTGAAACTCCATTTTACAAGTCGCTTTTTTGGGAGCTGGCCGCAAAAGCGCAGGATGGCTTCAGGCCCTATTCTGGTTCCGGGGGGCAGGCTGAGCCTGTGGTTAATTCTTCTTCCTGATGGGAAAATAGAGTGACCTGTGCCTGTCCCAACACCAACAGCTAGACTCTCATTGGTTCCCCGTATTCCCGTTCATCCTCAGGACAAATTGCAACCTGTACGGAACAGGAGGTTAAAGGTGCTGATACTCCAAGTAGGGAGATTGCTAGTAAAGTGGCTGGAATGGCGAACCCGAGCACAAGGAGATGAGAAATGTGGAGTGTTTTAGAAACCTTTCCCCATCACATGGTGTACCATCTTCTGGGTTTCTCGTGCATGTTTTCGATGTAGGAAGATGCCCTTGAACCTGGAGATTTGGGACCCATGGGATGGGTTCCACGCAGTATTACTTTAAAGGGTCTGCGTTTGCTCACCCAACCTCCCCAAAGCTCTCATCCCCGAGAATGTCCACCCTTATGTCTCATCCAGCTGTGGGTCTAGATATGGTCAATCCAGGTTGCATCACAGCCCCTGAACGAATTGTGTAAGAATTTCTCTCTCTTTCACTGACTTTGTTTTATGTGTTTTTAAAAGTAATTTATTTTTATAATGGGGTTTAGCTGATTTTCACTGCTGTCTTTATGCCGCTTTACACCCACTTGACACATTAACAGAGAGATATCAAAACATAGGTTTTAAGATTACTAGTATTCAGATATATTCTTGTGCGGTGAATAGGGCGTGTTGAGTCCAGTTGTCTGAACAAGGAGTAGGTCTTGTCTATTACATATTGGGTTTATGGAACGGTATCTCAGCTAATTTGAAACCCTTGTTTTATGAATCACCCCACCTCACCTTTCCCGTTAAGCAGCCATAGTGTGTTTTCTGCATGTGTGACTCTGTTCTGTTTTGTAATTCAGTTCAAGTGTAACGGTTTTTACATTCCCTTTATAAGTGATAACTTATGAGAAGTGTCCTTTTCAGTGTGTCTTATTTCACTTAGAATCGTCGTACCTAAATCCACTCATCATCCTGCTGCTAGCCTCATGACATTGATTTCATGGCTGAGTGATATTCCGTTGTACATAAGGACCACCACTTCTTTATCCATTTTTCTCTTTCCTGGGATATTTATGGTGGAATGAAATGGAGGTCCTTGTCAACAGAGCAGCCCTAAACTTGGGGTGCTTGTGTCTTGCTGATTTTTAATTTTCCCAATTTATACCCCCATGCGTGGAAGTGCCCTATGCTCTCTAATCTGTGTTTTTTAGATGTTTCAGGATACACTGTACCCTTCTCCAGAGTGGCTGTTGGCAATTTACATCCCGCCCATCAGTGTAGCAAGGCTCCCATTTCTCCATGGCCTGTCCTGCATTTCTGGTTGTGACACTTTTTTCAGCATGGCCCATTTGACCGTTGGGAAGCGAGACTTCTTTGTAGCGCTGATTTGCCTTTCCAGGTTGCTTGGTTGGCCAAAAAGGGCGTATGCGTTTTTTTCTGAATATATTCAGGAAAAGACGCATACGCCCTTTTTGGCCAAGGGCATCATTGTCAACCTTTTGCCGCTTTTCATGTGCTTTAAAGGCGATTCGAATCTACCTCCTGAAATCTGTTTCCTGTAATTCTGCCTTGATTTCAGAACTTCTTCTTTGCCTTCCCTCAATATATTTGTGGACGAGAGTTATCATTTATAACTCTAAAAGTTTGTGAAATGCAGTGCCCTGAAACTCCATTTTACAAGTCGCTTTTTTGGGAGCTGGCCGCAAAAGCGCAGGATGGCTTCAGGCCCTATTCTGGTTCCGGGGGGCAGGCTGAGCCTGTGGTTAATTCTTCTTCCTGATGGGAAAATAGAGTGACCTGTGCCTGTCCCAACACCAACAGCTAGACTCTCATTGGTTCCCCGTATTCCCGTTCATCCTCAGGACAAATTGCAACCTGTACGGAACAGGAGGTTAAAGGTGCTGATACTCCAAGTAGGGAGATTGCTAGTAAAGTGGCTGGAATGGCGAATCCGAGCACAAGGAGATGAGAAATGTGGAGTGTTTTAGAAACCTTTCCCCATCACATGGTGTACCATCTTCTGGGTTTCTCGTGCATGTTTTCGATGTAGGAAGATGCCCTTGAACCTGGAGATTTGGGACCCATGGGATGGGTACCACGCAGTATTACTTTAAAGGGTCTGCGTTTGCTCACCCAACCTCCCCAAACCTCTCATCCCCGAGAATGTCCACCCTTATGTCTCATCCAGCTGTGGGTCTAGATATGGTCAATCCAGGTTGCATCACAGCCCCTGAACGAATTGTGTAAGAATTTCTCTCTCTTTCACAGACTTTGTTTTATGTGTTTTTAAAAGTAATTTATTTTTATAATGGGGTTTAGCTGATTTTCACTGCTGTCTTTATGCCGCTTTACACCCACTTGACACACTAACAGAGAGATATCAAAACATAGGTTTTAAGATTACTACTAGTCAGATACATTCTTGTGCGGTGAATAGGGCGTGTTGAGTCCAGTTGTCTGAACAAGGAGTAGGTCTTGTCTATTACATATTGGGTTTATGGAACGGTATCTCAGCTAATTTGAAACCCTTGTTTTATGAATCACCCCACCTCACCTTTCCCGTTAAGCAGCCATAGTGTGTTTTCTGCATGTGTGACTCTGTTCTGTTTTGTAATTCAGTTCAAGTGTAACGGTTTTTACATTCCCTTTATAAGTGATAACTTATGAGAAGTGTCCTTTTCTGTGTGTCTTATTTCACTTAGAATCGTCGTACCTAAATCCACTCATCATGCTGCTGCTAGCCTCATGACATTGATTTCATGGCTGAGTGATATTCCATTGTACATAAGGACCACCACTTCTTTATCCATTTTTCTCTTTCCTGGGATATTTAAGGTGGAATGAAATGGAGGTCCTTGTCAACAGAGCAGCCCTAAACTTGGGGTGCTTGTGTCTTGCTGATTTTTAATTTTCCCAATTTATACCCCCATGCGTGGAAGTGCCCTATGCTCTCTAAGCTGTGTTTTTTAGATGTTTCAGGACACACTGTACCCTTCTCCAGAGTGGCTGTTGGCAATTTACATCCCGCCCATCAGTGTAGCAAGGCTCCCATTTCTCCATGGCCTGTCCTGCATTTCTGGTTTTGACACTTTTTTCAGCATGGCCCATTTGACCGTTGGGAAGCGAGACTTCTTTGTAGCGCTGATTTGCCTTTCCAGGTTGCTTGGTTGGCCAAAAAGGGCGTATGCGTTTTTTTCTGAATATATTCAGGAAAAGACGCATACGCCCTTTTTGGCCAAGGGCATCATTGTCAACCTTTTGCCGCTTTTCATGTGCTTTAAAGGCGATTCGAATCTACCTCCTGAAATCTGTTTCCTGTAATTCTGCCTTGATTTCAGAACTTCTTCTTTGCCTTCCCTCAATATATTTGTGGACGAGAGTTATCATTTATAACTCTAAATGTTTGTGAAATGCAGTGCCCTGAAACTCCATTTTACAAGTCGCTTTTTTGGGAGCTGGCCGCAAAAGCGCAGGATGGCTTCAGGCCCTATTCTGGTTCCAGGGGGCAGGCTGAGCCTGTGGTTAATTCTTCTTCCTGATGGGAAAATAGAGTGACCTGTGCCTGTCCCAACACCAACAGCTAGACTCTCATTGGTTCCCCGTATTCCCGTTCATCCTCAGGACAAATTGCAACCTGTACGGAACAGGAGGTTAAAGGTGCTGATACTCCAAGTAGGGAGATTGCTAGTAAAGTGGCTGGAATGGCGAACCCGAGCACAAGGAGATGAGAAATGTGGAGTGTTTTAGAAACCTTTCCCCATCACATGGTGTACCATCTTCTGGGTTTCTCGTGCATGTTTTCGATGTAGGAAGATGCCCTTGAACCTGGAGATTTGGGACCCATGGGATGGGTACCACGCAGTATTACTTTAAAGGGTCTGCGTTTGCTCACCCAACCTCCCGAAACCTCTCATCCCCGAGAATGTCCACCCTTATGTCTCATCCAGCTGTGGGTCTAGATATGGTCAATCCAGTTTGCATCACAGCCCCTGAACGAATTGTGTAAGAATTTCTCTCTCTTTCACAGACTTTGTTTTATGTGTTTTTAAAAGTAATTTATTTTTATAATGGGGTTTAGCTGATTTTCACTGCTGTCTTTATGCCGCTTTACACCCACTTGACACACTAACAGAGAGATATCAAAACATAGGTTTTAAGATTACTACTAGTCAGATACATTCTTGTGCGGTGAATAGGGCGTGTTGAGTCCAGTTGTCTGAACAAGGAGTAGGTCTTGTCTATTACATATTGGGTTTATGGAACGGTATCTGAGCTAATTTGAAACTCTTGTTTTATGTATCATCCTACCTCACCTTTCCCGTTAAGCAGCCATAGTGTGTTTTCTGCATGTGTGACTCTGTTCTGTTTTGTAACTCAGTTAAAGTGTAACGGTTTTTACATTCCCACTATAAGTGATACCTTATGAGAAGTGTCCTTTTCTGTGTGACTTATTTCACTTAGCATCGTCGTACCTAAATCCACTCATCATGCTGCTACTAGCCTTATGACATTGATTTCATGGCTGAGTGATATTCCGTTGTACATAAGGACCACCACTTCTTTATCCATTTTTCTCTTTCCTGGGATATTTAAGGTGGAATGAAATGGAGGTCCTTGTCAACAGAGCAGCCCTAAACTTGGGGTGCTTGTGTCTTGCTGATTTTTAATTTTCCCAATTTATACCCCCATGCGTGGAAGTGCCCTATGCTCTCTAAGCTGTGTTTTTTAGATGTTTCAGGACACACTGTACCCTTCTCCAGAGTGGCTGTTGGCAATTTACATCCCGCCCATCAGTGTAGCAAGGCTCCCATTTCTCCATGGCCTGTCCTGCATTTCTGGTTTTGACACTTTTTTCAGCATGGCCCATTTGACCGTTGGGAAGCGAGACTTCTTTGTAGCGCTGATTTGCCTTTCCAGGTTGCTTGGTTGGCCAAAAAGGGCGTATGCGTTTTTTTCTGAATATATTCAGGAAAAGACGCATACGCCCTTTTTGGCCAAGGGCATCATTGTCAACCTTTTGCCGCTTTTCATGTGCTTTAAAGGCGATTCGAATCTACCTCCTGAAATCTGTTTCCTGTAATTCTGCCTTGATTTCAGAACTTCTTCTTTGCCTTCCCTCAATATATTTGTGGACGAGAGTTATCATTTATAACTCTAAAAGTTTGTGAAATGCAGTGCCCTGAAACTCCATTTTACAAGTCGCTTTTTTGGGAGCTGGCCGCAAAAGCGCAGGATGGCTTCAGGCCCTATTCTGGTTCCGGGGGGCAGGCTGAGCCTGTGGTTAATTCTTCTTCCTGATGGGAAAATAGAGTGACCTGTGCCTGTCCCAACACCAACAGCTAGACTCTCATTGGTTCCCCGTATTCCCGTTCATCCTCAGGACAAATTGCAACCTGTACGGAACAGGAGGTTAAAGGTGCTGATACTCCAAGTAGGGAGATTGCTAGTAAAGTGGCTGGAATGGCGAACCCGAGCACAAGGAGATGAGAAATGTGGAGTGTTTTAGAAACCTTTCCCCATCACATGGTGTACCATCTTCTGGGTTTCTCGTGCATGTTTTCGATGTAGGAAGATGCCCTTGAACCTGGAGATTTGGGACCCATGGGATGGGTACCACGCAGTATTACTTTAAAGGGTCTGCGTTTGCTCACCCAACCTCCCGAAACCTCTCATCCCCGAGAATGTCCACCCTTATGTCTCATCCAGCTGTGGGTCTAGATATGGTCAATCCAGGTTGCATCACAGCCCCTGAACGAATTGTGTAAGAATTTCTCTCTCTTTCACAGACTTTGTTTTATGTGTTTTTAAAAGTAATTTATTTTTATAATGGGGTTTAGCTGATTTTCACTGCTGTCTTTATGCCGCTTTACACCCACTTGACACACTAACAGAGAGATATCAAAACATAGGTTTTAAGATTACTACTAGTCAGATACATTCTTGTGCGGTGAAAAGGGCGTGTTGAGTCCAGTTGTCTGAACAAGGAGTAGGTCTTGTCTATTACATATTGGGTTTATGGAACGGTATCTGAGCTAATTTGAAACCCTTGTTTTATGTATCATCCTACCTCACCTTTCCCGTTAAGCAGCCATAGTGTGTTTTCTGCATGTGTGACTCTGTTCTGTTTTGTAACTCAGTTAAAGTGTAACGGTTTTTACATTCCCACTATAAGTGATACCTTATGAGAAGTGTCCTTTTCTGTGTGACTTATTTCACTTAGCATCGTCGTACCTAAATCCACTCATCATACTGCTACTAGCCTTATGACATTGATTTCATGGCTGAGTGATATTCCGTTGTACATAAGGACCACCACTTCTTTATCCATTTTTCTCTTTCCTGGGATATTTAAGGTGGAATGAAGTAGAGGTCCTTGTCAACAGAGCAGCCCTAAACTTTGGGGTGCTTGTGTCTTGCTGATTTTTAATTTTCCCAGTTTATACCCCCAGGAGTGGAAGTGCCCTATGCTCTCTAAGCTGTGTTTTTTAGATGTATCAGGACACACCGTACACTTCTCCAGAGTGGCTGTTGGCAATTTACATCCCGCCCATCAGTGTAGCAAGGCTCCGATTTCTCCATGGCCTGTCCTGCATTTCTGGTTTTGACACTTTTTTCAGCATGGCCCTTTTCACCGATGGGAAGCAAGACTTCTTTGTAGCGCTGATTTGCCTTTCCAGGTTGCTTGGTTGGCCAAAAAGGGCGTATGCGTTTTTTCCTGAATATATTCAGGAAAAAACGCATACGCCCTTTTTGGCCAAGGGCATCATTGTCAATGTTTTGATGTTTTTATGTGCTTTAAATGCGATTCGAATCTACCTACTTAAATCGGTTTCCTGCAATTCGGCCTTATTTCAAATCCTCTTCTTTGCCTTCCCTCAATATATTTGTGGACAAGAGTTATCATTTATAACTCTGCAGGTTTGTGAAATGCAGTGCCCTCAAGCTCCATTTTACAACTCGCTTTTTCGGGAGATGGCCGCCAAAGCGCAGGATGGCTTCAGGCCCTATTCTGGTTCCGGGGGGCAGGCTGTGCCTGTGGTTAATTCTTCTTCCTGATGGGAAAATAGAGTGACCTGTGCCTGTCCCAACACCAACAGCTAGACTCTCATTGGTTCCCCGTCTTCCCGTTCATCCTCAGGACAATTTGCAACCTGTACCGAACAGGAGGTTAAAGGTGCTGATACTCCAAGTAGGGAAATTGCTAGTAAAGTGGCTGGAATGGCGAACCCGAGCACAAGGAGATGAGAAATGAGGAGCGTTTTAGAAACCTTTCCCTATCACACAGTGTACCATCTTCTGGGTTTCTCATGCATGTTTTCGATGTAGGAAGATGCCCTTGAACCTGGAGATTTGGGACCCATGGGATGGGTACCACTCACTATTACTTTAAAGGGTCTACGTTTGCTCACCCAACCTCACCAAACCTCTGAGCCCCAAGAGTGTCCACCCTTATGTCTCATCCATCTGTGGGTCTAGATATGGTCAATCCAGGTTGCATCACAGCACCTGAACGGATTGTGTAAGAATTTCTCTATCTTTCACTGACTTTGTTTTATGTGTTTTTAAAAGTAATTTATTTTTATAATGGGGTTTAGCTGATTTTCACTGCTGTCTTTATGCGGCTTTACACCCACTTGACACATTAACAGAGAGATATCAAAACATAGGTTTTAAGATTACTACTAGTCAGATATATTCTTGTGCGGTGAATAGGGCGTGTTGAGTCCAGTTGTCTGAACAAGGAGTAGGTCTTGTCTATTACATATTGGGTTTATGGAACGGTATCTCAGCTAATTTGAAACCCTTGTTTTATGAATCACCCCACCTCACCTTTCCCGTTAAGCAGCCATAGTGTGTTTTCTGCATGTGTGACTCTGTTCTGTTTTGTAATTCAGTTCAAGTGTAACGGTTTTTACATTCCCTTTATAAGTGATAACTTATGAGAAGTGTCCTTTTCTGTGTGTCTTATTTCACTTAGAATCGTCGTACCTAAATCCACTCATCATCCTGCTGCTAGCCTCATGACATTGATTTCATGGCTGAGTGATATTCCATTGTACATAAGGACCACCACTTCTTTATCCATTTTTCTCTTTCCTGGGATATTTAAGGTGGAATGAAATGGAGGTCCTTGTCAACAGAGCAGCCCTAAACTTGGGGTGCTTGTGTCTTGCTGATTTTTAATTTTCCCAATTTATACCCCCATGCGTGGAAGTGCCCTATGCTCTCTAAGCTGTGTTTTTTAGATGTTTCAGGACACACTGTACCCTTCTCCAGAGTGGCTGTTGGCAATTTACATCCCGCCCATCAGTGTAGCAAGGCTCCCATTTCTCCATGGCCTGTCCTGCATTTCTGGTTTTGACACTTTTTTCAGCATGGCCCATTTGACCGTTGGGAAGCGAGACTTCTTTGTAGCGCTGATTTGCCTTTCCAGGTTGCTTGGTTGGCCAAAAAGGGCGTATGCGTTTTTTTCTGAATATATTCAGGAAAAGACGCATACGCCCTTTTTGGCCAAGGGCATCTTTGTCAACCTTTTTCCGCTTTTCATGTGCTTTAAAGGTGATTCGAATCTACCTCCTGAAATCTGTTTCCTGTAATTCTGCCTTGATTTCAGAACTTCTTCTTTGCCTTCCCTCAATATATTTGTGGACGAGAGTTATCATTTATAACTCTAAATGTTTGTGAAATGCAGTGCCCTGAAACTCCATTTTACAAGTCGCTTTTTTGGGAGCTGGCCGCAAAAGCGCAGGATGGCTTCAGGCCCTATTCTGGTTCCGGGGGGCAGGCTGAGCCTGTGGTTAATTCTTCTTCCTGATGGGAAAATAGAGTGACCTGTGCCTGTCCCAACACCAACAGCTAGACTCTCATTGGTTCCCCGTATTCCCGTTCATCCTCAGGACAAATTGCAACCTGTACGGAACAGGAGGTTAAAGGTGCTGATACTCCAAGTAGGGAGATTGCTAGTAAAGTGGCTGGAATGGCGAACCCGAGCACAAGGAGATGAGAAATGTGGAGTGTTTTAGAAACCTTTCCCCATCACATGGTGTACCATCTTCTGGGTTTCTCGTGCATGTTTTCGATGTAGGAAGATGCCCTTGAACCTGGAGATTTGGGACCCATGGGATGGGTTCCACGCAGTATTACTTTAAAGGGTCTGCGTTTGCTCACCCAACCTCCCCAAAGCTCTCATCCCCGAGAATGTCCACCCTTATGTCTCATCCAGCTGTGGGTCTAGATATGGTCAATCCAGGTTGCATCACAGCCCCTGAACGAATTGTGTAAGAATTTCTCTCTCTTTCACTGACTTTGTTTTATGTGTTTTTAAAAGTAATTTATTTTTATAATGGGGTTTAGCTGATTTTCACTGCTGTCTTTATGCCGCTTTACACCCACTTGACACATTAACAGAGAGATATCAAAACATAGGTTTTAAGATTACTAGTAGTCAGATATATTCTTGTGCGGTGAATAGGGCGTGTTGAGTCCAGTTGTCTGAACAAGGAGTAGGTCTTGTCTATTACATATTGGGTTTATGGAACGGTATCTCAGCTAATTTGAAACCCTTGTTTTATGAATCACCCCACCTCACCTTTCCCGTTAAGCAGCCATAGTGTGTTTTCTGCATGTGTGACTCTGTTCTGTTTTGTAATTCAGTTCAAGTGTAACGGTTTTTACATTCCCTTTATAAGTGATAACTTATGAGAAGTGTCCTTTTCAGTGTGTCTTATTTCACTTAGAATCGTCGTACCTAAATCCACTCATCATCCTGCTGCTAGCCTCATGACATTGATTTCATGGCTGAGTGATATTCCGTTGTACATAAGGACCACCACTTCTTTATCCATTTTTCTCTTTCCTGGGATATTTATGGTGGAATGAAATGGAGGTCCTTGTCAACAGAGCAGCCCTAAACTTGGGGTGCTTGTGTCTTGCTGATTTTTAATTTTCCCAATTTATACCCCCATGCGTGGAAGTGCCCTATGCTCTCTAATCTGTGTTTTTTAGATGTTTCAGGATACACTGTACCCTTCTCCAGAGTGGCTGTTGGCAATTTACATCCCGCCCATCAGTGTAGCAAGGCTCCCATTTCTCCATGGCCTGTCCTGCATTTCTGGTTGTGACACTTTTTTCAGCATGGCCCATTTGACCGTTGGGAAGCGAGACTTCTTTGTAGCGCTGATTTGCCTTTCCAGGTTGCTTGGTTGGCCAAAAAGGGCGTATGCGTTTTTTTCTGAATATATTCAGGAAAAGACGCATACGCCCTTTTTGGCCAAGGGCATCATTGTCAACCTTTTGCCGCTTTTCATGTGCTTTAAAGGCGATTCGAATCTACCTCCTGAAATCTGTTTCCTGTAATTCTGCCTTGATTTCAGAACTTCTTCTTTGCCTTCCCTCAATATATTTGTGGACGAGAGTTATCATTTATAACTCTAAAAGTTTGTGAAATGCAGTGCCCTGAAACTCCATTTTACAAGTCGCTTTTTTGGGAGCTGGCCGCAAAAGCGCAGGATGGCTTCAGGCCCTATTCTGGTTCCGGGGGGCAGGCTGAGCCTGTGGTTAATTCTTCTTCCTGATGGGAAAATAGAGTGACCTGTGCCTGTCCCAACACCAACAGCTAGACTCTCATTGGTTCCCCGTATTCCCGTTCATCCTCAGGACAAATTGCAACCTGTACGGAACAGGAGGTTAAAGGTGCTGATACTCCAAGTAGGGAGATTGCTAGTAAAGTGGCTGGAATGGCGAATCCGAGCACAAGGAGATGAGAAATGTGGAGTGTTTTAGAAACCTTTCCCCATCACATGGTGTACCATCTTCTGGGTTTCTCGTGCATGTTTTCGATGTAGGAAGATGCCCTTGAACCTGGAGATTTGGGACCCATGGGATGGGTACCACGCAGTATTACTTTAAAGGGTCTGCGTTTGCTCACCCAACCTCCCCAAACCTCTCATCCCCGAGAATGTCCACCCTTATGTCTCATCCAGCTGTGGGTCTAGATATGGTCAATCCAGGTTGCATCACAGCCCCTGAACGAATTGTGTAAGAATTTCTCTCTCTTTCACAGACTTTGTTTTATGTGTTTTTAAAAGTAATTTATTTTTATAATGGGGTTTAGCTGATTTTCACTGCTGTCTTTATGCCGCTTTACACCCACTTGACACACTAACAGAGAGATATCAAAACATAGGTTTTAAGATTACTACTAGTCAGATACATTCTTGTGCGGTGAATAGGGCGTGTTGAGTCCAGTTGTCTGAACAAGGAGTAGGTCTTGTCTATTACATATTGGGTTTATGGAACGGTATCTCAGCTAATTTGAAACCCTTGTTTTATGAATCACCCCACCTCACCTTTCCCGTTAAGCAGCCATAGTGTGTTTTCTGCATGTGTGACTCTGTTCTGTTTTGTAATTCAGTTCAAGTGTAACGGTTTTTACATTCCCTTTATAAGTGATAACTTATGAGAAGTGTCCTTTTCTGTGTGTCTTATTTCACTTAGAATCGTCGTACCTAAATCCACTCATCATGCTGCTGCTAGCCTCATGACATTGATTTCATGGCTGAGTGATATTCCATTGTACATAAGGACCACCACTTCTTTATCCATTTTTCTCTTTCCTGGGATATTTAAGGTGGAATGAAATGGAGGTCCTTGTCAACAGAGCAGCCCTAAACTTGGGGTGCTTGTGTCTTGCTGATTTTTAATTTTCCCAATTTATACCCCCATGCGTGGAAGTGCCCTATGCTCTCTAAGCTGTGTTTTTTAGATGTTTCAGGACACACTGTACCCTTCTCCAGAGTGGCTGTTGGCAATTTACATCCCGCCCATCAGTGTAGCAAGGCTCCCATTTCTCCATGGCCTGTCCTGCATTTCTGGTTTTGACACTTTTTTCAGCATGGCCCATTTGACCGTTGGGAAGCGAGACTTCTTTGTAGCGCTGATTTGCCTTTCCAGGTTGCTTGGTTGGCCAAAAAGGGCGTATGCGTTTTTTTCTGAATATATTCAGGAAAAGACGCATACGCCCTTTTTGGCCAAGGGCATCATTGTCAACCTTTTGCCGCTTTTCATGTGCTTTAAAGGCGATTCGAATCTACCTCCTGAAATCTGTTTCCTGTAATTCTGCCTTGATTTCAGAACTTCTTCTTTGCCTTCCCTCAATATATTTGTGGACGAGAGTTATCATTTATAACTCTAAATGTTTGTGAAATGCAGTGCCCTGAAACTCCATTTTACAAGTCGCTTTTTTGGGAGCTGGCCGCAAAAGCGCAGGATGGCTTCAGGCCCTATTCTGGTTCCAGGGGGCAGGCTGAGCCTGTGGTTAATTCTTCTTCCTGATGGGAAAATAGAGTGACCTGTGCCTGTCCCAACACCAACAGCTAGACTCTCATTGGTTCCCCGTATTCCCGTTCATCCTCAGGACAAATTGCAACCTGTACGGAACAGGAGGTTAAAGGTGCTGATACTCCAAGTAGGGAGATTGCTAGTAAAGTGGCTGGAATGGCGAACCCGAGCACAAGGAGATGAGAAATGTGGAGTGTTTTAGAAACCTTTCCCCATCACATGGTGTACCATCTTCTGGGTTTCTCGTGCATGTTTTCGATGTAGGAAGATGCCCTTGAACCTGGAGATTTGGGACCCATGGGATGGGTACCACGCAGTATTACTTTAAAGGGTCTGCGTTTGCTCACCCAACCTCCCGAAACCTCTCATCCCCGAGAATGTCCACCCTTATGTCTCATCCAGCTGTGGGTCTAGATATGGTCAATCCAGTTTGCATCACAGCCCCTGAACGAATTGTGTAAGAATTTCTCTCTCTTTCACAGACTTTGTTTTATGTGTTTTTAAAAGTAATTTATTTTTATAATGGGGTTTAGCTGATTTTCACTGCTGTCTTTATGCCGCTTTACACCCACTTGACACACTAACAGAGAGATATCAAAACATAGGTTTTAAGATTACTACTAGTCAGATACATTCTTGTGCGGTGAATAGGGCGTGTTGAGTCCAGTTGTCTGAACAAGGAGTAGGTCTTGTCTATTACATATTGGGTTTATGGAACGGTATCTGAGCTAATTTGAAACTCTTGTTTTATGTATCATCCTACCTCACCTTTCCCGTTAAGCAGCCATAGTGTGTTTTCTGCATGTGTGACTCTGTTCTGTTTTGTAACTCAGTTAAAGTGTAACGGTTTTTACATTCCCACTATAAGTGATACCTTATGAGAAGTGTCCTTTTCTGTGTGACTTATTTCACTTAGCATCGTCGTACCTAAATCCACTCATCATGCTGCTACTAGCCTTATGACATTGATTTCATGGCTGAGTGATATTCCGTTGTACATAAGGACCACCACTTCTTTATCCATTTTTCTCTTTCCTGGGATATTTAAGGTGGAATGAAATGGAGGTCCTTGTCAACAGAGCAGCCCTAAACTTGGGGTGCTTGTGTCTTGCTGATTTTTAATTTTCCCAATTTATACCCCCATGCGTGGAAGTGCCCTATGCTCTCTAAGCTGTGTTTTTTAGATGTTTCAGGACACACTGTACCCTTCTCCAGAGTGGCTGTTGGCAATTTACATCCCGCCCATCAGTGTAGCAAGGCTCCCATTTCTCCATGGCCTGTCCTGCATTTCTGGTTTTGACACTTTTTTCAGCATGGCCCATTTGACCGTTGGGAAGCGAGACTTCTTTGTAGCGCTGATTTGCCTTTCCAGGTTGCTTGGTTGGCCAAAAAGGGCGTATGCGTTTTTTTCTGAATATATTCAGGAAAAGACGCATACGCCCTTTTTGGCCAAGGGCATCATTGTCAACCTTTTGCCGCTTTTCATGTGCTTTAAAGGCGATTCGAATCTACCTCCTGAAATCTGTTTCCTGTAATTCTGCCTTGATTTCAGAACTTCTTCTTTGCCTTCCCTCAATATATTTGTGGACGAGAGTTATCATTTATAACTCTAAAAGTTTGTGAAATGCAGTGCCCTGAAACTCCATTTTACAAGTCGCTTTTTTGGGAGCTGGCCGCAAAAGCGCAGGATGGCTTCAGGCCCTATTCTGGTTCCGGGGGGCAGGCTGAGCCTGTGGTTAATTCTTCTTCCTGATGGGAAAATAGAGTGACCTGTGCCTGTCCCAACACCAACAGCTAGACTCTCATTGGTTCCCCGTATTCCCGTTCATCCTCAGGACAAATTGCAACCTGTACGGAACAGGAGGTTAAAGGTGCTGATACTCCAAGTAGGGAGATTGCTAGTAAAGTGGCTGGAATGGCGAACCCGAGCACAAGGAGATGAGAAATGTGGAGTGTTTTAGAAACCTTTCCCCATCACATGGTGTACCATCTTCTGGGTTTCTCGTGCATGTTTTCGATGTAGGAAGATGCCCTTGAACCTGGAGATTTGGGACCCATGGGATGGGTACCACGCAGTATTACTTTAAAGGGTCTGCGTTTGCTCACCCAACCTCCCGAAACCTCTCATCCCCGAGAATGTCCACCCTTATGTCTCATCCAGCTGTGGGTCTAGATATGGTCAATCCAGGTTGCATCACAGCCCCTGAACGAATTGTGTAAGAATTTCTCTCTCTTTCACAGACTTTGTTTTATGTGTTTTTAAAAGTAATTTATTTTTATAATGGGGTTTAGCTGATTTTCACTGCTGTCTTTATGCCGCTTTACACCCACTTGACACACTAACAGAGAGATATCAAAACATAGGTTTTAAGATTACTACTAGTCAGATACATTCTTGTGCGGTGAATAGGGCGTGTTGAGTCCAGTTGTCTGAACAAGGAGTAGGTCTTGTCTATTACATATTGGGTTTATGGAACGGTATCTCAGCTAATTTGAAACCCTTGTTTTATGAATCACCCCACCTCACCTTTCCCGTTAAGCAGCCATAGTGTGTTTTCTGCATGTGTGACTCTGTTCTGTTTTGTAATTCAGTTCAAGTGTAACGGTATTTACATTCCCTTTATAAGTGATAACTTATGAGAAGTGTCCTTTTCTGTGTGTCTTATTTCACTTAGAATCGTCGTACCTAAATCCACTCATCATGCTGCTGCTAGCCTCATGACATTGATTTCATGGCTGAGTGATATTCCATTGTACATAAGGACCACCACTTCTTTATCCATTTTTCCCTTTCCTGGGATATTTAAGGTGGAATGAAATGGAGATCCTTGTCAACAGAGCAGCCCTAAACTTGGGGTGCTTGTGTCTTGCTGATTTTTAATTTTCCCAATTTATCCCCCCATGCGTGGAAGTGCCCTATGCTCTCTAAGCTGTGTTTTTTAGATGTTTCAGGACACACTGTACCCTTCTCCAGAGTGGCTGTTGGCAATTTACATCCCGCCCATCAGTGTAGCAAGGCTCCCATTTCTCCATGGCCTGTCCTGCATTTCTGGTTTTGACACTTTTTTCAGCATGGCCCATTTGACCGTTGGGAAGCGAGACTTCTTTGTAGCGCTGATTTGCCTTTCCAGGTTGCTTGGTTGGCCAAAAAGGGCGTATGCGTTTTTTTCTGAATATATTCAGGAAAAGACGCATACGCCCTTTTTGGCCAAGGGCATCATTGTCAACCTTTTGCCGCTTTTCATGTGCTTTAAAGGCGATTCGAATCTACCTCCTGAAATCTGTTTCCTGTAATTCTGCCTTGATTTCAGAACTTCTTCTTTGCCTTCCCTCAATATATTTGTGGACGAGAGTTATCATTTATAACTCTAAATGTTTGTGAAATGCAGTGCCCTGAAACTCCATTTTACAAGTCGCTTTTTTGGGAGCTGGCCGCAAAAGCGCAGGATGGCTTCAGGCCCTATTCTTGTTCCAGGGGGCAGGCTGAGCCTGTGGTTAATTCTTCTTCCTGATGGGAAAATAGAGTGACCTGTGCCTGTCCCAACACCAACAGCTAGACTCTCATTGGTTCCCCGTATTCCCGTTCATCCTCAGGACAAATTGCAACCTGTACGGAACAGGAGGTTAAAGGTGCTGATACTCCAAGTAGGGAGATTGCTAGTAAAGTGGCTGGAATGGCGAACCCGAGCACAAGGAGATGAGAAATGTGGAGTGTTTTAGAAACCTTTCCCCATCACATGGTGTACCATCTTCTGGGTTTCTCGTGCATGTTTTCGATGTAGGAAGATGCCCTTGAACCTGGAGATTTGGGACCCATGGGATGGGTACCACGCAGTATTACTTTAAAGGGTCTGCGTTTGCTCACCCAACCTCCCGAAAACTCTCATCCCCGAGAATGTCCACCCTTATGTCTCATCCAGCTGTGGGTCTAGATATGGTCAATCCAGGTTGCATCACAGCCCCTGAACGAATTGTGTAAGAATTTCTCTCTCTTTCACAGACTTTGTTTTATGTGTTTTTAAAAGTAATTTATTTTTATAATGGGGTTTAGCTGATTTTCACTGCTGTCTTTATGCCGCTTTACACCCACTTGACACACTAACAGAGAGATATCAAAACATAGGTTTTAAGATTACTACTAGTCAGATACATTCTTGTGCGGTGAATAGGGCGTGTTGAGTCCAGTTGTCTGAACAAGGAGTAGGTCTTGTCTATTACATATTGGGTTTATGGAACGGTATCTGAGCTAATTTGAAACCCTTGTTTTATGTATCATCCTACCTCACCTTTCCCGTTAAGCAGCCATAGTGTGTTTTCTGCATGTGTGACTCTGTTCTGTTTTGTAACTCAGTTAAAGTGTAACGGTTTTTACATTCCCACTATAAGTGATACCTTATGAGAAGTGTCCTTTTCTGTGTGACTTATTTCACTTAGCATCGTCGTACCTAAATCCACTCATCATGCTGCTACTAGCCTTATGACATTGATTTCATGGCTGAGTGATATTCCGTTGTACATAAGGACCACCACTTCTTTATCCATTTTTCTCTTTCCTGGGATATTTAAGGTGGAATGAAGTAGAGGTCCTTGTCAACAGAGCAGCCCTAAACTTTGGGGTGCTTGTGTCTTGCTGATTTTTAATTTTCCCAATTTATACCCCCAGGAGTGGAAGTGCCCTATGCTCTCTAAGCTGTGTTTTTTAGATGTATCAGGACACACCGTACACTTCTCCAGAGTGGCTGTTGGCAATTTACATCCCGCCCATCAGTGTAGCAAGGCTCCCATTTTTCCATGGCCTGTCCTGCATTTCTGGTTTTGACACTTTTTTCAGCATGGCCCTTTTGACCGTTGGGAAGCGAGACTACTTTGTAGCCCTGATGTGCCTTTCCAGATTGCTTGGTTGGTCAAAAAGGGCGTATGCGTTTTTTCCTGAATATATTCAGGAAAAAACGCATACGCCCTTTTTGGCCAAGGGCATCATTGTCAACGTTTTGCCGCTTTTCATGTGCTTTAAAGGCGATTCGAATCTACCTCCTGAAATCTGTTTCCTGCAATTCTGCCTTGATTTCAAATCCTCTTCTTTGCCTTCCCTCAATATATTTGTGGACGATAGTTATCATTTATACCTCTGCAGGTTTGTGAAATGCAGTGCCCTGAAACTCCATTTTACAAGTCGCTTTTTTGGGAGCTGGCCGCAAAAGCGCAGGATGGCTTCAGGCCCTATTCTGGTTCCGGGGGGCAGGCTGAGCCTGTGGTTAATTCTTCTTCCTGATGGGAAAATAGAGTGACCTGTGCCTGTCCCAACACCAACAGCTAGACTCTCTTTGGTTCCCCGTCTTCCCGTTCATCCTCAGGAGGAATTGCAACCTGTACGGAACAGGAGGTTAAAGGTGCTGATACTCCAAGTAGGGAGATTGCTAGTAAAGTGGCTGGAATGGCGAACCCGAGCACAAGGAGATGAGAAATGAGGTGGGTTTTAGAAACCTTTCCCCATCACATGGTGTACCATCTTCTGCGTTTCTCAGGCATGTTTTCGATGTAGGAAGATGCCCTTGAACCTGGAGATTTGGGACCCATGGGATGGGTACCACTCACTATTACTTTAAAGGGTCTGCGTTTGCTCACCCAACCTCACCAAACCTCTCAGCCCCAAGAGTGTCCACCCTTATGTCTCATCCAGCTGTGGGTCTAGATATGGTCAATCCAGGTTGCACCACAGCCCCTGAACGGATTGTGTAAGAATTTCTCTCTCTTTCACTATCTTTGTTTCATGGGTTTTTAAAAGTAATTTATTTTTATAATGGGTTTTAGCTGATTTTCACTGCTGTCTTTATGCCGCTTTACACCCACTTGACACACTAACAGAGAGATATCAATATATAGGTTTTAAGATTATTACTAGTCAAATATATTCTTATGCGCTGAATAGGGCGTGTTGAGGCCAGTTCTCTGAGCAAGGAGTCGGTCTTGTCTGTTACATAGTGGGTTTATGTAACGGTATCTCAGCTAATTTGAAACCCTTGTATTATGAATCACCCCACCTCACCTTTCCCGTTAAGCAGCCATAGTGTGTTTTCTGCATGTGTGACTCTGTTCTGTTTTGTAATTCAGTTCAAGTGTAACGGTTTTTACATTCCCTCTATTAGTGATAACTTATGAGAAGTGTCCTTTTCTGTGTGTCTTATTTCACTTAGAATTGTCGTACCTAAATCCACTCATCATGCTGCTACTAGCTTCATGACATTGATTTCATGGCTGAGTGATATTCCATTGTACATAAGGACCAAAAATTCTTTATCCATTTTTCACTTTCCTGGGATATTTAAGGTGAAATGAAGTGGAGGTCCTTGGCAACAGAGCAGCCCTAAACTTTGGGGTGCTTGTGTCTTGCTGATTTTTAATTTTCCCAATTTATACCCCCATGCGTGGAAGTGCCCTATGCTCCCTAAGCTGTGTTTTTTAGATGTTTCTGGACACTCAGTACCCTTCTCCAGAGTGGCTGTTGGCAAGTTACATCCCGCCCATCAGTGTAGCAAGGCTCCCATTTCTCCATGGCCTGTCCTGCATTTCTGGTTTTGACACTTTTTTCAGCATGGCCCTTTTGACCGTTGGGAAGCGAGACTTCTTTGTAGCGCTGATTTGCCTTTCCAGGTTGCTTGGTTGGCCAAAAAGGGCGTATGCGTTTTTTCCTGAATATATTCAGGAAAAAACGCATACGCCCTTTTTGGCCAAGGGCATCATTGTCAACGTTTTTCCGCTTTTCTTGTGCTTTAAAGGCGATTCCAATCTACCTCCTGAAATCTGTTTCCTGCAATTCTGCCTTGATTTCAATTCCTCGTCTTTGCCTTCCCTCAATATATTTGTGGACGATAGTTATCATTTATAACTCTGCAGGTTTGTGAAATGCAGTGCCCTGAATCTCCATTTTACAAGTCGATTTTTTGGGAGCTGGCTGCAAAAGCGCAGGATGGCTTCAGGCCGTGTTCTGGTTCCGGGGGGCAGGCTGAGCCTGTGGTTAATTCTTCTTCCTGATTGGAAAATAGAGTTACCTGTGCCTGTCCCAACACCAACAGCTACACTCTCATTGGTTCCCCGTCTTCCCGTTCATCCTCAGGACAAATTGCAACCTATACGGAACAGGAGGTTAAAGGTGCTGATACTCCAAGTAGGGAGATTGCTAGTAAAGTGGCCGGAAAGGCGAACCCGAGCACAAGGAGATGAGAAATGAGGAGCGTTTTAGAAACCTTTCCCCATCACACGGTGTACCATCTTCTGGGTTTCTCATGCATGTTTTCGATGTAGGAAGATGCCCTTGAACCTGGAGATTTGGGACCCATGGGATGGGTAAACTCACTATTACTTTAAAGGGTCTGCGTTTGTTCACCCAACCTCACCAAACCTCTCAGCCCCAAGAGTGTCCACCCTTATGTCTCATCCATCTGTGGGTCTAGATATGGTCAATCCAGGTTGCATCACAGCCCCTGAACGGATTGTGTAAGAATTTCTCTATCTTTAACTGACTTTGTTTCCTGGGTTTTAAAAAGTAATTTATTTTTATAATGGGGTTTAGCTGATTTTCACTGCTGTCTTTATGCCGCTTTACACCCACTTGACACACTAACAGAGAGATATCAATACATAGTTTTTAACATTATTACTAGTCAAATATATTCTTGTGCGGTGAATCGGGTGTGTTGAGTCCAGTTCTCTGAGGAAGGAGTCAGTCTTGTCTCTTACATATTGGGTTTATGGAACGGTATCTGAGCTAATTTGAAACCCTTGTTTTATGTTTCAACCCACCTCACCTTTCCCGTTAAGCAGCCATAGTGTGTTTTCTGCATGTGTGACTCTGTTCTGTTTTGTAATTCAGTTAAAGTGTAACGGTTTTTACATTCCCATTATAAGTGATACCTTATGAGAAGTGTCCTTTTCTGTGTGACTTATTTCACTTAGAATCGTCGTACCTAAATCCACTCATCATGCTGCTACTAGCCTCATGACATTGATTTCATGGCTGAGTGATATTCCATTGTAAATAAGGACCACCACTTCTTTATCCATTTTTCTCTTTCCTGGGATATTTAGGGGGAATGAAGTGGAGGTCCTTGTCAACAGACCAGCCCTAAACTTTGGGGTGCTTGTGTCTTGCTGATTTTTAATTTTCCCAATTTATACCCCCAGGAGTGGAAGTGCCCTATGCTCTCTAAGCTGTGTTTTTTAGATGTTTCAGGACACCCTGTACGCTTCTCCAGAGTGGCTGTTGGCAATTTACATCCCAGCCATCAGTGTAGCAAGGCTCCCATTTCTCCATGGCCTGTCCTGCATTTCTGGATTTGACCCATTCTTAAGCATGGCCCTTTTCACCGATGGGAAGCGAGACTTCTTTGTAGCACTGATTTGCCTTTCCAGGTTGCTTGGTTGGCCAAAAAGGGTATATGCGTTTTTTCCTGAATATATTCAGGAAAAAACGCATACGCCCTTTTTGGCCAAGGGCATCATTGTCAACGTTTTGCTGTTTTTATGTGCTTTAAAGGCGAATCGAATCTACCTCCTGAAATCGGTTTCCTGCAATTGGGACTTATTTCAATTCCTCTTCTTTGCCTTCCCTCAATATATTTGTGGACAAGAGTTATCATTTATAACTCTGCAGGTTTGTGAATTGCAGTGTTCTGAAGCTCCATTTTACAACTCTCTTTTTCGGGACCTGGCCGCCAAAGCGCAGGATGGCCTCAGGCACTGTTCTGGTTCCAGGGAGCATGCTGAGCCTGTGGTTAATTCTTCTTCCTGATGGGAAAATAGAGTGACCTGTGCCTGTCCCAACACCAAGAGCTAGTCTCTCTTTGATTCCCCGTCTTCCCGTTCATCCTCAGGACAAATTGCAACCTGTACGGAACAGGAGGTTAAAGGTGCTGATGCTCCAAGTAGGGAGATTGCTACTAAAGTGGCTGGAGTGGTGAAC
Organism: Balaenoptera physalus; assembly: GCF_965194825.1. Classification (NCBI taxonomy): domain Eukaryota; kingdom Metazoa; phylum Chordata; class Mammalia; order Artiodactyla; family Balaenopteridae; genus Balaenoptera; species Balaenoptera physalus. The sequence goes on from NW_028126370.1 coordinate 178,430, forward strand.
CCGAGCACAAGGAGATGAGAAATGAGGTGCGTTTTAGAAACCTTTCCCCATCACATGCTGTACCATCTTCTGGGTTTCTCATGCATGTTTTCCATGTAGGAAGATGCCCTTGAACCTGGAGATTTGGGACCCATGGGATGGGTACCACTCACTATTACTTTAAAGGGTCTGCGTTTGCTCACCCAACCTCACCAAACCTCTCAGCCCCAAGAGTGTCCACCCTTATGTCTCATCCAGCTGTGGGTCAAAATATGGTCAATACAGGTTGCACCACAGCCCCTGAACGGATTGTGTAAGAATTTCTCTCTTTTTCACTATCTTTTTTTCATGGGTTTTTAAAAGTAATTTATTTTTATAATGGGGTTTACCTGATTTTCACTGCTGTCTTTATGCCGCTTTACACCCACTTGACACACTAACAGAGAGATATCAATACATAGGTTTTAAGATTATTACTAGTCAAATATATTCTTGTGGGGTGAATAGGGCGTGTTGAGTCCAGTTCTCTGAGCAAGGAGTCGGTCTTGTCTGTTACATATTGGGTTTATGGAACGGTATCTGAGCTAATTTGAAACCCTTGTTTTATGTATCACCCCACCTCACCTTTCCCGTTAAGCAGCCATAGTGTGTTTTCTGCATGTGTGACTCTGTTCTGTTTTGTAATTCAGTTCAAGTGTAACGGTTTTAACATTCCCACTATAAGTGATACCTTATGAGAAATGTCCTTTTCTGTGTGACTTATTTCACTTAGAATCGTCGAACCTAAATCCACTCATCATGCTCCTAATAGCTGCATGACATTGATTTCATGGCTGAGTGATATTCCATTGTACATAAGGACCACAACTTCTTTATCCATTTTTCCCTTTCCTGGGATATTTAAGGTGAAATGAAGTGGAGGTCCTTGGCAACAGAGCAGCCCTAAACTTTGGGGTGCTTGTGTCTTGCTGATTTTTAATTTTCCCACTTTATACCCCCATGCGTGGAAGTGCCCTATGCTCTCTAAGGTGTGTTTTTTAGATGTTTCAGGAAACACAGTACCCTTCTCCACAGTGGGTGTTGGCAATTTACATCCCGCCCATCAGTGAAGCAAGGCTCCCATTTCTCCATGGCCTGTCCTGCATTTCTGGTTTTGACACTTTTTTCAGCATGGCCCTTTTGACCTTTGGGAAGCGAGACTTCTTTGTAGCGCTGATTTGACTTTCCAGGTTGCTTGGTTGGCCAAAAAGGGCATAGGCGTTTTTTCCTGAATATATTCAGGAAAAAACGCCTATGCCCTTTTTGGCCAAGGGCATCATTGTCAACGTTTTGCCTCTTTTCAAGTGATTTAAAGGCGATTCAAATCTACCTCCGGAAATCTGTTTCCTACAATTCCGCCTTGGTTTCAAATCCTCTTCCTTGCCTTCCCTCAATATATTTGTGGACGAGAGTTATCATTTATAACTCTGCAGTTTTGTGAATTGCAGTGCCCCTGAGCTCCATTTTTCAACTTGCTTTTTTGGGAGCTGGCCGCAAAAGCGCGGGATGGCCTCAGGCCCTATTCTGGTTCTGGGCGGCAGGCTAAGCCTGTGGTTAATTCTTCTTCCTGATGGGAAAATAGGGTGACCTGTGCCTGTCCCAACACCTAGATCCAGTCTCTCATTGGTTGGCCCTCTTCCCGTTCATCCTCAGGACAAATTTCAACCTCTACAGAACAGGAGGTTAAAGGTGCTGATTCTCCAAGTAGGGAGACTGCTACTAAAGTAGCTTAAATGGTGAACCTTAGCACAAGGAGATGAGAAATGAGGTGCGTTTTAGAAACCTTTCCCGATCACACGGTGTACCACCTTCTGGGTTTCTCATGCATGTTTTCGATGTACGAAGATGTCTTTGAACCTGGAGATTTGGGACCCATGGGATGGGTACCACGCAGTATTACTTTAAAGGGTCTACGTTTGCTGCCCCAACCTCACCAAACCTCTCAGCCCAGAGAGTGTCCACCCTTATGTCTCATCCAGCTGTGGGTCTAGATATGGTCAATCCAGGTTGCATCACAGCCGCTGAACGAACTGTGTAAGAATATGTCTCTCTTTCACCGTCTTTGTTTCATGTGTTTTTAAAAGTAATTTATTTTTATAATGGGGTTTAGCTGATTTTCACTGCTGTCTTTATGCCGCTTTACACCCACTTGACACACTAACAGAGAGATATCAATACATAGGTTTTAAGATTATTACTAGTCAAATATATTCTTGTGCGGTGAATAGGGCGTGTTGAGTCCAGTTCTCTGAGCAAGGAGTCGGTCTTGTCTGTTACATATTGGGTTTATGGAACGGTATCTCAGCTAATTTGAAACCCTTGTTTTATGTATCACCACACCTCACCTTTCCCGTTAAGCAGCCATAGTGTGTTTTCTGCAAGTGTGACTCTGTTCTGTTTTGTAATTCATTTCAAATGTAACGGTTTTTACAATCCCTCGATAAGTGATACCTTATGAGAAATGTCCTTTTCTGTGTGACTTATTTCACTTAGAATCGTCGTACCTAAATCCACTCATCATGCTGCTACTAGCTTCATGACATTGATTTCATGGCTGAGTGATATTCCATTGTACATAAGGACCAAAAATTCTTTATCTATTTTTCTCTTTCCTGGGATATTTAAGGTGAAATAAAGTGGAGGTCCTTGTCAACAGAACAGCCCTAAACTTTGGGGTGCTTGGGTCTTGCTGATTTTTAATTTTCCCAATTTATACCCCCATGTGTGGAAGTGCCCTATGCTCTCTAAGCTGTGTTTTTTAGAAGTTTCTGGACACAGAGTACCCTTCTCCAGAGTGGCTGTTGGCAATTTACATCCCAGCCATCAGTGTAGCAAGGCTCCCATTTCTCCATGGCCTATCCTGCATTTCTTGTTTTGACACTTTTTTCAGCACGGCCCTTTTGACCGTTGGGAAGCGAGACTTCTTTGTAGCACTGATTTGCATTTCCAGGTTGCTTGGTTGGCCAAAAAGGGCGTATGCGTTTTTTCCTGAATATATTCAGGAAAAAACGCATACGCCCTTTTTGGCCAAGGGCATCATTGTCAACGGTTTGCTGCTTTTCATGTGCTTTAAATGCGATTCGAATCTACCTCCTGAAATCGGTTTCCTGGAGTTCGGCCTTATTTCAAATCCTCTTCTTTGCCTTCCCTCAATATATTTGTGGACGAGAGTTATCATTTATAACTCTGCAGGTTTGTGAATTGCAGTGCTCTGAAACTCCATTTTACAACTCGCTTTTTCGGGAGCTGGCGGCCAAAGCGCAGGATGGCTTCAGGCCCTGTTCTGGTTCCAGGGGGAAGGCTGAGCCTGTGGTTAATTCTTCTTCCTGATGGGAAAATAGAGTAACCTGTGCCTGTCCCACCACCAACAGCTAGACTCTCATTGGTTCCCCGTCTTCCCGTTCATCCTCAGGACAAATTGCAACCTGTACGGAACAGGAGGTTAAAGGTGCTGATACTCCAAGTAGGGAGATTGCTAGTAAAGTGGCTGGAATGGTGAACCCGAGCACAAGGAGATGAGAAAGGAGGTGCGTTTTAGAAACCTTTCCCCATCACACGGTGTACCATCTTCTGGGTTTCTCATGCATGTTTTCGATGTAGGAAGATGCCCTTGAACCTGGAGATTTGGGACCCATGGGATGGGTAAACTCACTATTACTTTAAAGGGTCTGCGTTTGCTCACCCAACCTCACCAAACCTCTCAGCCCCAAGAGTGTCCACCCTTATGTCTCATCCAGCTGTGTGTCTAGATATGGTCAATCCAGGTTGCATCACAGCCCCTGAACGGATTCTGTAAGAATTTCTCTATCTTTCACTGACTTTGTTTCATGGGTTTTTAAAAGTAATTTATTTTTATATTGGGGTTTAGCTGCTTTTCACGGCTCTGTTTATGCCGCTTTACACCCACTTGACACACTAACAGAGAGATATCAATACATAGTTTTTAACATTATTACTAGTCAAATATATTCTTGTGCGGTGAATAGGGCGTGTTGAGTCCAGTTCTCTGAGCAAGGAGTCAGTCTTGTCTGTTACATATTGGGTTTATGGAACGGTATCTGAGCTAATTTGAAACCCTTGTTTTATGTTTCACCCCACCACACCTTTCCCATTAAGCAGCCATAGTGTGTTTTCTGCATGTGTGACTCTGTTCTGTTTTGTAATTCAGTTAAAGTGTAACGGTTTTTACATTCCCACTATAAGTGATACCTTATGAGAAGTGTCCTTTTCTGTGTGACTTATTTCACTTAGAATTGTCGTACCTAAATCCACTCATCATGCTGCTACTAGCCTTATGACATTCATTTCATGGCTGAGTGATATTCCATTGTACATAAGGACCACCACTTCTTTATCTATTTTTCTCTTTCTGGGGATATTTAAGGGGGAATGAAGTGGAGGTCCTTGTCAACAGACCAGCCCTAAACTTTGGGGTGCTTGTGTCTTGCTGATATTTAATTTTCCCAATTTATACCCCCAGGAGTGGAAGTGCCCTATGCTCTCTAAGCTGTGTTTTTTAGATGTTTCAGGACACCCTGTACCCGTCTCCAGAGTGGCTGTTGGCAATTTACATCCCCCCCATCAGTGTAGCAAGGCTCCCATTTCTCCATGGCCTGTCCTGCATTTCTGGTTTTGACACTTTTTTCAGCATTGCCCTTTTCACCGATGGGAAGCGAGACTTCTTTGTAGCGCTGATTTGCCTTTCCAGGTTGCTTGGTTGGCCAAAAAGGGCGTAGGCGTTTTTTCCTGAATATATTCAGGAAAAAACGCCTACGCCCTTTTTGTTCAAGGGCATCATTGTCAACGTTTTGCTGCTTTTCAAGTGCTTTAAAGGCGATTCAAATCTACCTCCTGAAATCTGTTTCCTGCAATTCTGCCTTGATTTCAAATCCTCTTCTTTGCCTTCCCTCCATATATTTGTGGACGAGAGTTATCATTTATAACTCTGCAGGTTTGTGAAATGCAGTGCCCTGAAGCTCCATTTTACAAGTCGCGTTTTTGGGAGCTGGCCGCAAAAGCGCAGGATGGCTTCAGGCCCTGTTCTGGTTCCGGGGGGCAGGCTGAACCTGTGGTTAATTCTTCTTCCTGATGGGAAAATAGAGTGACCTGTGCCTTTCCCAACACCAATAGCTAGTCTCTCATTGGTTGCACGTTTTCCCGTTCATCCTCAGGACAAATTGCAACCTGTACGGAATAGGAGGTTAAAGGTGCTGATGCTCCAAGTAGGGAGATTGCTACTAAAGTGGCTGGAATGGCGAACCCGAGCACAAGGAGATTAGAAATGAGGTGCGTTTTAGAAACCTTTCCCCATCACACGGTGTACCATCTTCTGGGTTTCTCATGCATGTTTTCGATGTAGGAAGATGCCCTTGAACCTGGAGATTTGGGACCCATGGGATGGGTACCACTCACTATTACTTTAAAGGGTCTGCGTTTTCTCACCCAACCTCACCAAACCTCTCAGCCCCGAGAGTGTCCACCCTTATGTCTCATCCAGCTGTGGGTCTAGATATGGTCAATCCAGGTTGCATCACAGCCCCTGAACGGATTGTGTAAGAATTTCTCTCTCTTTCAATGTCTTTGTTTCATGGGTTTTTAAAAGTAATTTATTTTTATAATGGGGTTTAGCTGCTTTTCACTGCTGTGTTTATGCCACTTTACACTCACTTGACACACTAACAGAGAGATATCAAAACATAGGTTTTAGGATTACTACTAGTCAGATATATTCTTGTGCGGTAAATAGGGCGTGCTGAGTCCAGTTGTCTCAGCAAGGAGTAGGTCTTGTCTATTACATATTGGGTTTATGGAACGGTATCTCAGCTTATTTGAAACCCTTGTTTTATGTATCACCCAACCTAACCTTTCCCATTAAGCAGCCATAGTGTGTTTTCTGCATGTGTGACTCTGTTCTGTTTTGTAATTCAGTTCAAGTGTAGCGGTTTTTACATTCCCTCTATAAGTGATAGCTTATGATAAGTGTCTTTTTCTGTGTGACTTATTTCACTTAGAATCGTCGTACCTAAATCCACTCATCATGCTGCTACTAGCTTTATGACATTGATTTCATGGCTGAGTGATATTCCATTGTACATAAGGACCACCACTTCTTTATCGATTTTTCTCTTTCCTGGGATATTTAAGGTGTAAGGAAGTGGAGGTTCTTGTCACCAGAGCAGCCCTAAACTTTGGGGTGCCTGTGTCTTGCTAATTTTTAGTTTTCCCAATTTATACGCCCATGAGTGGAAGTGCCCTCTGCTCCCTAAGCCGTGTTTTTTAGATGTTTCAGGACCCACCGTACACTTCTCCAGAGTGGCTGTTGGCAATTTACATCCCGCCCATCAACGTAGCAAGGCTCCCATTTCTCCATGGCCTGTCCTGCATTTCTGGTTTTGACACTTTTTTCAGCGTAGCCCTTTTGACCGATGGGTAGCGAGACTTATTTGTAGCACTGATTTGCCTTTCCAGGTTGCTTGGTTGGCCAAAAAGGGCGTATGCGTTTTTTCCTGAATATATTCAGGAAAAAACGCATACGCCCTTTTTGGCCAAGGACATCATTGTAAACGTTTTGCCACTTTTCATGTGCTTTAAAGGCATTTCGGATCTACCTCATGAAATCTGTTTCCTGCAATTCTGCCTTGATTTCAAATCCTCTTCTTTGCCTTCCCTCAATATATTTGTGGACGAGAGTTATCATTTTTAACTCTGCAGGTTTGTGAATTGCAGTGCCCTGAAGCTCGATTTTACAACTCGCTTTTTTGGGAGCTTGCCGCAAAAGCGCAGGATGGCTTCAGGCCCTGTTCTGGTTCTGGGGGGCAGGCTGAGCCTGTGGTTAATTCTTCTTCCTGATGGGAAAATAGAGTGACCTGTGTCTGTCCCAATACCAAGAGCTAGTCTCTCATTGATTCCCCGTCTTCCCGTTCATCCTCAGGACAAATTGCAACCTGTACGGAACAGGAGGTTAACGGTGCTGATATTCCAAGTAGTGAGATTGCTAGTAAAGTGGCTGGAAAGGCGAACCCGAGCTCAAGGAGATGAGAAATGAGGTGCGTTTTAGAAACCTTTCCCCATCACACGGTGTACCATCTTCTGGGTCTCTCATGCATGTTTTCGATGTAGGAAGATGCCCTTGAACCTTGAGATTTGGGACCCATGGGATGGGTACCACACAGTATTAATTTAAAGGGTCTGCGTTTGCTCCCCCAACCTCACCAAACCTCTCAGCCCCAAGAGTGTCCACCCTTATGTCTCATCCAGCTGTGGATCTAGATATGGTCAATCCGGGTTGCATCACAGCCCCTGAACGGATTGTGTAAGAATTTCTCTATCTTTCACTGACTTTGTTTCATGGGTTTTTAAAAGTAATTTATTTTTATATTGGGGTTTAGCTGCTTTTCACGGCTGTGTTTATGCCGCTTTACACCCACTTGACACACTAACAGAGAGATATCAATACATAGTTTTTAACATTATTACTAGTCAAATATATTCTTGTGCGGTGAATAGGGCGTGTTGAGTCCAGTTCTCTGAGCAAGGAGTCAGTCTTGTCTGTTACATATTGGGTTTATGGAACGGTATCTGAGCTAATTTGAAACCCTTGTTTTATGTTTCACCCCACCACACCTTTCCCATTAAGCAGCCATAGTGTGTTTTCTGCATGTGTGACTCTGTTCTGTTTTGTAATTCAGTTCAAGTGTAACGGTTTTTACTTTCCCTGTATTAGTGATATCTTATGAGAAGTGTCCTTTTCTGTGTGACTTATTTCACTTAGAATCGTCGTACCTAAATCCTCTCATCATGCTGCTACTAGCCTTATGCGATTGATTTCATGGCTGAGTGATATTCCATTGTACATAAGGACCATAACTTCTTTATCCCTTTTTCTCTTTCCTGTGATATTTAAGGTGGAATGAAGTGGAAGTCCTTGGCAACAGAGCAGCCCTAAACTTTGGTGTGCTTCTGTCTTGCTGATTTTTAATTTTCCCAATTTATACCCCCATGCGTGGAAGTGCCCTATGCGCTCTAAGCTGTGTTTTTTAGATGTTTCAGGACACACCGTACCCTTCTCCAGAGTGGCTGTTGGCAATTTACATCCCGACCATCAGCGTAGCAAGGCTCCCATTTCTCCATGGCCTGTCCTGCATTTCTGGTTTTGACACTTTTCTCAGCATGGCCCTTTTGACCGATGGGAAGCGAGACTTCTTTGTAGCGCTGATTTGCCTTTCCAGGTTGCTTGGTTGGCCAAAAAGGGCGTATGCGTTTTTTCCTGAATATATTCAGGAAAAAACGCATACGCCCTTTTTGGCCAAGGGCATCATTGTCAACGTTTTGCCGCTTTTCATGTGCTTAAAAGGCATTTCGGATCTACCTCATGAAATCTGTTTCCTGCAATTCTGCCTTGATTTCAAATCCTCTTCTTTGCCTTCCCTCAATATATTTGTGGACGAGAGTTATCATATATAACTCTGCAGGTTTGTGAATTGCAGTGCCCTGAAGCTCGATTTTACAACTCGCTTTTTTGGGAGCTTGCCGCAAAAGCGCAGGATGGCTTCAGGCCCTGTTCTGGTTCTGGGGGGCAGGCTGAGCCTGTGGTTAATTCTTCTTCCTGATGGGAAAATATAGTGACCTGTGCCTGTCCCAATACCAAGAGCTAGTCTCTCATTGATTCCCCGTCTTCCCGTTCATCCTCAGGACAAATTGCAACATGTACGGAACAGGAGGTTAAAGGTGCTGATACTCCAAGTAGGGAGATTGCTAGTAAAGTGGCTGGAATGGTGAACCCGAGCACAAGGAGATGAGAAATGAGGAGCGTTTTAGAAACCTTTCCCCATCACACGGTGTACCATCTTCTGGGTTTCTCATGCATGTTTTCCATGTAGGAAGATGCCCTTGAACCTGGAGATTTGGGACCCATGGGATGGGTAAACTCACTATTACTTTAAAGGGTCTGCGTTTGCTCACCCAACCTCACCAAACCTCTCAGCCCCAAGAGTGTCCACCCTTATGTCTCATCCAGCTGTGTGTCTAGATATGGTCAATCCAGGTTGCATCACAGCCCCTGAACGGATTCTGTAAGAATTTCTCTATCTTTCACTGACTTTGTTTCATGGGTTTTTAAAAGTAATTTATTTTTATATTGGGGTTTAGCTGCTTTTCACGGCTGTGTTTATGCCGCTTTACACCCACTTGACACACTAACAGAGAGATATCAATACATAGTTTTTAACATTATTACTAGTCAAATATATTCTTGTGCGGTGAATAGGGCGGGTTGAGGCCAGTTCTCTGAGCAAGGAGTCAGTGTTGTCTGTTACATATTGGGTTTATGGAACGGTATCTGAAGCTAATTTGAAACCCTTGTTTTATGTTTCACCCCACCACACCTTTCCCTTTAAGCAGCCATAGTGTGTTTTCTGCATGTGTGACTCTGTTCTGTTTTGTAATGCAGTTAAAGTGTAACGGTTTTTACATTCCCACTATAAGTGATACCTTATGAGAAGTGTCCTTTTCTGTGTGACTTATTTCACTTAGAATTGTCGTACCTAAATCCACTCATCATGCTGCTACTAGCCTTATGACATTGATTTCATGGCTGAGTGATATTCCATTGTACATAAGGACCACCACTTCTTTATCCATTTTTCTCTTTCCTGGGATATTTAAGGTGGAATGAAGTGGAGGTCCTTGTCAACAGAACAGCCCTAACCTTTGGGGTGCTTGTGTCTTGCTAATTTTTAATTTTCCCAATTTATACCCCCATGAGTGGAAGTGCCCTATGCGCTCTAAGCTGTGTTTTTTAGATGTTTCAGGACACACTGTACCCTTCTCCAGAGTGGCTGTTGGCAATTTACATCCCCCTCATCAGTGTAGCAAGGCTCCCATTTCTCCATGGCCTGTCCTGCATTTCTGGTTTTGACACTTTTTTCAGCATTGCCCTTTTCACCGATGGGAAGCGAGACTTCTTTGTAGCGCTGATTTGCCTTTCCAGGTTGCTTGGTTGGCCAAAAAGGGCGTAGGCGTTTTTTCCTGAATATATTCAGGAAAAAACGCCTACGCCCTTTTAGGTCAAGGGCATCATTGTCAACGTTTTGCCGCTTTTCAAGTGCTTTAAAGGCGATTCAAATCTACCTCCTGAAATCTGTTTCCTGCAATTCTGCCTTGATTTCAAATCCTCTTCTTTGCCTTCCCTCCATATATTTGTGGACGAGAGTTATCATTTATAACTCTGCAGGTTTGTGAAATGCAGTGCCCTGAAGCTCCATTTTACAAGTCGCGTTTTTGGGAGCTGGCCGCAAAAGCGCAGGATGGCTTCAGGCCCTGTTCTGGTTCCGGGGGGCAGGCTGAACCTGTGGTTAATTCTTCTTCCTGATGGGAAAATAGAGTGACCTGTGCCTTTCCCAACACCAAGAGCTAGTCTCTCATTGATTCCCCGTCTTCCCGTTCATCCTCAGGACAAATTGCAACCTGTACGGAATAGGAGGTTAAAGGTGCTGATATTCCAAGTAGGGAGATTGTTAGTAAAGTGCCTGGAAAGGCGAACCCGAGCTCAAGGAGATGAGAAATGAGGTGCGTTTTAGAAACCTTTCCCCATCACACGGTGTACCATCTTCTGGGTCTCTCATGCATGTTTTCGATGTAGGAAGATGCCCTTGAACCTGGAGATTTGGGACCCATGGGATGGGTACCACACAGTATTACTTTAAAGGGTCTGTGTTTGCTTCCTCAACCTCACCAAACCTCTCAGCCCCAAGAGTGTCCACCCTTATGTTTCATCCAGCTGTGGGTCTAGATATGGTCAATCCGGGTTGCATCACAGCCCCTGAACGAATTGTGTAAGAATTTCTCTCTCTTTCTCTGTCTTTGTTTCATGGGTTTTTAAAAGTAATTTATTTTTATAATGGGGTTTAGCTGCTTTTCACTGCTGTGTTTATGCCGCTTTACACCCACTTGACACACTAACAGAGAGATTTCAATACATAGGTTTAAAGATTATTACTAGTCAGGTATATCCTTGTGTGGTTAATAGGGGGTGTTGAGTCCAGTTCTCTGAGCAAGGAGTAGGTCTTGCCTATTACATATTGGGTTTATGGAATGGTATCTCAGCTAATTTGAAACCCTTGTTTTATGTATCACTCCACCTCACCTTTCCTGTTAAGCAGCCATAGTGTGTTTTCTGCATGTGTGACTCTGTTCTGTTTTGTAATTCAGTTCAAGTGTAACGGTTTTTACTTTCCCTGTATTAGTGATATCTTATGAGAAGTGTCCTTTTCTGTGTGACTTATTTCACTTAGAATCGTCGTACCTAAATCCACTCATCATGCTGCTACTAGCCTTATGACATTGATTTCACGGCTGAGTGATATTCGATTGTACATAAGGACCACAACTTCTTTATCCATTTTTCTCTTTCCTGGGATATTTAAGGTGGAATGAAGTGGAGGTCCTTGGCAACAGAGCAGCCCTAAACTTTGGTGTGCTTGTGTCTTGCTGATTTTGAATTTTCCCAATTTATACCCCCATGCGTGGAAGTGCCCTATGCGCTCTAAGCTGTGTTTTTTAGATGTTTCAGGACACACCGTACCCTTCTCCAGAGTGGCTGTTGGCAAATTACATCCCGCCCATCAGCGTAGCAAGGCTCCCATTTCTCCATGGCCTGTCCTGCATTTCTGGTTTTGACACTTTTCTCAGCATGGCCCTTTTGACCGATGGGAAGCGAGACTTCTTTGTAGCGCTGTTTTGCCTTTCCAGGTTGCTTGGTTGGCCAAAAAGGGCGTATGCGTTTTTTCCTGAATATATTCAGGAAAAAACGCATACGCCCTTTTTGGCCAAGGGCATCATTGTCAACGTTTTGCCGCTTTTAATGTGCTTTAAAGGCATTTCGGATCTACCTCATGAAATCTGTTTCCTGCAATTCTGCCTTGATTTCAAATCCTCCTCTTTGCCTTCCCTCAATATATTTGTGGACGAGAGTTATCATTTATAACTTTGCAGGATTGTGAATTGCAGTGCCCTGAAGCTCCATTTTACAAGTCGCTTTTTTGGGAGCTTGCCGCAAAAGCGCAGGATGGCTTCAGGCCCTGTTCTGGTTCTGGGGGGCAGGCTGAGCCTGTGGTTAATTCTTCTTCCTGATGGGAAAATATAGTGACCTGTGCCTGTCCCAATACCAAGAGCTAGTCTCTCATTGATTCCCCGTCTTCCCGTTCATCCTCAGGACAAATTGCAACCTGTACGGAACAGGAGGTTAAAGGTGCTGATATTCCAAGTAGGGAGATTGCTAGTAAAGTGGCTGAATGGCGAACCCGAGCTCAAGGAGATGATAAATGAGGTGCGTTTTAGAAACCTTTCCCCATCACACGGTGTACCATCTTCTGGGTCTCTCATGCATGTTTTCGATTTAGGAAGATGCCCTTGAACCTGGAGATTTGGGACCCATGGGATGGGTACCACACAGTAATACTTTAAAGGGTCTGCGTTTGCTCCCCCAACCTCACCAAACCTCTCAGCCCCAAGAGTGTCCACCCTTATGTCTCATCCAGCTGTGGGTGTAGATATGGTCAATCTGGGTTGCATCACAGCCCCTGAACGAATTGTGGAAGAATTTCTCTCTCTTTCTCTGTCTTTGTTTCATGGGTTTTTAAAAGTAATTTATTTTTATAATTGGGTTTAGCTGCTTTTCACTGCTGTGTTTATGCCGCTTTACACCCCCTTGACACACTAACAGAGGGATTTCAATACATAGGTTTAAAGATTATTACTAGTCAGGTATATCCTTGTGTGGTGAATAGTGGGTGTTGAGTCCAGTTCTCTGAGCAAGGAGTAGGTCTTGTCTATTACATATTGGGTTTATGGAACGGTATCTCAGCTAATTTGAAACCCTTGTTTTATGTATCACCCCACCTCACCTTTCCTGTTAAGCAGCCATAGTGTGTTTTCTGCATGTGTGACTCTGTTCTGTTTTGTAATTCAGTTCAAGTGTAACGGTTTTTACTTTCCCTGTATTAGTGATATCTTATGAGAAGTGTCCTTTTCTGTGTGACTTATTTCACTTAGAATCGTCGTACCTAAATCCACTCATCATGCTGCTACTAGCCTTATGAGATTGATTTCATGGCTGAGTGATATTCCATTGTACATAAGGACCATAACTTCTTTATCCCTTTTTCTCTTTCCTGGGATATTTAAGGTGGAATGAAGTGGAGGTCCTTGGCAACAGAGCAGCCCTAAACTTTGGTGTGCTTCTGTCTTGCTGATTTTTAATTTTCCCAATTTATACCCCCATGCGTGGAAGTGCCCTATGCGCTCTAAGCTGTGTTTTTTAGATGTTTCAGGACACATCGTAACCTTCTCCAGAGTGGCTGTTGGCAATTTACATCCCGACCATCAGCGTAGCAAGGCTCCCATTTCTCCATGGCCTGTCCTGCATTTCTGGTTTTGACACTTTTCTCAGCATGGCCCTTTTGACCGATGGGAAGCGAGACTTCTTTGTAGCGCTGATTTGCCTTTCCAGGTTGCTTGGTTGGCCAAAAAGGGCGTATGCGTTTTTTCCTGAATATATTCAGGAAAAAACGCATACGCCCTTTTTGGCCAAGGGCATCATTGTCAACGTTTTGCCGCTTTTCATGTGCTTAAAAGGCATTTCGGATCTACCTCATGAAATCTGTTTCCTGCAATTCTGCCTTGATTTCAAATCCTCTTCTTTGCCTTCCCTCAATATATTTGTGGACGAGAGTTATCATATATAACTCTGCAGGTTTGTGAATTGCAGTGCCCTGAAGCTCGATTTTACAACTCGCTTTTTTGGGAGCTTGCCGCAAAAGTGCAGGATGGCTTCAGGCCCTGTTCTGGTTCTGGGGGGCAGGCTGAGCCTGTGGTTAATTCTTCTTCCTGATGGGAAAATATAGTTACCTGTGCCTGTCCCAATACCAAGAGCTAGTCTCTCATTGATTCCCCGTCTTCCCGTTCATCCTCAGGACAAATTGCAACCTGTACGGAACAGGAGGTTAAAGGTGCTGATACTCCAAGTAGGGAGATTACTAGTAAAGTGGCTGGAATGGTGAACCCGAGCACAAGGAGATGAGAAATGAGGAGCGTTTTAGAAACCTTTCCCCATCACACGGTGTACCATCTTCTGGGTTTCTCATGCATGTTTTCGATGTAGGAAGATGCCCTTGAACCTGGAGATTTGGGACCCATGGGATGGGTAAACTCACTATTACTTTAAAGGGTCTGCGTTTGCTCACCCAACCTCACCAAACCTCTTAGCCCCAAGAGTGTCCACCCTTATGTCTCATCCAGCTGTGTGTCTAGATATGGTCAATCCAGGTTGCATCACAGCCCCTGAACGGATTGTGTAAGAATTTCTCTATCTTTCACTGACTTTGTTTCATGGGTTTTTAAAAGTAATTTATTTTTATATTGGGGTTTAGCTGCTTTTCACGGCTGTGTTTATGCCGCTTTACACCCTCTTGACACACTAACAGAGAGATATCAATACATAGTTTTTAACATTATTACTAGTCAAATATATTCTTGTGCGGTGAATAGGGCGGGTTGAGTCCAGTTCTCTGAGCAAGGAGTCAGTCTTGTCTGTTACATATTGGGTTTATGGAACGGTATCTGAAGCTAATTTGAAACCCTTGTTTTATGTTTCACCCCACCACACCTTTCCCGTTAAGCAGCCATAGTGTGTTTTCTGCATGTGTGACTCTGTTCTGTTTTGTAATGCAGTTAAAGTGTAACGGTTTTTACATTCCCACTATAAGTGATACCTTATGAGAAGTGTCCTTTTCTGTGTGACTTATTTCACTTAGAATTGTCGTACCTAAATCCACTCATCATGCTGCTACTAGCCTTATGACATTGATTTCATGGCTGAGTGATATTCCATTGTACATAAGGACCACCACTTCTTTATCCATTTTTCTCTTTCCTGGGATATTTAAGGTGGAATGAAGTGGAGGTCCTTGTCAACAGAACAGCCCTAATCTTTGGGGTGCTTGTGTCTTGCTAATTTTTAATTTTCCCAATTTATACCCCCATGAGTGGAAGTGCCCTATGCGCTCTAAGCTGTGTTTTTTAGATGTTTCAGGACACACTGTACCCTTCTCCAGAGTGGCTGTTGGCAATTTACATCCCCCCCATCAGTGTAGCAAGGCTCCCATTTCTCCATGGCCTGTCCTGCATTTCTGGTTTTGACACTTTTTTCAGCATTGCCCTTTTCATCGATGGGAAGCGAGACTTCTTTGTAGCGCTGATTTGCCTTTCCAGGTTGCTTGGTTGGCCAAAAAGGGCGTAGGCGTTTTTTCCTGAATATATTCAGGAAAAAACGCCTACGCCCTTTTTGGTCAAGGGCATCATTGTCAACGTTTTGCCGCTTTTCAAGTGCTTTAAAGGCGATTCAAATCTACCTCCTGAAATCTGTTTCCTGCAATTCTGCCTTGATTTCAAATCCTCTTCTTTGCCTTCCCTCCATATATTTGTGGACGAGAGTTATCATTTATAACTCTGCAGGTTTGTGAAATGCAGTGCCCTGAAGCTCCATTTTACAAGTCGCGTTTTTGGGAGCTGGCCGCAAAAGCGCAGGATGGCTTCAGGCCCTGTTCTGGTTCCGGGGGGCAGGCTGAACCTGTGGTTAATTCTTCTTCCTGATGGGAAAATAGAGTGACCTGTGCCTTTCCCAACACCAATAGCTAGTCTCTCATTGGTTGCACGTTTTCCCGTTCATCCTCAGGACAAATTGCAACCTGTACGGAATAGGAGGTTAAAGGTGCTGATGCTCCAAGTAGGGAGATTGCTACTAAAGTGGCTGGAATGGCGAACCCAAGCACAAGGAGATTAGAAATGAGGTGCGTTTTAGAAACATTTCCCCATCACACGGTGTACCATCTTCTGGGTTTCTCATGCATGTTTTCGATGTAGGAAGATGCCCTTGAACCTGGAGATTTGGGACCCATGGGATGGGTACCACTCACTATTACTTTAAAGGGTCTGCGTTTTCTCACCCAACCTCACCAAACCTCTCAGCCCCGAGAGTGTCCACCCTTATGTCTCATCCAGCTGTGGGTCTAGATATGGTCAATCCAGGTTGCATCACAGCCCCTGAACGGATTGTGTAAGAATTTCTCTCTCTTTCAATGTCTTTGTTTCATGGGTTTTTAAAAGTAATTTATTTTTATAATGGGGTTTAGCTGCTTTTCACTGCTGTGTTTATGCCACTTTACACTCACTTGACACACTAACAGAGAGATATCAAAACATAGGTTTTAGGATTACTACTAGTCAGATATATTCTTGTGCGGTAAATAGGGCGTGCTGAGTCCAGTTGTCTCAGCAAGGAGTAGGTCTTGTCTATTACATATTGGGTTTATGGAACGGTATCTCAGCTTATTTGAAACCCTTGTTTTATGTATCACCCAACCTAACCTTTCCCATTAAGCAGCCATAGTGTGTTTTCTGCATGTGTGACTCTGTTCTGTTTTGTAATTCAGTTCAAGTGTAGCGGTTTTTACATTCCCTCTATAAGTGATAGCTTATGATAAGTGTCTTTTTCTGTGTGACTTATTTCACTTAGAATCGTCGTACCTAAATCCACTCATCATGCTGCTACTAGCGTTATGACATTGATTTCATGGCTGAGTGATATTCCATTGTACATAAGGACCACCACTTCTTTATCGATTTTTCTCTTTCCTGGGATATTTAAGGTGTAAGGAAGTGGAGGTTCTTGTCACCAGAGCAGCCCTAAACTTTGGGGTGCCTGTGTCTTGCTAATTTTTAGTTTTCCCAATTTATACGCCCATGAGTGGAAGTGCCCTCTGCTCCCTAAGCCGTGTTTTTTAGATGTTTCAGGACCCACCGTACACTTCTCCAGAGTGGCTGTTGGCAATTTACATCCCGCCCATCAGCGTAGCAAGGCTCCCATTTCTCCATGGCCTGTCCTGCATTTCTGGTTTTGACACTTTTTTCAGCGTAGCCCTTTTGACCGATGGGTAGCGAGACTTATTTGTAGCACTGATTTGCCTTTCCAGGTTGCTTGGTTGGCCAAAAAGGGCGTATGCGTTTTTTCCTGAATATATTCAGGAAAAAACGCATACGCCCTTTTTGGCCAAGGGCATCATTGTCAACGTTTTGCCGCTTTTCATGTGCTTTAAAGGCATTTCGGATCTACCTCATGAAATCTGTTTCCTGCAATTCTGCCTTGATTTCAAATCCTCCTCTTTGCCTTCCCTCAATATATTTGTGGACGAGAGTTATCATTTATAACTTTGCAGGTTTGTGAATTGCAGTGCCCTGAAGCTCCATTTTACAAGTCGCTTTTTTGGGAGCTTGCCGCAAAAGCGCAGGATGGCTTCAGGCCCTGTTCTGGTTCTGGGGGGCAGGCTGAGCCTGTGGTTAATTCTTCTTCCTGATGGGAAAATATAGTGATCTGTGCCTGTCCCAATACCAAGAGCTAGTCTCTCATTGATTCCCCGTCTTCCCGTTCATCCTCAGGACAAATTGCAACCTGTACGGAACAGGAGGTTAAAGGTGCTGATACTCCAAGTAGGGAGATTGCTAGTAAAGTGGCTGGAATGGTGAACCCGAGCACAAGGAGATGAGAAATGAGGAGCGTTTTAGAAACCTTTCCCCATCACACGGTGTACCATCTTCTGGGTTTCTCATGCATGTTTTCGATGTAGGAAGATGCCCTTGAACCTGGAGATTTGGGACCCATGGGATGGGTAAACTCACTATTACTTTAAAGGGTCTGCGTTTGCTCACCCAACCTCACCAAACCTCTTAGCCCCAAGAGTGTCCACCCTTATGTCTCATCCAGCTGTGTGTCTAGATATGGTCAATCCAGGTTGCATCACAGCCCCTGAACGGATTGTGTAAGAATTTCTCTATCTTTCACTGACTTTGTTTCATGGGTTTTTAAAAGTAATTTATTTTTATATTGGGGTTTAGCTGCTTTTCACGGCTGTGTTTATGCCGCTTTACACCCACTTGACACACTAACAGAGAGATATCAATACATAGTTTTTAACATTATTACTAGTCAAATATATTCTTGTGCGGTGAATAGGGCGGGTTGAGTCCAGTTCTCTGAGCAAGGAGTCAGTCTTGTCTGTTACATATTGGGTTTATGGAACGGTATCTGAAGCTAATTTGAAACCCTTGTTTTATGTTTCACCCCACCACACCTTTCCCGTTAAGCAGCCATAGTGTGTTTTCTGCATGTGTGACTCTGTTCTGTTTTGTAATGCAGTTAAAGTGTAACGGTTTTTACATTCCCACTATAAGTGATACCTTATGAGAAGTGTCCTTTTCTGTGTGACTTATTTCACTTAGAATTGTCGTACCTAAATCCACTCATCATGCTGCTACTAGCCTTATGACATTGATTTCATGGCTGAGTGATATTCCATTGTACATAAGGACCACCACTTCTTTATCCATTTTTCTCTTTCCTGGGATATTTAAGGTGGAATGCAGTGGAGGTCCTTGTCAACAGAAGAGCCCTAAACTTTGGGGTGCTTGTGTCTTGCTAATTTTTAATTTTCCCAATTTATACCCCCATGAGTGGAAGTGCCCTATGCGCTCTAAGCTGTGTTTTTTAGATGTTTCAGGACACACTGTACCCTTCTCCAGAGTGGCTGTTGGCAATTTACATCCCCCCCATCAGTGTAGCAAGGCTCCCATTTCTCCATGGCCTGTCCTGCATTTCTGGTTTTGACACTTTTTTCAGCATTGCCCTTTTCACCGATGGGAAGCGAGACTTCTTTGTAGCGCTGATTTGCCTTTCCAGGTTGCTTGGTTGGCCAAAAAGGGCGTAGGCGTTTTTTCCTGAATATATTCAGGAAAAAACGCCTACGCCCTTTTTGGTCAAGGGCATCATTGTCAACGTTTTGCCGCTTTTCAAGTGCTTTAAAGGCGATTCAAATCTACCTCCTGAAATCTGTTTCCTGCAATTCTGCCTTGATTTCAAATCCTCTTCTTTGCCTTCCCTCCATATATTTGTGGACGAGAGTTATCATTTATAACTCTGCAGGTTTGTGAAATGCAGTGCCCTGAAGCTCCATTTTACAAGTCGCGTTTTTGGGAGCTGGCCGCAAAAGCGCAGGATGGCTTCAGGCCCTGTTCTGGTTCCGGGGGGCAGGCTGAACCTGTGGTTAATTCTTCTTCCTGATGGGAAAATAGAGTGACCTGTGCCTTTCCCAACACCAATAGCTAGTCTCTCATTGGTTGCACGTTTTCCCGTTCATCCTCAGGACAAATTGCAACCTGTACGGAATAGGAGGTTAAAGGTGCTGATGCTCCAAGTAGGGAGATTGCTACTAAAGTGGCTGGAATGGCGAACCCGAGCACAAGGAGATTAGAAATGAGGTGCGTTTTAGAAACCTTTCCCCATCACACGGTGTACCATCTTCTGGGTTTCTCATGCATGTTTTCGATGTAGGAAGATGCCCTTGAACCTGGAGATTTGGGACCCATGGGATGGGTACCACTCACTATTACTTTAAAGGGTCTGCGTTTTCTCACCCAACCTCACCAAACCTCTCAGCCCCGAGAGTGTCCACCCTTATGTCTCATCCAGCTGTGGGTCTAGATATGGTCAATCCAGGTTGCATCACAGCCCCTGAACGGATTGTGTAAGAATTTCTCTCTCTTTCAATGTCTTTGTTTCATGGGTTTTTAAAAGTAATTTATTTTTATAATGGGGTTTAGCTGCTTTTCACTGCTGTGTTTATGCCACTTTACACTCACTTGACACACTAACAGAGAGATATCAAAACATAGGTTTTAGGATTACTACTAGTCAGATATATTCTTGTGCGGTAAATAGGGCGTGCTGAGTCCAGTTGTCTCAGCAAGGAGTAGGTCTTGTCTATTACATATTGGGTTTATGGAACGGTATCTCAGCTTATTTGAAACCCTTGTTTTATGTATCACCCAACCTAACCTTTCCCATTAAGCAGCCATAGTGTGTTTTCTGCATGTGTGACTCTGTTCTGTTTTGTAATTCAGTTCAAGTGTAGCGGTTTTTACATTCCCTCTATAAGTGATAGCTTATGATAAGTGTCTTTTTCTGTGTGACTTATTTCACTTAGAATCGTCGTACCTAAATCCACTCATCATGCTGCTACTAGCGTTATGACATTGATTTCATGGCTGAGTGATATTCCATTGTACATAAGGACCACCACTTCTTTATCGATTTTTCTCTTTCCTGGGATATTTAAGGTGTAAGGAAGTGGAGGTTCTTGTCACCAGAGCAGCCCTAAACTTTGGGGTGCCTGTGTCTTGCTAATTTTTAGTTTTCCCAATTTATACGCCCATGAGTGGAAGTGCCCTCTGCTCCCTAAGCCGTGTTTTTTAGATGTTTCAGGACCCACCGTACACTTCTCCAGAGTGGCTGTTGGCAATTTACATCCCCCCCATCAGTGTAGCAAGGCTCCCATTTCTCCATGGCCTGTCCTGCATTTCTGGTTTTGACACTTTTTTCAGCATTGCCCTTTTCACCGATGGGAAGCGAGACTTCTTTGTAGCGCTGATTTGCCTTTCCAGGTTGCTTGGTTGGCCAAAAAGGGCGTAGGCGTTTTTTCCTGAATATATTCAGGAAAAAACGCCTACGCCCTTTTTGGTCAAGGGCATCATTGTCAACGTTTTGCCGCTTTTCAAGTGCTTTAAAGGCGATTCAAATCTACCGCCTGAAATCTGTTTCCTGCAATTCTGCCTTGATTTCAAATCCTCTTCTTTGCCTTCCCTCCATATATTTGTGGACGAGAGTTATCATTTATAACTCTGCAGGTTTGTGAAATGCAGTGCCCTGAAGCTCCATTTTACAAGTCGCGTTTTTGGGAGCTGGCCGCAAAAGCGCAGGATGGCTTCAGGCCCTGTTCTGGTTCTGGGGGGCAGGCTGAGCCTGTGGTTAATTCTTCTTCCTGATGGGAAAATAGAGTGACCTGTGTCTGTCCCAATACCAAGAGCTAGTCTCTCATTGATTCCCCGTCTTCCCGTTCATCCTCAGGACAAATTGCAACCTGTACGGAACAGGAGGTTAAAGGTGCTGATATTCCAAGTAGGGAGATTGTTAGTAAAGTGCCTGGAAAGGCGAACCCGAGCTCAAGGAGATGAGAAATGAGGTGCGTTTTAGAAACCTTTCCCCATCACACGGTGTACCATCTTCTGGGTCTCTCATGCATGTTTTCGATGTAGGAAGATGCCCTTGAACCTGGAGATTTGGGACCCATGGGATGGGTACCACACAGTATTACTTTAAAGGGTCTGTGTTTGCTTCCTCAACCTCACCAAACCTCTCAGCCCCAAGAGTGTCCACCCTTATGTTTCATCCAGCTGTGGGTCTAGATATGGTCAATCCGGGTTGCATCACAGCCCCTGAACGAATTGTGTAAGAATTTCTCTCTCTTTCTCTGTCTTTGTTTCATGGGTTTTTAAAAGTAATTTATTTTTATAATGGGGTTTAGCTGCTTTTCACTGCTGTGTTTATGCCGCTTTACACCCACTTGACACACTAACAGAGAGATTTCAATACATAGGTTTAAAGATTATTACTAGTCAGGTATATCCTTGTGTGGTGAATAGGGGGTGTTGAGTCCAGTTCTCTGAGCAAGGAGTAGGTCTTGCCTATTACATATTGGGTTTATGGAATGGTATCTCAGCTAATTTGAAACCCTTGTTTTATGTATCACTCCACCTCACCTTTCCTGTTAAGCAGCCATAGTGTGTTTTCTGCATGTGTGACTCTGTTCTGTTTTGTAATTCAGTTCAAGTGTAACGGTTTTTACTTTCCCTGTATTAGTGATATCTTATGAGAAGTGTCCTTTTCTGTGTGACTTATTTCACTTAGAATCGTCGTACCTAAATCCACTCATCATGCTGCTACTAGCCTTATGACATTGATTTCACGGCTGAGTGATATTCGATTGTACATAAGGACCACAACTTCTTTATCCATTTTTCTCTTTCCTGGGATATTTAAGGTGGAATGAAGTGGAGGTCCTTGGCAACAGAGCAGCCCTAAACTTTGGTGTGCTTGTGTCTTGCTGATTTTGAATTTTCCCAATTTATACCCCCATGCGTGGAAGTGCCCTATGCGCTCTAAGCTGTGTTTTTTAGATGTTTCAGGACACACCGTACCCTTCTCCAGAGTGGCTGTTGGCAAATTACATCCCGCCCATCAGCGTAGCAAGGCTCCCATTTCTCCATGGCCTGTCCTGCATTTCTGGTTTTGACACTTTTCTCAGCATGGCCCTTTTGACCGATGGGAAGCGAGACTTCTTTGTAGCGCTGTTTTGCCTTTCCAGGTTGCTTGGTTGGCCAAAAAGGGCGTATGCGTTTTTTCCTGAATATATTCAGGAAAAAACGCATACGCCCTTTTTGGCCAAGGGCATCATTGTCAACGTTTTGCCGCTTTTAATGTGCTTTAAAGGCATTTCGGATCTACCTCATGAAATCTGTTTCCTGCAATTCTGCCTTGATTTCAAATCCTCCTCTTTGCCTTCCCTCAATATATTTGTGGACGAGAGTTATCATTTATAACTTTGCAGGATTGTGAATTGCAGTGCCCTGAAGCTCCATTTTACAAGTCGCTTTTTTGGGAGCTTGCCGCAAAAGCGCAGGATGGCTTCAGGCCCTGTTCTGGTTCTGGGGGGCAGGCTGAGCCTGTGGTTAATTCTTCTTCCTGATGGGAAAATATAGTGACCTGTGCCTGTCCCAATACCAAGAGCTAGTCTCTCATTGATTCCCCGTCTTCCCGTTCATCCTCAGGACAAATTGCAACCTGTACGGAACAGGAGGTTAAAGGTGCTGATATTCCAAGTAGGGAGATTGCTAGTAAAGTGGCTGAATGGCGAACCCGAGCTCAAGGAGATGATAAATGAGGTGCGTTTTAGAAACCTTTCCCCATCACACGGTGTACCATCTTCTGGGTCTCTCATGCATGTTTTCGATTTAGGAAGATGCCCTTGAACCTGGAGATTTGGGACCCATGGGATGGGTACCACACAGTAATACTTTAAAGGGTCTGCGTTTGCTCCCCCAACCTCACCAAACCTCTCAGCCCCAAGAGTGTCCACCCTTATGTCTCATCCAGCTGTGGGTGTAGATATGGTCAATCTGGGTTGCATCACAGCCCCTGAACGAATTGTGTAAGAATTTCTCTCTCTTTCTCTGTCTTTGTTTCATGGGTTTTTAAAAGTAATTTATTTTTATAATTGGGTTTAGCTGCTTTTCACTGCTGTGTTTATGCCGCTTTACACCCCCTTGACACACTAACAGAGGGATTTCAATACATAGGTTTAAAGATTATTACTAGTCAGGTATATCCTTGTGTGGTGAATAGTGGGTGTTGAGTCCAGTTCTCTGAGCAAGGAGTAGGTCTTGTCTATTACATATTGGGTTTATGGAACGGTATCTCAGCTAATTTGAAACCCTTGTTTTATGTATCACCCCACCTCACCTTTCCTGTTAAGCAGCCATAGTGTGTTTTCTGCATGTGTGACTCTGTTCTGTTTTGTAATTCAGTTCAAGTGTAACGGTTTTTACTTTCCCTGTATTAGTGATATCTTATGAGAAGTGTCCTTTTCTGTGTGACTTATTTCACTTAGAATCGTCGTACCTAAATCCACTCATCATGCTGCTACTAGCCTTATGAGATTGATTTCATGGCTGAGTGATATTCCATTGTACATAAGGACCATAACTTCTTTATCCCTTTTTCTCTTTCCTGGGATATTTAAGGTGGAATGAAGTGGAGGTCCTTGGCAACAGAGCAGCCCTAAACTTTGGTGTGCTTCTGTCTTGCTGATTTTTAATTTTCCCAATTTATACCCCCATGCGTGGAAGTGCCCTATGCGCTCTAAGCTGTGTTTTTTAGATGTTTCAGGACACATCGTAACCTTCTCCAGAGTGGCTGTTGGCAATTTACATCCCGACCATCAGCGTAGCAAGGCTCCCATTTCTCCATGGCCTGTCCTGCATTTCTGGTTTTGACACTTTTCTCAGCATGGCCCTTTTGACCGATGGGAAGCGAGACTTCTTTGTAGCGCTGATTTGCCTTTCCAGGTTGCTTGGTTGGCCAAAAAGGGCGTATGCGTTTTTTCCTGAATATATTCAGGAAAAAACGCATACGCCCTTTTTGGCCAAGGGCATCATTGTCAACGTTTTGCCGCTTTTCATGTGCTTAAAAGGCATTTCGGATCTACCTCATGAAATCTGTTTCCTGCAATTCTGCCTTGATTTCAAATCCTCTTCTTTGCCTTCCCTCAATATATTTGTGGACGAGAGTTATCATATATAACTCTGCAGGTTTGTGAATTGCAGTGCCCTGAAGCTCGATTTTACAACTCGCTTTTTTGGGAGCTTGCCGCAAAAGCGCAGGATGGCTTCAGGCCCTGTTCTGGTTCTGGGGGGCAGGCTGAGCCTGTGGTTAATTCTTCTTCCTGATGGGAAAATATAGTTACCTGTGCCTGTCCCAATACCAAGAGCTAGTCTCTCATTGATTCCCCGTCTTCCCGTTCATCCTCAGGACAAATTGCAACCTGTACGGAACAGGAGGTTAAAGGTGCTGATACTCCAAGTAGGGAGATTACTAGTAAAGTGGCTGGAATGGTGAACCCGAGCACAAGGAGATGAGAAATGAGGAGCGTTTTAGAAACCTTTCCCCATCACACGGTGTACCATCTTCTGGGTTTCTCATGCATGTTTTCGATGTAGGAAGATGCCCTTGAACCTGGAGATTTGGGACCCATGGGATGGGTAAACTCACTATTACTTTAAAGGGTCTGCGTTTGCTCACCCAACCTCACCAAACCTCTTAGCCCCAAGAGTGTCCACCCTTATGTCTCATCCAGCTGTGTGTCTAGATATGGTCAATCCAGGTTGCATCACAGCCCCTGAACGGATTGTGTAAGAATTTCTCTATCTTTCACTGACTTTGTTTCATGGGTTTTTAAAAGTAATTTATTTTTATATTGGGGTTTAGCTGCTTTTCACGGCTGTGTTTATGCCGCTTTACACCCTCTTGACACACTAACAGAGAGATATCAATACATAGTTTTTAACATTATTACTAGTCAAATATATTCTTGTGCGGTGAATAGGGCGGGTTGAGTCCAGTTCTCTGAGCAAGGAGTCAGTCTTGTCTGTTACATATTGGGTTTATGGAACGGTATCTGAAGCTAATTTGAAACCCTTGTTTTATGTTTCACCCCACCACACCTTTCCCGTTAAGCAGCCATAGTGTGTTTTCTGCATGTGTGACTCTGTTCTGTTTTGTAATGCAGTTAAAGTGTAACGGTTTTTACATTCCCACTATAAGTGATACCTTATGAGAAGTGTCCTTTTCTGTGTGACTTATTTCACTTAGAATTGTCGTACCTAAATCCACTCATCATGCTGCTACTAGCCTTATGACATTGATTTCATGGCTGAGTGATATTCCATTGTACATAAGGACCACCACTTCTTTATCCATTTTTCTCTTTCCTGGGATATTTAAGGTGGAATGAAGTGGAGGTCCTTGTCAACAGAACAGCCCTAATCTTTGGGGTGCTTGTGTCTTGCTAATTTTTAATTTTCCCAATTTATACCCCCATGAGTGGAAGTGCCCTATGCGCTCTAAGCTGTGTTTTTTAGATGTTTCAGGACACACTGTACCCTTCTCCAGAGTGGCTGTTGGCAATTTACATCCCCCCCATCAGTGTAGCAAGGCTCCCATTTCTCCATGGCCTGTCCTGCATTTCTGGTTTTGACACTTTTTTCAGCATTGCCCTTTTCATCGATGGGAAGCGAGACTTCTTTGTAGCGCTGATTTGCCTTTCCAGGTTGCTTGGTTGGCCAAAAAGGGCGTAGGCGTTTTTTCCTGAATATATTCAGGAAAAAACGCCTACGCCCTTTTTGGTCAAGGGCATCATTGTCAACGTTTTGCCGCTTTTCAAGTGCTTTAAAGGCGATTCAAATCTACCTCCTGAAATCTGTTTCCTGCAATTCTGCCTTGATTTCAAATCCTCTTCTTTGCCTTCCCTCCATATATTTGTGGACGAGAGTTATCATTTATAACTCTGCAGGTTTGTGAAATGCAGTGCCCTGAAGCTCCATTTTACAAGTCGCGTTTTTGGGAGCTGGCCGCAAAAGCGCAGGATGGCTTCAGGCCCTGTTCTGGTTCCGGGGGGCAGGCTGAACCTGTGGTTAATTCTTCTTCCTGATGGGAAAATAGAGTGACCTGTGCCTTTCCCAACACCAATAGCTAGTCTCTCATTGGTTGCACGTTTTCCCGTTCATCCTCAGGACAAATTGCAACCTGTACGGAATAGGAGGTTAAAGGTGCTGATGCTCCAAGTAGGGAGATTGCTACTAAAGTGGCTGGAATGGCGAACCCAAGCACAAGGAGATTAGAAATGAGGTGCGTTTTAGAAACCTTTCCCCATCACACGGTGTACCATCTTCTGGGTTTCTCATGCATGTTTTCGATGTAGGAAGATGCCCTTGAACCTGGAGATTTGGGACCCATGGGATGGGTACCACTCACTATTACTTTAAAGGGTCTGCGTTTTCTCACCCAACCTCACCAAACCTCTCAGCCCCGAGAGTGTCCACCCTTATGTCTCATCCAGCTGTGGGTCTAGATATGGTCAATCCAGGTTGCATCACAGCCCCTGAACGGATTGTGTAAGAATTTCTCTCTCTTTCAATGTCTTTGTTTCATGGGTTTTTAAAAGTAATTTATTTTTATAATGGGGTTTAGCTGCTTTTCACTGCTGTGTTTATGCCACTTTACACTCACTTGACACACTAACAGAGAGATATCAAAACATAGGTTTTAGGATTACTACTAGTCAGATATATTCTTGTGCGGTAAATAGGGCGTGCTGAGTCCAGTTGTCTCAGCAAGGAGTAGGTCTTGTCTATTACATATTGGGTTTATGGAACGGTATCTCAGCTTATTTGAAACCCTTGTTTTATGTATCACCCAACCTAACCTTTCCCATTAAGCAGCCATAGTGTGTTTTCTGCATGTGTGACTCTGTTCTGTTTTGTAATTCAGTTCAAGTGTAGCGGTTTTTACATTCCCTCTATAAGTGATAGCTTATGATAAGTGTCTTTTTCTGTGTGACTTATTTCACTTAGAATCGTCGTACCTAAATCCACTCATCATGCTGCTACTAGCGTTATGACATTGATTTCATGGCTGAGTGATATTCCATTGTACATAAGGACCACCACTTCTTTATCGATTTTTCTCTTTCCTGGGATATTTAAGGTGTAAGGAAGTGGAGGTTCTTGTCACCAGAGCAGCCCTAAACTTTGGGGTGCCTGTGTCTTGCTAATTTTTAGTTTTCCCAATTTATACGCCCATGAGTGGAAGTGCCCTCTGCTCCCTAAGCCGTGTTTTTTAGATGTTTCAGGACCCACCGTACACTTCTCCAGAGTGGCTGTTGGCAATTTACATCCCGCCCATCAGCGTAGCAAGGCTCCCATTTCTCCATGGCCTGTCCTGCATTTCTGGTTTTGACACTTTTTTCAGCGTAGCCCTTTTGACCGATGGGTAGCGAGACTTATTTGTAGCACTGATTTGCCTTTCCAGGTTGCTTGGTTGGCCAAAAAGGGCGTATGCGTTTTTTCCTGAATATATTCAGGAAAAAACGCATACGCCCTTTTTGGCCAAGGGCATCATTGTCAACGTTTTGCCGCTTTTCATGTGCTTTAAAGGCATTTCGGATCTACCTCATGAAATCTGTTTCCTGCAATTCTGCCTTGATTTCAAATCCTCCTCTTTGCCTTCCCTCAATATATTTGTGGACGAGAGTTATCATTTATAACTTTGCAGGTTTGTGAATTGCAGTGCCCTGAAGCTCCATTTTACAAGTCGCTTTTTTGGGAGCTTGCCGCAAAAGCGCAGGATGGCTTCAGGCCCTGTTCTGGTTCTGGGGGGCAGGCTGAGCCTGTGGTTAATTCTTCTTCCTGATGGGAAAATATAGTGACCTGTGCCTGTCCCAATACCAAGAGCTAGTCTCTCATTGATTCCCCGTCTTCCCGTTCATCCTCAGGACAAATTGCAACCTGTACGGAACAGGAGGTTAAAGGTGCTGATACTCCAAGTAGGGAGATTGCTAGTAAAGTGGCTGGAATGGTGAACCCGAGCACAAGGAGATGAGAAATGAGGAGCGTTTTAGAAACCTTTCCCCATCACACGGTGTACCATCTTCTGGGTTTCTCATGCATGTTTTCGATGTAGGAAGATGCCCTTGAACCTGGAGATTTGGGACCCATGGGATGGGTAAACTCACTATTACTTTAAAGGGTCTGCGTTTGCTCACCCAACCTCACCAAACCTCTTAGCCCCAAGAGTGTCCACCCTTATGTCTCATCCAGCTGTGTGTCTAGATATGGTCAATCCAGGTTGCATCACAGCCCCTGAACGGATTGTGTAAGAATTTCTCTATCTTTCACTGACTTTGTTTCATGGGTTTTTAAAAGTAATTTATTTTTATATTGGGGTTTAGCTGCTTTTCACGGCTGTGTTTATGCCGCTTTACACCCACTTGACACACTAACAGAGAGATATCAATACATAGTTTTTAACATTATTACTAGTCAAATATATTCTTGTGCGGTGAATAGGGCGGGTTGAGTCCAGTTCTCTGAGCAAGGAGTCAGTCTTGTCTGTTACATATTGGGTTTATGGAACGGTATCTGAAGCTAATTTGAAACGCTTGTTTTATGTTTCACCCCACCACACCTTTCCCGTTAAGCAGCCATAGTGTGTTTTCTGCATGTGTGACTCTGTTCTGTTTTGTAATGCAGTTAAAGTGTAACGGTTTTTACATTCCCACTATAAGTGATACCTTATGAGAAGTGTCCTTTTCTGTGTGACTTATTTCACTTAGAATTGTCGTACCTAAATCCACTCATCATGCTGCTACTAGCCTTATGACATTGATTTCATGGCTGAGTGATATTCCATTGTACATAAGGACCACCACTTCTTTATCCATTTTTCTCTTTCCTGGGATATTTAAGGTGGAATGCAGTGGAGGTCCTTGTCAACAGAAGAGCCCTAAACTTTGGGGTGCTTGTGTCTTGCTAATTTTTAATTTTCCCAATTTATACCCCCATGAGTGGAAGTGCCCTATGCGCTCTAAGCTGTGTTTTTTAGATGTTTCAGGACACACTGTACCCTTCTCCAGAGTGGCTGTTGGCAATTTACATCCCCCCCATCAGTGTAGCAAGGCTCCCATTTCTCCATGGCCTGTCCTGCATTTCTGGTTTTGACACTTTTTTCAGCATTGCCCTTTTCACCGATGGGAAGCGAGACTTCTTTGTAGCGCTGATTTGCCTTTCCAGGTTGCTTGGTTGGCCAAAAAGGGCGTAGGCGTTTTTTCCTGAATATATTCAGGAAAAAACGCCTACGCCCTTTTTGGTCAAGGGCATCATTGTCAACGTTTTGCCGCTTTTCAAGTGCTTTAAAGGCGATTCAAATCTACCTCCTGAAATCTGTTTCCTGCAATTCTGCCTTGATTTCAAATCCTCTTCTTTGCCTTCCCTCCATATATTTGTGGACGAGAGTTATCATTTATAACTCTGCAGGTTTGTGAAATGCAGTGCCCTGAAGCTCCATTTTACAAGTCGCGTTTTTGGGAGCTGGCCGCAAAAGCGCAGGATGGCTTCAGGCCCTGTTCTGGTTCCGGGGGGCAGGCTGAACCTGTGGTTAATTCTTCTTCCTGATGGGAAAATAGAGTGACCTGTGCCTTTCCCAACACCAATAGCTAGTCTCTCATTGGTTGCACGTTTTCCCGTTCATCCTCAGGACAAATTGCAACCTGTACGGAATAGGAGGTTAAAGGTGCTGATGCTCCAAGTAGGGAGATTGCTACTAAAGTGGCTGGAATGGCGAACCCGAGCACAAGGAGATTAGAAATGAGGTGCGTTTTAGAAACCTTTCCCCATCACACGGTGTACCATCTTCTGGGTTTCTCATGCATGTTTTCGATGTAGGAAGATGCCCTTGAACCTGGAGATTTGGGACCCATGGGATGGGTACCACTCACTATTACTTTAAAGGGTCTGCGTTTTCTCACCCAACCTCACCAAACCTCTCAGCCCCGAGAGTGTCCACCCTTATGTCTCATCCAGCTGTGGGTCTAGATATGGTCAATCCAGGTTGCATCACAGCCCCTGAACGGATTGTGTAAGAATTTCTCTCTCTTTCAATGTCTTTGTTTCATGGGTTTTTAAAAGTAATTTATTTTTATAATGGGGTTTAGCTGCTTTTCACTGCTGTGTTTATGCCACTTTACACTCACTTGACACACTAACAGAGAGATATCAAAACATAGGTTTTAGGATTACTACTAGTCAGATATATTCTTGTGCGGTAAATAGGGCGTGCTGAGTCCAGTTGTCTCAGCAAGGAGTAGGTCTTGTCTATTACATATTGGGTTTATGGAACGGTATCTCAGCTTATTTGAAACCCTTGTTTTATGTATCACCCAACCTAACCTTTCCCATTAAGCAGCCATAGTGTGTTTTCTGCATGTGTGACTCTGTTCTGTTTTGTAATTCAGTTCAAGTGTAGCGGTTTTTACATTCCCTCTATAAGTGATAGCTTATGATAAGTGTCTTTTTCTGTGTGACTTATTTCACTTAGAATCGTCGTACCTAAATCCACTCATCATGCTGCTACTAGCGTTATGACATTGATTTCATGGCTGAGTGATATTCCATTGTACATAAGGACCACCACTTCTTTATCGATTTTTCTCTTTCCTGGGATATTTAAGGTGTAAGGAAGTGGAGGTTCTTGTCACCAGAGCAGCCCTAAACTTTGGGGTGCCTGTGTCTTGCTAATTTTTAGTTTTCCCAATTTATACGCCCATGAGTGGAAGTGCCCTGTGCTCCCTAAGCCGTGTTTTTTAGATGTTTCAGGACCCACCGTACACTTCTCCAGAGTGGCTGTTGGCAATTTACATCCCGCCCATCAGCGTAGCAAGGCTCCCATTTCTCCATGGCCTGTCCTGCATTTCTGGTTTTGACACTTTTTTCAGCGTAGCCCTTTTGACCGATGGGTAGCGAGACTTATTTGTAGCACTGATTTGCCTTTCCAGGTTGCTTGGTTGGCCAAAAAGGGCGTATGCGTTTTTTCCTGAATATATTCAGGAAAAAACGCATACGCCCTTTTTGGCCAAGGGCATCATTGTCAACGTTTTGCCGCTTTTCATGTGCTTTAAAGGCATTTCGGATCTACCTCATGAAATCTGTTTCCTGCAATTCTGCCTTGATTTCAAATCCTCTTCTTTGCCTTCCCTCAATATATTTGTGGACGAGAGTTATCATTTATAACTCTGCAGGTTTGTGAATTGCAGTGCCCTGAAGCTCCATTTTCCAACTCGCTTTTTTGGGAGCTTGCCGCAAAAGCGCAGGATGGCTTCAGGCCCTGTTCTGGTTCTGGGGGGCAGGCTGAGCCTGTGGTTAATTCTTCTTCCTGATGGGAAAATAGAGTGACCTGTGTCTGTCCCAATACCAAGAGCTAGTCTCTCATTGATTCCCCGTCTTCCCGTTCATCCTCAGGACAAATTGCAACCTGTACGGAACAGGAGGTTAAAGGTGCTGATATTCCAAGTAGGGAGATTGTTAGTAAAGTGCCTGGAAAGGCGAACCCGAGCTCAAGGAGATGAGAAATGAGGTGCGTTTTAGAAACCTTTCCCCATCACACGGTGTACCATCTTCTGGGTCTCTCATGCATGTTTTCGATGTAGGAAGATGCCCTTGAACCTGGAGATTTGGGACCCATGGGATGGGTACCACACAGTATTACTTTAAAGGGTCTGTGTTTGCTTCCTCAACCTCACCAAACCTCTCAGCCCCAAGAGTGTCCACCCTTATGTTTCATCCAGCTGTGGGTCTAGATATGGTCAATCCGGGTTGCATCACAGCCCCTGAACGAATTGTGTAAGAATTTCTCTCTGTTTCTCTGTCTTTGTTTCATGGGTTTTTAAAAGTAATTTATTTTTATAATGGGGTTTAGCTGCTTTTCACTGCTGTGTTTATGCCGCTTTATACCCACTTGACACACTAACAGAGAGATTTCAATACATAGGTTTAAAGATTATTACTAGTCAGGTATATCCTTGTGTGGTGAATAGGGGGTGTTGAGTCCAGTTCTCTGAGCAAGGAGTAGGTCTTGTCTATTACATATTGGGTTTATGGAATGGTATCTCAGCTAATTTGAAACCCTTGTTTTATGTATCACCCCACCTCACCTTTCCTGTTAAGCAGCCATAGTGTGTTTTCTGCATGTGTGACTCTGTTCTGTTTTGTAATTCAGTTCAAGTGTAACGGTTTTTACTTTCCCTGTATTAGTGATATCTTATGAGAAGTGTCCTTTTCTGTGTGACTTATTTCACTTAGAATCGTCGTACCTAAATCCACTCATCATGCTGCTACTAGCCTTATGACATTGATTTCACGGCTGAGTGATATTCGATTGTACATAAGGACCACAACTTCTTTATCCATTTTTCTCTTTCCTGGGATATTTAAGGTGGAATGAAGTGGAGGTCCTTGGCAACAGAGCAGCCCTAAACTTTGGTGTGCTTGTGTCTTGCTGATTTTGAATTTTCCCAATTTATACCCCCATGCGTGGAAGTGCCCTATGTGCTCTAAGCTGTGTTTTTTAGATGTTTCAGGACACACCATACCCTTCTCCAGAGTGGCTGTTGGCAATTTACATCCCGCCCATCAGCGTAGCAAGGCTCCCATTTCTCCATGGCCTGTCCTGCATTTCTGGTTTTGACACTTTTCTCAGCATGGCCCTTTTGACCGATGGGAAGCGAGACTTCTTTGTAGCGCTGTTTTGCCTTTCCAGGTTGCTTGGTTGGCCAAAAAGGGCGTATGCGTTTTTTCCTGAATATATTCAGGAAAAAACGCATACGCCCTTTTTGGCCAAGGGCATCATTGTCAACGTTTTGCCGCTTTTCATGTGCTTTAAAGGCATTTCGGATCTACCTCATGAAATCTGTTTCCTGCAATTCTGCCTTGATTTCAAATCCTCCTCTTTGCCTTCCCTCAATATATTTGTGGACGAGAGTTATCATTTATAACTTTGCAGGTTTGTGAATTGCAGTGCCCTGAAGCTCCATTTTACAAGTCGCTTTTTTGGGAGCTTGCCGCAAAAGCGCAGGATGGCTTCAGGCCCTGTTCTGGTTCTGGGGGGCAGGCTGAGCCTGTGGTTAATTCTTCTTCCTGATGGGAAAATATAGTGACCTGTGCCTGTCCCAATACCAAGAGCTAGTCTCTCATTGATTCCCCGTCTTCCCGTTCATCCTCAGGACAAATTGCAACCTGTACGGAACAGGAGGTTAAAGGTGCTGATATTCCAAGTAGGGAGATTGCTAGTAAAGTGGCTGAATGGCGAACCCGAGCTCAAGGAGATGATAAATGAGGTGCGTTTTAGAAACCTTTCCCCATCACACGGTGTACCATCTTCTGGGTCTCTCATGCATGTTTTCGATTTAGGAAGATGCCCTTGAACCTGGAGATTTGGGACCCATGGGATGGGTACCACACAGTAATACTTTAAAGGGTCTGTGTTTGCTCACCCAACCTCACCAAACCTCTCAGCCCCAAGAGTGTCCACCCTTATGTCTCATCCAGCTGTGGGTCTAGATATGGTCAATCCGGGTTGCATCACAGCCCCTGAACGAATTGTGTAAGAATTTCTCTCTCTTTCTCTGTCTTTGTTTCATGGGTTTTTAAAAGTAATTTATTTTTATAATTGGGTTTAGCTGCTTTTCACTGCTGTGTTTATGCCGCTTTACACCCCCTTGACACACTAACAGAGAGATTTCAATACATAGGTTTAAAGATTATTACTAGTCAGGTATATCCTTGTGTGGTGAATAGGGGGTGTTGAGTCCAGTTCTCTGAGCAAGGAGTAGGTCTTGTCTATTACATATTGGGTTTATGGAACGGTATCTCAGCTAATTTGAAACCCTTGTTTTATGTATCACCCCACCTCACCTTTCCTGTTAAGCAGCCATAGTGTGTTTTCTGCATGTGTGACTCTGTTCTGTTTTGTAATTCAGTTCAAGTGTAACGGTTTTTACTTTCCCTGTATTAGTGATATCTTATGAGAAGTGTCCTTTTCTGTGTGACTTATTTCACTTAGAATCGTCGTACCTAAATCCACTCATCATGCTGCTACTAGCCTTATGAGTTTGATTTCATGGCTGAGTGATATTCCATTGTACATAAGGACCATAACTTCTTTATCCCTTTTTCTCTTTCCTGGGATATTTAAGGTGGAATGAAGTGGAGGTCCTTGGCAACAGAGCAGCCCTAAACTTTGGTGTGCTTCTGTCTTGCTGATTTTTAATTTTCCCAATTTATACCCCCATGCGTGGAAGTGCCCTATGCGCTCTAAGCTGTGTTTTTTAGATGTTTCAGGACACACCGTACCCTTCTCCAGAGTGGCTGTTGGCAATTTACATCCCGACCATCAGCGTAGCAAGGCTCCCATTTCTCCATGGCCTGTCCTGCATTTCTGGTTTTGACACTTTTCTCAGCATGGCCCTTTTGACTGATGGGAAGTGAGACTTCTTTGTAGCGCTGATTTGCCTTTCCAGGTTGCTTGGTTGGCCAAAAAGGGCGTATGCGTTTTTTCCTGAATATATTCAGGAAAAAACGCATACGCCCTTTTTGGCCAAGGGCATCATTGTCAACGTTTTGCCGCATTTCATGTGCTTAAAAGGCATTTCGGATCTACCTCATGAAATCTGTTTCCTGCAATTCTGCCTTGATTTCAAATCCTCTTCTTTGCCTTCCCTCAATATATTTGTGGACGAGAGTTATCATATATAACTCTGCAGGTTTGTGAATTGCAGTGCCCTGAAGCTCGATTTTACAACTCGCTTTTTTGGGAGCTTGCCGCAAAAGCGCAGGATGGCTTCAGGCCCTGTTCTGGTTCTGGGGGGCAGGCTGAGCCTGTGGTTAATTCTTCTTCCTGATGGGAAAATATAGTTACCTGTGCCTGTCCCAATACCAAGAGCTAGTCTCTCATTGATTCCCCGTCTTCCCGTTCATCCTCAGGACAAATTGCAACCTGTACGGAACAGGAGGTTAAAGGTGCTGATACTCCAAGTAGGGAGATTGCTAGTAAAGTGGCTGGAATGGTGAACCCGAGCACAAGGAGATGAGAAATGAGGAGCGTTTTAGAAAGCTTTCCCCATCACACGGTGTACCATCTTCTGGGTTTCTCATGCATGTTTTCGATGTAGGAAGATGCCCTTGAACCTGGAGATTTTGGACCCATGGGAAGGGTAAACTCACTATTACTTTAAAGGGTCTGCGTTTGCTCACCCAACCTCACCAAACCTCTCAGCCCCAAGAGTGTCCACCCTTATGTCTCATCCAGCTGTGTGTCTAGATATGGTCAATCCAGGTTGCATCACAGCCCCTGAACGGATTGTGTAAGAATTTCTCTATCTTTCACTGACTTTGTTTCATGGGTTTTTAAAAGTAATTTATTTTTATATTGGGGTTTAGCTGCTTTTCACGGCTGTGTTTATGCCGCTTTACACCCACTTGACACACTAACAGAGAGATATCAATACATAGTTTTTAACATTATTACTAGTCAAATATATTCTTGTGCGGTGAATAGGGCGGGTTGAGTCCAGTTCTCTGAGCAAGGAGTCAGTCTTGTCTGTTACATATTGGGTTTATGGAACGGTATCTGAAGCTAATTTGAAACGCTTGTTTTATGTTTCACCCCACCACACCTTTCCCGTTAAGCAGCCATAGTGTGTTTTCTGCATGTGTGACTCTGTTCTGTTTTGTAATGCAGTTAAAGTGTAACGGTTTTTACATTCCCACTATAAGTGATACCTTATGAGAAGTGTCCTTTTCTGTGTGACTTATTTCACTTAGAATTGTTGTACCTAAATCCACTCATCATGCTGCTACTAGCCTTATGACATTGATTTCATGGCTGAGTGATATTCCATTGTACATAAGGACCACCACTTCTTTATCCATTTTTCTCTTTCCTGGGATATTTAAGGTGGAATGCAGTGGAGGTCCTTGTCAACAGAAGAGCCCTAAACTTTGGGGTGCTTGTGTCTTGCTAATTTTTAATTTTCCCAATTTATACCCCCATGAGTGGAAGTGCCCTATGCGCTCTAAGCTGTGTTTTTTAGATGTTTCAGGACACACTGTACCCTTCTCCAGAGTGGCTGTTGGCAATTTACATCCCCCCCATCAGTGTAGCAAGGCTCCCATTTCTCCATGGCCTGTCCTGCATTTCTGGTTTTGACACTTTTTTCAGCATTGCCCTTTTCACCGATGGGAAGCGAGACTTCTTTGTAGCGCTGATTTGCCTTTCCAGGTTGCTTGGTTGGCCAAAAAGGGCGTAGGCGTTTTTTCCTGAATATATTCAGGAAAAAACGCCTACGCCCTTTTTGGTCAAGGGCATCATTGTCAACGTTTTGCCGCTTTTCAAGTGCTTTAAAGGCGATTCAAATCTACCTCCTGAAATCTGTTTCCTGCAATTCTGCCTTGATTTCAAATCCTCTTCTTTGCCTTCCCTCCATATATTTGTGGACGAGAGTTATCATTTATAACTCTGCAGGTTTGTGAAATGCAGTGCCCTGAAGCTCCATTTTACAAGTCGCGTTTTTGGGAGCTGGCCGCAAAAGCGCAGGATGGCTTCAGGCCCTGTTCTGGTTCCGGGGGGCAGGCTGAACCTGTGGTTAATTCTTCTTCCTGATGGGAAAATAGAGTGACCTGTGCCTTTCCCAACACCAATAGCTAGTCTCTCATTGGTTGCACGTTTTCCCGTTCATCCTCAGGACAAATTGCAACCTGTACGGAATAGGAGGTTAAAGGTGCTGATGCTCCAAGTAGGGAGATTGCTACTAAAGTGGCTGGAATGGCGAACCCGAGCACAAGGAGATTAGAAATGAGGTGCGTTTTAGAAACCTTTCCCCATCACACGGTGTACCATCTTCTGGGTTTCTCATGCATGTTTTCGATGTAGGAAGATGCCCTTGAACCTGGAGATTTGGGACCCATGGGATGGGTACCACTCACTATTACTTTAAAGGGTCTGCGTTTTCTCACCCAACCTCACCAAACCTCTTAGCCCCGAGAGTGTCCACCCTTATGTCTCATCCAGCTGTGGGTCTAGATATGGTCAATCCAGGTTGCATCACAGCCCCTGAACGGATTGTGTAAGAATTTCTCTCTCTTTCAATGTCTTTGTTTCATGGGTTTTTAAAAGTAATTTATTTTTATAATGGGGTTTAGCTGCTTTTCACTGCTGTGTTTATGCCACTTTACACTCACTTGACACACTAACAGAGAGATATCAAAACATAGGTTTTAGGATTACTACTAGTCAGATATATTCTTGTGCGGTAAATAGGGCGTGCTGAGTCCAGTTTTCTCAGCAAGGAGTAGGTCTTGTCTATTACATATTGGGTTTATGGAACGGTATCTCAGCTTATTTGAAACCCTTGTTTTATGTATCACCCAACCTAACCTTTCCCATTAAGCAGCCATAGTGTGTTTTCTGCATGTGTGACTCTGTTCTGTTTTGTAATTCAGTTCAAGTGTAGCGGTTTTTACATTCCCTCTATAAGTGATAGCTTATGATAAGTGTCTTTTTCTGTGTGACTTATTTCACTTAGAATCGTCGTAACTAAATCCACTCATCATGCTGCTACTAGCGTTATGACATTGATTTCATGGCTGAGTGATATTCCATTGTACATAAGGACCACCACTTCTTTATCGATTTTTCTCTTTCCTGGGATATTTAAGGTGTAAGGAAGTGGAGGTTCTTGTCACCAGAGCAGCCCTAAACTTTGGGGTGCCTGTGTCTTGCTAATTTTTAGTTTTCCCAATTTATACGCCCATGAGTGGAAGTGCCCTCTGCTCCCTAAGCCGTGTTTTTTAGATGTTTCAGGACCCACCGTACACTTCTCCAGAGTGGCTGTTGGCAATTTACATCCCGCCCATCAGCGTAGCAAGGCTCCCATTTCTCCATGGCCTGTCCTGCATTTCTGGTTTTGACACTTTTTTCAGCGTAGCCCTTTTGACCGATGGGTAGCGAGACTTATTTGTAGCACTGATTTGCCTTTCCAGGTTGCTTGGTTGGCCAAAAAGGGCGTATGCGTTTTTTCCTGAATATATTCAGGAAAAAACGCATACGCCCTTTTTGGCCAAGGGCATCATTGTAAACGTTTTGCCGCTTTTCATGTGCTTTAAAGGCATTTTGGATCCACCTCATGAAATCTGTTTCCTGCAATTCAGCCTTGATTTCAAATCCTCCTCTTTGCCTTCCCTCAATATATTTGTGGACGAGAGTTATCATTTATAACTCTGCAGGTTTGTGAATTGCAGTGCCCTGAAGCTCCATTTTCCAACTCGCTTTTTTGGGAGCTTGCCGCAAAAGCGCAGGATGGCTTCAGACCCTGTTCTGGTTCTGGGGGGCAGGCTGAGCCTGTGGTTAATTCTTCTTCCTGATGGGAAAATAGAGTGACCTGTGTCTGTCCCAATACCAAGAGCTAGTCTCTCATTGATTCCCCGTCTTCCCGTTCATCCTCAGGACAAATTGCAACCTGTACGGAACAGGAGGTTAAAGGTGCTGATATTCCAAGTAGGGAGATTGCTAGTAAAGTGGTTGGAAAGGCGAACCCGAGCTCAAGGAGATGAGAAATGAGGTGCGTTTTAGAAACCTTTCCCCATCACACGGTGTACCATCTTCTGGGTCTCTCATGCATGTTTTCGATGTAGGAAGATGCCCTTGAACCTGGAGATTTGGGACCCATGGGATGGGTACCACACAGTATTACTTTAAAGGGTCTGTGTTTGCTTCCTCAACCTCACCAAACCTCTCAGCCCCAAGAGTGTCCACCCTTATGTCTCATCCAGCTGTGGGTCTAGATATGGTCAATCCGGGTTGCATCACAGCCCCTGAACGAATTGTGTAAGAATTTCTCTCTCTTTCTCTGTCTTTGTTTCAAGGGTTTTTAAAAGTAATTTATTTTTATAATGGGGTTTAGCTGCTTTTCACTGCTGTGTTTATGCCGCTTTACACCCACTTGACACACTAACAGAGAGATTTCAATACATAGGTTTTAAGATTACTACTAGTCAGGTATACCCTTGTGTGGTGAATAGGGGGTGTTGAATCCAGTTCTCTGAGCAAGGAGTAGGTCTTGTCTATTACATATTGGGTTTATGGAATGGTATCTCAGCTAATTTGAAACCCTTGTTTTATGTATCACCCCACCTCACCTTTCCTGTTAAGCAGCCATAGTGTGTTTTCTGCATGTGTGACTCTGTTCTGTTTTGTAATTCAGTTCAAGTGTAACGGTTTTTACTTTCCCTGTATTAGTGATATCTTATGAGAAGTGTCCTTTTCTGTGTGACTTATTTCACTTAGAATCGTTGTACCTAAATCCACTCATCATGCTGCTACTAGCCTTATGAGATTGATTTCATGGCTGAGTGATATTCCATTGTACATAAGGACCATAACTTCTTTATCCCTTTTTCTCTTTCCTGGGATATTTAAGGTGGAATGAAGTGGAGGTCCTTGGCAACAGAGCAGCCCTAAACTTTGGTGTGCTTCTGTCTTGCTGATTTTCAATTTTCCCAATTTATACCCCCATGCGTGGAAGTGCCCTATGCGCTCTAAGCTGTGTTTTTTAGATGTTTCAGGACACACCGTACCCTTCTCCAGAGTGGCTGTTGGCAATTTACATCCCGCCCATCAGCGTAGCAAGGCTCCCATTTCTCCATGGCCTGTCCTGCATTTCTGGTTTTGACACTTTTCTCAGCATGGCCCTTTTGACCGATGGGAAGCGAGACTTCTTTGTAGCGCTGATTTGCCTTTCCAGGTTGCTTGGTTGGCCAAAAAGGGCGTATGCGTTTTTTCCTGAATATATTCAGGAAAAAACGCATACGCCCTTTTTGGCCAAGGGCATCATTGTCAACGTTTTGCCGCTTTTCATGTGCTTAAAAGGAATTTCGGATCTACCTCATGAAATCTGTTTCCTGCAATTCTGCCTTGATTTCAAATCCTCTTCTTTGCCTTCCCTCAATATATTTGTGGACGAGAGTTATCATATATAACCCTGCAGGTTTGTGAATTGCAGTGCCCTGAAGCTCGATTTTACAACTCGCTTTCTTGGGAGCTTGCCGCAAAAGCGCAGGATGGCTTCAGGCCCTGTTCTGGTTCTGGGGGGCAGGCTGAGCCTGTGGTTAATTCTTCTTCCTGATGGGAAAATATAGTGACCTGTGCCTGTCCCAATACCAAGAGCTAGTCTCTCATTGATTCCCCGTCTTCCCGTTCATCCTCAGGACAAATTGCAACCTGTACGGAACAGGAGGTTAAAGGTGCTGATATTCCAAGTAGGGAGATTGCTAGTAAAGTGGCTGAATGGCGAACCCGAGCTCAAGGAGATGATAAATGAGTTGCGTTTTAGAAACCTTTCCCCATCACACGGTGTACCATCTTCTGGGTCTCTCATGCATGTTTTCGATTTAGGAAGATGCCCTTGAACCTGGAGATTTGGGACCCATGGGATGGGTAAACTCACTATTACTTTAAAGGGTCTGCGTTTGCTCACCCAACCTCACCAAACCTCTCAGCCCCAAGAGTGTCCACCCTTATGTCTCATCCAGCTGTGTGTCTAGATATGGTCAATCCAGGTTGCATCACAGCCCCTGAACGGATTGTGTAAGAATTTCTCTATCTTTCACTGACTTTGTTTCATGGGTTTTTAAAAGTAATTTATTTTTATATTGGGGTTTAGCTGCTTTTCACGGCTGTGTTTATGCCGCTTTAAACCCACTTGACACACTAACAGAGAGATATCAATACATAGTTTTTAACATTATTACTAGTCAAATATATTCTTGTGCGGTGAATAGGGCGGGTTGAGTCCAGTTCTCTGAGCAAGGAGTCAGTCTTGTCTGTTACATATTGGGTTTATGGAACGGTATCTGAAGCTAATTTGAAACCCTTGTTTTATGTTTCACCCCACCACACATTTCCCGTTAAGCAGCCATAGTGTGTTTTCTGCATGTGTGACTCTGTTCTGTTTTGTAATGCAGTTAAAGTGTAACGGTTTTTACATTCCCACTATAAGTGATAGCTTATGAGAAGTGTCCTTTTCTGTGTGACTTATTTCACTTAGAATTGTCGTACCTAAATCCACTCATCATGCTGCTACTAGCCTTATGACATTGATTTCATGGCTGAGTGATATTCCATTGTACATAAGGACCACCACTTCTTTATCCATTTTTCTCTTTCCTGGGATATTTAAGGTGGAATGAAGTGGAGGTCCTTGTCAACAGAACAGCCCTAAACTTTGGGGTGCTTGTGTCTTGCTAATTTTTAATTTTCCCAATTTATACCCCCATGAGTGGAAGTGCCCTATGCGCTCTAAGCTGTGTTTTTTAGATGTTTCAGGACACACTGTACCCTTCTCCAGAGTGGCTGTTGGCAATTTACATCCCCCCCATCAGTGTAGTAAGGCTCCCATTTCTCCATGGCCTGTCCTGCATTTCTGGTTTTGACACTTTTTTCAGCATTGCCCTTTTCACCGATGGGAAGCGAGACTTCTTTGTAGCGCTGATTTGCCTTTCCAGGTTGCTTGGTTGGCCAAAAAGGGCGTAGGCGTTTTTTCCTGAATATATTCAGGAAAAAACGCCTACGCCCTTTTTGGTCAAGGGCATCATTGTCAACGTTTTGCCGCTTTTTAAGTGCTTTAAAGGCGATTCAAATCTACCTCCTGAAATCTGTTTCCTGCAATTCTGCCTTGATTTCAAATCCTCTTCTTTGCCTTCCCTCCATATATTTGTGGCCGAGAGTTATCATTTATAACTCTGCAGGTTTGTGAAATGCAGTGCCCTGAAGCTCCATTTTACAAGTCGCGTTTTTGGGAGCTGGCCGCAAAAGCGCAGGATGGCTTCAGGCCCTGTTCTGGTTCCGGGGGGCAGGCTGAACCTGTGGTTAATTCTTCTTCCTGATGGGAAAATAGAGTGACCTGTGCCTTTCCCAACACCAATAGCTAGTCTCTCATTGGTTGCACGTTTTCCCGTTCATCCTCAGGACAAATTGCAACCTGTACGGAATAGGAGGTTAAAGGTGCTGATGCTCCAAGTAGGGAGATTGCTACTAAAGTGGCTGGAATGGCGAACCCGAGCACAAGGAGATTAGAAATAAGGTGCGTTTTAGAAACCTTTCCCCATCACACGGTGTACCATCTTCTGGGTTTCTCATGCATGTTTTCGATGTAGGAAGATGCCCTTGAACCTGGAGATTTGGGACCCATGGGATGGGTACCACTCACTATTACTTTAAAGGGTCTGCGTTTTCTCACCCAACCTCACCAAACCTCTCAGCCCCGAGAGTGTCCACCCTTATGTCTCATCCAGCTGTGGGTCTAGATATGGTCAATCCAGGTTGCATCACAGCCCCTGAACGGATTGTGTAAGAATTTCTCTCTCTTTCAATGTCTTTGTTTCATGGGTTTTTAAAAGTAATTTATTTTTATAATGGGGTTTAGCTGCTTTTCACTGCTGTGTTTATGCCACTTTACACTCACTTGACACACTAACAGAGAGATATCAAAACATAGGTTTTAGGATTACTACTAGTCAGATATATTCTTGTGCGGTAAATAGGGCGTGCTGAGTCCAGTTTTCTCAGCAAGGAGTAGGTCTTGTCTATTACATATTGGGTTTATGGAACGGTATCTCGGCTTATTTGAAACCCTTGTTTTATGTATCACCCAACCTAACCTTTCCCATTAAGCAGCCATAGTGTGTTTTCTGCATGTGTGACTCTGTTCTGTTTTGTAATTCAGTTCAAGTGTAGCGGTTTTTACATTCCCTCTATAAGTGATAGCTTATGATAAGTGTCTTTTTCTGTGTGACTTATTTCACTTAGAATCGTCGTACCTAAATCCACTCATCATGCTGCTACTAGCGTTATGACATTGATTTCATGGCTGAGTGATATTCCATTGTACATAAGGACCACCACTTCTTTATCGATTTTTCTCTTTCCTGGGATATTTAAGGTGTAAGGAAGTGGAGGTTCTTGTCACCAGAGCAGCCCTAAACTTTGGGGTGCCTGTGTCTTGCTAATTTTTAGTTTTCCCAATTTATACGCCCATGAGTGGAAGTGCCCTCTGCTCCCTAAGCCGTGTTTTTTAGATGTTTCAGGACCCACCGTACACTTCTCCAGAGTGGCTGTTGGCAATTTACATCCCGCCCATCAGCGTAGCAAGGCTCCCATTTCTCCATGGCCTGTCCTGCATTTCTGGTTTTGACACTTTTTTCAGCGTAGCCCTTTTGACCGATGGGTAGCGAGACTTATTTGTAGCACTGATTTGCCTTTCCAGGTTGCT
Organism: Balaenoptera physalus; assembly: GCF_965194825.1. NCBI lineage: Eukaryota > Metazoa > Chordata > Mammalia > Artiodactyla > Balaenopteridae > Balaenoptera > Balaenoptera physalus. Next base: position 221,878 of record NW_028126370.1, read on the forward strand.
TGGTTGGCCAAAAAGGGCGTATGCGTTTTTTCCTGAATATATTCAGGAAAAAACGCATACGCCCTTTTTGGCCAAGGGCATCATTGTCAACGTTTTGCCGCTTTTCATGTGCTTAAAAGGCATTTCGGATCTACCTCATGAAATCTGTTTCCTGCAATTCTGCCTTGATTTCAAATCCTCTTCTTTGCCTTCCCTCAATATATTTGTGGACGAGAGTTATCATATATAACTCTGCAGGTTTGTGAATTGCAGTGCCCTGAAGCTCGATTTTACAACTCGCTTTTTTGGGAGCTTGCCGCAAAAGCGCAGGATGGCTTCAGGCCCTGTTGTGGTTCTGGGGGGCAGGCTGAGCCTGTGGTTAATTCTTCTTCCTGATGGGAAAATATAGTTACCTGTGCCTGTCCCAATACCAAGAGCTAGTCTCTCATTGATTCCCCGTCTTCCCGTTCATCCTCAGGACAAATTGCAACCTGTACGGAACAGGAGGTTAAAGGTGCTGATACTCCAAGTAGGGAGATTGCTAGTAAAGTGGCTGGAATGGTGAACCCGAGCACAAGGAGATGAGAAATGAGGAGCGTTTTAGAAACCTTTCCCCATCACACGGTGTACCATCTTCTGGGTTTCTCATGCAAGTTTTCGATGTAGGAAGATGCCCTTGAACCTGGAGATTTGGGACCCATGGGATGGGTAAACTCACTATTACTTTAAAGGGTCTGCGTTTGCTCACCCAACCTCACCAAACCTCTCAGCCCCAAGAGTGTCCACCCTTATGTCTCATCCAGCTGTGTGTCTAGATATGGTCAATCCAGGTTGCATCACAGCCCCTGAACGGATTGTGTAAGAATTTCTCTATCTTTCACTGACTTTGTTTCATGGGTTTTTAAAAGTAATTTATTTTTATATTGGGGTTTAGCTGCTTTTCACGGCTGTGTTTATGCCGCTTTACACCCACTTGACACACTAACAGAGAGATATCAATACATAGTTTTTAACATTATTACTAGTCAAATATATTCTTGTGCGGTGAATAGGGCGCGTTGAGTCCAGTTCTCTGAGCAAGGAGTCAGTCTTGTCTGTTACATATTGGGTTTATGGAACGGTATCTGAAGCTAATTTGAAACCCTTGTTTTATGTTTCACCCCACCACACCTTTCCCGTTAAGCAGCCATAGTGTGTTTTCTGCATGTGTGACTCTGTTCTGTTTTGTAATGCAGTTAAAGTGTAACGGTTTTTACATTCCCACTATAAGTGATACCTTATGAGAAGTGTCCTTTTCTGTGTGACTTATTTCACTTAGAATTGTCGTACCTAAATCCACTCATCATGCTGCTACTAGCCTTATGACATTGATTTCATGGCTGAGTGATATTCCATTGTACATAAGGACCACCACTTCTTTATCCATTTTTCTCTTTCCTGGGATATTTAAGGTGGAATGAAGTGGAGGTCCTTGTCAACAGAAGAGCCCTAAACTTTGGGGTGCTTGTGTCTTGCTAATTTTTAATTTTCCCAATTTATACCCCCATGAGTGGAAGTGCCCTATGCGCTCTAAGCTGTGTTTTTTAGATGTTTCAGGACACACTGTACCCTTCTCCAGAGTGGCTGTTGGCAATTTACATCCCCCCCATCAGTGTAGCAAGGCTCCCATTTCTCCATGGCCTGTCCTGCATTTCTGGTTTTGACACTTTTTTCAGCATTGCCCTTTTCACCGATGGGAAGCGAGACTTCTTTGTAGCACTGATTTGCCTTTCCAGGTTGCTTGGTTGGCCAAAAAGGGCGTAGGCGTGTTTTCCTGAATATATTCAGGAAAAAACGCCTACGCCCTTTTTGGTCAAGGGCATCATTGTCAACGTTTTGCTGCTTTTCAAGTGCTTTAAAGGCGATTCAAATCTACCTCCTGAAATCTGTTTCCTGCAATTCTGCCTTGATTTCAAATCCTCTTCTTTGCCTTCCCTCCATATATTTGTGGACGAGAGTTATCATTTATAACTCTGCAGGTTTGTGAAATGCAGTGCCCTGAAGCTCCATCTTACAAGTCGCGTTTTTGGGAGCTAGCCGCAAAAGCGCAGGATGGCTTCAGGCCCTGTTCTGGTTCCGGGGGGCAGGCTGAACCTGTGGTTAATTCTTCTTCCTGATGGGAAAATAGAGTGACCTGTGCCTTTCCCAACACCAATAGCTAGTCTCTCATTGGTTGCACGTTTTCCCGTTCATCCTCAGGACAAATTGCAACCTGTACGGAATAGGAGGTTAAAGGTGCTGATGCTCCAAGTAGGGAGATTGCTACTAAAGTGGCTGGAATGGCGAACCCGAGCACAAGGAGATTAGAAATGAGGTGCGTTTTAGAAACCTTTCCCCATCACACGGTGTACCATCTTCTGGGTTTCTCATGCATGTTTTCGATGTAGGAAGATGCCCTTGAACCTGGAGATTTGGGACCCATGGGATGGGTACCACTCACTATTACTTTAAAGGGTCTGCGTTTTCTCACCCAACCTCACCAAACCTCTCAGCCCCGAGAGTGTCCACCCTTATGTCTCATCCAGCTGTGGGTCTAGATATGGTCAATCCAGGTTGCATCACAGCCCCTGAACGGATTGTGTAAGAATTTCTCTCTCTTTCAATGTCTTTGTTTCATGGGTTTTTAAAAGTAATTTATTTTTATAATGGGGTTTAGCTGCTTTTCACTGCTGTGTTTATGCCACTTTACACTCACTTGACACACTAACAGAGAGATATCAAAACATAGGTTTTAGGATTACTACTAGTCAGATATATTCTTGTGCGGTAAATAGGGCGTGCTGAGTCCAGTTGTCTCAGCAAGGAGTAGGTCTTGTCTATTACATATTGGGTTTATGGAACGGTATCTCAGCTTATTTGAAACCCTTGTTTTATGTATCACCCAACCTAACCTTTCCCATTAAGCAGCCATAGTGTGTTTTCTGCATGTGTGACTCTGTTCTGTTTTGTAATTCAGTTCAAGTGTAGCGGTTTTTACATTCCCTCTATAAGTGATAGCTTATGATAAGTGTCTTTTTCTGTGTGACTTATTTCACTTAGAATCGTTGTACCTAAATCCACTCATCATGCTGCTACTAGCGTTATGACATTGATTTCATGGCTGAGTGATATTCCATTGTACATAAGGACCACCACTTCTTTATCGATTTTTCTCTTTCCTGGGATATTTAAGGTGTAAGGAAGTGGAGGTTCTTGTCACCAGAGCAGCCCTAAACTTTGGGGTGCCTGTGTCTTGCTAATTTTTAGTTTTCCCAATTTATACGCCCATGAGTGGAAGTGCCCTCTGCTCCCTAAGCCGTGTTTTTTAGATGTTTCAGGACCCACCGTACACTTCTCCAGAGTGGCTGTTGGCAATTTACATCCCACCCATCAGCGTAGCAAGGCTCCCATTTCTCCATGGCCTGTCCTGCATTTCTGGTTTTGACACTTTTTTCAGCGTAGCCCTTTTGACCGATGGGTAGCGAGATTTATTTGTAGCACTGATTTGCCTTTCCAGGTTGCTTGGTTGGCCAAAAAGGGCGTATGCGTTTTTTCCTGAATATATTCAGGAAAAAACGCATACGCCCTTTTTGGCCAAGGGCATCATTGTAAACGTTTTGCCGCTTTTCATGTGCTTTAAAGGCATTTCGGATCTACCTCATGAAATCTGTTTCCTGCAATTCTGCCTTGATTTCAAATCCTCTTCTTTGCCTTCCCTCAATATATTTGTGGACGAGAGTTATCATTTATAACTCTGCAGGTTTGTGAATTGCAGTGCCCTGAAGCTCCATTTTCCAACTCGCTTTTTTGGGAGCTGGCCGCAAAAGCGCAGGATGGCTTCAGGCCCTGTTCTGGTTCTGGGGGGCAGGCTGAGCCTGTGGTTAATTCTTCTTCCTGATGGGAAAATAGAGTGACCTGTGTCTGTCCCAATACCAAGAGCTAGTCTCTCATTGATTCCCCGTCTTCCCGTTCATCCTCAGGACAAATTGCAACCTGTACGGAACAGGAGGTTAAAGGTGCTGATATTCCAAGTAGGGAGATTGTTAGTAAAGTGCCTGGAAAGGCGAACCCGAGCTCAAGGAGATGAGAAATGAGGTGCGTTTTAGAAACCTTTCCCCATCACACGGTGTACCATCTTCTGGGTCTCTCATGCATGTTTTCGATGTAGGAAGATGCCCTTGAACCTGGAGATTTGGGACCCATGGGATGGGTACCACACAGTATTACTTTAAAGGGTCTGTGTTTGCTTCCTCAACCTCACCAAACCTCTCAGCCCCAAGAGTGTCCACCCTTATGTTTCATCCAGCTGTGGGTCTAGATATGGTCAATCCGGGTTGCATCACAGCCCCTGAACGAATTGTGTAAGAATTTCTCTCTCTTTCTCTGTCTTTGTTTCATGGGTTTTTAAAAGTAATTTATTTTTATAATGGGGTTTAGCTGCTTTTCACTGCTGTGTTTATGCCGCTTTACACCCACTTGACACACTAACAGAGAGATTTCAATACATAGGTTTAAAGATTATTACTAGTCAGGTATATCCTTGTGTGGTGAATAGGGGGTGTTGAGTCCAGTTCTCTGAGCAAGGAGTAGGTCTTGTCTATTACATATTGGGTTTATGGAATGGTATCTCAGCTAATTTGAAACCCTTGTTTTATGTATCACCCCACCTCACCTTTCCTGTTAAGCAGCCATAGTGTGTTTTCTGCATGTGTGACTCTGTTCTGTTTTGTAATTCAGTTCAAGTGTAACGGTTTTTACTTTCCCTGTATTAGTGATATCTTATGAGAAGTGTCCTTTTCTGTGTGACTTATTTCACTTAGAATCGTCGTACCTAAATCCACGCATCATGCTGCTACTAGCCTTATGACATTGATTTCACGGCTGAGTGATATTCGATTGTACATAAGGACCACAACTTCTTTATCCATTTTTCTCTTTCCTGGGATATTTAAGGTGGAATGAAGTGGAGGTCCTTGGCAACAGAGCAGCCCTAAACTTTGGTGTGCTTGTGTCTTGCTGATTTTGAATTTTCCCAATTTATACCCCCATGCGTGGAAGTGCCCTATGCGCTCTAAGCTGTGTTTTTTAGATGTTTCAGGACACACCGTACCCTTCTCCAGAGTGGCTGTTGGCAATTTACATCCCGCCCATCAGCGTAGCAAGGCTCCCATTTCTCCATGGCCTGTCCTGCATTTCTGGTTTTGACACTTTTCTCAGCATGGCCCTTTTGACCGATGGGAAGCGAGACTTCTTTGTAGCGCTGTTTTGCCTTTCCAGGTTGCTTGGTTGGCCAAAAAGGGCGTATGCGTTTTTTCCTGAATATATTCAGGAAAAAACGCATACGCCCTTTTTGGCCAAGGGCATCATTGTCAACGTTTTGCCGCTTTTCATGTGCTTTAAAGGCATTTCGGATCTACCTCATGAAATCTGTTTCCTGCAATTCTGCCTTGATTTCAAATCCTCCTCTTTGCCTTCCCTCAATATATTTGTGGACGAGAGTTATCATTTATAACTTTGCAGGTTTGTGAATTGCAGTGCCCTGAAGCTCCATTTTACAAGTCGCTTTTTTGGGAGCTTGCCGCAAAAGCGCAGGATGGCTTCAGGCCCTGTTCTGGTTCTGGGGGGCAGGCTGAGCCTGTGGTTAATTCTTCTTCCTGATGGGAAAATATAGTGACCTGTGCCTGTCCCAATACCAATAGCTAGTCTCTCATTGATTCCCCGTCTTCCCGTTCATCCTCAGGACAAATTGCAACCTGTACGGAACAGGAGGTTAAAGGTGCTGATATTCCAAGTAGGGAGATTGCTAGTAAAGTGGCTGAATGGCGAACCCGAGCTCAAGGAGATGATAAATGAGGTGCGTTTTAGAAACCTTTCCCCATCACACGGTGTACCATCTTCTGGGTCTCTCATGCATGTTTTCGATTTAGGAAGATGCCCTTGAACCTGGAGATTTGGGACCCATGGGATGGGTACCACACAGTAATACTTTAAAGGGTCTGCGTTTGCTCCCCCAACCTCACCAAACCTCTCAGCCCCAAGAGTGTCCACCCTTATGTCTCATCCAGCTGTGGGTCTAGATATGGTCAATCCGTGTTGCATCACAGCCCCTGAACGAATTGTGTAAGAATTTCTCTCTCTTTCTCTGTCTTTGTTTCATGGGTTTTTAAAAGTAATTTATTTTTATAATTGGGTTTAGCTGCTTTTCACTGCTGTGTTTATGCCGCTTTACACCCCCTTGACACACTAACAGAGGGATTTCAATACATAGGTTTAAAGATTATTACTAGTCAGGTATATCCTTGTGTGGTGAATAGGGGGTGTTGAGTCCAGTTCTCTGAGCAAGGAGTAGGTCTTGTCTATTACATATTGGGTTTATGGAACGGTATCTCAGCTAATTTGAAACCCTTGTTTTATGTATCACCCCACCTCACCTTTCCTGTTAAGCAGCCATAGTGTGTTTTCTGCATGTGTGACTCTGTTCTGTTTTGTAATTCAGTTCAAGTGTAACGGTTTTACTTTCCCTGTATTAGTGATATCTTATGAGAAGTGTCCTTTTCTGTGTGACTTATTTCACTTAGAATCGTCGTACCTAAATCCACTCTTCATGCTGCTACTAGCCTTATGAGATTGATTTCATGGCTGAGTGATATTCCATTGTACATAAGGACCATAACTTCTTTATCCCTTTTTCTCTTTCCTGGGATATTTAAGGTGGAATGAAGTGGAGGTCCTTGGCAACAGAGCAGCCCTAAACTTTGGTGTGCTTCTGTCTTGCTGATTTTTAATTTTCCCAATTTATACCCCCATGCGTGGAAGTGCCCTATGCGCTCTAAGCTGTGTTTTTTAGATGTTTCAGGACACACCGTACCCTTCTCCAGAGTGGCTGTTGGCAATTTACATCCCGACCATCAGCGTAGCAAGGCTCCCATTTCTCCATGGCCTGTCCTGCATTTCTGGTTTTGACACTTTTCTCAGCATGGCCCTTTTGACTGATGGGAAGTGAGACTTCTTTGTAGCGCTGATTTGCCTTTCCAGGTTGCTTGGTTGGCCAAAAAGGGCGTATGCGTTTTTTCCTGAATATATTCAGGAAAAAACGCATACGCCCTTTTTGGCCAAGGGCATCATTGTCAACGTTTTGCCGCATTTCATGTGCTTAAAAGGCATTTCGGATCTACCTCATGAAATCTGTTTCCTGCAATTCTGCCTTGATTTCAAATCCTCTTCTTTGCCTTCCCTCAATATATTTGTGGACGAGAGTTAACATATATAACTCTGCAGGTTTGTGAATTGCAGTGCCCTGAAGCTCGATTTTACAACTCGCTTTTTTGGGAGCTTGCCGCAAAAGCGCAGGATGGCTTCAGGCCCTGTTCTGGTTCTGGGGGGCAGGCTGAGCCTGTGGTTAATTCTTCTTCCTGATGGGAAAATATAGTTACCTGTGCCTGTCCCAATACCAAGAGCTAGTCTCTCATTGATTCCCCGTCTTCCCGTTCATCCTCAGGACAAATTGCAACCTGTACGGAACAGGAGGTTAAAGGTGCTGATACTCCAAGTAGGGAGATTGCTAGTAAAGTGGCTGGAATGGTGAACCCGAGCACAAGGAGATGAGAAATGAGGAGCGTTTTAGAAAGCTTTCCCCATCACACGGTGTACCATCTTCTGGGTTTCTCATGCATGTTTTCGATGTAGGAAGATGCCCTTGAACCTGGAGATTTGGGACCCATGGGATGGGTAAACTCACTATTACTTTAAAGGGTCTGCGTTTGCTCACCCAACCTCACCAAACCTCTCAGCCCCAAGAGTGTCCACCCTTATGTCTCATCCAGCTGTGTGTCTAGATATGGTCAATCCAGGTTGCATCACAGCCCCTGAACGGATTGTGTAAGAATTTCTCTATCTTTCACTGACTTTGTTTCATGGGTTTTTAAAAGTAATTTATTTTTATATTGGGGTTTAGCTGCTTTTCACGGCTGTGTTTATGCCGCTTTACACCCACTTGACACACTAACAGAGAGATATCAATACATAGTTTTTAACATTATTACTAGTCAAATATATTCTTGTGCGGTGAATAGGGCGGGTTGAGTCCAGTTCTCTGAGCAAGGAGTCAGTCTTGTCTGTTACATATTGGGTTTATGGAACGGTATCTGAAGCTAATTTGAAACGCTTGTTTTATGTTTCACCCCACCACACCTTTCCCGTTAAGCAGCCATAATGTGTTTTCTGCATGTGTGACTCTGTTCTGTTTTGTAATGCAGTTAAAGTGTAACGGTTTTTACATTCCCACTATAAGTGATACCTTATGAGAAGTGTCCTTTTCTGTGTGACTTATTTCACTTAGAATTGTCGTACGTAAATCCACTCATCATGCTGCTACTAGCCTTATGACATTGATTTCATGGCTGAGTGATATTCCATTGTACATAAGGACCACCACTTCTTTATCCATTTTTCTCTTTCCTGGGATATTTAAGGTGGAATGAAGTGGAGGTCCTTGTCAACAGAAGAGCCCTAAACTTTGGGGTGCTTGTGTCTTGCTAATTTTTAATTTTCCCAATTTATACCCCCATGAGTGGAAGTGCCCTATGCGCTCTAAGCTGTGTTTTTTAGATGTTTCAGGACACACTGTACCCTTCTCCAGAGTGGCTGTTGGCAATTTACATCCCCCCCATCAGTGTAGCAAGGCTCCCATTTCTCCATGGCCTGTCCTGCATTTCTGGTTTTGACACTTTTTTCAGCATTGCCCTTTTCACCGATGGGAAGCGAGACTTCTTTGTAGCGCTGATTTGCCTTTCCAGGTTGCTTGGTTGGCCAAAAAGGGCGTAGGCGTTTTTTCCTGAATATATTCAGGAAAAAACGCCTACGCCCTTTTTGGTCAAGGGCATCATTGTCAACGTTTTGCCGCTTTTCAAGTGCTTTAAAGGCGATTCAAATCTACCTCCTGAAATCTGTTTCCTGCAATTCTGCCTTGATTTCAAATCCTCTTCTTTGCCTTCCCTCCATATATTTGTGGACGAGAGTTATCATTTATAACTCTGCAGGTTTGTGAAATGCAGTGCCCTGAAGCTCCATTTTACAAGTCGCGTTTTTGGGAGGTGGCCGCAAAAGCGCAGGATGGCTTCAGGCCCTGTTCTGGTTCCGGGGGGCAGGCTGAACCTGTGGTTAATTCTTCTTCCTGATGGGAAAATAGAGTGACCTGTGCCTTTCCCAACACCAATAGCTAGTCTCTCATTGGTTGCACGTTTTCCCGTTCATCCTCAGGACAAATTGCAACCTGTACGGAATAGGAGGTTAAAGGTGCTGATGCTCCAAGTAGGGAGATTGCTACTAAAGTGGCTGGAATGGCGAACCCGAGCACAAGGAGATTAGAAATGAGGTGCGTTTTAGAAACCTTTCCCCATCACACGGTGTACCATCTTCTGGGTTTCTCATGCATGTTTTCGATGTAGGAAGATGCCCTTGAACCTGGAGATTTGGGACCCATGGGATGGGTACCACTCACTATTACTTTAAAGGGTCTGCGTTTTCTCACCCAACCTCACCAAACCTCTCAGCCCCGAGAGTGTCCACCCTTATGTCTCATCCAGCTGTGGGTCTAGATATGGTCAATCCAGGTTGCATCACAGCCCCTGAACGGATTGTGTAAGAATTTCTCTCTCTTTCAATGTCTTTGTTTCATGGGTTTTTAAAAGTAATTTATTTTTATAATGGGGTTTAGCTGCTTTTCACTGCTGTGTTTATGCCACTTTACACTCACTTGACACACTAACAGAGAGATATCAAAACATAGGTTTTAGGATTACTACTAGTCAGATATATTCTTGTGCGGTAAATAGGGCATGCTGAGTCCAGTTTTCTCAGCAAGGAGTAGGTCTTGTCTATTACATATTGGGTTTATGGAACGGTATCTCAGCTTATTTGAAACCCTTGTTTTATGTATCACCCAACCTAACCTTTCCCATTAAGCAGCCATAGTGTGTTTTCTGCATGTGTGACTCTGTTCTGTTTTGTAATTCAGTTCAAGTGTAGCGGTTTTTACATTCCCTCTATAAGTGATAGCTTATGATAAGTGTCTTTTTCTGTGTGACTTATTTCACTTAGAATCGTCGTAACTAAATCCACTCATCATGCTGCTACTAGCGTTATGACATTGATTTCATGGCTGAGTGATATTCCATTGTACATAAGGACCACCACTTCTTTATCGATTTTTCTCTTTCCTGGGATATTTAAGGTGTAAGGAAGTGGAGGTTCTTGTCACCAGAGCAGCCCTAAACTTTGGGGTGCCTGTGTCTTGCTAATTTTTAGTTTTCCCAATTTATACGCCCATGAGTGGAAGTGCCCTCTGCTCCCTAAGCCGTGTTTTTTAGATGTTTCAGGACCCACCGTACACTTCTCCAGAGTGGCTGTTGGCAATTTACATCCCGCCCATCAGCGTAGCAAGGCTCCCATTTCTCCATGGCCTGTCCTGCATTTCTGGTTTTGACACTTTTTTCAGCGTAGCCCTTTTGACCGATGGGTAGCGAGACTTATTTGTAGTACTGATTTGCCTTTCCAGGTTGCTTGGTTGGCCAAAAAGGGCGTATGCGTTTTTTCCTGAATATATTCAGGAAAAAACGCATACGCCCTTTTTGGCCAAGGGCATCATTGTCAACGTTTTGCCGCTTTTCATGTGCTTTAAAGGCATTTTGGATCCACCTCATGAAATCTGTTTCCTGCAATTCTGCCTTGATTTCAAATCCTCCTCTTTGCCTTCCCTCAATATATTTGTGGACGAGAGTTATCATTTATAACTCTGCAGGTTTGTGAATTGCAGTGCCCTGAAGCTCCATTTTCCAACTCGCTTTTTTGGGAGCTGGCCGCAAAAGCGCAGGATGGCTTCAGGCCCTGTTCTGGTTCTGGGGGGCAGGCTGAGCCTGTGGTTAATTCTTCTTCCTGATGGGAAAATAGAGTGACCTGTGTCTGTCCCAATACCAAGAGCTAGTCTCTCATTGATTCCCCGTCTTCCCGTTCATCCTCAGGACAAATTGCAACCTGTACGGAACAGGAGGTTAAAGGTGCTGATATTCCAAGTAGGGAGATTGTTAGTAAAGTGCCTGGAAAGGCGAACCCGAGCTCAAGGAGATGAGAAATGAGGTGCGTTTTAGAAACCTTTCCCCATCACACGGTGTACCATCTTCTGGGTCTCTCATGCATGTTTTCGATGTAGGAAGATGCCCTTGAACCTGGAGATTTGGGACCCATGGGATGGGTACCACACAGTATTACTTTAAAGGGTCTGTGTTTGCTTCCTCAACCTCACCAAACCTCTCAGCCCCAAGAGTGTCCACCCTTATGTTTCATCCAGCTGTGGGTCTAGATATGGTCAATCCGGGTTGCATCACAGCCCCTGAACGAATTGTGTAAGAATTTCTCTCTCTTTCTCTGTCTTTGTTTCATGGGTTTTTAAAAGTAATTTATTTTTATAATGGGGTTTAGCTGCTTTTCACTGCTGTGTTTATGCCGCTTTACACCCACTTGACACACTAACAGAGAGATTTCAATACATAGGTTTAAAGATTATTACTAGTCAGGTATATCCTTGTGTGGTGAATAGGGGGTGTTGAGTCCAGTTCTCTGAGCAAGGAGTAGGTCTTGTCTATTACATATTGGGTTTATGGAATGGTATCTCAGCTAATTTGAAACCCTTGTTTTATGTATCACCCCACCTCACCTTTCCTGTTAAGCAGCCATAGTGTGTTTTCTGCATGTGTGACTCTGTTCTGTTTTGTAATTCAGTTCAAGTGTAACGGTTTTTACTTTCCCTGTATTAGTGATATCTTATGAGAAGTGTCCTTTTCTGTGTGACTTATTTCACTTAGAATCGTCGTACCTAAATCCACTCATCATGCTGCTACTAGCCTTATGACATTGATTTCACGGCTGAGTGATATTCGATTGTACATAAGGACCACAACTTCTTTATCCATTTTTCTCTTTCCTGGGATATTTAAGGTGGAATGAAGTGGAGGTCCTTGGCAACAGAGCAGCCCTAAACTTTGGTGTGCTTGTGTCTTGCTGATTTTGAATTTTCCCAATTTATACCCCCATGCGTGGAAGTGCCCTATGCGCTCTAAGCTGTGTTTTTTAGATGTTTCAGGACACACCGTACCCTTCTCCAGAGTGGCTGTTGGCAATTTACATCCCGCCCATCAGCGTAGCAAGGCTCCCATTTCTCCATGGCCTGTCCTGCATTTCTGGTTTTGACACTTTTCTCAGCATGGCCCTTTTGACCGATGGGAAGCGAGACTTCTTTGTAGCGCTGTTTTGCCTTTCCAGGTTGCTTGGTTGGCCAAAAAGGGCGTATGCGTTTTTTCCTGAATATATTCAGGAAAAAATCGCATACGCCCTTTTTGGCCAAGGGCATCATTGTCAACGTTTTGCCGCTTTTCATGTGCTTTAAAGGCATTTCGGATCTACCTCATGAAATCTGTTTCCTGCAATTCTGCCTTGATTTCAAATCCTCCTCTTTGCCTTCCCTCAATATATTTGTGGACGAGAGTTATCATTTATAACTTTGCAGGTTTGTGAATTGCAGTGCCCTGAAGCTCCATTTTACAAGTCGCTTTTTTGGGAGCTTGCCGCAAAAGCGCAGGATGGCTTCAGGCCCTGTTCTGGTTCTGGGGGGCAGGCTGAGCCTCTGGTTAATTCTTCTTCCTGATGGGAAAATATAGTGACCTGTGCCTGTCCCAATACCAAGAGCTAGTCTCTCATTGATTCCCCGTCTTCCCGTTCATCCTCAGGACAAATTGCAACCTGTACGGAACAGGAGGTTAAAGGTGCTGATATTCCAAGTAGGGAGATTGCTAGTAAAGTGGCTGAATGGCGAACCCGAGCTCAAGGAGATGATAAATGAGGTGCGTTTTAGAAACCTTTCCCCATCACACGGTGTACCATCTTCTGGGTCTCTCATGCATGTTTTCGATTTAGGAAGATGCCCTTGAACCTGGAGATTTGGGACCCATGGGATGGGTACCACACAGTAATACTTTAAAGGGTCTGCGTTTGCTCCCCCAACCTCACCAAACCTCTCAGCCCCAAGAGTGTCCACCCTTATGTCTCATCCAGCTGTGGGTCTAGATATGGTCAATCCGGGTTGCATCACAGCCCCTGAACGAATTGTGTAAGAATTTCTCTCTCTTTCTCTGTCTTTGTTTCATGGGTTTTTAAAAGTAATTTATTTTTATAATTGGGTTTAGCTGCTTTTCACTGCTGTGTTTATGCCGCTTTACACCCCCTTGACACACTAACAGAGGGATTTCAATACATAGGTTTAAAGATTATTACTAGTCAGGTATATCCTTGTGTGGTGAATAGGGGGTGTTGAGTCCAGTTCTCTGAGCAAGGAGTAGGTCTTGTCTATTACATATTGGGTTTATGGAACGGTATCTCAGCTAATTTGAAACCCTTGTTTTATGTATCACCCCACCTCACCTTTCCTGTTAAGCAGCCATAGTGTGTTTTCTGCATGTGTGACTCTGTTCTGTTTTGTAATTCAGTTCAAGTGTAACGGTTTTACTTTCCCTGTATTAGTGATATCTTATGAGAAGTGTCCTTTTCTGTGTGACTTATTTCACTTAGAATCGTCGTACCTAAATCCACTCATCATGCTGCTACTAGCCTTATGAGATTGATTTCATGGCTGAGTGATATTCCATTGTACATAAGGACCATAACTTCTTTATCCCTTTTTCTCTTTCCTGGGATATTTAAGGTGGAATGAAGTGGAGGTCCTTGGCAACAGAGCAGCCCTAAACTTTGGTGTGCTTCTGTCTTGCTGATTTTTAATTTTCCCAATTTATACCCCCATGCGTGGAAGTGCCCTATGCGCTCTAAGCTGTGTTTTTTAGATGTTTCAGGACACACCGTACCCTTCTCCAGAGTGGCTGTTGGCAATTTACATCCCGACCATCAGCGTAGCAAGGCTCCCATTTCTCCATGGCCTGTCCTGCATTTCTGGTTTTGACACTTTTCTCAGCATGGCCCTTTTGACTGATGGGAAGTGAGACTTCTTTGTAGCGCTGATTTGCCTTTCCAGGTTGCTTGGTTGGCCAAAAAGGGCGTATGCGTTTTTTCCTGAATATATTCAGGAAAAAACGCATACGCCCTTTTTGGCCAAGGGCATCATTGTCAACGTTTTGCCGCATTTCATGTGCTTAAAAGGCATTTCGGATCTACCTCATGAAATCTGTTTCCTGCAATTCTGCCTTGATTTCAAATCCTCTTCTTTGCCTTCCCTCAATATATTTGTGGACGAGAGTTAACATATATAACTCTGCAGGTTTGTGAATTGCAGTGCCCTGAAGCTCGATTTTACAACTCGCTTTTTTGGGAGCTTGCCGCAAAAGCGCAGGATGGCTTCAGGCCCTGTTCTGGTTCTGGGGGGCAGGCTGAGCCTGTGGTTAATTCTTCTTCCTGATGGGAAAATATAGTTACCTGTGCCTGTCCCAATACCAAGAGCTAGTCTCTCATTGATTCCCCGTCTTCCCGTTCATCCTCAGGACAAATTGCAACCTGTACGGAACAGGAGGTTAAAGGTGCTGATACTCCAAGTAGGGAGATTGCTAGTAAAGTGGCTGGAATGGTGAACCCGAGCACAAGGAGATGAGAAATGAGGAGCGTTTTAGAAAGCTTTCCCCATCACACGGTGTACCATCTTCTGGGTTTCTCATGCATGTTTTCGATGTAGGAAGATGCCCTTGAACCTGGAGATTTGGGACCCATGGGATGGGTAAACTCACTATTACTTTAAAGGGTCTGCGTTTGCTCACCCAACCTCACCAAACCTCTCAGCCCCAAGAGTGTCCACCCTTATGTCTCATCCAGCTGTGTGTCTAGATATGGTCAATCCAGGTTGCATCACAGCCCCTGAACGGATTGTGTAAGAATTTCTCTATCTTTCACTGACTTTGTTTCATGGGTTTTTAAAAGTAATTTATTTTTATATTGGGGTTTAGCTGCTTTTCACGGCTGTGTTTATGCCGCTTTACACCCACTTGACACACTAACAGAGAGATATCAATACATAGTTTTTAACATTATTACTAGTCAAATATATTCTTGTGCGGTGAATAGGGCGGGTTGAGTCCAGTTCTCTGAGCAAGGAGTCAGTCTTGTCTGTTACATATTGGGTTTATGGAACGGTATCTGAAGCTAATTTGAAACGCTTGTTTTATGTTTCACCCCACCACACCTTTCCCGTTAAGCAGCCATAATGTGTTTTCTGCATGTGTGACTCTGTTCTGTTTTGTAATGCAGTTAAAGTGTAACGGTTTTTACATTCCCACTATAAGTGATACCTTATGAGAAGTGTCCTTTTCTGTGTGACTTATTTCACTTAGAATTGTCGTACGTAAATCCACTCATCATGCTGCTACTAGCCTTATGACATTGATTTCATGGCTGAGTGATATTCCATTGTACATAAGGACCACCACTTCTTTATCCATTTTTCTCTTTCCTGGGATATTTAAGGTGGAATGAAGTGGAGGTCCTTGTCAACAGAAGAGCCCTAAACTTTGGGGTGCTTGTGTCTTGCTAATTTTTAATTTTCCCAATTTATACCCCCATGAGTGGAAGTGCCCTATGCGCTCTAAGCTGTGTTTTTTAGATGTTTCAGGACACACTGTACCCTTCTCCAGAGTGGCTGTTGGCAATTTACATCCCCCCCATCAGTGTAGCAAGGCTCCCATTTCTCCATGGCCTGTCCTGCATTTCTGGTTTTGACACTTTTTTCAGCATTGCCCTTTTCACCGATGGGAAGCGAGACTTCTTTGTAGCGCTGATTTGCCTTTCCAGGTTGCTTGGTTGGCCAAAAAGGGCGTAGGCGTTTTTTCCTGAATATATTCAGGAAAAAACGCCTACGCCCTTTTTGGTCAAGGGCATCATTGTCAACGTTTTGCCGCTTTTCAAGTGCTTTAAAGGCGATTCAAATCTACCTCCTGAAATCTGTTTCCTGCAATTCTGCCTTGATTTCAAATCCTCTTCTTTGCCTTCCCTCCATATATTTGTGGACGAGAGTTATCATTTATAACTCTGCAGGTTTGTGAAATGCAGTGCCCTGAAGCTCCATTTTACAAGTCGCGTTTTTGGGAGGTGGCCGCAAAAGCGCAGGATGGCTTCAGGCCCTGTTCTGGTTCCGGGGGGCAGGCTGAACCTGTGGTTAATTCTTCTTCCTGATGGGAAAATAGAGTGACCTGTGCCTTTCCCAACACCAATAGCTAGTCTCTCATTGGTTGCACGTTTTCCCGTTCATCCTCAGGACAAATTGCAACCTGTACGGAATAGGAGGTTAAAGGTGCTGATGCTCCAAGTAGGGAGATTGCTACTAAAGTGGCTGGAATGGCGAACCCGAGCACAAGGAGATTAGAAATGAGGTGCGTTTTAGAAACCTTTCCCCATCACACGGTGTACCATCTTCTGGGTTTCTCATGCATGTTTTCGATGTAGGAAGATGCCCTTGAACCTGGAGATTTGGGACCCATGGGATGGGTACCACTCACTATTACTTTAAAGGGTCTGCGTTTTCTCACCCAACCTCACCAAACCTCTCAGCCCCGAGAGTGTCCACCCTTATGTCTCATCCAGCTGTGGGTCTAGATATGGTCAATCCAGGTTGCATCACAGCCCCTGAACGGATTGTGTAAGAATTTCTCTCTCTTTCAATGTCTTTGTTTCATGGGTTTTTAAAAGTAATTTATTTTTATAATGGGGTTTAGCTGCTTTTCACTGCTGTGTTTATGCCACTTTACACTCACTTGACACACTAACAGAGAGATATCAAAACATAGGTTTTAGGATTACTACTAGTCAGATATATTCTTGTGCGGTAAATAGGGCATGCTGAGTCCAGTTTTCTCAGCAAGGAGTAGGTCTTGTCTATTACATATTGGGTTTATGGAACGGTATCTCAGCTTATTTGAAACCCTTGTTTTATGTATCACCCAACCTAACCTTTCCCATTAAGCAGCCATAGTGTGTTTTCTGCATGTGTGACTCTGTTCTGTTTTGTAATTCAGTTCAAGTGTAGCGGTTTTTACATTCCCTCTATAAGTGATAGCTTATGATAAGTGTCTTTTTCTGTGTGACTTATTTCACTTAGAATCGTCGTAACTAAATCCACTCATCATGCTGCTACTAGCGTTATGACATTGATTTCATGGCTGAGTGATATTCCATTGTACATAAGGACCACCACTTCTTTATCGATTTTTCTCTTTCCTGGGATATTTAAGGTGTAAGGAAGTGGAGGTTCTTGTCACCAGAGCAGCCCTAAACTTTGGGGTGCCTGTGTCTTGCTAATTTTTAGTTTTCCCAATTTATACGCCCATGAGTGGAAGTGCCCTCTGCTCCCTAAGCCGTGTTTTTTAGATGTTTCAGGACCCACCGTACACTTCTCCAGAGTGGCTGTTGGCAATTTACATCCCGCCCATCAGCGTAGCAAGGCTCCCATTTCTCCATGGCCTGTCCTGCATTTCTGGTTTTGACACTTTTTTCAGCGTAGCCCTTTTGACCGATGGGTAGCGAGACTTATTTGTAGTACTGATTTGCCTTTCCAGGTTGCTTGGTTGGCCAAAAAGGGCGTATGCGTTTTTTCCTGAATATATTCAGGAAAAAACGCATACGCCCTTTTTGGCCAAGGGCATCATTGTCAACGTTTTGCCGCTTTTCATGTGCTTTAAAGGCATTTTGGATCCACCTCATGAAATCTGTTTCCTGCAATTCTGCCTTGATTTCAAATCCTCCTCTTTGCCTTCCCTCAATATATTTGTGGACGAGAGTTATCATTTATAACTCTGCAGGTTTGTGAATTGCAGTGCCCTGAAGCTCCATTTTCCAACTCGCTTTTTTGGGAGCTGGCCGCAAAAGCGCAGGATGGCTTCAGGCCCTGTTCTGGTTCTGGGGGGCAGGCTGAGCCTGTGGTTAATTCTTCTTCCTGATGGGAAAATAGAGTGACCTGTGTCTGTCCCAATACCAAGAGCTAGTCTCTCATTGATTCCCCGTCTTCCCGTTCATCCTCAGGACAAATTGCAACCTGTACGGAACAGGAGGTTAAAGGTGCTGATATTCCAAGTAGGGAGATTGTTAGTAAAGTGCCTGGAAAGGCGAACCCGAGCTCAAGGAGATGAGAAATGAGGTGCGTTTTAGAAACCTTTCCCCATCACACGGTGTACCATCTTCTGGGTCTCTCATGCATGTTTTCGATGTAGGAAGATGCCCTTGAACCTGGAGATTTGGGACCCATGGGATGGGTACCACACAGTATTACTTTAAAGGGTCTGTGTTTGCTTCCTCAACCTCACCAAACCTCTCAGTCCCAAGAGTGTCCACCCTTATGTTTCATCCAGCTGTGGGTCTAGATATGGTCAATCCGGGTTGCATCACAGCCCCTGAACGAATTGTGTAAGAATTTCTCTCTCTTTCTCTGTCTTTGTTTCATGGGTTTTTAAAAGTAATTTATTTTTATAATGGGGTTTAGCTGCTTTTCACTGCTGTGTTTATGCCGCTTTACACCCACTTGACACACTAACAGAGAGATTTCAATACATAGGTTTAAAGATTATTACTAGTCAGGTATATCCTTGTGTGGTGAATAGGGGGTGTTGAGTCCAGTTCTCTGAGCAAGGAGTAGGTCTTGTCTATTACATATTGGGTTTATGGAATGGTATCTCAGCTAATTTGAAACCCTTGTTTTATGTATCACCCCACCTCACCTTTCCTGTTAAGCAGCCATAGTGTGTTTTCTGCATGTGTGACTCTGTTCTGTTTTGTAATTCAGTTCAAGTGTAACGGTTTTTACTTTCCCTGTATTAGTGATATCTTATGAGAAGTGTCCTTTTCTGTGTGACTTATTTCACTTAGAATCGTCGTACCTAAATCCACTCATCATGCTGCTACTAGCCTTATGACATTGATTTCACGGCTGAGTGATATTCGATTGTACATAAGGACCACAACTTCTTTATCCATTTTTCTCTTTCCTGGGATATTTAAGGTGGAATGAAGTGGAGGTCCTTGGCAACAGAGCAGCCCTAAACTTTGGTGTGCTTGTGTCTTGCTGATTTTGAATTTTCCCAATTTATACCCCCATGCGTGGAAGTGCCCTATGCGCTCTAAGCTGTGTTTTTTAGATGTTTCAGGACACACCGTACCCTTCTCCAGAGTGGCTGTTGGCAATTTACATCCCGCCCATCAGCGTAGCAAGGCTCCCATTTCTCCATGGCCTGTCCTGCATTTCTGGTTTTGACACTTTTCTCAGCATGGCCCTTTTGACCGATGGGAAGCGAGACTTCTTTGTAGCGCTGTTTTGCCTTTCCAGGTTGCTTGGTTGGCCAAAAAGGGCGTATGCGTTTTTTCCTGAATATATTCAGGAAAAAATCGCATACGCCCTTTTTGGCCAAGGGCATCATTGTCAACGTTTTGCCGCTTTTCATGTGCTTTAAAGGCATTTCGGATCTACCTCATGAAATCTGTTTCCTGCAATTCTGCCTTGATTTCAAATCCTCCTCTTTGCCTTCCCTCAATATATTTGTGGACGAGAGTTATCATTTATAACTTTGCAGGTTTGTGAATTGCAGTGCCCTGAAGCTCCATTTTACAAGTCGCTTTTTTGGGAGCTTGCCGCAAAAGCGCAGGATGGCTTCAGGCCCTGTTCTGGTTCTGGGGGGCAGGCTGAGCCTCTGGTTAATTCTTCTTCCTGATGGGAAAATATAGTGACCTGTGCCTGTCCCAATACCAATAGCTAGTCTCTCATTGATTCCCCGTCTTCCCGTTCATCCTCAGGACAAATTGCAACCTGTACGGAACAGGAGGTTAAAGGTGCTGATATTCCAAGTAGGGAGATTGCTAGTAAAGTGGCTGAATGGCGAACCCGAGCTCAAGGAGATGATAAATGAGGTGCGTTTTAGAAACCTTTCCCCATCACACGGTGTACCATCTTCTGGGTCTCTCATGCATGTTTTCGATTTAGGAAGATGCCCTTGAACCTGGAGATTTGGGACCCATGGGATGGGTACCACACAGTAATACTTTAAAGGGTCTGCGTTTGCTCCCCCAACCTCACCAAACCTCTCAGCCCCAAGAGTGTCCACCCTTATGTCTCATCCAGCTGTGGGTCTAGATATGGTCAATCCGGGTTGCATCACAGCCCCTGAACGAATTGTGTAAGAATTTCTCTCTCTTTCTCTGTCTTTGTTTCATGGGTTTTTAAAAGTAATTTATTTTTATAATTGGGTTTAGCTGCTTTTCACTGCTGTGTTTATGCCGCTTTACACCCCCTTGACACACTAACAGAGGGATTTCAATACATAGGTTTAAAGATTATTACTAGTCAGGTATATCCTTGTGTGGTGAATAGGGGGTGTTGAGTCCAGTTCTCTGAGCAAGGAGTAGGTCTTGTCTATTACATATTGGGTTTATGGAACGGTATCTCAGCTAATTTGAAACCCTTGTTTTATGTATCACCCCACCTCACCTTTCCTGTTAAGCAGCCATAGTGTGTTTTCTGCATGTGTGACTCTGTTCTGTTTTGTAATTCAGTTCAAGTGTAACGGTTTTACTTTCCCTGTATTAGTGATATCTTATGAGAAGTGTCCTTTTCTGTGTGACTTATTTCACTTAGAATCGTCGTACCTAAATCCACTCATCATGCTGCTACTAGCCTTATGAGATTGATTTCATGGCTGAGTGATATTCCATTGTACATAAGGACCATAACTTCTTTATCCCTTTTTCTCTTTCCTGGGATATTTAAGGTGGAATGAAGTGGAGGTCCTTGGCAACAGAGCAGCCCTAAACTTTGGTGTGCTTCTGTCTTGCTGATTTTTAATTTTCCCAATTTATACCCCCATGCGTGGAAGTGCCCTATGCGCTCTAAGCTGTGTTTTTTAGATGTTTCAGGACACACCGTACCCTTCTCCAGAGTGGCTGTTGGCAATTTACATCCCGACCATCAGCGTAGCAAGGCTCCCATTTCTCCATGGCCTGTCCTGCATTTCTGGTTTTGACACTTTTCTCAGCATGGCCCTTTTGACTGATGGGAAGTGAGACTTCTTTGTAGCGCTGATTTGCCTTTCCAGGTTGCTTGGTTGGCCAAAAAGGGCGTATGCGTTTTTTCCTGAATATATTCAGGAAAAAACGCATACGCCCTTTTTGGCCAAGGGCATCATTGTCAACGTTTTGCCGCATTTCATGTGCTTAAAAGGCATTTCGGATCTACCTCATGAAATCTGTTTCCTGCAATTCTGCCTTGATTTCAAATCCTCTTCTTTGCCTTCCCTCAATATATTTGTGGACGAGAGTTAACATATATAACTCTGCAGGTTTGTGAATTGCAGTGCCCTGAAGCTCGATTTTACAACTCGCTTTTTTGGGAGCTTGCCGCAAAAGCGCAGGATGGCTTCAGGCCCTGTTCTGGTTCTGGGGGGCAGGCTGAGCCTGTGGTTAATTCTTCTTCCTGATGGGAAAATATAGTTACCTGTGCCTGTCCCAATACCAAGAGCTAGTCTCTCATTGATTCCCCGTCTTCCCGTTCATCCTCAGGACAAATTGCAACCTGTACGGAACAGGAGGTTAAAGGTGCTGATACTCCAAGTAGGGAGATTGCTAGTAAAGTGGCTGGAATGGTGAACCCGAGCACAAGGAGATGAGAAATGAGGAGCGTTTTAGAAAGCTTTCCCCATCACACGGTGTACCATCTTCTGGGTTTCTCATGCATGTTTTCGATGTAGGAAGATGCCCTTGAACCTGGAGATTTGGGACCCATGGGATGGGTAAACTCACTATTACTTTAAAGGGTCTGCGTTTGCTCACCCAACCTCACCAAACCTCTCAGCCCCAAGAGTGTCCACCCTTATGTCTCATCCAGCTGTGTGTCTAGATATGGTCAATCCAGGTTGCATCACAGCCCCTGAACGGATTGTGTAAGAATTTCTCTATCTTTCACTGACTTTGTTTCATGGGTTTTTAAAAGTAATTTATTTTTATATTGGGGTTTAGCTGCTTTTCACGGCTGTGTTTATGCCGCTTTACACCCACTTGACACACTAACAGAGAGATATCAATACATAGTTTTTAACATTATTACTAGTCAAATATATTCTTGTGCGGTGAATAGGGCGGGTTGAGTCCAGTTCTCTGAGCAAGGAGTCAGTCTTGTCTGTTACATATTGGGTTTATGGAACGGTATCTGAAGCTAATTTGAAACGCTTGTTTTATGTTTCACCCCACCACACCTTTCCCGTTAAGCAGCCATAATGTGTTTTCTGCATGTGTGACTCTGTTCTGTTTTGTAATGCAGTTAAAGTGTAACGGTTTTTACATTCCCACTATAAGTGATACCTTATGAGAAGTGTCCTTTTCTGTGTGACTTATTTCACTTAGAATTGTCGTACGTAAATCCACTCATCATGCTGCTACTAGCCTTATGACATTGATTTCATGGCTGAGTGATATTCCATTGTACATAAGGACCACCACTTCTTTATCCATTTTTCTCTTTCCTGGGATATTTAAGGTGGAATGAAGTGGAGGTCCTTGTCAACAGAAGAGCCCTAAACTTTGGGGTGCTTGTGTCTTGCTAATTTTTAATTTTCCCAATTTATACCCCCATGAGTGGAAGTGCCCTATGCGCTCTAAGCTGTGTTTTTTAGATGTTTCAGGACACACTGTACCCTTCTCCAGAGTGGCTGTTGGCAATTTACATCCCCCCCATCAGTGTAGCAAGGCTCCCATTTCTCCATGGCCTGTCCTGCATTTCTGGTTTTGACACTTTTTTCAGCATTGCCCTTTTCACCGATGGGAAGCGAGACTTCTTTGTAGCGCTGATTTGCCTTTCCAGGTTGCTTGGTTGGCCAAAAAGGGCGTAGGCGTTTTTTCCTGAATATATTCAGGAAAAAACGCCTACGCCCTTTTTGGTCAAGGGCATCATTGTCAACGTTTTGCCGCTTTTCAAGTGCTTTAAAGGCGATTCAAATCTACCTCCTGAAATCTGTTTCCTGCAATTCTGCCTTGATTTCAAATCCTCTTCTTTGCCTTCCCTCCATATATTTGTGGACGAGAGTTATCATTTATAACTCTGCAGGTTTGTGAAATGCAGTGCCCTGAAGCTCCATTTTACAAGTCGCGTTTTTGGGAGGTGGCCGCAAAAGCGCAGGATGGCTTCAGGCCCTGTTCTGGTTCCGGGGGGCAGGCTGAACCTGTGGTTAATTCTTCTTCCTGATGGGAAAATAGAGTGACCTGTGCCTTTCCCAACACCAATAGCTAGTCTCTCATTGGTTGCACGTTTTCCCGTTCATCCTCAGGACAAATTGCAACCTGTACGGAATAGGAGGTTAAAGGTGCTGATGCTCCAAGTAGGGAGATTGCTACTAAAGTGGCTGGAATGGCGAACCCGAGCACAAGGAGATTAGAAATGAGGTGCGTTTTAGAAACCTTTCCGCATCACACGGTGTACCATCTTCTGGGTTTCTCATGCATGTTTTCGATGTAGGAAGATGCCCTTGAACCTGGAGATTTGGGACCCATGGGATGGGTACCACTCACTATTACTTTAAAGGGTCTGCGTTTTCTCACCCAACCTCACCAAACCTCTCAGCCCCGAGAGTGTCCACCCTTATGTCTCATCCAGCTGTGGGTCTAGATATGGTCAATCCAGGTTGCATCACAGCCCCTGAACGGATTGTGTAAGAATTTCTCTCTCTTTCAATGTCTTTGTTTCATGGGTTTTTAAAAGTAATTTATTTTTATAATGGGGTTTAGCTGCTTTTCACTGCTGTGTTTATGCCACTTTACACTCACTTGACACACTAACAGAGAGATATCAAAACATAGGTTTTAGGATTACTACTAGTCAGATATATTCTTGTGCGGTAAATAGGGCATGCTGAGTCCAGTTTTCTCAGCAAGGAGTAGGTCTTGTCTATTACATATTGGGTTTATGGAACGGTATCTCAGCTTATTTGAAACCCTTGTTTTATGTATCACCCAACCTAACCTTTCCCATTAAGCAGCCATAGTGTGTTTTCTGCATGTGTGACTCTGTTCTGTTTTGTAATTCAGTTCAAGTGTAGCGGTTTTTACATTCCCTCTATAAGTGATAGCTTATGATAAGTGTCTTTTTCTGTGTGACTTATTTCACTTAGAATCGTCGTAACTAAATCCACTCATCATGCTGCTACTAGCGTTATGACATTGATTTCATGGCTGAGTGATATTCCATTGTACATAAGGACCACCACTTCTTTATCGATTTTTCTCTTTCCTGGGATATTTAAGGTGTAAGGAAGTGGAGGTTCTTGTCACCAGAGCAGCCCTAAACTTTGGGGTGCCTGTGTCTTGCTAATTTTTAGTTTTCCCAATTTATACGCCCATGAGTGGAAGTGCCCTCTGCTCCCTAAGCCGTGTTTTTTAGATGTTTCAGGACCCACCGTACACTTCTCCAGAGTGGCTGTTGGCAATTTACATCCCGCCCATCAGCGTAGCAAGGCTCCCATTTCTCCATGGCCTGTCCTGCATTTCTGGTTTTGACACTTTTTTCAGCGTAGCCCTTTTGACCGATGGGTAGCGAGACTTATTTGTAGTACTGATTTGCCTTTCCAGGTTGCTTGGTTGGCCAAAAAGGGCGTATGCGTTTTTTCCTGAATATATTCAGGAAAAAACGCATACGCCCTTTTTGGCCAAGGGCATCATTGTCAACGTTTTGCCGCTTTTCATGTGCTTTAAAGGCATTTTGGATCCACCTCATGAAATCTGTTTCCTGCAATTCTGCCTTGATTTCAAATCCTCCTCTTTGCCTTCCCTCAATATATTTGTGGACGAGAGTTATCATTTATAACTCTGCAGGTTTGTGAATTGCAGTGCCCTGAAGCTCCATTTTCCAACTCGCTTTTTTGGGAGCTGGCCGCAAAAGCGCAGGATGGCTTCAGGCCCTGTTCTGGTTCTGGGGGGCAGGCTGAGCCTGTGGTTAATTCTTCTTCCTGATGGGAAAATAGAGTGACCTGTGTCTGTCCCAATACCAAGAGCTAGTCTCTCATTGATTCCCCGTCTTCCCGTTCATCCTCAGGACAAATTGCAACCTGTACGGAACAGGAGGTTAAAGGTGCTGATATTCCAAGTAGGGAGATTGTTAGTAAAGTGCCTGGAAAGGCGAACCCGAGCTCAAGGAGATGAGAAATGAGGTGCGTTTTAGAAACCTTTCCCCATCACACGGTGTACCATCTTCTGGGTCTCTCATGCATGTTTTCGATGTAGGAAGATGCCCTTGAACCTGGAGATTTGGGACCCATGGGATGGGTACCACACAGTATTACTTTAAAGGGTCTGTGTTTGCTTCCTCAACCTCACCAAACCTCTCAGCTCCAAGAGTGTCCACCCTTATGTTTCATCCAGCTGTGGGTCTAGATATGGTCAATCCGGGTTGCATCACAGCCCCTGAACGAATTGTGTAAGAATTTCTCTCTCTTTCTCTGTCTTTGTTTCATGGGTTTTTAAAAGTAATTTATTTTTATAATGGGGTTTAGCTGCTTTTCACTGCTGTGTTTATGCCGCTTTACACCCACTTGACACACTAACAGAGAGATTTCAATACATAGGTTTAAAGATTATTACTAGTCAGGTATATCCTTGTGTGGTGAATAGGGGGTGTTGAGTCCAGTTCTCTGAGCAAGGAGTAGGTCTTGTCTATTACATATTGGGTTTATGGAATGGTATCTCAGCTAATTTGAAACCCTTGTTTTATGTATCACCCCACCTCACCTTTCCTGTTAAGCAGCCATAGTGTGTTTTCTGCATGTGTGACTCTGTTCTGTTTTGTAATTCAGTTCAAGTGTAACGGTTTTTACTTTCCCTGTATTAGTGATATCTTATGAGAAGTGTCCTTTTCTGTGTGACTTATTTCACTTAGAATCGTCGTACCTAAATCCACTCATCATGCTGCTACTAGCCTTATGACATTGATTTCACGGCTGAGTGATATTCGATTGTACATAAGGACCACAACTTCTTTATCCATTTTTCTCTTTCCTGGGATATTTAAGGTGGAATGAAGTGGAGGTCCTTGGCAACAGAGCAGCCCTAAACTTTGGTGTGCTTGTGTCTTGCTGATTTTGAATTTTCCCAATTTATACCCCCATGCGTGGAAGTGCCCTATGCGCTCTAAGCTGTGTTTTTTAGATGTTTCAGGACACACCGTACCCTTCTCCAGAGTGGCTGTTGGCAATTTACATCCCGCCCATCAGCGTAGCAAGGCTCCCATTTCTCCATGGCCTGTCCTGCATTTCTGGTTTTGACACTTTTCTCAGCATGGCCCTTTTGACCGATGGGAAGCGAGACTTCTTTGTAGCGCTGTTTTGCCTTTCCAGGTTGCTTGGTTGGCCAAAAAGGGCGTATGCGTTTTTTCCTGAATATATTCAGGAAAAAATCGCATACGCCCTTTTTGGCCAAGGGCATCATTGTCAACGTTTTGCCGCTTTTCATGTGCTTTAAAGGCATTTCGGATCTACCTCATGAAATCTGTTTCCTGCAATTCTGCCTTGATTTCAAATCCTCCTCTTTGCCTTCCCTCAATATATTTGTGGACGAGAGTTATCATTTATAACTTTGCAGGTTTGTGAATTGCAGTGCCCTGAAGCTCCATTTTACAAGTCGCTTTTTTGGGAGCTTGCCGCAAAAGCGCAGGATGGCTTCAGGCCCTGTTCTGGTTCTGGGGGGCAGGCTGAGCCTGTGGTTAATTCTTCTTCCTGATGGGAAAATATAGTGACCTGTGCCTGTCCCAATACCAATAGCTAGTCTCTCATTGATTCCCCGTCTTCCCGTTCATCCTCAGGACAAATTGCAACCTGTACGGAACAGGAGGTTAAAGGTGCTGATATTCCAAGTAGGGAGATTGCTAGTAAAGTGGCTGAATGGCGAACCCGAGCTCAAGGAGATGATAAATGAGGTGCGTTTTAGAAACCTTTCCCCATCACACGGTGTACCATCTTCTGGGTCTCTCATGCATGTTTTCGATTTAGGAAGATGCCCTTGAACCTGGAGATTTGGGACCCATGGGATGGGTACCACACAGTAATACTTTAAAGGGTCTGCGTTTGCTCCCCCAACCTCACCAAACCTCTCAGCCCCAAGAGTGTCCACCCTTATGTCTCATCCAGCTGTGGGTCTAGATATGGTCAATCCGGGTTGCATCACAGCCCCTGAACGAATTGTGTAAGAATTTCTCTCTCTTTCTCTGTCTTTGTTTCATGGGTTTTTAAAAGTAATTTATTTTTATAATTGGGTTTAGCTGCTTTTCACTGCTGTGTTTATGCCGCTTTACACCCCCTTGACACACTAACAGAGGGATTTCAATACATAGGTTTAAAGATTATTACTAGTCAGGTATATCCTTGTGTGGTGAATAGGGGGTGTTGAGTCCAGTTCTCTGAGCAAGGAGTAGGTCTTGTCTATTACATATTGGGTTTATGGAACGGTATCTCAGCTAATTTGAAACCCTTGTTTTATGTATCACCCCACCTCACCTTTCCTGTTAAGCAGCCATAGTGTGTTTTCTGCATGTGTGACTCTGTTCTGTTTTGTAATTCAGTTCAAGTGTAACGGTTTTACTTTCCCTGTATTAGTGATATCTTATGAGAAGTGTCCTTTTCTGTGTGACTTATTTCACTTAGAATCGTCGTACCTAAATCCACTCATCATGCTGCTACTAGCCTTATGAGATTGATTTCATGGCTGAGTGATATTCCATTGTACATAAGGACCATAACTTCTTTATCCCTTTTTCTCTTTCCTGGGATATTTAAGGTGGAATGAAGTGGAGGTCCTTGGCAACAGAGCAGCCCTAAACTTTGGTGTGCTTCTGTCTTGCTGATTTTTAATTTTCCCAATTTATACCCCCATGCGTGGAAGTGCCCTATGCGCTCTAAGCTGTGTTTTTTAGATGTTTCAGGACACACCGTACCCTTCTCCAGAGTGGCTGTTGGCAATTTACATCCCGACCATCAGCGTAGCAAGGCTCCCATTTCTCCATGGCCTGTCCTGCATTTCTGGTTTTGACACTTTTCTCAGCATGGCCCTTTTGACTGATGGGAAGTGAGACTTCTTTGTAGCGCTGATTTGCCTTTCCAGGTTGCTTGGTTGGCCAAAAAGGGCGTATGCGTTTTTTCCTGAATATATTCAGGAAAAAACGCATACGCCCTTTTTGGCCAAGGACATCATTGTCAACGTTTTGCCGCATTTCATGTGCTTAAAAGGCATTTCGGATCTACCTCATGAAATCTGTTTCCTGCAATTCTGCCTTGATTTCAAATCCTCTTCTTTGCCTTCCCTCAATATATTTGTGGACGAGAGTTAACATATATAACTCTGCAGGTTTGTGAATTGCAGTGCCCTGAAGCTCGATTTTACAACTCGCTTTTTTGGGAGCTTGCCGCAAAAGCGCAGGATGGCTTCAGGCCCTGTTCTGGTTCTGGGGGGCAGGCTGAGCCTGTGGTTAATTCTTCTTCCTGATGGGAAAATATAGTTACCTGTGCCTGTCCCAATACCAAGAGCTAGTCTCTCATTGATTCCCCGTCTTCCCGTTCATCCTCAGGACAAATTGCAACCTGTACGGAACAGGAGGTTAAAGGTGCTGATACTCCAAGTAGGGAGATTGCTAGTAAAGTGGCTGGAATGGTGAACCCGAGCACAAGGAGATGAGAAATGAGGAGCGTTTTAGAAAGCTTTCCCCATCACACGGTGTACCATCTTCTGGGTTTCTCATGCATGTTTTCGATGTAGGAAGATGCCCTTGAACCTGGAGATTTGGGACCCATGGGATGGGTAAACTCACTATTACTTTAAAGGGTCTGCGTTTGCTCACCCAACCTCACCAAACCTCTCAGCCCCAAGAGTGTCCACCCTTATGTCTCATCCAGCTGTGTGTCTAGATATGGTCAATCCAGGTTGCATCACAGCCCCTGAACGGATTGTGTAAGAATTTCTCTATCTTTCACTGACTTTGTTTCATGGGTTTTTAAAAGTAATTTATTTTTATATTGGGGTTTAGCTGCTTTTCACGGCTGTGTTTATGCCGCTTTACACCCACTTGACACACTAACAGAGAGATATCAATACATAGTTTTTAACATTATTACTAGTCAAATATATTCTTGTGCGGTGAATAGGGCGGGTTGAGTCCAGTTCTCTGAGCAAGGAGTCAGTCTTGTCTGTTACATATTGGGTTTATGGAACGGTATCTGAAGCTAATTTGAAACGCTTGTTTTATGTTTCACCCCACCACACCTTTCCCGTTAAGCAGCCATAATGTGTTTTCTGCATGTGTGACTCTGTTCTGTTTTGTAATGCAGTTAAAGTGTAACGGTTTTTACATTCCCACTATAAGTGATACCTTATGAGAAGTGTCCTTTTCTGTGTGACTTATTTCACTTAGAATTGTCGTACGTAAATCCACTCATCATGCTGCTACTAGCCTTATGACATTGATTTCATGGCTGAGTGATATTCCATTGTACATAAGGACCACCACTTCTTTATCCATTTTTCTCTTTCCTGGGATATTTAAGGTGGAATGAAGTGGAGGTCCTTGTCAACAGAAGAGCCCTAAACTTTGGGGTGCTTGTGTCTTGCTAATTTTTAATTTTCCCAATTTATACCCCCATGAGTGGAAGTGCCCTATGCGCTCTAAGCTGTGTTTTTTAGATGTTTCAGGACACACTGTACCCTTCTCCAGAGTGGCTGTTGGCAATTTACATCCCCCCCATCAGTGTAGCAAGGCTCCCATTTCTCCATGGCCTGTCCTGCATTTCTGGTTTTGACACTTTTTTCAGCATTGCCCTTTTCACCGATGGGAAGCGAGACTTCTTTGTAGCGCTGATTTGCCTTTCCAGGTTGCTTGGTTGGCCAAAAAGGGCGTAGGCGTTTTTTCCTGAATATATTCAGGAAAAAACGCCTACGCCCTTTTTGGTCAAGGGCATCATTGTCAACGTTTTGCCGCTTTTCAAGTGCTTTAAAGGCGATTCAAATCTACCTCCTGAAATCTGTTTCCTGCAATTCTGCCTTGATTTCAAATCCTCTTCTTTGCCTTCCCTCCATATATTTGTGGACGAGAGTTATCATTTATAACTCTGCAGGTTTGTGAAATGCAGTGCCCTGAAGCTCCATTTTACAAGTCGCGTTTTTGGGAGGTGGCCGCAAAAGCGCAGGATGGCTTCAGGCCCTGTTCTGGTTCCGGGGGGCAGGCTGAACCTGTGGTTAATTCTTCTTCCTGATGGGAAAATAGAGTGACCTGTGCCTTTCCCAACACCAATAGCTAGTCTCTCATTGGTTGCACGTTTTCCCGTTCATCCTCAGGACAAATTGCAACCTGTACGGAATAGGAGGTTAAAGGTGCTGATGCTCCAAGTAGGGAGATTGCTACTAAAGTGGCTGGAATGGCGAACCCGAGCACAAGGAGATTAGAAATGAGGTGCGTTTTAGAAACCTTTCCGCATCACACGGTGTACCATCTTCTGGGTTTCTCATGCATGTTTTCGATGTAGGAAGATGCCCTTGAACCTGGAGATTTGGGACCCATGGGATGGGTACCACTCACTATTACTTTAAAGGGTCTGCGTTTTCTCACCCAACCTCACCAAACCTCTCAGCCCCGAGAGTGTCCACCCTTATGTCTCATCCAGCTGTGGGTCTAGATATGGTCAATCCAGGTTGCATCACAGCCCCTGAACGGATTGTGTAAGAATTTCTCTCTCTTTCAATGTCTTTGTTTCATGGGTTTTTAAAAGTAATTTATTTTTATAATGGGGTTTAGCTGCTTTTCACTGCTGTGTTTATGCCACTTTACACTCACTTGACACACTAACAGAGAGATATCAAAACATAGGTTTTAGGATTACTACTAGTCAGATATATTCTTGTGCGGTAAATAGGGCATGCTGAGTCCAGTTTTCTCAGCAAGGAGTAGGTCTTGTCTATTACATATTGGGTTTATGGAACGGTATCTCAGCTTATTTGAAACCCTTGTTTTATGTATCACCCAACCTAACCTTTCCCATTAAGCAGCCATAGTGTGTTTTCTGCATGTGTGACTCTGTTCTGTTTTGTAATTCAGTTCAAGTGTAGCGGTTTTTACATTCCCTCTATAAGTGATAGCTTATGATAAGTGTCTTTTTCTGTGTGACTTATTTCACTTAGAATCGTCGTAACTAAATCCACTCATCATGCTGCTACTAGCGTTATGACATTGATTTCATGGCTGAGTGATATTCCATTGTACATAAGGACCACCACTTCTTTATCGATTTTTCTCTTTCCTGGGATATTTAAGGTGTAAGGAAGTGGAGGTTCTTGTCACCAGAGCAGCCCTAAACTTTGGGGTGCCTGTGTCTTGCTAATTTTTAGTTTTCCCAATTTATACGCCCATGAGTGGAAGTGCCCTCTGCTCCCTAAGCCGTGTTTTTTAGATGTTTCAGGACCCACCGTACACTTCTCCAGAGTGGCTGTTGGCAATTTACATCCCGCCCATCAGCGTAGCAAGGCTCCCATTTCTCCATGGCCTGTCCTGCATTTCTGGTTTTGACACTTTTTTCAGCGTAGCCCTTTTGACCGATGGGTAGCGAGACTTATTTGTAGTACTGATTTGCCTTTCCAGGTTGCTTGGTTGGCCAAAAAGGGCGTATGCGTTTTTTCCTGAATATATTCAGGAAAAAACGCATACGCCCTTTTTGGCCAAGGGCATCATTGTCAACGTTTTGCCGCTTTTCATGTGCTTTAAAGGCATTTTGGATCCACCTCATGAAATCTGTTTCCTGCAATTCTGCCTTGATTTCAAATCCTCCTCTTTGCCTTCCCTCAATATATTTGTGGACGAGAGTTATCATTTATAACTCTGCAGGTTTGTGAATTGCAGTGCCCTGAAGCTCCATTTTCCAACTCGCTTTTTTGGGAGCTTGCCGCAAAAGCGCAGGATGGCTTCAGGCCCTGTTCTGGTTCTGGGGGGCAGGCTGAGCCTGTGGTTAATTCTTCTTCCTGATGGGAAAATAGAGTGACCTGTGTCTGTCCCAATACCAAGAGCTAGTCTCTCATTGATTCCCCGTCTTCCTGTTCATCCTCAGGACAAATTGCAACCTGTACGGAACAGGAGGTTAAAGGTGCTGATATTCCAAGTAGGGAGATTGCTAGTAAAGTGGTTGGAAAGGCGAACCCGAGCTCAAGGAGATGAGAAATGAGGTGCGTTTTAGAAACCTTTCCCCATCACACGGTGTACCATCTTCTGGGTCTCTCATGCATGTTTTCGATGTAGGAAGATGCCCTTGAACCTGGAGATTTGGGACCCATGGGATGGGTACCACACAGTATTACTTTAAAGGGTCTGTGTTTGCTTCCTCAACCTCACCAAACCTCTCAGCCCCAAGAGTGTCCACCCTTATGTCTCATCCAGCTGTGGGTCTAGATATGGTCAATCCGGGTTGCATCACAGCCCCTGAACGAATTGTGTAAGAATTTCTCTCTCTTTCTCTGTCTTTGTTTCAAGGGTTTTTAAAAGTAATTTATTTTTATAATGGGGTTTAGCTGCTTTTCACTGCTGTGTTTATGCCGCTTTACACCCACTTGACACACTAACAGAGAGATTTCAATACATAGGTTTTAAGATTACTACTAGTCAGGTATACCCTTGTGTGGTGAATAGGGGGTGTTGAATCCAGTTCTCTGAGCAAGGAGTAGGTCTTGTCTATTACATATTGGGTTTATGGAATGGTATCTCAGCTAATTTGAAACCCTTGTTTTATGTATCACCCCACCTCACCTTTCCTGTTAAGCAGCCATAGTGTGTTTTCTGCATGTGTGACTGTTCTGTTTTGTAATTCAGTTCAAGTGTAACGGTTTTTACTTTCCCTGTATTAGTGATATCTTATGAGAAGTGTCCTTTTCTGTGTGACTTATTTCACTTAGAATCGTTGTACCTAAATCCACTCATCATGCTGCTACTAGCCTTATGAGATTGATTTCATGGCTGAGTGATATTCCATTGTACATAAGGACCATAACTTCTTTATCCCTTTTTCTCTTTCCTGGGATATTTAAGGTGGAATGAAGTGGAGGTCCTTGGCAACAGAGCAGCCCTAAACTTTGGTGTGCTTCTGTCTTGCTGATTTTTAATTTTCCCAATTTATACCCCCATGCGTGGAAGTGCCCTATGCGCTCTAAGCTGTGTTTTTTAGATGTTTCAGGACACACCGTACCCTTCTCCAGAGTGGCTGTTGGCAATTTACATCCCGCCCATCAGCGTAGCAAGGCTCCCATTTCTCCATGGCCTGTCCTGCATTTCTGGTTTTGACACTTTTCTCAGCATGGCCCTTTTGACCGATGGGAAGCGAGACTTCTTTGTAGCGCTGATTTGCCTTTCCAGGTTGCTTGGTTGGCCAAAAAGGGCGTATGCGTTTTTTCCTGAATATATTCAGGAAAAAACGCATACGCCCTTTTTGGCCAAGGGCATCATTGTCAACGTTTTGCCGCTTTTCATGTGCTTAAAAGGAATTTCGGATCTACCTCATGAAATCTGTTTCCTGCAATTCTGCCTTGATTTCAAATCCTCTTCTTTGCCTTCCCTCAATATATTTGTGGACGAGAGTTATCATATATAACCCTGCAGGTTTGTGAATTGCAGTGCCCTGAAGCTCGATTTTACAACTCGCTTTCTTGGGAGCTTGCCGCAAAAGCGCAGGATGGCTTCAGGCCCTGTTCTGGTTCTGGGGGGCAGGCTGAGCCTGTGGTTAATTCTTCTTCCTGATGGGAAAATATAGTGACCTGTGCCTGTCCCAATACCAAGAGCTAGTCTCTCATTGATTCCCCGTCTTCCCGTTCATCCTCAGGACAAATTGCAACCTGTACGGAACAGGAGGTTAAAGGTGCTGATATTCCAAGTAGGGAGATTGCTAGTAAAGTGGCTGAATGGCGAACCCGAGCTCAAGGAGATGATAAATGAGTTGCGTTTTAGAAACCTTTCCCCATCACACGGTGTACCATCTTCTGGGTCTCTCATGCATGTTTTCGATTTAGGAAGATGCCCTTGAACCTGGAGATTTGGGACCCATGGGATGGGTAAACTCACTATTACTTTAAAGGGTCTGCGTTTGCTCACCCAACCTCACCAAACCTCTCAGCCCCAAGAGTGTCCACCCTTATGTCTCATCCAGCTGTGTGTCTAGATATGGTCAATCCAGGTTGCATCACAGCCCCTGAACGGATTGTGTAAGAATTTCTCTATCTTTCACTGACTTTGTTTCATGGGTTTTTAAAAGTAATTTATTTTTATATTGGGGTTTAGCTGCTTTTCACGGCTGTGTTTATGCCGCTTTACACCCACTTGACACACTAACAGAGAGATATCAATACATAGTTTTTAACATTATTACTAGTCAAATATATTCTTGTGCGGTGAATAGGGCGGGTTGAGTCCAGTTCTCTGAGCAAGGAGTCAGTCTTGTCTGTTACATATTGGGTTTATGGAACGGTATCTGAAGCTAATTTGAAACCCTTGTTTTATGTTTCACCCCACCACACATTTCCCGTTAAGCAGCCATAGTGTGTTTTCTGCATGTGTGACTCTGTTCTGTTTTGTAATGCAGTTAAAGTGTAACGGTTTTTACATTCCCACTATAAGTGATAGCTTATGAGAAGTGTCCTTTTCTGTGTGACTTATTTCACTTAGAATTGTCGTACCTAAATCCACTCATCATGCTGCTACTAGCCTTATGACATTGATTTCATGGCTGAGTGATATTCCATTGTACATAAGGACCACCACTTCTTTATCCATTTTTCTCTTTCCTGGGATATTTAAGGTGGAATGAAGTGGAGGTCCTTGTCAACAGAACAGCCCTAAACTTTGGGGTGCTTGTGTCTTGCTAATTTTTAATTTTCCCAATTTATACCCCCATGAGTGGAAGTGCCCTATGCGCTCTAAGCTGTGTTTTTTAGATGTTTCAGGACACACTGTACCCTTCTCCAGAGTGGCTGTTGGCAATTTACATCCCCCCCATCAGTGTAGCAAGGCTCCCATTTCTCCATGGCCTGTCCTGCATTTCTGGTTTTGACACTTTTTTCAGCATTGCCCTTTTCACCGATGGGAAGCGAGACTTCTTTGTAGCGCTGATTTGCCTTTCCAGGTTGCTTGGTTGGCCAAAAAGGGCGTAGGCGTTTTTTCCTGAATATATTCAGGAAAAAACGCCTACGCCCTTTTTGGTCAAGGGCATCATTGTCAACGTTTTGCCGCTTTTCAAGTGCTTTAAAGGCGATTCAAATCTACCTCCTGAAATCTGTTTCCTGCAATTCTGCCTTGATTTCAAATCCTCTTCTTTGCCTTCCCTCCATATATTTGTGGACGAGAGTTATCATTTATAACTCTGCAGGTTTGTGAAATGCAGTGCCCTGAAGCTCCATTTTACAAGTCGCGTTTTTGGGAGGTGGCCGCAAAAGCGCAGGATGGCTTCAGGCCCTGTTCTGGTTCCGGGGGGCAGGCTGAACCTGTGGTTAATTCTTCTTCCTGATGGGAAAATAGAGTGACCTGTGCCTTTCCCAACACCAATAGCTAGTCTCTCATTGGTTGCACGTTTTCCCGTTCATCCTCAGGACAAATTGCAACCTGTACGGAATAGGAGGTTAAAGGTGCTGATGCTCCAAGTAGGGAGATTGCTACTAAAGTGGCTGGAATGGCGAACCCGAGCACAAGGAGATTAGAAATGAGGTGCGTTTTAGAAACCTTTCCGCATCACACGGTGTACCATCTTCTGGGTTTCTCATGCATGTTTTCGATGTAGGAAGATGCCCTTGAACCTGGAGATTTGGGACCCATGGGATGGGTACCACTCACTATTACTTTAAAGGGTCTGCGTTTTCTCACCCAACCTCACCAAACCTCTCAGCCCCGAGAGTGTCCACCCTTATGTCTCATCCAGCTGTGGGTCTAGATATGGTCAATCCAGGTTGCATCACAGCCCCTGAACGGATTGTGTAAGAATTTCTCTCTCTTTCAATGTCTTTGTTTCATGGGTTTTTAAAAGTAATTTATTTTTATAATGGGGTTTAGCTGCTTTTCACTGCTGTGTTTATGCCACTTTACACTCACTTGACACACTAAAAGAGAGATATCAAAACATAGGTTTTAGGATTACTACTAGTCAGATATATTCTTGTGCGGTAAATAGGGCATGCTGAGTCCAGTTTTCTCAGCAAGGAGTAGGTCTTGTCTATTACATATTGGGTTTATGGAACGGTATCTCAGCTTATTTGAAACCCTTGTTTTATGTATCACCCAACCTAACCTTTCCCATTAAGCAGCCATAGTGTGTTTTCTGCATGTGTGACTCTGTTCTGTTTTGTAATTCAGTTCAAGTGTAGCGGTTTTTACATTCCCTCTATAAGTGATAGCTTATGATAAGTGTCTTTTTCTGTGTGACTTATTTCACTTAGAATCGTCGTAACTAAATCCACTCATCATGCTGCTACTAGCGTTATGACATTGATTTCATGGCTGAGTGATATTCCATTGTACATAAGGACCACCACTTCTTTATCGATTTTTCTCTTTCCTGGGATATTTAAGGTGTAAGGAAGTGGAGGTTCTTGTCACCAGAGCAGCCCTAAACTTTGGGGTGCCTGTGTCTTGCTAATTTTTAGTTTTCCCAATTTATACGCCCATGAGTGGAAGTGCCCTCTGCTCCCTAAGCCGTGTTTTTTAGATGTTTCAGGACCCACCGTACACTTCTCCAGAGTGGCTGTTGGCAATTTACATCCCGCCCATCAGCGTAGCAAGGCTCCCATTTCTCCATGGCCTGTCCTGCATTTCTGGTTTTGACACTTTTTTCAGCGTAGCCCTTTTGACCGATGGGTAGCGAGACTTATTTGTAGTACTGATTTGCCTTTCCAGGTTGCTTGGTTGGCCAAAAAGGGCGTATGCGTTTTTTCCTGAATATATTCAGGAAAAAACGCATACGCCCTTTTTGGCCAAGGGCATCATTGTCAACGTTTTGCCGCTTTTCATGTGCTTTAAAGGCATTTTGGATCCACCTCATGAAATCTGTTTCCTGCAATTCTGCCTTGATTTCAAATCCTCCTCTTTGCCTTCCCTCAATATATTTGTGGACGAGAGTTATCATTTATAACTCTGCAGGTTTGTGAATTGCAGTGCCCTGAAGCTCCATTTTCCAACTCGCTTTTTTGGGAGCTTGCCGCAAAAGCGCAGGATGGCTTCAGGCCCTGTTCTGGTTCTGGGGGGCAGGCTGAGCCTGTGGTTAATTCTTCTTCCTGATGGGAAAATAGAGTGACCTGTGTCTGTCCCAATACCAAGAGCTAGTCTCTCATTGATTCCCCGTCTTCCCGTTCATCCTCAGGACAAATTGCAACCTGTACGGAACAGGAGGTTAAAGGTGCTGATATTCCAAGTAGGGAGATTGCTAGTAAAGTGGTTGG
Organism: Balaenoptera physalus; assembly: GCF_965194825.1. Lineage (NCBI taxonomy): Eukaryota > Metazoa > Chordata > Mammalia > Artiodactyla > Balaenopteridae > Balaenoptera > Balaenoptera physalus. Next base: position 259,366 of record NW_028126370.1, read on the forward strand.
AAAGGCGAACCCGAGCTCAAGGAGATGAGAAATGAGGTGCGTTTTAGAAACCTTTCCACATCACACGGTGTACCATCTTCTGGGTCTCTCATGCATGTTTTCGATGTAGGAAGATGCCCTTGAACCTGGAGATTTGGGACCCATGGGATGGGTACCACACAGTATTACTTTAAAGGGTCTGTGTTTGCTTCCTCAACCTCACCAAACCTCTCAGCCCCAAGAGTGTCCACCCTTATGTCTCATCCAGCTGTGGGTCTAGATATGGTCAATCCGGGTTGCATCACAGCCCCTGAACGAATTGTGTAAGAATTTCTCTCTCTTTCTCTGTCTTTGTTTCAAGGGTTTTTAAAAGTAATTTATTTTTATAATGGGGTTTAGCTGCTTTTCACTGCTGTGTTTATGCCGCTTTACACCCACTTGACACACTAACAGAGAGATTTCAATACATAGGTTTTAAGATTACTACTAGTCAGGTATACCCTTGTGTGGTGAATAGGGGGTGTTGAATCCAGTTCTCTGAGCAAGGAGTAGGTCTTGTCTATTACATATTGGGTTTATGGAATGGTATCTCAGCTAATTTGAAACCCTTGTTTTATGTATCACCCCACCTCACCTTTCCTGTTAAGCAGCCATAGTGTGTTTTCTGCATGTGTGACTGTTCTGTTTTGTAATTCAGTTCAAGTGTAACGGTTTTTACTTTCCCTGTATTAGTGATCTCTTATGAGAAGTGTCCTTTTCTGTGTGACTTATTTCACTTAGAATCGTTGTACCTAAATCCACTCATCATGCTGCTACTAGCCTTATGAGATTGATTTCATGGCTGAGTGATATTCCATTGTACATAAGGACCATAACTTCTTTATCCCTTTTTCTCTTTCCTGGGATATTTAAGGTGGAATGAAGTGGAGGTCCTTGGCAACAGAGCAGCCCTAAACTTTGGTGTGCTTCTGTCTTGCTGATTTTTAATTTTCCCAATTTATACCCCCATGCGTGGAAGTGCCCTATGCGCTCTAAGCTGTGTTTTTTAGATGTTTCAGGACACACCGTACCCTTCTCCAGAGTGGCTGTTGGCAATTTACATCCCGCCCATCAGCGTAGCAAGGCTCCCATTTCTCCATGGCCTGTCCTGCATTTCTGGTTTTGACACTTTTCTCAGCATGGCCCTTTTGACCGATGGGAAGCGAGACTTCTTTGTAGCGCTGATTTGCCTTTCCAGGTTGCTTGGTTGGCCAAAAAGGGCGTATGCGTTTTTTCCTGAATATATTCAGGAAAAAACGCATACGCCCTTTTTGGCCAAGGGCATCATTGTCAACGTTTTGCCGCTTTTCATGTGCTTAAAAGGAATTTCGGATCTACCTCATGAAATCTGTTTCCTGCAATTCTGCCTTGATTTCAAATCCTCTTCTTTGCCTTCCCTCAATATATTTGTGGACGAGAGTTATCATATATAACCCTGCAGGTTTGTGAATTGCAGTGCCCTGAAGCTCGATTTTACAACTCGCTTTCTTGGGAGCTTGCCGCAAAAGCGCAGGATGGCTTCAGGCCCTGTTCTGGTTCTGGGGGGCAGGCTGAGCCTGTGGTTAATTCTTCTTCCTGATGGGAAAATATAGTGACCTGTGCCTGTCCCAATACCAAGAGCTAGTCTCTCATTGATTCCCCGTCTTCCCGTTCATCCTCAGGACAAATTGCAACCTGTACGGAACAGGAGGTTAAAGGTGCTGATATTCCAAGTAGGGAGATTGCTAGTAAAGTGGCTGAATGGCGAACCCGAGCTCAAGGAGATGATAAATGAGTTGCGTTTTAGAAACCTTTCCCCATCACACGGTGTACCATCTTCTGGGTCTCTCATGCATGTTTTCGATTTAGGAAGATGCCCTTGAACCTGGAGATTTGGGACCCATGGGATGGGTAAACTCACTATTACTTTAAAGGGTCTGTGTTTGCTCACCCAACCTCACCAAACCTCTCAGCCCCAAGAGTGTCCACCCTTATGTCTCATCCAGCTGTGTGTCTAGATATGGTCAATCCAGGTTGCATCACAGCCCCTGAACGGATTGTGTAAGAATTTCTCTATCTTTCACTGACTTTGTTTCATGGGTTTTTAAAAGTAATTTATTTTTATATTGGGGTTTAGCTGCTTTTCACGGCTGTGTTTATGCCGCTTTACACCCACTTGACACACTAACAGAGAGATATCAATACATAGTTTTTAACATTATTACTAGTCAAATATATTCTTGTGCGGTGAATAGGGCGGGTTGAGTCCAGTTCTCTGAGCAAGGAGTCAGTCTTGTCTGTTACATATTGGGTTTATGGAACGGTATCTGAAGCTAATTTGAAACCCTTGTTTTATGTTTCACCCCACCACACATTTCCCGTTAAGCAGCCATAGTGTGTTTTCTGCATGTGTGACTCTGTTCTGTTTTGTAATGCAGTTAAAGTGTAACGGTTTTTACATTCCCACTATAAGTGATAGCTTATGAGAAGTGTCCTTTTCTGTGTGACTTATTTCACTTAGAATTGTCGTACCTAAATCCACTCATCATGCTGCTACTAGCCTTATGACATTGATTTCATGGCTGAGTGATATTCCATTGTACATAAGGACCACCACTTCTTTATCCATTTTTCTCTTTCCTGGGATATTTAAGGTGGAATGAAGTGGAGGTCCTTGTCAACAGAACAGCCCTAAACTTTGGGGTGCTTGTGTCTTGCTAATTTTTAATTTTCCCAATTTATACCCCCATGAGTGGAAGTGCCCTATGCGCTCTAAGCTGTGTTTTTTAGATGTTTCAGGACACACTGTACCCTTCTCCAGAGTGGCTGTTGGCAATTTACATCCCCCCCATCAGTGTAGTAAGGCTCCCATTTCTCCATGGCCTGTCCTGCATTTCTGGTTTTGACACTTTTTTCAGCATTGCCCTTTTCACCGATGGGAAGCGAGACTTCTTTGTAGCGCTGATTTGCCTTTCCAGGTTGCTTGGTTGGCCAAAAAGGGCGTAGGCGTTTTTTCCTGAATATATTCAGGAAAAAACGCCTACGCCCTTTTTGGTCAAGGGCATCATTGTCAACGTTTTGCCGCTTTTCAAGTGCTTTAAAGGCGATTCAAATCTACCTCCTGAAATCTGTTTCCTGCAATTCTGCCTTGATTTCAAATCCTCTTCTTTGCCTTCCCTCCATATATTTGTGGACGAGAGTTATCATTTATAACTCTGCAGGTTTGTGAAATGCAGTGCCCTGAAGCTCCATTTTACAAGTCGCGTTTTTGGGAGCTGGCCGCAAAAGCGCAGGATGGCTTCAGGCCCTGTTCTGGTTCCGGGGGGCAGGCTGAACCTGTGGTTAATTCTTCTTCCTGATGGGAAAATAGAGTGACCTGTGCCTTTCCCAACACCAATAGCTAGTCTCTCATTGGTTGCACGTTTTCCCGTTCATCCTCAGGACAAATTGCAACCTGTACGGAATAGGAGGTTAAAGGTGCTGATGCTCCAAGTAGGGAGATTGCTACTAAAGTGGCTGGAATGGCGAACCCGAGCACAAGGAGATTAGAAATAAGGTGCGTTTTAGAAACCTTTCCCCATCACACGGTGTACCATCTTCTGGGTTTCTCATGCATGTTTTCGATGTAGGAAGATGCCCTTGAACCTGGAGATTTGGGACCCATGGGATGGGTACCACTCACTATTACTTTAAAGGGTCTGCGTTTTCTCACCCAACCTCACCAAACCTCTCACCCCCGAGAGTGTCCACCCTTATGTCTCATCCAGCTGTGGGTCTAGATATGGTCAATCCAGGTTGCATCACAGCCCCTGAACGGATTGTGTAAGAATTTCTCTCTCTTTCAATGTCTTTGTTTCATGGGTTTTTAAAAGTAATTTATTTTTATAATGGGGTTTAGCTGCTTTTCACTGCTGTGTTTATGCCACTTTACACTCACTTGACACACTAACAGAGAGATATCAAAACATAGGTTTTAGGATTACTACTAGTCAGATATATTCTTGTGCGGTAAATAGGGCGTGCTGAGTCCAGTTTTCTCAGCAAGGAGTAGGTCTTGTCTATTACATATTGGGTTTATGGAACGGTATCTCGGCTTATTTGAAACCCTTGTTTTATGTATCACCCAACCTAACCTTTCCCATTAAGCAGCCATAGTGTGTTTTCTGCATGTGTGACTCTGTTCTGTTTTGTAATTCAGTTCAAGTGTAGCGGTTTTTACATTCCCTCTATAAGTGATAGCTTATGATAAGTGTCTTTTTCTGTGTGACTTATTTCAATTAGAATCGTCGTACCTAAATCCACTCATCATGCTGCTACTAGCGTTATGACATTGATTTCATGGCTGAGTGATATTCCATTGTACATAAGGACCACCACTTCTTTATCGATTTTTCTTTTTCCTGGGATATTTAAGGTGTAAGGAAGTGGAGGTTCTTGTCACCAGAGCAGCCCTAAACATTGGGGTGCCTGTGTCTTGCTAATTTTTAGTTTTCCCAATTTATACGCCCATGAGTGGAAGTGCCCTCTGCTCCCTAAGCCGTGTTTTTTAGATGTTTCAGGACCCACCGTACACTTCTCCAGAGTGGCTGTTGGCAATTTACATCCCGCCCATCAGCGTAGCAAGGCTCCCATTTCTCCATGGCCTGTCCTGCATTTCTGGTTTTGACACTTTTTTCAGCGTAGCCCTTTTGACCGATGGGTAGCGAGACTTATTTGTAGCACTGATTTGCCTTTCCAGGTTGCTTGGTTGGCCAAAAAGGGCGTATGCGTTTTTTCCTGAATATATTCAGGAAAAAACGCATACGCCCTTTTTGGCCAAGGGCATCATTGTCAACGTTTTGCCGCTTTTCATGTGCTTAAAAGGCATTTCGGATCTACCTCATGAAATCTGTTTCCTGCAATTCTGCCTTGATTTCAAATCCTCTTCTTTGCCTTCCCTCAATATATTTGTGGACGAGAGTTATCATATATAACTCTGCAGGTTTGTGAATTGCAGTGCCCTGAAGCTCGATTTTACAACTCGCTTTTTTGGGAGCTTGCCGCAAAAGCGCAGGATGGCTTCAGGCCCTGTTCTGGTTCTGGGGGGCAGGCTGAGCCTGTGGTTAATTCTTCTTCCTGATGGGAAAATAGAGTGACCTGTGTCTGTCCCAATACCAAGAGCTAGTCTCTCATTGATTCCCCGTCTTCCCGTTCATCCTCAGGACAAATTGCAACCTGTACGGAACAGGAGGTTAAAGGTGCTGATATTCCAAGTAGGGAGATTGTTAGTAAAGTGCCTGGAAAGGCGAACCCGAGCTCAAGGAGATGAGAAATGAGGTGCGTTTTAGAAATCTTTCCCCATCACACGGTGTACCATCTTCTGGGTCTCTCATGCATGTTTTCGATGTAGGAAGATGCCCTTGAACCTGGAGATTTGGGACCCATGGGATGGGTACCACACAGTATTACTTTAAAGGGTCTGTGTTTGCTTCCTCAACCTCACCAAACCTCTCAGCCCCAAGAGTGTCCACCCTTATGTTTCATCCAGCTGTGGGTCTAGATATGGTCAATCCGGGTTGCATCACAGCCCCTGAACGAATTGTGTAAGAATTTCTCTCTCTTTCTCTGTCTTTGTTTCATGGGTTTTTAAAAGTAATTTATTTTTATAATGGGGTTTAGCTGCTTTTCACTGCTGTGTTTATGCCGCTTTACACCCACTTGACACACTAACAGAGAGATTTCAATACATAGGTTTAAAGATTATTACTAGTCAGGTATATCCTTGTGTGGTGAATAGGGGGTGTTGAGTCCAGTTCTCTGAGCAAGGAGTAGGTCTTGTCTATTACATATTGGGTTTATGGAATGGTATCTCAGCTAATTTGAAACCCTTGTTTTATGTATCACCCCACCTCACCTTTCCTGTTAAGCAGCCATAGTGTGTTTTCTGCATGTGTGACTCTGTTCTGTTTTGTAATTCAGTTCAAGTGTAACGGTTTTTACTTTCCCTGTATTAGTGATATATTATGAGAAGTGTCCTTTTCTGTGTGACTTATTTCCCTTAGAATCGTCGTACCTAAATCCACTCATCATGCTGCTACTAGCCTTATGACATTGATTTCACGGCTGAGTGATATTCGATTGTACATAAGGACCACAACTTCTTTATCCATTTTTCTCTTTCCTGGGATATTTAAGGTGGAATGAAGTGGAGGTCCTTGGCAACAGAGCAGCCCTAAACTTTGGTGTGCTTGTGTCTTGCTGATTTTGAATTTTCCCAATTTATACCCCCATGCGTGGAAGTGCCCTATGCGCTCTAAGCTGTGTTTTTTAGATGTTTCAGGACACACCGTACCCTTCTCCAGAGTGGCTGTTGGCAATTTACATCCCGCCCATCAGCGTAGCAAGGCTCCCATTTCTCCATGGCCTGTCCTGCATTTCTGGTTTTGACACTTTTCTCAGCATGGCCCTTTTGACCGATGGGAAGCGAGACTTCTTTGTAGCGCTGTTTTGCCTTTCCAGGTTGCTTGGTTGGCCAAAAAGGGCGTATGCGTTTTTTCCTGAATATATTCAGGAAAAAACGCATACGCCCTTTTTGGCCAAGGGCATCATTGTCAACGTTTTGCCGCTTTTCATGTGCTTTAAAGGCATTTCGGATCTACCTCATGAAATCTGTTTCCTGCAATTCTGCCTTGATTTCAAATCCTCCTCTTTGCCTTCCCTCAATATATTTGTGGACGAGAGTTATCATTTATAACTTTGCAGGTTTGTGAATTGCAGTGCCCTGAAGCTCCATTTTACAAGTCGCTTTTTTGGGAGCTTGCCGCAAAAGCGCAGGATGGCTTCAGGCCCTGTTCTGGTTCTGGGGGGCAGGCTGAGCCTGTGGTTAATTCTTCTTCCTGATGGGAAAATATAGTGACCTGTGCCTGTCCCAGTACCAAGAGCTAGTCTCTCATTGATTCCCCGTCTTCCCGTTCATCCTCAGGACAAATTGCAACCTGTACGGAACAGGAGGTTAAAGGTGCTGATATTCCAAGTAGGGAGATTGCTAGTAAAGTGGCTGAATGGCGAACCCGAGCTCAAGGAGATGATAAATGAGGTGCGTTTTAGAAACCTTTCCCCATCACACGGTGTACCATCTTCTGGGTCTCTCATGCATGTTTTCGATTTAGGAAGATGCCCTTGAACCTGGAGATTTGGGACCCATGGGATGGGTACCACACAGTAATATTTTAAAGGGTCTGCGTTTGCTCCCCCAACCTCACCAAACCTCTCAGCCCCAAGAGTGTCCACCCTTATGTCTCATCCAGCTGTGGGTCTAGATATGGTCAATCCGGGTTGCATCACAGCCCCTGAACGAATTGTGTAAGAATTTCTCTCTCTTTCTCTGTCTTTGTTTCATGGGTTTTTAAAAGTAATTTATTTTTATAATTGGGTTTAGCTGCTTTTCACTGCTGTGTTTATGCCGCTTTACACCCACTTGACACACTAACAGAGAGATTTCAATACATAGGTTTAAAGATTATTACTAGTCAGGTATATCCTTGTGTGGTGAATAGGGGGTGTTGAGTCCAGTTCTCTGAGCAAGGAGTAGGTCTTGTCTATTACATATTGGGTTTATGGAACGGTATCTCAGCTAATTTGAAACCCTTGTTTTATGTATCACCCCACCTCACCTTTCCTGTTAAGCAGCCATAGTGTGTTTTCTGCATGTGTGACTCTGTTCTGTTTTGTAATTCAGTTCAAGTGTAACGGTTTTACTTTCCCTGTATTAGTGATATCTTATGAGAAGTGTCCTTTTCTGTGTGACTTATTTCACTTAGAATCGTCGTACCTAAATCCACTCATCATGCTGCTACTAGCCTTATGAGATTGATTTCATGGCTGAGTGATATTCCATTGTACATAAGGACCATAACTTCTTTATCCCTTTTTCTCTTTCCTGGGATATTTAAGGTGGAATGAAGTGGAGGTCCTTGGCAACAGAGCAGCCCTAACCTTTGGTGTGCTTCTGTCTTGCTGATTTTTAATTTTCCCAATTTATACCCCCATGCGTGGAAGTGCCCTATGCGCTCTAAGCTGTGTTTTTTAGATGTTTCAGGACACACCGTACCCTTCTCCAGAGTGGCTGTTGGCAATTTACATCCCGACCATCAGCGTAGCAAGGCTCCCATTTCTCCATGGCCTGTCCTGCATTTCTGGTTTTGACACTTTTCTCAGCATGGCCCTTTTGACTGATGGGAAGTGAGACTTCTTTGTAGCGCTGATTTGCCTTTCCAGGTTGCTTGGTTGGCCAAAAAGGGCGTATGCGTTTTTTCCTGAATATATTCAGGAAAAAACGCATACGCCCTTTTTGGCCAAGGGCATCATTGTCAACGTTTTGCCGCATTTCATGTGCTTAAAAGGCATTTCGGATCTACCTCATGAAATCTGTTTCCTGCAATTCTGCCTTGATTTCAAATCCTCTTCTTTGCCTTCCCTCAATATATTTGTGGACGAGAGTTATCATATATAACTCTGCAGGTTTGTGAATTGCAGTGCCCTGAAGCTCGATTTTACAACTCGCTTTTTTGGGAGCTTGCCGCAAAAGCGCAGGATGGCTTCAGGCCCTGTTCTGGTTCTGGGGGGCAGGCTGAGCCTGTGGTTAATTCTTCTTCCTGATGGGAAAATATAGTTACCTGTGCCTGTCCCAATACCAAGAGCTAGTCTCTCATTGATTCCCCGTCTTCCCGTTCATCCTCAGGACAAATTGCAACCTGTACGGAACAGGAGGTTAAAGGTGCTGATACTCCAAGTAGGGAGATTGCTAGTAAAGTGGCTGGAATGGTGAACCCGAGCACAAGGAGATGAGAAATGAGGAGCGTTTTAGAAACCTTTCCCCATCACACGGTGTACCATCTTCTGGGTTTCTCATGCATGTTTTCGATGTAGGAAGATGCCCTTGAATCTGGAGATTTGGGACCCATGGGATGGGTAAACTCACTATTACTTTAAAGGGTCTGCGTTTGCTCACCCAACCTCACCAAACCTCTCAGCCCCAAGAGTGTCCACCCTTATGTCTCATCCAGCTGTGTGTCTAGATATGGTCAATCCAGGTTGCATCACAGCCCCTGAACGGATTGTGTAAGAATTTCTCTATCTTTCACTGACTTTGTTTCATGGGTTTTTAAAAGTAATTTATTTTTATATTGGGGTTTAGCTGCTTTTCACGGCTGTGTTTATGCCGCTTTACACCCACTTGACACACTAACAGAGAGATATCAATACATAGTTTTTAACATTATTACTAGTCAAATATATTCTTGTGCGGTGAATAGGGCGGGTTGAGTCCAGTTCTCTGAGCAAGGAGTCAGTCTTGTCTGTTACATATTGGGTTTATGGAACGGTATCTGAAGCTAATTTGAAACGCTTGTTTTATGTTTCACCCCACCACACCTTTCCCGTTAAGCAGCCATAGTGTGTTTTCTGCATGTGTGACTCTGTTCTGTTTTGTAATGCAGTTAAAGTGTAACGGTTTTTACATTCCCACTATAAGTGATACCTTTTGAGAAGTGTCCTTTTCTGTGTGACTTATTTCACTTAGAATTGTCGTACCTAAATCCACTCATCATGCTGCTACTAGCCTTATGACATTGATTTCATGGCTGGGTGATATTCCATTGTACATAAGGACCACCACTTCTTTATCCATTTTTCTCTTTCCTGGGATATTTAAGGTGGAATGAAGTGGAGGTCCTTGGCAACAGAAGAGCCCTAAACTTTGGGGTGCTTGTGTCTTGCTAATTTTTAATTTTCCCAATTTATACCCCCATGAGTGGAAGTGCCCTATGCGCTCTAAGCTGTGTTTTTTAGATGTTTCAGGACACACTGTACCCTTCTCCAGAGTGGCTGTTGGCAATTTACATCCCCCCCATCAGTGTAGCAAGGCTCCCATTTCTCCATGGCCTGTCCTGCATTTCTGGTTTTGACACTTTTTTCAGCATTGCCCTTTTCACCGATGGGAAGCGAGACTTCTTTGTAGCGCTGATTTGCCTTTCCAGGTTGCTTGGTTGGCCAAAAAGGGCGTAGGCGTTTTTTCCTGAATATATTCAGGAAAAAACGCCTACGCCCTTTTTGGTCAAGGGCATCATTGTCAACGTTTTGCCGCTTTTCAAGTGCTTTAAAGGCGATTCAAATCTACCTCCTGAAATCTGTTTCCTGCAATTCTGCCTTGATTTCAAATCCTCTTCTTTGCCTTCCCTCCATATATTTGTGGATGAGAGTTATCATTTATAACTCTGCAGGTTTGTGAAATGCAGTGCCCTGAAGCTCCATTTTACAAGTCGCGTTTTTGGGAGGTGGCCGCAAAAGCGCAGGATGGCTTCAGGCCCTGTTCTGGTTCCGGGGGGCAGGCTGAACCTGTGGTTAATTCTTCTTCCTGATGGGAAAATAGAGTGACCTGTGCCTTTCCCAACACCAATAGCTAGTCTCTCATTGGTTGCACGTTTTCCCGTTCATCCTCAGGACAAATTGCAACCTGTACGGAATAGGAGGTTAAAGGTGCTGATGCTCCAAGTAGGGAGATTGCTACTAAAGTGGCTGGAATGGCGAACCCGAGCACAAGGAGATTAGAAATGAGGTGCGTTTTAGAAAACTTTCCCCATCACACGGTGTACCATCTTCTGGGTTTCTCATGCATGTTTTCGATGTAGGAAGATGCCCTTGAACCTGGAGATTTGGGACCCATGGGATGGGTACCACTCACTATTACTTTAAAGGGTCTGCGTTTTCTCACCCAACCTCACCAAACCTCTCAGCCCCGAGAGTGTCCACCCTTATGTCTCATCCAGCTGTGGGTCTAGATATGGTCAATCCAGGTTGCATCACAGCCCCTGAACGGATTGTGTAAGAATTTCTCTCTCTTTCAATGTCTTTGTTTCATGGGTTTTTAAAAGTAATTTATTTTTATAATGGGGTTTAGCTGCTTTTCACTGCTGTGTTTATGCCACTTTACACTCACTTGACACACTAACAGAGAGATATCAAAACATAGGTTTTAGGATTACTACTAGTCAGATATATTCTTGTGCGGTAAATAGGGCGTGCTGAGTCCAGTTTTCTCAGCAAGGAGTAGGTCTTGTCTATTACATATTGGGTTTATGGAACGGTATCTCGGCTTATTTGAAACCCTTGTTTTATGTATCACCCAACCTAACCTTTCCCATTAAGCAGCCATAGTGTGTTTTCTGCATGTGTGACTCTGTTCTGTTTTGTAATTCAGTTCAAGTGTAGCGGTTTTTACATTCCCTCTATAAGTGATAGCTTATGATAAGTGTCTTTTTCTGTGTGACTTATTTCACTTAGAATCGTCGTAACTAAATCCACTCATCATGCTGCTACTAGCGTTATGACATTGATTTCATGGCTGAGTGATATTCCATTGTACATAAGGACCACCACTTCTTTATCGATTTTTCTCTTTCCTGGGATATTTAAGGTGTAAGGAAGTGGAGGTTCTTGTCACCAGAGCAGCCCTAAACTTTGGGGTGCCTGTGTCTTGCTAATTTTTAGTTTTCCCAATTTATACGCCCATGAGTGGAAGTGCCCTCTGCTCCCTAAGCCGTGTTTTTTAGATGTTTCAGGACCCACCGTACACTTCTCCAGAGTGGCTGTTGGCAATTTACATCCCGCCCATCAGCGTAGCAAGGCTCCCATTTCTCCATGGCCTGTCCTGCATTTCTGGTTTTGACACTTTTTTCAGCGTAGCCCTTTTGACCGATGGGTAGCGAGACTTATTTGTAGCACTGATTTGCCTTTCCAGGTTGCTTGGTTGGCCAAAAAGGGCGTATGCGTTTTTTCCTGAATATATTCAGGAAAAAACGCATACGCCCTTTTTGGCCAAGGGCATCATTGTCAACGTTTTGCCGCTTTTCATGTGCTTTAAAGGCATTTTGGATCCACCTCATGAAATCTGTTTCCTGCAATTCTGCCTTGATTTCAAATCCTCCTCTTTGCCTTCCCTCAATATATTTGTGGACGAGAGTTATCATTTATAACTCTGCAGGTTTGTGAATTGCAGTGCCCTGAAGCTCCATTTTCCAACTCGCTTTTTTGGGAGCTTGCCGCAAAAGCGCAGGATGGATTCAGGCCCTGTTCTGGTTCTGGGGGGCAGGCTGAGCCTGTGGTTAATTCTTCTTCCTGATGGGAAAATAGAGTGACCTGTGTCTGTCCCAATACCAAGAGCTAGTCTCTCATTGATTCCCCGTCTTCCCGTTCATCCTCAGGACAAATTGCAACCTGTACGGAACAGGAGGTTAAAGGTGCTGATATTCCAAGTAGGGAGATTGCTAGTAAAGTGGTTGGAAAGGCGAACCCGAGCTCAAGGAGATGAGAAATGAGGTGCGTTTTAGAAACCTTTCCCCATCACACGGTGTACCATCTTCTGGGTCTCTCATGCATGTTTTCGATGTAGGAAGATGCCCTTGAACCTGGAGATTTGGGACCCATGGGATGGGTACCACACAGTATTACTTTAAAGGGTCTGTGTTTGCTTCCTCAACCTCACCAAACCTCTCAGCCCCAAGAGTGTCCACCCTTATGTCTCATCCAGCTGTGGGTCTAGATATGGTCAATCCGGGTTGCATCACAGCCCCTGAACGAATTGTGTAAGAATTTCTCTCTCTTTCTCTGTCTTTGTTTCAAGGGTTTTTAAAAGTAATTTATTTTTATAATGGGGTTTAGCTGCTTTTCACTGCTGTGTTTATGCCGCTTTACACCCACTTGACACACTAACAGAGAGATTTCAATACATAGGTTTTAAGATTACTACTAGTCAGGTATACCCTTGTGTGGTGAATAGGGGGTGTTGAATCCAGTTCTCTGAGCAAGGAGTAGGTCTTGTCTATTACATATTGGGTTTATGGAATGGTATCTCAGCTAATTTGAAACCCTTGTTTTATGTATCACCCCACCTCACCTTTCCTGTTAAGCAGCCATAGTGTGTTTTCTGCATGTGTGACTGTTCTGTTTTGTAATTCAGTTCAAGTGTAACGGTTTTTACTTTCCCTGTATTAGTGATATCTTATGAGAAGTGTCCTTTTCTGTGTGACTTATTTCACTTAGAATCGTTGTACCTAAATCCACTCATCATGCTGCTACTAGCCTTATGAGATTGATTTCATGGCTGAGTGATATTCCATTGTACATAAGGACCATAACTTCTTTATCCCTTTTTCTCTTTCCTGGGATATTTAAGGTGGAATGAAGTGGAGGTCCTTGGCAACAGAGCAGCCCTAAACTTTGGTGTGCTTCTGTCTTGCTGATTTTTAATTTTCCCAATTTATACCCCCATGCGTGGAAGTGCCCTATGCGCTCTAAGCTGTGTTTTTTAGATGTTTCAGGACACACCGTACCCTTCTCCAGAGTGGCTGTTGGCAATTTACATCCCGCCCATCAGTGTAGCAAGGCTCCCATTTCTCCATGGCCTGTCCTGCATTTCTGGTTTTGACACTTTTCTCAGCATGGCCCTTTTGACCGATGGGAAGCGAGACTTCTTTGTAGCGCTGATTTGCCTTTCCAGGTTGCTTGGTTGGCCAAAAAGGGCGTATGCGTTTTTTCCTGAATATATTCAGGAAAAAACGCATACGCCCTTTTTGGCCAAGGGCATCATTGTCAACGTTTTGCCGCTTTTCATGTGCTTAAAAGGAATTTCGGATCTACCTCATGAAATCTGTTTCCTGCAATTCTGCCTTGATTTCAAATCCTCTTCTTTGCCTTCCCTCAATATATTTGTGGACGAGAGTTATCATATATAACCCTGCAGGTTTGTGAATTGCAGTGCCCTGAAGCTCGATTTTACAACTCGCTTTCTTGGGAGCTTGCCGCAAAAGCGCAGGATGGCTTCAGGCCCTGTTCTGGTTCTGGGGGGCAGGCTGAGCCTGTGGTTAATTCTTCTTCCTGATGGGAAAATATAGTGACCTGTGCCTGTCCCAATACCAAGAGCTAGTCTCTCATTGATTCCCCGTCTTCCCGTTCATCCTCAGGACAAATTGCAACCTGTACGGAACAGGAGGTTAAAGGTGCTGATATTCCAAGTAGGGAGATTGCTAGTAAAGTGGCTGAATGGCGAACCCGAGCTCAAGGAGATGATAAATGAGTTGCGTTTTAGAAACCTTTCCCCATCACACGGTGTACCATCTTCTGGGTCTCTCATGCATGTTTTCGATTTAGGAAGATGCCCTTGAACCTGGAGATTTGGGACCCATGGGATGGGTAAACTCACTATTACTTTAAAGGGTCTGCGTTTGCTCACCCAACCTCACCAAACCTCTCAGCCCCAAGAGTGTCCACCCTTATGTCTCATCCAGCTGTGTGTCTAGATATGGTCAATCCAGGTTGCATCACAGCCCCTGAACGGATTGTGTAAGAATTTCTCTATCTTTCACTGACGTTGTTTCATGGGTTTTTAAAAGTAATTTATTTTTATATTGGGGTTTAGCTGCTTTTCACGGCTGTGTTTATGCCGCTTTACACCCACTTGACACACTAACAGAGAGATATCAATACATAGTTTTTAACATTATTACTAGTCAAATATATTCTTGTGCGGTGAATAGGGCGGGTTGAGTCCAGTTCTCTGAGCAAGGAGTCAGTCTTGTCTGTTACATATTGGGTTTATGGAACGGTATCTGAAGCTAATTTGAAACCCTTGTTTTATGTTTCACCCCACCACACCTTTCCCGTTAAGCAGCCATAGTGTGTTTTCTGCATGTGTGACTCTGTTCTGTTTTGTAATGCAGTTAAAGTGTAACGGTTTTTACATTCCCACTATAAGTGATAGCTTATGAGAAGTGTCCTTTTCTGTGTGACTTATTTCACTTAGAATTGTCGTACCTAAATCCACTCATCATGCTGCTACTAGCCTTATGACATTGATTTCATGGCTGAGTGATATTCCATTGTACATAAGGACCACCACTTCTTTATCCATTTTTCTCTTTCCTGGGATATTTAAGGTGGAATGAAGTGGAGGTCCTTGTCAACAGAACAGCCCTAAACTTTGGGGTGCTTGTGTCTTGCTAATTTTTAATTTTCCCAATTTATACCCCCATGCGTGGAAGTGCCCTATGCGCTCTAAGCTGTGTTTTTTAGATGTTTCAGGACACACTGTACCCTTCTCCAGAGTGGCTGTTGGCAATTTACATCCCCCCCATCAGTGTAGTAAGGCTCCCATTTCTCCATGGCCTGTCCTGCATTTCTGGTTTTGACACTTTTTTCAGCATTGCCCTTTTCACCGATGGGAAGCGAGACTTCTTTGTAGCGCTGATTTGCCTTTCCAGGTTGCTTGGTTGGCCAAAAAGGGCGTAGGCGTTTTTTCCTGAATATATTCAGGAAAAAACGCCTACGCCCTTTTTGGTCAAGGGCATCATTGTCAACGTTTTGCCGCTTTTCAAGTGCTTTAAAGGCGATTCAAATCTACCTCCTGAAATCTGTTTCCTGCAATTCTGCCTTGATTTCAAATCCTCTTCTTTGCCTTCCCTCCATATATTTGTGGCCGAGAGTTATCATTTATAACTCTGCAGGTTTGTGAAATGCAGTGCCCTGAAGCTCCATTTTACAAGTCGCGTTTTTGGGAGCTGGCCGCAAAAGCGCAGGATGGCTTCAGGCCCTGTTCTGGTTCCGGGGGGCAGGCTGAACCTGTGGTTAATTCTTCTTCCTGATGGGAAAATAGAGTGACCTGTGCCTTTCCCAACACCAATAGCTAGTCTCTCATTGGTTGCACGTTTTCCCGTTCATCCTCAGGACAAATTGCAACCTGTACGGAATAGGAGGTTAAAGGTGCTGATGCTCCAAGTAGGGAGATTGCTACTAAAGTGGCTGGAATGGCGAACCCGAGCACAAGGAGATTAGAAATGAGGTGCGTTTTAGAAACCTTTCCCCATCACACGGTGTACCATCTTCTGGGTTTCTCATGCATGTTTTCGATGTAGGAAGATGCCCTTGAACCTGGAGATTTGGGACCCATGGGATGGGTACCACTCACTATTACTTTAAAGGGTCTGCGTTTTCTCACCCAACCTCACCAAACCTCTCAGCCCCGAGAGTGTCCACCCTTATGTCTCATCCAGCTGTGGGTCTAGATATGGTCAATCCAGGTTGCATCACAGCCCCTGAACGGATTGTGTAAGAATTTCTCTCTCTTTCAATGTCTTTGTTTCATGGGTTTTTAAAAGTAATTTATTTTTATAATGGGGTTTAGCTGCTTTTCACTGCTGTGTTTATGCCGCTTTACACCCACTTGACACACTAACAGAGAGATTTCAATACATAGGTTTAAAGATTATTACTAGTCAGGTATATCCTTGTGTGGTGAATAGGGGGTGTTGAGTCCAGTTCTCTGAGCAAGGAGTAGGTCTTGTCTATTACATATTGGGTTTATGGAATGGTATCTCAGCTAATTTGAAACCCTTGTTTTATGTATCACCCCACCTCACCTTTCCTGTTAAGCAGCCATAGTGTGTTTTCTGCATGTGTGACTCTGTTCTGTTTTGTAATTCAGTTCAAGTGTAACGGTTTTTACTTTCCCTGTATTAGTGATATCTTATGAGAAGTGTCCTTTTCTGTGTGACTTATTTCACTTAGAATCGTCGTACCTAAATCCACTCATCATGCTGCTACTAGCCTTATGACATTGATTTCACGGCTGAGTGATATTCGATTGTACATAAGGACCACAACTTCTTTATCCATTTTTCTCTTTCCTGGGATATTTAAGGTGGAATGAAGTGGAGGTCCTTGGCAACAGAGCAGCCCTAAACTTTGGTGTGCTTGTGTCTTGCTGATTTTGAATTTTCCCAATTTATACCCCCATGCGTGGAAGTGCCCTATGCGCTCTAAGCTGTGTTTTTTAGATGTTTCAGGACACACCGTACCCTTCTCCAGAGTGGCTGTTGGCAATTTACATCCCGCCCATCAGCGTAGCAAGGCTCCCATTTCTCCATGGCCTGTCCTGCATTTCTGGTTTTGACACTTTTCTCAGCATGGCCGTTTTGACCGATGGGAAGCGAGACTTCTTTGTAGCGCTGTTTTGCCTTTCCAGGTTGCTTGGTTGGCCAAAAAGGGCGTATGCGTTTTTTCCTGAATATATTCAGGAAAAAACGCATACGCCCTTTTTGGCCAAGGGCATCATTGTAAACGTTTTGCCGCTTTTCATGTGCTTTAAAGGCATTTCGGATCTACCTCATGAAATCTGTTTCCTGCAATTCTGCCTTGATTTCAAATCCTCTTCTTTGCCTTCCCTCAATATATTTGTGGACGAGAGTTATCATTTATAACTCTGCAGGTTTGTGAATTGCAGTGCCCTGAAGATCCATTTTCCAACTCGCTTTTTTGGGAGCTGGCCGCAAAAGCGCAGGATGGCTTCAGGCCCTGTTCTGGTTCTGGGGGGCAGGCTGAGCCTGTGGTTAATTCTTCTTCCTGATGGGAAAATAGAGTGACCTGTGTCTGTCCCAATACCAAGAGCTAGTCTCTCATTGATTCCCCGTCTTCCCGTTCATCCTCAGGACAAATTGCAACCTGTACGGAACAGGAGGTTAAAGGTGCTGATATTCCAAGTAGGGAGATTGTTAGTAAAGTGCCTGGAAAGGCGAACCCGAGCTCAAGGAGATGAGAAATGAGGTGCGTTTTAGAAACCTTTCCCCATCACACGGTGTACCATCTTCTGGGTCTCTCATGCATGTTTTCGATGTAGGAAGATGCCCTTGAACCTGGAGATTTGGGACCCATGGGATGGGTACCACACAGTATTACTTTAAAGGGTCTGTGTTTGCTTCCTCAACCTCACCAAACCTCTCAGCCCCAAGAGTGTCCACCCTTATGTTTCATCCAGCTGTGGGTCTAGATATGGTCAATCCGGGTTGCATCACAGCCCCTGAACGAATTGTGTAAGAATTTCTCTCTCTTTCTCTGTCTTTGTTTCATGGGTTTTTAAAAGTAATTTATTTTTATAATGGGGTTTAGCTGCTTTTCACTGCTGTGTTTATGCCGCTTTACACCCACTTGACACACTAACAGAGAGATTTCAATACATAGGTTTAAAGATTATTACTAGTCAGGTATATCCTTGTGTGGTGAATAGGGGGTGTTGAGTCCAGTTCTCTGAGCAAGGAGTAGGTCTTGTCTATTACATATTGGGTTTATGGAATGGTATCTCAGCTAATTTGAAACCCTTGTTTTATGTATCACCCCACCTCACCTTTCCTGTTAAGCAGCCATAGTGTGTTTTCTGCATGTGTGACTCTGTTCTGTTTTGTAATTCAGTTCAAGTGTAACGGTTTTTACTTTCCCTGTATTAGTGATATCTTATGAGAAGTGTCCTTTTCTGTGTGACTTATTTCACTTAGAATCGTCGTACCTAAATCCACTCATCATGCTGCTACTAGCCTTATGACATTGATTTCACGGCTGAGTGATATTCGATTGTACATAAGGACCACAACTTCTTTATCCATTTTTCTCTTTCCTGGGATATTTAAGGTGGAATGAAGTGGAGGTCCTTGGCAACAGAGCAGCCCTAAACTTTGGTGTGCTTGTGTCTTGCTGATTTTGAATTTTCCCAATTTATACCCCCATGCGTGGAAGTGCCCTATGCGCTCTAAGCTGTGTTTTTTAGATGTTTCAGGACACACCGTACCCTTCTCCAGAGTGGCTGTTGGCAATTTACATCCCGCCCATCAGCGTAGCAAGGCTCCCATTTCTCCATGGCCTGTCCTGCATTTCTGGTTTTGACACTTTTCTCAGCATGGCCCTTTTGACCGATGGGAAGCGAGACTTCTTTGTAGCGCTGTTTTGCCTTTCCAGGTTGCTTGGTTGGCCAAAAAGGGCGTATGCGTTTTTTCCTGAATATATTCAGGAAAAAACGCATACGCCCTTTTTGGCCAAGGGCATCATTGTCAACGTTTTGCCGCTTTTCATGTGCTTTAAAGGCATTTCGGATCTACCTCATGAAATCTGTTTCCTGCAATTCTGCCTTGATTTCAAATCCTCCTCTTTGCCTTCCCTCAATATATTTGTGGACGAGAGTTATCATTTATAACTTTGCAGGTTTGTGAATTGCAGTGCCCTGAAGCTCCATTTTACAAGTCGCTTTTTTGGGAGCTTGCCGCAAAAGCGCAGGATGGCTTCAGGCCCTGTTCTGGTTCTGGGGGGCAGGCTGAGCCTGTGGTTAATTCTTCTTCCTGATGGGAAAATATAGTGACCTGTGCCTCTCCCAATACCAATAGCTAGTCTCTCATTGATTCCCCGTCTTCCCGTTCATCCTCAGGACAAATTGCAACCTGTACGGAACAGGAGGTTAAAGGTGCTGATATTCCAAGTAGGGAGATTGCTAGTAAAGTGGCTGAATGGCGAACCCGAGCTCAAGGAGATGATAAATGAGGTGCGTTTTAGAAACCTTTCCCCATCACACGGTGTACCATCTTCTGGGTCTCTCATGCATGTTTTCGATTTAGGAAGATGCCCTTGAACCTGGAGATTTGGGACCCATGGGATGGGTACCACACAGTAATACTTTAAAGGGTCTGCGTTTGCTCCCCCAACCTCACCAAACCTCTCAGCCCCAAGAGTGTCCACCCTTATGTCTCATCCAGCTGTGGGTCTAGATATGGTCAATCCGGGTTGCATCACAGCCCCTGAACGAATTGTGTAAGAATTTCTCTCTCTTTCTCTGTCTTTGTTTCATGGGTTTTTAAAAGTAATTTATTTTTATAATTGGGTTTAGCTGCTTTTCACTGCTGTGTTTATGCCGCTTTACACCCCCTTGACACACTAACAGAGGGATTTCAATACATAGGTTTAAAGATTATTACTAGTCAGGTATATCCTTGTGTGGTGAATAGGGGGTGTTGAGTCCAGTTCTCTGAGCAAGGAGTAGGTCTTGTCTATTACATATTGGGTTTATGAGACGGTATCTCAGCTAATTTGAAACCCTTGTTTTATGTATCACCCCACCTCACCTTTCCTGTTAAGCAGCCATAGTGTGTTTTCTGCATGTGTGACTCTGTTCTGTTTTGTAATTCAGTTCAAGTGTAACGGTTTTACTTTCCCTGTATTAGTGATATCTTATGAGAAGTGTCCTTTTCTGTGTGACTTATTTCACTTAGAATCGTCGTACCTAAATCCACTCATCATGCTGCTACTAGCCTTATGAGATTGATTTCATGGCTGAGTGATATTCCATTGTACATAAGGACCATAACTTCTTTATCCCTTTTTCTCTTTCCTGGGATATTTAAGGTGGAATGAAGTGGAGGTCCTTGGCAACAGAGCAGCCCTAAACTTTGGTGTGCTTCTGTCTTGCTGATTTTTAATTTTCCCAATTTATACCCCCATGCGTGGAAGTGCCCTATGCGCTCTAAGCTGTGTTTTTTAGATGTTTCAGGACACACCGTACCCTTCTCCAGAGTGGCTGTTGGCAATTTACATCCCGACCATCAGCGTAGCAAGGCTCCCATTTCTCCATGGCCTGTCCTGCATTTCTGGTTTTGACACTTTTCTCAGCATGGCCCTTTTGACTGATGGGAAGTGAGACTTCTTTGTAGCGCTGATTTGCCTTTCCAGGTTGCTTGGTTGGCCAAAAAGGGCGTATGCGTTTTTTCCTGAATATATTCAGGAAAAAACGCATACGCCCTTTTTGGCCAAGGGCATCATTGTCAACGTTTTGCCGCATTTCATGTGCTTAAAAGGCATTTCGGATCTACCTCATGAAATCTGTTTCCTGCAATTCTGCCTTGATTTCAAATCCTCTTCTTTGCCTTCCCTCAATATATTTGTGGACGAGAGTTAACATATATAACTCTGCAGGTTTGTGAATTGCAGTGCCCTGAAGCTCGATTTTACAACTCGCTTTTTTGGGAGCTTGCCGCAAAAGCGCAGGATGGCTTCAGGCCCTGTTCTGGTTCTGGGGGGCAGGCTGAGCCTGTGGTTAATTCTTCTTCCTGATGGGAAAATATAGTTACCTGTGCCTGTCCCAATACCAAGAGCTAGTCTCTCATTGATTCCCCGTCTTCCCGTTCATCCTCAGGACAAATTGCAACCTGTACGGAACAGGAGGTTAAAGGTGCTGATACTCCAAGTAGGGAGATTGCTAGTAAAGTGGCTGGAATGGTGAACCCGAGCACAAGGAGATGAGAAATGAGGAGCGTTTTAGAAACCTTTCCCCATCACACGGTGTACCATCTTCTGGGTTTCTCATGCATGTTTTCGATGTAGGAAGATGCCCTTGAACCTGGAGATTTGGGACCCATGGGATGGGTAAACTCACTATTACTTTAAAGGGTCTGCGTTTGCTCACCCAACCTCACCAAACCTCTCAGCCCCAAGAGTGTCCACCCTTATGTCTCATCCAGCTGTGTGTCTAGATATGGTCAATCCAGGTTGCATCACAGCCCCTGAACGGATTGTGTAAGAATTTCTCTATCTTTCACTGACTTTGTTTCATGGGTTTTTAAAAGTAATTTATTTTTATATTGGGGTTTAGCTGCTTTTCACGGCTGTGTTTATGCCGCTTTACACCCACTTGACACACTAACAGAGAGATATCAATACATAGTTTTTAACATTATTACTAGTCAAATATATTCTTGTGCGGTGAATAGGGCGGGTTGAGTCCAGTTCTCTGAGCAAGGAGTCAGTCTTGTCTGTTACATATTGGGTTTATGGAACGGTATCTGAAGCTAATTTGAAACGCTTGTTTTATGTTTCACCCCACCACACCTTTCCCGTTAAGCAGCCATAATGTGTTTTCTGCATGTGTGACTCTGTTCTGTTTTGTAATGCAGTTAAAGTGTAACGGTTTTTACATTCCCACTATAAGTGATACCTTATGAGAAGTGTCCTTTTCTGTGTGACTTATTTCACTTAGAATTGTCGTACGTAAATCCACTCATCATGCTGCTACTAGCCTTATGACATTGATTTCATGGCTGAGTGATATTCCATTGTACATAAGGACCACCACTTCTTTATCCATTTTTCTCTTTCCTGGGATATTTAAGGTGGAATGAAGTGGAGGTCCTTGTCAACAGAAGAGCCCTAAACTTTGGGGTGCTTGTGTCTTGCTAATTTTTAATTTTCCCAATTTATACCCCCATGAGTGGAAGTGCCCTATGCGCTCTAAGCTGTGTTTTTTAGATGTTTCAGGACACACTGTACCCTTCTCCAGAGTGGCTGTTGGCAATTTACATCCCCCCCATCAGTGTAGCAAGGCTCCCATTTCTCCATGGCCTGTCCTGCATTTCTGGTTTTGACACTTTTTTCAGCATTGCCCTTTTCACCGATGGGAAGCGAGACTTCTTTGTAGCGCTGATTTGCCTTTCCAGGTTGCTTGGTTGGCCAAAAAGGGCGTAGGCGTTTTTTCCTGAATATATTCAGGAAAAAACGCCTACGCCCTTTTTGGTCAAGGGCATCATTGTCAACGTTTTGCCGCTTTTCAAGTGCTTTAAAGGCGATTCAAATCTACCTCCTGAAATCTGTTTCCTGCAATTCTGCCTTGATTTCAAATCCTCTTCTTTGCCTTCCCTCCATATATTTGTGGACGAGAGTTATCATTTATAACTCTGCAGGTTTGTGAAATGCAGTGCCCTGAAGCTCCATTTTACAAGTCGCGTTTTTGGGAGGTGGCCGCAAAAGCGCAGGATGGCTTCAGGCCCTGTTCTGGTTCCGGGGGGCAGGCTGAACCTGTGGTTAATTCTTCTTCCTGATGGGAAAATAGAGTGACCTGTGCCTTTCCCAACACCAATAGCTAGTCTCTCATTGGTTGCACGTTTTCCCGTTCATCCTCAGGACAAATTGCAACCTGTACGGAATAGGAGGTTAAAGGTGCTGATGCTCCAAGTAGGGAGATTGCTACTAAAGTGGCTGGAATGGCGAACCCGAGCACAAGGAGATTAGAAATGAGGTGCGTTTTAGAAACCTTTCCGCATCACACGGTGTACCATCTTCTGGGTTTCTCATGCATGTTTTCGATGTAGGAAGATGCCCTTGAACCTGGAGATTTGGGACCCATGGGATGGGTACCACTCACTATTACTTTAAAGGGTCTGCGTTTTCTCACCCAACCTCACCAAACCTCTCAGCCCCGAGAGTGTCCACCCTTATGTCTCATCCAGCTGTGGGTCTAGATATGGTCAATCCAGGTTGCATCACAGCCCTTGAACGGATTGTGTAAGAATTTCTCTCTCTTTCAATGTCTTTGTTTCATGGGTTTTTAAAAGTAATTTATTTTTATAATGGGGTTTAGCTGCTTTTCACTGCTGTGTTTATGCCACTTTACACTCACTTGACACACTAACAGAGAGATATCAAAACATAGGTTTTAGGATTACTACTAGTCAGATATATTCTTGTGCGGTAAATAGGGCATGCTGAGTCCAGTTTTCTCAGCAAGGAGTAGGTCTTGTCTATTACATATTGGGTTTATGGAACGGTATCTCAGCTTATTTGAAACCCTTGTTTTATGTATCACCCAACCTAACCTTTCCCATTAAGCAGCCATAGTGTGTTTTCTGCATGTGTGACTCTGTTCTGTTTTGTAATTCAGTTCAAGTGTAGCGGTTTTTACATTCCCTCTATAAGTGATAGCTTATGATAAGTGTCTTTTTCTGTGTGACTTATTTCACTTAGAATCGTCGTAACTAAATCCACTCATCATGCTGCTACTAGCGTTATGACATTGATTTCATGGCTGAGTGATATTCCATTGTACATAAGGACCACCACTTCTTTATCGATTTTTCTCTTTCCTGGGATATTTAAGGTGTAAGGAAGTGGAGGTTCTTGTCACCAGAGCAGCCCTAAACTTTGGGGTGCCTGTGTCTTGCTAATTTTTAGTTTTCCCAATTTATACGCCCATGAGTGGAAGTGCCCTGTGCTCCCTAAGCCGTGTTTTTTAGATGTTTCAGGACCCACCGTACACTTCTCCAGAGTGGCTGTTGGCAATTTACATCCCGCCCATCAGCGTAGCAAGGCTCCCATTTCTCCATGGCCTGTCCTGCATTTCTGGTTTTGACACTTTTTTCAGCGTAGCCCTTTTGACCGATGGGTAGCGAGACTTATTTGTAGTACTGATTTGCCTTTCCAGGTTGCTTGGTTGGCCAAAAAGGGCGTATGCGTTTTTTCCTGAATATATTCAGGAAAAAACGCATACGCCCTTTTTGGCCAAGGGCATCATTGTCAACGTTTTGCCGCTTTTCATGTGCTTTAAAGGCATTTTGGATCCACCTCATGAAAT
This sequence comes from Balaenoptera physalus, assembly GCF_965194825.1. Lineage (NCBI taxonomy): Eukaryota > Metazoa > Chordata > Mammalia > Artiodactyla > Balaenopteridae > Balaenoptera > Balaenoptera physalus. The sequence continues at coordinate 283,604 of NW_028126370.1, forward strand.
CTGTTTCCTGCAATTCTGCCTTGATTTCAAATCCTCCTCTTTGCCTTCCCTCAATATATTTGTGGACGAGAGTTATCATTTATAACTCTGCAGGTTTGTGAATTGCAGTGCCCTGAAGCTCCATTTTCCAACTCGCTTTTTTGGGAGCTTGCCGCAAAAGCGCAGGATGGCTTCAGGCCCTGTTCTGGTTCTGGGGGGCAGGCTGAGCCTGTGGTTAATTCTTCTTCCTGATGGGAAAATAGAGTGACCTGTATCTGTCCCAATACCAAGAGCTAGTCTCTCATTGATTCCCCGTCTTCCCGTTCATCCTCAGGACAAATTGCAACCTGTACGGAACAGGAGGTTAAAGGTGCTGATATTCCAAGTAGGGAGATTGCTAGTAAAGTGGTTGGAAAGGCGAACCCGAGCTCAAGGAGATGAGAAATGAGGTGCGTTTTAGAAACCTTTCCCCATCACACGGTGTACCATCTTCTGGGTCTCTCATGCATGTTTTCGATGTAGGAAGATGCCCTTGAACCTGGAGATTTGGGACCCATGGGATGGGTACCACACAGTATTACTTTAAAGGGTCTGTGTTTGCTTCCTCAACCTCACCAAACCTCTCAGCCCCAAGAGTGTCCACCCTTATGTCTCATCCAGCTGTGGGTCTAGATATGGTCAATCCGGGTTGCATCACAGCCCCTGAACGAATTGTGTAAGAATTTCTCTCTCTTTCTCTGTCTTTGTTTCAAGGGTTTTTAAAAGTAATTTATTTTTATAATGGGGTTTAGCTGCTTTTCACTGCTGTGTTTATGCCGCTTTACACCCACTTGACACACTAACAGAGAGATTTCAATACATAGGTTTTAAGATTACTACTAGTCAGGTATACCCTTGTGTGGTGAATAGGGGGTGTTGAATCCAGTTCTCTGAGCAAGGAGTAGGTCTTGTCTATTACATATTGGGTTTATGGAATGGTATCTCAGCTAATTTGAAACCCTTGTTTTATGTATCACCCCACCTCACCTTTCCTGTTAAGCAGCCATAGTGTGTTTTCTGCATGTGTGACTCTGTTCTGTTTTGTAATTCAGTTCAAGTGTAACGGTTTTTACTTTCCCTGTATTAGTGATATCTTATGAGAAGTGTCCTTTTCTGTGTGACTTATTTCACTTAGAATCGTTGTACCTAAATCCACTCATCATGCTGCTACTAGCCTTATGAGATTGATTTCATGGCTGAGTGATATTCCATTGTACATAAGGACCATAACTTCTTTATCCCTTTTTCTCTTTCCTGGGATATTTAAGGTGGAATGAAGTGGAGGTCCTTGGCAACAGAGCAGCCCTAAACTTTGGTGTGCTTCTGTCTTGCTGATTTTTAATTTTCCCAATTTATACCCCCATGCGTGGAAGTGCCCTATGCGCTCTAAGCTGTGTTTTTTAGATGTTTCAGGACACACCGTACCCTTCTCCAGAGTGGCTGTTGGCAATTTACATCCCGCCCATCAGCGTAGCAAGGCTCCCATTTCTCCATGGCCTGTCCTGCATTTCTGGTTTTGACACTTTTCTCAGCATGGCCCTTTTGACCGATGGGAAGCGAGACTTCTTTGTAGCGCTGATTTGCCTTTCCAGGTTGCTTGGTTGGCCAAAAAGGGCGTATGCGTTTTTTCCTGAATATATTCAGGAAAAAACGCATACGCCCTTTTTGGCCAAGGGCATCATTGTCAACGTTTTGCCGCTTTTCATGTGCTTAAAAGGAATTTCGGATCTACCTCATGAAATCTGTTTCCTGCAATTCTGCCTTGATTTCAAATCCTCTTCTTTGCCTTCCCTCAATATATTTGTGGACGAGAGTTATCATATATAACCCTGCAGGTTTGTGAATTGCAGTGCCCTGAAGCTCGATTTTACAACTCGCTTTCTTGGGAGCTTGCCGCAAAAGCGCAGGATGGCTTCAGGCCCTGTTCTGGTTCTGGGGGGCAGGCTGAGCCTGTGGTTAATTCTTCTTCCTGATGGGAAAATATAGTGACCTGTGCCTGTCTCAATACCAAGAGCTAGTCTCTCATTGATTCCCCGTCTTCCCGTTCATCCTCAGGACAAATTGCAACCTGTACGGAACAGGAGGTTAAAGGTGCTGATATTCCAAGTAGGGAGATTGCTAGTAAAGTGGCTGAATGGCGAACCCGAGCTCAAGGAGATGATAAATGAGTTGCGTTTTAGAAACCTTTCCCCATCACACGGTGTACCATCTTCTGGGTCTCTCATGCATGTTTTCGATGTAGGAAGATGCCCTTGAACCTGGAGATTTGGGACCCATGGGATGGGTACCACACAGTATTACTTTAAAGGGTCTGTGTTTGCTTCCTCAACCTCACCAAACCTCTCAGCCCCAAGAGTGTCCACCCTTATGTTTCATCCAGCTGTGGGTCTAGATATGGTCAATCCGGGTTGCATCACAGCCCCTGAACGAATTGTGTAAGAATTTCTCTCTCTTTCTCTGTCTTTGTTTCATGGGTTTTTAAAAGTAATTTATTTTTATAATGGGGTTTAGCTGCTTTTCACTGCTGTGTTTATGCCGCTTTACACCCACTTGACACACTAACAGAGAGATTTCAATACATAGGTTTAAAGATTATTACTAGTCAGGTATATCCTTGTGTGGTGAATAGGGGGTGTTGAGTCCAGTTCTCTGAGCAAGGAGTAGGTCTTGTCTATTACATATTGGGTTTATGGAATGGTATCTCAGCTAATTTGAAACCCTTGTTTTATGTATCACTCCACCTCACCTTTCCTGTTAAGCAGCCATAGTGTGTTTTCTGCATGTGTGACTCTGTTCTGTTTTGTAATTCAGTTCAAGTGTAACGGTTTTTACTTTCCCTGTATTAGTGATATCTTATGAGAAGTGTCCTTTTCTGTGTGACTTATTTCACTTAGAATCGTCGTACCTAAATCCACTCATCATGCTGCTACTAGCCTTATGACATTGATTTCACGGCTGAGTGATATTCGATTGTACATAAGGACCACAACTTCTTTATCCATTTTTCTCTTTCCTGGGATATTTAAGGTGGAATGAAGTGGAGGTCCTTGGCAACAGAGCAGCCCTAAACTTTGGTGTGCTTGTGTCTTGCTGATTTTGAATTTTCCCAATTTATACCCCCATGCGTGGAAGTGCCCTATGCGCTCTAAGCTGTGTTTTTTAGATGTTTCAGGACACACCGTACCCTTCTCCAGAGTGGCTGTTGGCAATTTACATCCCGCCCATCAGCGTAGCAAGGCTCCCATTTCTCCATGGCCTGTCCTGCATTTCTGGTTTTGACACTTTTCTCAGCATGGCCCTTTTGACCGATGGGAAGCGAGACTTCTTTGTAGCGCTGTTTTGCCTTTCCAGGTTGCTTGGTTGGCCAAAAAGGGCGTATGCGTTTTTTCCTGAATATATTCAGGAAAAAACGCATACGCCCTTTTTGGCCAAGGGCATCATTGTCAACGTTTTGCCGCTTTTCATGTGCTTTAAAGGCATTTCGGATCTACCTCATGAAATCTGTTTCCTGCAATTCTGCCTTGATTTCAAATCCTCCTCTTTGCCTTCCCTCAATATATTTGTGGACGAGAGTTATCATTTATAACTTTGCAGGTTTGTGAATTGCAGTGCCCTGAAGCTCCATTTTACAAGTCGCTTTTTTGGGAGCTTGCCGCAAAAGCGCAGGATGGCTTCAGGCCCTGTTCTGGTTCTGGGGGGCAGGCTGAGCCTGTGGTTAATTCTTCTTCCTGATGGGAAAATATAGTGACCTGTGCCTCTCCCAATACCAATAGCTAGTCTCTCATTGATTCCCCGTCTTCCCGTTCATCCTCAGGACAAATTGCAACCTGTACGGAACAGGAGGTTAAAGGTGCTGATATTCCAAGTAGGGAGATTGCTAGTAAAGTGGCTGAATGGCGAACCCGAGCTCAAGGAGATGATAAATGAGGTGCGTTTTAGAAACCTTTCCCCATCACACGGTGTACCATCTTCTGGGTCTCTCATGCATGTTTTCGATTTAGGAAGATGCCCTTGAACCTGGAGATTTGGGACCCATGGGATGGGTACCACACAGTAATACTTTAAAGGGTCTGCGTTTGCTCCCCCAACCTCACCAAACCTCTCAGCCCCAAGAGTGTCCACCCTTATGTCTCATCCAGCTGTGGGTCTAGATATGGTCAATCCGGGTTGCATCACAGCCCCTGAACGAATTGTGTAAGAATTTCTCTCTCTTTCTCTGTCTTTGTTTCATGGGTTTTTAAAAGTAATTTATTTTTATAATTGGGTTTAGCTGCTTTTCACTGCTGTGTTTATGCCGCTTTACACCCCCTTGACACACTAACAGAGGGATTTCAATACATAGGTTTAAAGATTATTACTAGTCAGGTATATCCTTGTGTGGTGAATAGGGGGTGTTGAGTCCAGTTCTCTGAGCAAGGAGTAGGTCTTGTCTATTACATATTGGGTTTATGAGACGGTATCTCAGCTAATTTGAAACCCTTGTTTTATGTATCACCCCACCTCACCTTTCCTGTTAAGCAGCCATAGTGTGTTTTCTGCATGTGTGACTCTGTTCTGTTTTGTAATTCAGTTCAAGTGTAACGGTTTTACTTTCCCTGTATTAGTGATATCTTATGAGAAGTGTCCTTTTCTGTGTGACTTATTTCACTTAGAATCGTCGTACCTAAATCCACTCATCATGCTGCTACTAGCCTTATGAGATTGATTTCATGGCTGAGTGATATTCCATTGTACATAAGGACCATAACTTCTTTATCCCTTTTTCTCTTTCCTGGGATATTTAAGGTGGAATGAAGTGGAGGTCCTTGGCAACAGAGCAGCCCTAAACTTTGGTGTGCTTCTGTCTTGCTGATTTTTAATTTTCCCAATTTATACCCCCATGCGTGGAAGTGCCCTATGCGCTCTAAGCTGTGTTTTTTAGATGTTTCAGGACACACCGTACCCTTCTCCAGAGTGGCTGTTGGCAATTTACATCCCGACCATCAGCGTAGCAAGGCTCCCATTTCTCCATGGCCTGTCCTGCATTTCTGGTTTTGACACTTTTCTCAGCATGGCCCTTTTGACTGATGGGAAGTGAGACTTCTTTGTAGCGCTGATTTGCCTTTCCAGGTTGCTTGGTTGGCCAAAAAGGGCGTATGCGTTTTTTCCTGAATATATTCAGGAAAAAACGCATACGCCCTTTTTGGCCAAGGGCATCATTGTCAACGTTTTGCCGCATTTCATGTGCTTAAAAGGCATTTCGGATCTACCTCATGAAATCTGTTTCCTGCAATTCTGCCTTGATTTCAAATCCTCTTCTTTGCCTTCCCTCAATATATTTGTGGACGAGAGTTAACATATATAACTCTGCAGGTTTGTGAATTGCAGTGCCCTGAAGCTCGATTTTACAACTCGCTTTTTTGGGAGCTTGCCGCAAAAGCGCAGGATGGCTTCAGGCCCTGTTCTGGTTCTGGGGGGCAGGCTGAGCCTGTGGTTAATTCTTCTTCCTGATGGGAAAATATAGTTACCTGTGCCTGTCCCAATACCAAGAGCTAGTCTCTCATTGATTCCCCGTCTTCCCGTTCATCCTCAGGACAAATTGCAACCTGTACGGAACAGGAGGTTAAAGGTGCTGATACTCCAAGTAGGGAGATTGCTAGTAAAGTGGCTGGAATGGTGAACCCGAGCACAAGGAGATGAGAAATGAGGAGCGTTTTAGAAACCTTTCCCCATCACACGGTGTACCATCTTCTGGGTTTCTCATGCATGTTTTCGATGTAGGAAGATGCCCTTGAACCTGGAGATTTGGGACCCATGGGATGGGTAAACTCACTATTACTTTAAAGGGTCTGCGTTTGCTCACCCAACCTCACCAAACCTCTCAGCCCCAAGAGTGTCCACCCTTATGTCTCATCCAGCTGTGTGTCTAGATATGGTCAATCCAGGTTGCATCACAGCCCCTGAACGGATTGTGTAAGAATTTCTCTATCTTTCACTGACTTTGTTTCATGGGTTTTTAAAAGTAATTTATTTTTATATTGGGGTTTAGCTGCTTTTCACGGCTGTGTTTATGCCGCTTTACACCCACTTGACACACTAACAGAGAGATATCAATACATAGTTTTTAACATTATTACTAGTCAAATATATTCTTGTGCGGTGAATAGGGCGGGTTGAGTCCAGTTCTCTGAGCAAGGAGTCAGTCTTGTCTGTTACATATTGGGTTTATGGAACGGTATCTGAAGCTAATTTGAAACGCTTGTTTTATGTTTCACCCCACCACACCTTTCCCGTTAAGCAGCCATAATGTGTTTTCTGCATGTGTGACTCTGTTCTGTTTTGTAATGCAGTTAAAGTGTAACGGTTTTTACATTCCCACTATAAGTGATACCTTATGAGAAGTGTCCTTTTCTGTGTGACTTATTTCACTTAGAATTGTCGTACGTAAATCCACTCATCATGCTGCTACTAGCCTTATGACATTGATTTCATGGCTGAGTGATATTCCATTGTACATAAGGACCACCACTTCTTTATCCATTTTTCTCTTTCCTGGGATATTTAAGGTGGAATGAAGTGGAGGTCCTTGTCAACAGAAGAGCCCTAAACTTTGGGGTGCTTGTGTCTTGCTAATTTTTAATTTTCCCAATTTATACCCCCATGAGTGGAAGTGCCCTATGCGCTCTAAGCTGTGTTTTTTAGATGTTTCAGGACACACTGTACCCTTCTCCAGAGTGGCTGTTGGCAATTTACATCCCCCCCATCAGTGTAGCAAGGCTCCCATTTCTCCATGGCCTGTCCTGCATTTCTGGTTTTGACACTTTTTTCAGCATTGCCCTTTTCACCGATGGGAAGCGAGACTTCTTTGTAGCGCTGATTTGCCTTTCCAGGTTGCTTGGTTGGCCAAAAAGGGCGTAGGCGTTTTTTCCTGAATATATTCAGGAAAAAACGCCTACGCCCTTTTTGGTCAAGGGCATCATTGTCAACGTTTTGCCGCTTTTCAAGTGCTTTAAAGGCGATTCAAATCTACCTCCTGAAATCTGTTTCCTGCAATTCTGCCTTGATTTCAAATCCTCTTCTTTGCCTTCCCTCCATATATTTGTGGACGAGAGTTATCATTTATAACTCTGCAGGTTTGTGAAATGCAGTGCCCTGAAGCTCCATTTTACAAGTCGCGTTTTTGGGAGGTGGCCGCAAAAGCGCAGGATGGCTTCAGGCCCTGTTCTGGTTCCGGGGGGCAGGCTGAACCTGTGGTTAATTCTTCTTCCTGATGGGAAAATAGAGTGACCTGTGCCTTTCCCAACACCAATAGCTAGTCTCTCATTGGTTGCACGTTTTCCCGTTCATCCTCAGGACAAATTGCAACCTGTACGGAATAGGAGGTTAAAGGTGCTGATGCTCCAAGTAGGGAGATTGCTACTAAAGTGGCTGGAATGGCGAACCCGAGCACAAGGAGATTAGAAATGAGGTGCGTTTTAGAAACCTTTCCGCATCACACGGTGTACCATCTTCTGGGTTTCTCATGCATGTTTTCGATGTAGGAAGATGCCCTTGAACCTGGAGATTTGGGACCCATGGGATGGGTACCACTCACTATTACTTTAAAGGGTCTGCGTTTTCTCACCCAACCTCACCAAACCTCTCAGCCCCGAGAGTGTCCACCCTTATGTCTCATCCAGCTGTGGGTCTAGATATGGTCAATCCAGGTTGCATCACAGCCCCTGAACGGATTGTGTAAGAATTTCTCTCTCTTTCAATGTCTTTGTTTCATGGGTTTTTAAAAGTAATTTATTTTTATAATGGGGTTTAGCTGCTTTTCACTGCTGTGTTTATGCCACTTTACACTCACTTGACACACTAACAGAGAGATATCAAAACATAGGTTTTAGGATTACTACTAGTCAGATATATTCTTGTGCGGTAAATAGGGCATGCTGAGTCCAGTTTTCTCAGCAAGGAGTAGGTCTTGTCTATTACATATTGGGTTTATGGAACGGTATCTCAGCTTATTTGAAACCCTTGTTTTATGTATCACCCAACCTAACCTTTCCCATTAAGCAGCCATAGTGTGTTTTCTGCATGTGTGACTCTGTTCTGTTTTGTAATTCAGTTCAAGTGTAGCGGTTTTTACATTCCCTCTATAAGTGATAGCTTATGATAAGTGTCTTTTTCTGTGTGACTTATTTCACTTAGAATCGTCGTAACTAAATCCACTCATCATGCTGCTACTAGCGTTATGACATTGATTTCATGGCTGAGTGATATTCCATTGTACATAAGGACCACCACTTCTTTATCGATTTTTCTCTTTCCTGGGATATTTAAGGTGTAAGGAAGTGGAGGTTCTTGTCACCAGAGCAGCCCTAAACTTTGGGGTGCCTGTGTCTTGCTAATTTTTAGTTTTCCCAATTTATACGCCCATGAGTGGAAGTGCCCTGTGCTCCCTAAGCCGTGTTTTTTAGATGTTTCAGGACCCACCGTACACTTCTCCAGAGTGGCTGTTGGCAATTTACATCCCGCCCATCAGCGTAGCAAGGCTCCCATTTCTCCATGGCCTGTCCTGCATTTCTGGTTTTGACACTTTTTTCAGCGTAGCCCTTTTGACCGATGGGTAGCGAGACTTATTTGTAGTACTGATTTGCCTTTCCAGGTTGCTTGGTTGGCCAAAAAGGGCGTATGCGTTTTTTCCTGAATATATTCAGGAAAAAACGCATACGCCCTTTTTGGCCAAGGGCATCATTGTCAACGTTTTGCCGCTTTTCATGTGCTTTAAAGGCATTTTGGATCCACCTCATGAAATCTGTTTCCTGCAATTCTGCCTTGATTTCAAATCCTCCTCTTTGCCTTCCCTCAATATATTTGTGGACGAGAGTTATCATTTATAACTCTGCAGGTTTGTGAATTGCAGTGCCCTGAAGCTCCATTTTCCAACTCGCTTTTTTGGGAGCTTGCCGCAAAAGCGCAGGATGGCTTCAGGCCCTGTTCTGGTTCTGGGGGGCAGGCTGAGCCTGTGGTTAATTCTTCTTCCTGATGGGAAAATAGAGTGACCTGTATCTGTCCCAATACCAAGAGCTAGTCTCTCATTGATTCCCCGTCTTCCCGTTCATCCTCAGGACAAATTGCAACCTGTACGGAACAGGAGGTTAAAGGTGCTGATATTCCAAGTAGGGAGATTGCTAGTAAAGTGGTTGGAAAGGCGAACCCGAGCTCAAGGAGATGAGAAATGAGGTGCGTTTTAGAAACCTTTCCCCATCACACGGTGTACCATCTTCTGGGTCTCTCATGCATGTTTTCGATGTAGGAAGATGCCCTTGAACCTGGAGATTTGGGACCCATGGGATGGGTACCACACAGTATTACTTTAAAGGGTCTGTGTTTGCTTCCTCAACCTCACCAAACCTCTCAGCCCCAAGAGTGTCCACCCTTATGTCTCATCCAGCTGTGGGTCTAGATATGGTCAATCCGGGTTGCATCACAGCCCCTGAACGAATTGTGTAAGAATTTCTCTCTCTTTCTCTGTCTTTGTTTCAAGGGTTTTTAAAAGTAATTTATTTTTATAATGGGGTTTAGCTGCTTTTCACTGCTGTGTTTATGCCGCTTTACACCCACTTGACACACTAACAGAGAGATTTCAATACATAGGTTTTAAGATTACTACTAGTCAGGTATACCCTTGTGTGGTGAATAGGGGGTGTTGAATCCAGTTCTCTGAGCAAGGAGTAGGTCTTGTCTATTACATATTGGGTTTATGGAATGGTATCTCAGCTAATTTGAAACCCTTGTTTTATGTATCACCCCACCTCACCTTTCCTGTTAAGCAGCCATAGTGTGTTTTCTGCATGTGTGACTCTGTTCTGTTTTGTAATTCAGTTCAAGTGTAACGGTTTTTACTTTCCCTGTATTAGTGATATCTTATGAGAAGTGTCCTTTTCTGTGTGACTTATTTCACTTAGAATCGTTGTACCTAAATCCACTCATCATGCTGCTACTAGCCTTATGAGATTGATTTCATGGCTGAGTGATATTCCATTGTACATAAGGACCATAACTTCTTTATCCCTTTTTCTCTTTCCTGGGATATTTAAGGTGGAATGAAGTGGAGGTCCTTGGCAACAGAGCAGCCCTAAACTTTGGTGTGCTTCTGTCTTGCTGATTTTTAATTTTCCCAATTTATACCCCCATGCGTGGAAGTGCCCTATGCGCTCTAAGCTGTGTTTTTTAGATGTTTCAGGACACACCGTACCCTTCTCCAGAGTGGCTGTTGGCAATTTACATCCCGCCCATCAGCGTAGCAAGGCTCCCATTTCTCCATGGCCTGTCCTGCATTTCTGGTTTTGACACTTTTCTCAGCATGGCCCTTTTGACCGATGGGAAGCGAGACTTCTTTGTAGCGCTGATTTGCCTTTCCAGGTTGCTTGGTTGGCCAAAAAGGGCGTATGCGTTTTTTCCTGAATATATTCAGGAAAAAACGCATACGCCCTTTTTGGCCAAGGGCATCATTGTCAACGTTTTGCCGCTTTTCATGTGCTTAAAAGGAATTTCGGATCTACCTCATGAAATCTGTTTCCTGCAATTCTGCCTTGATTTCAAATCCTCTTCTTTGCCTTCCCTCAATATATTTGTGGACGAGAGTTATCATATATAACCCTGCAGGTTTGTGAATTGCAGTGCCCTGAAGCTCGATTTTACAACTCGCTTTCTTGGGAGCTTGCCGCAAAAGCGCAGGATGGCTTCAGGCCCTGTTCTGGTTCTGGGGGGCAGGCTGAGCCTGTGGTTAATTCTTCTTCCTGATGGGAAAATATAGTGACCTGTGCCTGTCTCAATACCAAGAGCTAGTCTCTCATTGATTCCCCGTCTTCCCGTTCATCCTCAGGACAAATTGCAACCTGTACGGAACAGGAGGTTAAAGGTGCTGATATTCCAAGTAGGGAGATTGCTAGTAAAGTGGCTGAATGGCGAACCCGAGCTCAAGGAGATGATAAATGAGTTGCGTTTTAGAAACCTTTCCCCATCACACGGTGTACCATCTTCTGGGTCTCTCATGCATGTTTTCGATTTAGGAAGATGCCCTTGAACCTGGAGATTTGGGACCCATGGGATGGGTAAACTCACTATTACTTTAAAGGGTCTGCGTTTGCTCACCCAACCTCACAAAACCTCTCAGCCCCAAGAGTGTCCACCCTTATGTCTCATCCAGCTGTGTGTCTAGATATGGTCAATCCAGGTTGCATCACAGCCCCTGAACGGATTGTGTAAGAATTTCTCTATCTTTCACTGACTTTGTTTCATGGGTTTTTAAAAGTAATTTATTTTTATATTGGGGTTTAGCTGCTTTTCACGGCTGTGTTTATGCCGCTTTACACCCACTTGACACACTAACAGAGAGATATCAATACATAGTTTTTAACATTATTACTAGTCAAATATATTCTTGTGCGGTGAATAGGGCGGGTTGAGTCCAGTTCTCTGAGCAAGGAGTCAGTCTTGTCTGTTACATATTGGGTTTATGGAACGGTATCTGAAGCTAATTTGAAACGCTTGTTTTATGTTTCACCCCACCACACCTTTCCCGTTAAGCAGCCATAGTGTGTTTTCTGCATGTGTAACTCTGTTCTGTTTTGTAATGCAGTTAAAGTGTAACGGTTTTTACATTCCCACTATAAGTGATACCTTTTGAGAAGTGTCCTTTTCTGTGTGACTTATTTCACTTAGAATTGTCGTACCTAAATCCACTCATCATGCTGCTACTAGCCTTATGACATTGATTTCATGGCTGGGTGATATTCCATTGTACATAAGGACCACCACTTCTTTATCCATTTTTCTCTTTCCTGGGATATTTAAGGTGGAATGAAGTGGAGGTCCTTGGCAACAGAAGAGCCCTAAACTTTGGGGTGCTTGTGTCTTGCTAATTTTTAATTTTCCCAATTTATACCCCCATGAGTGGAAGTGCCCTATGCGCTCTAAGCTGTGTTTTTTAGATGTTTCAGGACACACTGTACCCTTCTCCAGAGTGGCTGTTGGCAATTTACATCCCCCCCATCAGTGTAGCAAGGCTCCCATTTCTCCATGGCCTGTCCTGCATTTCTGGTTTTGACACTTTTTTCAGCATTGCCCTTTTCACCGATGGGAAGCGAGACTTCTTTGTAGCGCTGATTTGCCTTTCCAGGTTGCTTGGTTGGCCAAAAAGGGCGTAGGCGTTTTTTCCTGAATATATTCAGGAAAAAACGCCTACGCCCTTTTTGGTCAAGGGCATCATTGTCAACGTTTTGCCGCTTTTCAAGTGCTTTAAAGGCGATTCAAATCTACCTCCTGAAATCTGTTTCCTGCAATTCTGCCTTGATTTCAAATCCTCTTCTTTGCCTTCCCTCCATATATTTGTGGACGAGAGTTATCATTTATAACTCTGCAGGTTTGTGAAATGCAGTGCCCTGAAGCTCCATTTTACAAGTCGCGTTTTTGGGAGGTGGCCGCAAAAGCGCAGGATGGCTTCAGGCCCTGTTCTGGTTCCGGGGGGCAGGCTGAACCTGTGGTTAATTCTTCTTCCTGATGGGAAAATAGAGTGACCTGTGCCTTTCCCAACACCAATAGCTAGTCTCTCATTGGTTGCACGTTTTCCCGTTCATCCTCAGGACAAATTGCAACCTGTACGGAATAGGAGGTTAAAGGTGCTGATGCTCCAAGTAGGGAGATTGCTACTAAAGTGGCTGGAATGGCGAACCCGAGCACAAGGAGATTAGAAATGAGGTGCGTTTTAGAAACCTTTCCCCATCACACGGTGTACCATCTTCTGGGTTTCTCATGCATGTTTTCGATGTAGGAAGATGCCCTTGAACCTGGAGATTTGGGACCCATGGGATGGGTACCACTCACTATTACTTTAAAGGGTCTGCGTTTTCTCACCCAACCTCACCAAACCTCTCAGCCCCGAGAGTGTCCACCCTTATGTCTCATCCAGCTGTGGGTCTAGATATGGTCAATCCAGGTTGCATCACAGCCCCTGAACGGATTGTGTAAGAATTTCTCTCTCTTTCAATGTCTTTGTTTCATGGGTTTTTAAAAGTAATTTATTTTTATAATGGGGTTTAGCTGCTTTTCACTGCTGTGTTTATGCCACTTTACACTCACTTGACACACTAACAGAGAGATATCAAAACATAGGTTTTAGGATTACTACTAGTCAGATATATTCTTGTGCGGTAAATAGGGCGTGCTGAGTCCAGTTGTCTCAGCAAGGAGTAGGTCTTGTCTATTACATATTGGGTTTATGGAACGGTATCTCAGCTTATTTGAAACCCTTGTTTTATGTATCACCCAACCTAACCTTTCCCATTAAGCAGCCATAGTGTGTTTTCTGCATGTGTGACTCTGTTCTGTTTTGTAATTCAGTTCAAGTGTAGCGGTTTTTACATTCCCTCTATAAGTGATAGCTTATGATAAGTGTCTTTTTCTGTGTGACTTATTTCACTTAGAATCGTCGTAACTAAATCCACTCATCATGCTGCTACTAGCGTTATGACATTGATTTCATGGCTGAGTGATATTCCATTGTACATAAGGACCACCACTTCTTTATCGATTTTTCTCTTTCCTGGGATATTTAAGGTGTAAGGAAGTGGAGGTTCTTGTCACCAGAGCAGCCCTAAACTTTGGGGTGCCTGTGTCTTGCTAATTTTTAGTTTTCCCAATTTATACGCCCATGAGTGGAAGTGCCCTCTGCTCCCTAAGCCGTGTTTTTTAGATGTTTCAGGACCCACCGTACACTTCTCCAGAGTGGCTGTTGGCAATTTACATCCCGCCCATCAGCGTAGCAAGGCTCCCATTTCTCCATGGCCTGTCCTGCATTTCTGGTTTTGACACTTTTTTCAGCGTAGCCCTTTTGACCGATGGGTAGCGAGACTTATTTGTAGCACTGATTTGCCTTTCCAGGTTGCTTGGTTGGCCAAAAAGGGCGTATGCGTTTTTTCCTGAATATATTCAGGAAAAAACGCATACGCCCTTTTTGGCCAAGGGCATCATTGTCAACGTTTTGCCGCTTTTCATGTGCTTTAAAGGCATTTTGGATCCACCTCATGAAATCTGTTTCCTGCAATTCTGCCTTGATTTCAAATCCTCCTCTTTGCCTTCCCTCAATATATTTGTGGACGAGAGTTATCATTTATAACTCTGCAGGTTTGTGAATTGCAGTGCCCTGAAGCTCCATTTTCCAACTCGCTTTTTTGGGAGCTTGCCGCAAAAGCGCAGGATGGATTCAGGCCCTGTTCTGGTTCTGGGGGGCAGGCTGAGCCTGTGGTTAATTCTTCTTCCTGATGGGAAAATAGAGTGACCTGTGTCTGTCCCAATACCAAGAGCTAGTCTCTCATTGATTCCCCGTCTTCCCGTTCATCCTCAGGACAAATTGCAACCTGTACGGAACAGGAGGTTAAAGGTGCTGATATTCCAAGTAGGGAGATTGCTAGTAAAGTGGTTGGAAAGGCGAACCCGAGCTCAAGGAGATGAGAAATGAGGTGCGTTTTAGAAACCTTTCCCCATCACACGGTGTACCATCTTCTGGGTCTCTCATGCATGTTTTCGATGTAGGAAGATGCCCTTGAACCTGGAGATTTGGGACCCATGGGATGGGTACCACACAGTATTACTTTAAAGGGTCTGTGTTTGCTTCCTCAACCTCACCAAACCTCTCAGCCCCAAGAGTGTCCACCCTTATGTCTCATCCAGCTGTGGGTCTAGATATGGTCAATCCGGGTTGCATCACAGCCCCTGAACGAATTGTGTAAGAATTTCTCTCTCTTTCTCTGTCTTTGTTTCAAGGGTTTTTAAAAGTAATTTATTTTTATAATGGGGTTTAGCTGCTTTTCACTGCTGTGTTTATGCCGCTTTACACCCACTTGACACACTAACAGAGAGATTTCAATACATAGGTTTTAAGATTACTACTAGTCAGGTATACCCTTGTGTGGTGAATAGGGGGTGTTGAATCCAGTTCTCTGAGCAAGGAGTAGGTCTTGTCTATTACATATTGGGTTTATGGAATGGTATCTCAGCTAATTTGAAACCCTTGTTTTATGTATCACCCCACCTCACCTTTCCTGTTAAGCAGCCATAATGTGTTTTCTGCATGTGTGACTCTGTTCTGTTTTGTAATTCAGTTCAAGTGTAACGGTTTTTACTTTCCCTGTATTAGTGATATCTTATGAGAAGTGTCCTTTTCTGTGTGACTTATTTCACTTAGAATCGTTGTACCTAAATCCACTCATCATGCTGCTACTAGCCTTATGAGATTGATTTCATGGCTGAGTGATATTCCATTGTACATAAGGACCATAACTTCTTTATCCCTTTTTCTCTTTCCTGGGATATTTAAGGTGGAATGAAGTGGAGGTCCTTGGCAACAGAGCAGCCCTAAACTTTGGTGTGCTTCTGTCTTGCTGATTTTTAATTTTCCCAATTTATACCCCCATGCGTGGAAGTGCCCTATGCGCTCTAAGCTGTGTTTTTTAGATGTTTCAGGACACACCGTACCCTTCTCCAGAGTGGCTGTTGGCAATTTACATCCCGCCCATCAGTGTAGCAAGGCTCCCATTTCTCCATGGCCTGTCCTGCATTTCTGGTTTTGACACTTTTCTCAGCATGGCCCTTTTGACCGATGGGAAGCGAGACTTCTTTGTAGCGCTGATTTGCCTTTCCAGGTTGCTTGGTTGGCCAAAAAGGGCGTATGCGTTTTTTCCTGAATATATTCAGGAAAAAACGCATACGCCCTTTTTGGCCAAGGGCATCATTGTCAACGTTTTGCCGCTTTTCATGTGCTTAAAAGGAATTTCGGATCTACCTCATGAAATCTGTTTCCTGCAATTCTGCCTTGATTTCAAATCCTCTTCTTTGCCTTCCCTCAATATATTTGTGGACGAGAGTTATCATATATAACCCTGCAGGTTTGTGAATTGCAGTGCCCTGAAGCTCGATTTTACAACTCGCTTTCTTGGGAGCTTGCCGCAAAAGCGCAGGATGGCTTCAGGCCCTGTTCTGGTTCTGGGGGGCAGGCTGAGCCTGTGGTTAATTCTTCTTCCTGATGGGAAAATATAGTGACCTGTGCCTGTCCCAATACCAAGAGCTAGTCTCTCATTGATTCCCCGTCTTCCCGTTCATCCTCAGGACAAATTGCAACCTGTACGGAACAGGAGGTTAAAGGTGCTGATATTCCAAGTAGGGAGATTGCTAGTAAAGTGGCTGAATGGCGAACCCGAGCTCAAGGAGATGATAAATGAGTTGCGTTTTAGAAACCTTTCCCCATCACACGGTGTACCATCTTCTGGGTCTCTCATGCATGTTTTCGATTTAGGAAGATGCCCTTGAACCTGGAGATTTGGGACCCATGGGATGGGTAAACTCACTATTACTTTAAAGGGTCTGCGTTTGCTCACCCAACCTCACCAAACCTCTCAGCCCCAAGAGTGTCCACCCTTATGTCTCATCCAGCTGTGTGTCTAGACATGGTCAATCCAGGTTGCATCACAGCCCCTGAACGGATTGTGTAAGAATTTCTCTATCTTTCACTGACGTTGTTTCATGGGTTTTTAAAAGTAATTTATTTTTATATTGGGGTTTAGCTGCTTTTCACGGCTGTGTTTATGCCGCTTTACACCCACTTGACACACTAACAGAGAGATATCAATACATAGTTTTTAACATTATTACTAGTCAAATATATTCTTGTGCGGTGAATAGGGCGGGTTGAGTCCAGTTCTCTGAGCAAGGAGTCAGTCTTGTCTGTTACATATTGGGTTTATGGAACGGTATCTGAAGCTAATTTGAAACCCTTGTTTTATGTTTCACCCCACCACACCTTTCCCGTTAAGCAGCCATAGTGTGTTTTCTGCATGTGTGACTCTGTTCTGTTTTGTAATGCAGTTAAAGTGTAACGGTTTTTACATACCCACTATAAGTGATAGCTTATGAGAAGTGTCCTTTTCTGTGTGACTTATTTCACTTAGAATTGTCGTACCTAAATCCACTCATCATGCTGCTACTAGCCTTATGACATTGATTTCATGGCTGAGTGATATTCCATTGTACATAAGGACCACCACTTCTTTATCCATTTTTCTCTTTCCTGGGATATTTAAGGTGGAATGAAGTGGAGGTCCTTGTCAACAGAACAGCCCTAAACTTTGGGGTGCTTGTGTCTTGCTAATTTTTAATTTTCCCAATTTATACCCCCATGAGTGGAAGTGCCCTATGCGCTCTAAGCTGTGTTTTTTAGATGTTTCAGGACACACTGTACCCTTCTCCAGAGTGGCTGTTGGCAATTTACATCCCCCCCATCAGTGTAGTAAGGCTCCCATTTCTCCATGGCCTGTCCTGCATTTCTGGTTTTGACACTTTTTTCAGCATTGCCCTTTTCACCGATGGGAAGCGAGACTTCTTTGTAGCGCTGATTTGCCTTTCCAGGTTGCTTGGTTGGCCAAAAAGGGCGTAGGCGTTTTTTCCTGAATATATTCAGGAAAAAACGCCTACGCCCTTTTTGGTCAAGGGCATCATTGTCAACGTTTTGCCGCTTTTCAAGTGCTTTAAAGGCGATTCAAATCTACCTCCTGAAATCTGTTTCCTGCAATTCTGCCTTGATTTCAAATCCTCTTCTTTGCCTTCCCTCCATATATTTGTGGCCGAGAGTTATCATTTATAACTCTGCAGGTTTGTGAAATGCAGTGCCCTGAAGCTCCATTTTACAAGTCGCGTTTTTGGGAGCTGGCCGCAAAAGCGCAGGATGGCTTCAGGCCCTGTTCTGGTTCCGGGGGGCAGGCTGAACCTGTGGTTAATTCTTCTTCCTGATGGGAAAATAGAGTGACCTGTGCCTTTCCCAACACCAATAGCTAGTCTCTCATTGGTTGCACGTTTTCCCGTTCATCCTCAGGACAAATTGCAACCTGTACGGAATAGGAGGTTAAAGGTGCTGATGCTCCAAGTAGGGAGATTGCTACTAAAGTGGCTGGAATGGCGAACCCGAGCACAAGGAGATTAGAAATGAGGTGCGTTTTAGAAACCTTTCCCCATCACACGGTGTACCATCTTCTGGGTTTCTCATGCATGTTTTCGATGTAGGAAGATGCCCTTGAACCTGGAGATTTGGGACCCATGGGATGGGTACCACTCACTATTACTTTAAAGGGTCTGCGTTTTCTCACCCAACCTCACCAAACCTCTCAGCCCCGAGAGTGTCCACCCTTATGTCTCATCCAGCTGTGGGTCTAGATATGGTCAATCCAGGTTGCATCACAGCCCCTGAACGGATTGTGTAAGAATTTCTCTCTCTTTCAATGTCTTTGTTTCATGGGTTTTTAAAAGTAATTTATTTTTATAATGGGGTTTAGCTGCTTTTCACTGCTGTGTTTATGCCACTTTACACTCACTTGACACACTAACAGAGAGATATCAAAACATAGGTTTTAGGATTACTACTAGTCAGATATATTCTTGTGCGGTAAATAGGGCGTGCTGAGTCCAGTTTTCTCAGCAAGGAGTAGGTCTTGTCTATTACATATTGGGTTTATGGAACGGTATCTTGGCTTATTTGAAACCCTTGTTTTATGTATCACCCAACCTAACCTTTCCCATTAAGCAGCCATAGTGTGTTTTCTGCATGTGTGACTCTGTTCTGTTTTGTAATTCAGTTCAAGTGTAGCGGTTTTTACATTCCCTCTATAAGTGATAGCTTATGATAAGTGTCTTTTTCTGTGTGACTTATTTCACTTAGAATCGTCGTACCTAAATCCACTCATCATGCTGCTACTAGCGTTATGACATTGATTTCATGGCTGAGTGATATTCCATTGTACATAAGGACCACCACTTCTTTATCGATTTTTCTCTTTCCTGGGATATTTAAGGTGTAAGGAAGTGGAGGTTCTTGTCACCAGAGCAGCCCTAAACTTTGGGGTGCCTGTGTCTTGCTAATTTTTAGTTTTCCCAATTTATACGCCCATGAGTGGAAGTGCCCTCTGCTCCCTAAGCCGTGTTTTTTAGATGTTTCAGGACCCACCGTACACTTCTCCAGAGTGGCTGTTGGCAATTTACATCCCGCCCATCAGCGTAGCAAGGCTCCCATTTCTCCATGGCCTGTCCTGCATTTCTGGTTTTGACACTTTTTTCAGCGTAGCCCTTTTGACCGATGGGTAGCGAGACTTATTTGTAGCACTGATTTGCCTTTCCAGGTTGCTTGGTTGGCCAAAAAGGGCGTATGCGTTTTTTCCTGAATATATTCAGGAAAAAACGCATACGCCCTTTTTGGCCAAGGGCATCATTGTCAACGTTTTGCCGCTTTTCATGTGCTTAAAAGGCATTTCGGATCTACCTCATGAAATCTGTTTCCTGCAATTCTGCCTTGATTTCAAATCCTCTTCTTTGCCTTCCCTCAATATATTTGTGGACGAGAGTTATCATATATAACTCTGCAGGTTTGTGAATTGCAGTGCCCTGAAGCTCGATTTTACAACTCGCTTTTTTGGGAGCTTGCCGCAAAAGCGCAGGATGGCTTCAGGCCCTGTTGTGGTTCTGGGGGGCAGGCTGAGCCTGTGGTTAATTCTTCTTCCTGATGGGAAAATATAGTTACCTGTGCCTGTCCCAATACCAAGAGCTAGTCTCTCATTGATTCCCCGTCTTCCCGTTCATCCTCAGGACAAATTGCAACCTGTACGGAACAGGAGGTTAAAGGTGCTGATACTCCAAGTAGGGAGATTGCTAGTAAAGTGGCTGGAATGGTGAACCCGAGCACAAGGAGATGAGAAATGAGGAGCGTTTTAGAAACCTTTCCCCATCACACGGTGTACCATCTTCTGGGTTTCTCATGCAAGTTTTCGATGTAGGAAGATGCCCTTGAACCTGGAGATTTGGGACCCATGGGATGGGTAAACTCACTATTACTTTAAAGGGTCTGCGTTTGCTCACCCAACCTCACCAAACCTCTCAGCCCCAAGAGTGTCCACCCTTATGTCTCATCCAGCTGTGTGTCTAGATATGGTCAATCCAGGTTGCATCACAGCCCCTGAACGGATTGTGTAAGAATTTCTCTATCTTTCACTGACTTTGTTTCATGGGTTTTTAAAAGTAATTTATTTTTATATTGGGGTTTAGCTGCTTTTCACGGCTGTGTTTATGCCGCTTTACACCCACTTGACACACTAACAGAGAGATATCAATACATAGTTTTTAACATTATTACTAGTCAAATATATTCTTGTGCGGTGAATAGGGCGGGTTGAGTCCAGTTCTCTGAGCAAGGAGTCAGTCTTGTCTGTTACATATTGGGTTTATGGAACGGTATCTGAAGCTAATTTGAAACGCTTGTTTTATGTTTCACCCCACCACACCTTTCCCGTTAAGCAGCCATAGTGTGTTTTCTGCATGTGTGACTCTGTTCTGTTTTGTAATTCAGTTCAAGTGTAGCGGTTTTTACATTCCCTCTATAAGTGATAGCTTATGATAAGTGTCTTTTTCTGTGTGACTTATTTCACTTAGAATCGTCGTACCTAAATCCACTCATCATGCTGCTACTAGCGTTATGACATTGATTTCATGGCTGAGTGATATTCCATTGTACATAAGGACCACCACTTCTTTATCAATTTTTCTCGTTCCTGGGATATTTAAGGTGTAAGGAAGTGGAGGTTCTTGTCACCAGAGCAGCCCTAAACTTTGGGGTGCCTGTGTCTTGCTAATTTTTAGTTTTCCCAATTTATACGCCCATGAGTGGAAGTGCCCTCTGCTCCCTAAGCCGTGTTTTTTAGATGTTTCAGGACCCACCGTACACTTCTCCAGAGTGGCTGTTGGCAATTTACATCCCGCCCATCAGCGTAGCAAGGCTCCCATTTCTCCATGGCCTGTCCTGCATTTCTGGTTTTGACACTTTTTTCAGCGTAGCCCTTTTGACCGATGGGTAGCGAGACTTATTTGTAGCACTGATTTGCCTTTCCAGGTTGCTTGGTTGGCCAAAAAGGGCGTATGCGTTTTTTCCTGAATATATTCAGGAAAAAACGCATACGCCCTTTTTGGCCAAGGGCATCATTGTCAACGTTTTGCCGCTTTTCATGTGCTTAAAAGGCATTTCGGATCTACCTCATGAAATCTGTTTCCTGCAATTCTGCCTTGATTTAAAATCCTCTTCTTTGCCTTCCCTCAATATATTTGTGGACGAGAGTTATCATATATAACTCTGCAGGTTTGTGAATTGCAGTGCCCTGAAGCTCGATTTTACAACTCGCTTTTTTGGGAGCTTGCCGCAAAAGCGCAGGATGGCTTCAGGCCCTGTTGTGGTTCTGGGGGGCAGGCTGAGCCTGTGGT
The DNA here is from genome assembly GCF_965194825.1 of Balaenoptera physalus. Lineage (NCBI taxonomy): Eukaryota > Metazoa > Chordata > Mammalia > Artiodactyla > Balaenopteridae > Balaenoptera > Balaenoptera physalus. The sequence continues at coordinate 304,934 of NW_028126370.1, forward strand.
TAATTCTTCTTCCTGATGGGAAAATATAGTTACCTGTGCCTGTCCCAATACCAAGAGCTAGTCTCTCATTGATTCCCCGTCTTCCCGTTCATCCTCAGGACAAATTGCAACCTGTACGGAACAGGAGGTTAAAGGTGCTGATACTCCAAGTAGGGAGATTGCTAGTAAAGTGGCTGAATGGTGAACCCGAGCACAAGGAGATGAGAAATGAGGAGCGTTTTAGAAACCTTTCCCCATCACACGGTGTACCATCTTCTGGGTTTCTCATGCAAGTTTTCGATGTAGGAAGATGCCCTTGAACCTGGAGATTTGGGACCCATGGGATGGGTAAACTCACTATTACTTTAAAGGGTCTGCGTTTGCTCACCCAACCTCACCAAACCTCTCAGCCCCAAGAGTGTCCACCCTTATGTCTCATCCAGCTGTGTCTCTAGATATGGTCAATCCAGGTTGCATCACAGCCCCTGAACGGATTGTGTAAGAATTTCTCTATCTTTCACTGACTTTGTTTCATGGGTTTTTAAAAGTAATTTATTTTTATATTGGGGTTTAGCTGCTTTTCACGGCTGTGTTTATGCCGCTTTACACCCACTTGACACACTAACAGAGAGATATCAATACATAGTTTTTAACATTATTACTAGTCAAATATATTCTTGTGCGGTGAATAGGGCACGTTGAGTCCAGTTCTCTGAGCAAGGAGTCAGTCTTGTCTGTTACATATTGGGTTTATGGAACGGTATCTGAAGCTAATTTGAAACCCTTGTTTTATGTTTCACCCCACCACACCTTTCCCGTTAAGCAGCCATAGTGTGTTTTCTGCATGTGTGACTCTGTTCTGTTTTGTAATGCAGTTAAAGTGTAACGGTTTTTACATTCCCACTATAAGTGATACCTTATGAGAAGTGTCCTTTTCTGTGTGACTTATTTCACTTAGAATTGTCGTACCTAAATCTACTCATCATGCTGCTACTAGCCTTATGACATTGATTTCATGGCTGAGTGATATTCCATTGTACATAAGGACCACCACTTCTTTATCCATTTTTCTCTTTCCTGGGATATTTAAGGTGGAATGAAGTGGAGGTCCTTGTCAACAGAACAGCCCTAAACTTTGGGGTGCTTGTGTCTTGCTAATTTTTAATTTTCCCAATTTATACCCCCATGAGTGGAAGTGCCCTATGCGCTCTAAGCTGTGTTTTTTAGATGTTTCAGGACACACTGTACCCTTCTCCAGAGTGGCTGTTGGCAATTTACATCCCCCCCATCAGTGTAGCAAGGCTCCCATTTCTCCATGGCCTGTCCTGCATTTCTGGTTTTGACACTTTTTTCAGCATTGCCCTTTTCACCGATGGGAAGCGAGACTTCTTTGTAGCACTGATTTGCCTTTCCAGGTTGCTTGGTTGGCCAAAAAGGGCGTAGGCGTGTTTTCCTGAATATATTCAGGAAAACACGCCTACGCCCTTTTTGGTCAAGGGCATCATTGTCAACGTTTTGCTGCTTTTCAAGTGCTTTAAAGGCGATTCAAATCTACCTCCTGAAATCTGTTTCCTGCAATTCTGCCTTGATTTCAAATCCTCTTCTTTGCCTTCCCTCCATATATTTGTGGACGAGAGTTATCATTTATAACTCTGCAGGTTTGTGAAATGCAGTGCCCTGAAGCTCCATTTTACAAGTCGCGTTTTTGGGAGCTGGCCGCAAAAGCGCAGGATGGCTTCAGGCCCTGTTCTGGTTCCGGGGGGCAGGCTGAACCTGTGGTTAATTCTTCTTCCTGATGGGAAAATAGAGTGACCTGTGCCTTTCCCAACACCAATAGCTAGTCTCTCATTGGTTGCACGTTTTCCCGTTCATCCTCAGGACAAATTGCAACCTGTACGGAATAGGAGGTTAAAGGTGCTGATGCTCCAAGTAGGGAGATTGCTACTAAAGTGGCTGGAATGGCGAACCCGAGCACAAGGAGATTAGAAATGAGGTGCGTTTTAGAAACCTTTCCCCATCACACGGTGTACCATCTTCTGGGTTTCTCATGCATGTTTTCGATGTAGGAAGATGCCCTTGAACCTGGAGATTTGGGACCCATGGGATGGGTACCACTCACTATTACTTTAAAGGGTCTGCGTTTTCTCACCCAACCTCACCAAACCTCTCAGCCCCGAGAGTGTCCACCCTTATGTCTCATCCAGCTGTGGGTCTAGATATGGTCAATCCAGGTTGCATCACAGCCCCTGAACGGATTGTGTAAGAATTTCTCTCTCTTTCAATGTCTTTGTTTCATGGGTTTTTAAAAGTAATTTATTTTTATAATGGGGTTTAGCTGCTTTTCACTGCTGTGTTTATGCCACTTTACACTCACTTGACACACTAACAGAGAGATATCAAAACATAGGTTTTAGGATTACTACTAGTCAGATATATTCTTGTGCGGTAAATAGGGCGTGCTGAGTCCAGTTGTCTCAGCAAGGAGTAGGTCTTGTCTATTACATATTGGGTTTATGGAACGGTATCTCAGCTTATTTGAAACCCTTGTTTTATGTATCACCCAACCTAACCTTTCCCATTAAGCAGCCATAGTGTGTTTTCTGCATGTGTGACTCTGTTCTGTTTTGTAATTCAGTTCAAGTGTAGCGGTTTTTACATTCCCTCTATAAGTGATAGCTTATGATAAGTGTCTTTTTCTGTGTGACTTATTTCACTTAGAATCGTTGTACCTAAATCCACTCATCATGCTGCTACTAGCGTTATGACATTGATTTCATGGCTGAGTGATATTCCATTGTACATAAGGACCACCACTTCTTTATCGATTTTTCTCTTTCCTGGGATATTTAAGGTGTAAGGAAGTGGAGGTTCTTGTCACCAGAGCAGCCCTAAACTTTGGGGTGCCTGTGTCTTGCTAATTTTTAGTTTTCCCAATTTATACGCCCATGAGTGGAAGTGCCCTCTGCTCCCTAAGCCGTGTTTTTTAGATGTTTCAGGACCCACCGTACACTTCTCCAGAGTGGCTGTTGGCAATTTACATCCCACCCATCAGCGTAGCAAGGCTCCCATTTCTCCATGGCCTGTCCTGCATTTCTGGTTTTGACACTTTTTTCAGCGTAGCCCTTTTGACCGATGGGTAGCGAGACTTATTTGTAGCACTGATTTGCCTTTCCAGGTTGCTTGGTTGGCCAAAAAGGGCGTATGCGTTTTTTCCTGAATATATTCAGGAAAAAACGCATACGCCCTTTTTGGCCAAGGGCATCATTGTAAACGTTTTGCCGCTTTTCATGTGCTTTAAAGGCATTTCGGATCTACCTCATGAAATCTGTTTCCTGCAATTCTGCCTTGATTTCAAATCCTCTCCTTTGCCTTCCCTCAATATATTTGTGGACGAGAGTTATCATTTATAACTCTGCAGGTTTGTGAATTGCAGTGCCCTGAAGCTCCATTTTACAACTCGCTTTTTTGGGAGCTGGCCGCAAAAGCGCAGGATGGCTTCAGGCCCTGTTCTGGTTCCGGGGGGCAGGCTGAGCCTGTGGTTAATTCTTCTTCCTGATGGGAAAATAGAGTGACCTGTGTCTGTCCCAATACCAAGAGCTAGTCTCTCATTGATTCCCCGTCTTCCCGTTCATCCTCAGGACAAATTGCAACCTGTACGGAACAGGAGGTTAAAGGTGCTGATATTCCAAGTAGGGAGATTGTTAGTAAAGTGCCTGGAAAGGCGAACCCGAGCTCAAGGAGATGAGAAATGAGGTGCGTTTTAGAAACTTTTCCCCATCACACGGTGTACCATCTTCTGGGTCTCTCATGCATGTTTTCGATGTAGGAAGATGCCCTTGAACCTGGAGATTTGGGACCCATGGGATGGGTACCACACAGTATTACTTTAAAGGGTCTGTGTTTGCTTCCTCAACCTCACCAAACCTCTCAGCCCCAAGAGTGTCCACCCTTATGTCTCATCCAGCTGTGGGTCTAGATATGGTCAATCCGGGTTGCATCACAGCCCCTGAACGAATTGTGTAAGAATTTCTCTCTCTTTCTCTGTCTTTGTTTCATGGGTTTTTAAAAGTAATTTATTTTTATAATGGGGTTTAGCTGCTTTTCACTGCTGTGTTTATGCCGCTTTACACCCACTTGACACACTAACAGAGAGATTTCAATACATAGGTTTAAAGATTATTACTAGTCAGGTATATCCTTGTGTGGTGAATAGGGGGTGTTGAGTCCAGTTCTCTGAGCAAGGAGTAGGTCTTGTCTATTACATATTGGGTTTATGGAATGGTATCTCAGCTAATTTGAAACCCTTGTTTTATGTATCACCCCACCTCACCTTTCCTGTTAAGCAGCCATAGTGTGTTTTCTGCATGTGTGACTCTGTTCTGTTTTGTAATTCAGTTCAAGTGTAACGGTTTTTACTTTCCCTGTATTAGTGATATCTTATGAGAAGTGTCCTTTTCTGTGTGACTTATTTCACTTAGAATCGTCGTACCTAAATCCACTCATCATGCTGCTACTAGCCTTATGACATTGATTTCACGGCTGAGTGATATTCGATTGTACATAAGGACCACAACTTCTTTATCCATTTTTCTCTTTCCTGGGATATTTAAGGTGGAATGAAGTGGAGGTCCTTGGCAACAGAGCAGCCCTAAACTTTGGTGTGCTTGTGTCTTGCTGATTTTGAATTTTCCCAATTTATACCCCCATGCGTGGAAGTGCCCTATGCGCTCTAAGCTGTGTTTTTTGGATGTTTCAGGACACACCGTACCCTTCTCCAGAGTGGCTGTTGGCAATTTACATCCCGCCCATCAGCGTAGCAAGGCTCCCATTTCTCCATGGCCTGTCCTGCATTTCTGGTTTTGACACTTTTCTCAGCATGGCCCTTTTGACCGATGGGAAGCGAGACTTCTTTGTAGCGCTGTTTTGCCTTTCCAGGTTGCTTGGTTGGCCAAAAAGGCCTATGCGTTTTTTCCTGAATATATTCAGGAAAAAACACATACGCCCTTTTTGGCCAAGGGCATCATTGTCAACGTTTTGCCGCTTTTTATGTGCTTTAAAGGCATTTCGGATCTACCTCATGAAATCTGTTTCCTGCAATTCTGCCTTGATTTCAAATCCTCCTCTTTGCCTTCCCTCAATATATTTGTGGACGAGAGTTATCATTTATAACTTTGCAGGTTTGTGAATTGCAGTGCCCTGAAGCTCCATTTTCCAACTCGCTTTTTTGGGAGCTTGCCGCAAAAGCGCAGGATGGCTTCAGGCCCTGTTCTGGTTCTGGGGGGCAGGCTGAGCCTGTGGTTAATTCTTCTTCCTGATGGGAAAATAGAGTGACGTGTGTCTGTCCCAATACCAAGAGCTAGTCTCTCATTGATTCCCCGTCTTCCCGTTCATCCTCAGGACAAATTGCAACCTGTACGGAACAGGAGGTTAAAGGTGCTGATATTCCAAGTAGGGAGATTGCTAGTAAAGTGGCTGGAAAGGCGAACCCGAGCTCAAGGAGATGAGAAATGAGGTGCGTTTTAGAAACCTTTCCCCATCACACGGTGTACCATCTTCTGGGTCTCTCATGCATGTTTTCGATGTAGGAAGATGCCCTTGAACCTGGAGATTTGGGCCCCATGGGATGGGTACCACACAGTATTACTTTAAAGGGTCTGTGTTTGCTTCCTCAACCTCACCAAACCTCTCAGCCCCAAGAGTGTCCACCCTTATGTCTCATCCAGCTGTGGGTCTAGATATGGTCAATCCGGGTTGCATCACAGCCCCTGAACGAATTGTGTAAGAATTTCTCTCTCTTTCTCTGTCTTTGTTTCAAGGGTTTTTAAAAGTAATTTATTTTTATAATGGGGTTTAGCTGCTTTTCACTGCTGTGTTTATGCCGCTTTACACCCACTTGACACACTAACAGAGAGATTTCAATACATAGGTTTTAAGATTACTACTAGTCAGGTATATCCTTGTGTGGTGAATAGGGGGTGTTGAGTCCAGTTCTCTGAGCAAGGAGTAGGTCTTGTCTATTACATATTGGGTTTATGGAACGGTATCTCAGCTAATTTGAAACCCTTGTTTTATGTATCACCCCAGCTCACCTTTCCTGTTAAGCAGCCATAGTGTGTTTTCTGCATGTGTGACTCTGTTCTGTTTTGTAATTCAGTTCAAGTGTAACGGTTTTTACTTTCCCTGTATTAGTGATATCTTATGAGAAGTGTCCTTTTCTGTGTGACTTATTTCACTTAGAATCGTCGTACCTAAATCCACTCATCATGCTGCTACTAGCCTTATGAGATTGATTTCATTGCTGAGTGATATTCCATTGTACATAAGGACCATAACTTCTTTATCCCTTTTTCTCTTTCCTGGGATATTTAAGGTGGAATGAAGTGGAGGTCCTTGGCAACAGAGCAGCCCTAAACTTTGGTGTGCTTGTGTCTTGCTGATTTTGAATTTTCCCAATTTATACCCCCATGCGTGGAAGTGCCCTATGCGCTCTAAGCTGTGTTTTTTAGATGTTTCAGGACACACCGTACCCTTCTCCAGAGCGGCTGTTGGCAATTTACATCCCGCCCATCAGCGTAGCAAGGCTCCCATTTCTCCATGGCCTGTCCTGCATTTCTGGTTTTGACACTTTTCTCAGCATGGCCCTTTTGACCGATGGGAAGCGAGACTTCTTTGTAGCGCTGATTTGCCTTTCCAGGGTGCTTGGTTGGCCAAAAAGGGCGTATGCGTTTTTTCCTGAATATATTCAGGAAAAAACGCATACGCCCTTTTTGGCCAAGGGCATCATTGTCAACGTTTTGCCGCTTTTCATGTGCTTTAAAGGCATTTTGGATCCACCTCATGAAATCTGTTTCCTGCAATTCTGCCTTGATTTCAAATCCTCCTCTTTGCCTTCCCTCAATATATTTGTGGACGAGAGTTATCATTTATAACTCTGCAGGTTTGTGAATTGCAGTGCCCTGAAGCTCCATTTTCCAACTCGCTTTTTTGGGAGCTTGCCGCAAAAGCGCAGGATGGCTTCAGGCCCTGTTCTGGTTCTGGGGGGCAGGCTGAGCCTGTGGTTAATTCTTCTCCCTGATGGGAAAATAGAGTGACCTGTGTCTGTCCCAATACCAAGAGCTAGTCTCTCATTGATTCCCCGTCTTCCCGTTCATCCTCAGGACAAATTGCAACCTGTACGGAACAGGAGGTTAAAGGTGCTGATATTCCAAGTAGGGAGATTGCTAGTAAAGTGGCTGGAAAGGCGAACCCGAGCTCAAGGAGATGAGAAATGAGGTGCGTTTTAGAAACCTTTCCACATCACACGGTGTACCATCTTCTGGGTCTCTCATGCATGTTTTCGATGTAGGAAGATGCCCTTGAACCTGGAGATTTGGGACCCATGGGATGGGTACCACACAGTATTACTTTAAAGGGTCTGTGTTTGCTTCCTCAACCTCACCAAACCTCTCAGCCCCAAGAGTGTCCACCCTTATGTCTCATCCAGCTGTGGGTCTACATATGGTCAATCCGGGTTGCATCACAGCCCCTGAACGAATTGTGTAAGAATTTCTCTCTCTTTCTCTGTCTTTGTTTCATGGGTTTTTAAAAGTAATTTATTTTTATAATGGGGTTTAGCTGCTTTTCACTGCTGTGTTTATGCCGCTTTACACCCACTTGACACACTAACAGAGAGATTTCAATACATCGGTTTTAAGATTACTACTAGTCAGGTATATCCTTGTGTGGTGAATAGGGGGTGTTGAGTCCAGTTCTCTGAGCAAGGAGTAGGTCTTGTCTATTACATATTGGGTTTATGGAACGGTATCTCAGCTAATTTGAAACCCTTGTTTTATGTATCACCCCAGCTCACCTTTCCTGTTAAGCAGCCATAGTGTGTTTTCTGCATGTGTGACTCTGTTCTGTTTTGTAATTCAGTTCAAGTGTAACGGTTTTTACTTTCCCTGTATTAGTGATATCTTATGAGAAGTGTCCTTTTCTGTGTGACTTATTTCACTTAGAATCGTCGTACTTAAATCCACTCATCATGCTGCTACTAGCCTTATGAGATTGATTTCATGGCTGAGTGATATTCCATTGTACATAAGGACCATAAATTCTTTATCCCTTTTTCTCTTTCCTGGGATATTTAAGGTGGAATGAAGTGGAGGTCCTTGGCAACAGAGCAGCCCTAAACTTTGGTGTGCTTCTGTCTTGCTGATTTTTAATTTTCCCAATTTATACCCCCATGCGTGGAAGTGCCCTATGCGCTCTAAGCTGTGTTTTTTAGATGTTTCAGGACACACCGTACCCTTCTCCAGAGCGGCTGTTGGCAATTTACATCCCGCCCATCAGCGTAGCAAGGCTCCCATTTCTCCATGGCCTGTCCTGCATTTCTGGTTTTGACACTTTTCTCAGCATGGCCCTTTTGACCGATGGGAAGCGAGACTTCTTTGTAGCGCTGATTTGCCTTTCTAGGTTGCTTGGTTGGCCAAAAAGGGCGTATGCGTTTTTTCCTGAATATATTCAGGAAAAAACGCATACGCCCTTTTTGGCCAAGGGCATCATTGTCAACGTTTTGCCGCTTTTCATGTGCTTAAAAGGCATTTCGGATCTACCTCATGAAATCTGTTTCCTGCAATTCTGCCTTGATTTCAAATCCTCTTCTTTGCCTTCCCTCAATATATTTGTGGACGAGAGTTATCATATATAACTCTGCAGGTTTGTGAATTGCAGTTCCCTGAAGTTCGATTTTACAACTCGCTTTTTTGGGAGCTTGCCACAAAAGCGCAGGATGGCTTCAGGCCCTGTTCTGGTTCTGGGGGGCAGGCTGAGCCTGTGGTTAATTCTTCTTCCTGATGGGAAAATATAGTGACCTGTGCCTGTCCCAATACCAAGAGCTAGTCTCTCATTGATTCCCCGTCTTCCCGTTCATCCTCAGGACAAATTGCAACCTGTACGGAACAGGAGGTTAAAGGTGCTGATATTCCAAGTAGGGAGATTGCTAGTAAAGTGGCTGAATGGCGAACCTGAGCTCAAGGAGTTGAGAAATGAGGTGCGTTTTAGAAACCTTTCCCCATCACACGGTGTACCATCTTCTGGGTCTCTCATGCATGTTTTCGATTTAGGAAGATGCCCTTGAACCTGGAGATTTGGGACCCATGGGATGGGTACCACACAGTATTACTTTAAAGGGTCTGTGTTTGCTTCCTCAACCTCACCAAACCTCTCAGCCCCAAGAGTGTCCACCCTTATGTCTCATCCAGCTGTGGGTCTACATATGGTCAATCCGGGTTGCATCACAGCCCCTGAACGAATTGTGTAAGAATTTCTCTCTCTTTCTCTGTCTTTGTTTCAAGGGTTTTTAAAAGTAATTTATTTTTATAATGGGGTTTAGCTGCTTTTCACTGCTGTGTTTATGCCGCTTTACACCCACTTGACACACTAACAGAGAGATTTCAATACATAGGTTTTAAGATTACTACTAGTCAGGTATATCCTTGTGTGGTGAATAGGGGGTGTTGAGTCCAGTTCTCTGAGCAAGGAGTAGGTCTTGTCTATTACATATTGGGTTTATGGAACGGTATCTCAGCTAATTTGAAACCCTTGTTTTATGTATCACCCCAGCTCACCTTTCCTGTTAAGCAGCCATAGTGTGTTTTCTGCATGTGTGACTCTGTTCTGTTTTGTAATTCAGTTCAAGTGTAACGGTTTTTACTTTCCCTGTATTAGTGATATCTTATGAGAAGTGTCCTTTTCTGTGTGACTTATTTCACTTAGAATCGTCGTACCTAAATCCACTCATCATGCTGCTACTAGCCTTATGAGATTGATTTCATTGCTGAGTGATATTCCATTGTACATAAGGACCATAACTTCTTTATCCCTTTTTCTCTTTCCTGGGATATTTAAGGTGGAATGAAGTGGAGGTCCTTGGCAACAGAGCAGCCCTAAACTTTGGTGTGCTTGTGTCTTGCTGATTTTGAATTTTCCCAATTTATACCCCCATGCGTGGAAGTGCCCTATGCGCTCTAAGCTGTGTTTTTTAGATGTTTCAGGACACACCGTACCCTTCTCCAGAGCGGCTGTTGGCAATTTACATCCCGCCCATCAGCGTAGCAAGGCTCCCATTTCTCCATGGCCTGTCCTGCATTTCTGGTTTTGACACTTTTCTCAGCATGGCCCTTTTGACCGATGGGAAGCGAGACTTCTTTGTAGCGCTGATTTGCCTTTCCAGGGTGCTTGGTTGGCCAAAAAGGGCGTATGCGTTTTTTCCTGAATATATTCAGGAAAAAACGCATACGCCCTTTTTGGCCAAGGGCATCATTGTCAACGTTTTGCCGCTTTTCATGTGCTTTAAAGGCATTTTGGATCCACCTCATGAAATCTGTTTCCTGCAATTCTGCCTTGATTTCAAATCCTCCTCTTTGCCTTCCCTCAATATATTTGTGGACGAGAGTTATCATTTATAACTCTGCAGGTTTGTGAATTGCAGTGCCCTGAAGCTCCATTTTCCACCTCGCTTTTTTGGGAGCTTGCCGCAAAAGCGCAGGATGGCTTCAGGCCCTGTTCTGGTTCTGGGGGGCAGGCTGAGCCTGTGGTTAATTCTTCTTCCTGATGGGAAAATAGAGTGACCTGTGTCTGTCCCAATACCAAGAGCTAGTCTCTCATTGATTCCCCGTCTTCCCGTTCATCCTCAGGACAAATTGCAACCTGTACGGAACAGGAGGTTAAAGGTGCTGATATTCCAAGTAGGGAGATTGCTAGTAAAGTGGCTGGAAAGGCGAACCCGAGCTCAAGGAGATGAGAAATGAGGTGCGTTTTAGAAACCTTTCCCCATCACACGGTGTACCATCTTCTGGGTCTCTCATGCATGTTTTCGATGTAGGAAGATGCCCTTGAACCTGGAGATTTGGGACCCATGGGATGGGTACCACACAGTATTACTTTAAAGGGTCTGTGTTTGCTTCCTCAACCTCACCAAACCTCTCAGCCCCAAGAGTGTCCACCCTTATGTCTCATCCAGCTGTGGGTCTACATATGGTCAATCCGGGTTGCATCACAGCCCCTGAACGAATTGTGTAAGAATTTCTCTCTCTTTCTCTGTCTTTGTTTCATGGGTTTTTAAAAGTAATTTATTTTTATAATGGGGTTTAGCTGCTTTTCACGGCTGTGTTTATGCCGCTTTACACCCACTTGACACACTAACAGAGAGATTTCAATACATCGGTTTTAAGATTACTACTAGTCAGGTATATCCTTGTGTGGTGAATAGGGGGTGTTGAGTCCAGTTCTCTGAGCAAGGAGTAGGTCTTGTCTATTACATATTGGGTTTATGGAACGGTATCTCAGCTAATTTGAAACCCTTGTTTTATGTATCACCCCAGCTCACCTTTCCTGTTAAGCAGCCATAGTGTGTTTTCTGCATGTGTGACTCTGTTCTGTTTTGTAATTCAGTTCAAGTGTAACGGTTTTTACTTTCCCTGTATTAGTGATATCTTATGAGAAGTGTCCTTTTCTGTGTGACTTATTTCACTTAGAATCGTCGTACTTAAATCCACTCATCATGCTGCTACTAGCCTTATGAGATTGATTTCATGGCTGAGTGATATTCCATTGTACATAAGGACCATAACTTCTTTATCCCTTTTTCTCTTTCCTGGGATATTTAAGGTGGAATGAAGTGGAGGTCCTTGGCAACAGAGCAGCCCTAAACTTTGGTGTGCTTCTGTCTTGCTGATTTTTAATTTTCCCAATTTATACCCCCATGCGTGGAAGTGCCCTATGCGCTCTAAGCTGTGTTTTTTAGATGTTTCAGGACACACCGTACCCTTCTCCAGAGCGGCTGTTGGCAATTTACATCCCGCCCATCAGCGTAGCAAGGCTCCCATTTCTCCATGGCCTGTCCTGCATTTCTGGTTTTGACACTTTTCTCAGCATGGCCCTTTTGACCGATGGGAAGCGAGACTTCTTTGTAGCGCTGATTTGCCTTTCTAGGTTGCTTGGTTGGCCAAAAAGGGCGTATGCGTTTTTTCCTGAATATATTCAGGAAAAAACGCATACGCCCTTTTTGGCCAAGGGCATCATTGTCAACGTTTTGCCGCTTTTCATGTGCTTAAAAGGCATTTCGGATCTACCTCATGAAATCTGTTTCCTGCAATTCTGCCTTGATTTCAAATCCTCTTCTTTGCCTTCCCTCAATATATTTGTGGACGAGAGTTATCATATATAACTCTGCAGGTTTGTGAATTGCAGTTCCCTGAAGTTCGATTTTACAACTCGCTTTTTTGGGAGCTTGCCACAAAAGCGCAGGATGGCTTCAGGCCCTGTTCTGGTTCTGGGGGGCAGGCTGAGCCTGTGGTTAATTCTTCTTCCTGATGGGAAAATATAGTGACCTGTGCCTGTCCCAATACCAAGAGCTAGTCTCTCATTGATTCCCCGTCTTCCCGTTCATCCTCAGGACAAATTGCAACCTGTACGGAACAGGAGGTTAAAGGTGCTGATATTCCAAGTAGGGAGATTGCTAGTAAAGTGGCTGAATGGCGAACCTGAGCTCAAGGAGTTGAGAAATGAGGTGCGTTTTAGAAACCTTTCCCCATCACACGGTGTACCATCTTCTGGGTCTCTCATGCATGTTTTCGATTTAGGAAGATGCCCTTGAACCTGGAGATTTGGGACCCATGGGATGGGTACCACACAGTATTACTTTAAAGGGTCTGCGTTTGCTCCCCCAACCTCACCAAACCTCTCAGCCCCAAGAGTGTCCACCCTTACGTCTCATCCAGCTGTGGGTCTAGATATGGTCAATCCGGGTTGCATCACAGCCCCTGAACGAATTGTGTAAGAATTTCTCTCTCTTTCTCTGTCTTTGTTTCATGGGTTTTTAAAAGTAATTTATTTTTATAATGGGGTTTAGCTGCTTTTCACTGCTGTGTTTATACCGCTTTACACCTACTTGACACACTAACAGAGAGATTTCAATACATAGGTTTAAAGATTATTACTAGTCAGGTATATCCTTGTGTGGTGAATAGGGGGTGTTGAGTCCAGTTCTCTGAGCAAGGAGTAGGTCTTGTCTATTACATATTGGGTTTATGGAACGGTATCTCAGCTAATTTGAAACCCTTGTTTTATGTATCACCCCAGCTCACCTTTCCTGTTAAGCAGCCATAGTGTGTTTTCTGCATGTGTGACTCTGTTCTGTTTTGTAATTCAGTTCAAGTGTAACGGTTTTTACTTTCCCTGTATTAGTGATATCTTATGAGAAGTGTCCTTTTCTCTGTGACTTATTTCACTTAGAATCGTCGTACCTAAATCCACTCATCATGCTGCAACTAGCCTTATGAGATTGATTTCATGGCTGAGTGATATTCCATTGTACATAAGGACCATAACTTCTTTATCCCTTTTTCTCTTTCCTGGGATATTTAAGGTGGAATGAAGTGGAGGTCCTTGGCAACAGAGCAGCCGTAAACTTTGGTGTGCTTCTGTCTTGCTGATTTTTAATTTTCCCAATTTATACCCCCATGCGTGGAAGTGCCCTATGCGCTCTAAGCTGTGTTTTTTAGATGTTTCAGGACACACCGTACCCTTCTCCAGAGCGGCTGTTGGCAATTTACATCCCGCCCATCAGCGTAGCAAGGCTCCCATTTCTCCATGGCCTGTCCTGCATTTCTGGTTTTGACACTTTTCTCAGTATGGCCCTTTTGACCGATGGGAAGCGAGACTTCTCTGTAGCGCTGATTTGCCTTTCCAGGTTGCTTGGTTGGCCAAAAAGGGCGTATGCGTTTTTTCCTGAATATATTCAGGAAAAAACGCATACGCCCTTTTTGGCCAAGGGCATCATTGTCAACGTTTTGCCGCTTTTCATGTGCTTTAAAGGCATTTTGGATCCACCTCATGAAATCTGTTTCCTGCAATTCTGCCTTGATTTCAAATCCTCCTCTTTGCCTTCCCTCAATATATTTGTGGACGAGAGTTATCATTTATAACTCTGCAGGTTTGTGAATTGCAGTGCCCTGAAGCTCCATTTTCCAACTCGCTTTTTTGGGAGCTTTTCGCAAAAGCGCAGGATGGCTTCAGGCCCTGTTCTGGTTCTGGGGGGCAGGCTGAGCCTGTGGTTAATTCTTCTTCCTGATGGGAAAATAGAGTGACCTGTGTCTGTCCCAATACCAAGAGCTAGTCTCTCATTGATTCCCCGTCTTCCCGTTCATCCTCAGGACAAATTGCAACCTGTACGGAACAGGAGGTTAAAGGTGCTGATATTCCAAGTAGGGAGATTGCTAGTAAAGTGGCTGGAAAGGCGAACCCGAGCTCAAGGAGATGAGAAATGAGGTGCGTTTTAGAAACCTTTCCCCATCACACGGTGTACCATCTTCTGGGTCTCTCATGCATGTTTTCGATGTAGGAAGATGCCCTTGAACCTGGAGATTTGGGACCCATGGGATGGGTACCACACAGTATTACTTTAAAGGGTCTGTGTTTGCTTCCTCAACCTCACCAAACCTCTCAGCCCCAAGAGTGTCCACCCTTATGTCTCATCCAGCTGTGGGTCTAGATATGGTCAATCTGGGTTGCATCACAGCCCCTGAACGAATTGTGTAAGAATTTCTCTCTCTTTCTCTGTCTTTGTTTCAAGGGTTTTTAAAATTAATTTATTTTTATAATGGGGTTTAGCTGCTTTTCACTGCTGTGTTTATGCCGCTTTACACCCACTTGACACACTAACAGAGAGATTTCAATACATAGGTTTTAAGATTACTACTAGTCAGGTATATCCTTGTGTGGTGAATAGGGGGTGTTGAGTCCAGTTCTCTGAGCAAGGAGTAGGTCTTGTCTATTACATATTGGGTTTATGGAACGGTATCTCAGCTAATTTGAAACCCTTGTTTTATGTATCACTCCAGCTCACCTTTCCTGTTAAGCAGCCATAGTGTGTTTTCTGCATGTGTGACTCTGTTCTGTTTTGTAATTCAGTTCAAGTGTAACGGTTTTTACTTTCCCTGTATTAGTGATATCTTTTGAGAAGTGTCCTTTTCTGTGTGACTTATTTCACTTAGAATCGTCGTACCTAAATCCACTCATCATGCTGCTACTAGCCTTATGAGATTGATTTCATGGCTGAGTGATATTCCATTGTACATAAGGACCATAACTTCTTTATCCCTTTTTCTCTTTCCTGGGATATTTAAGGTGGAATGAAGTGGAGGTCCTTGGCAACAGAGCAGCCCTAAACTTTGGTGTGCTTCTGTCTTGCTGATTTTTAATTTTCCCAATTTATACTCCCATGCGTGGAAGTGCCCTATGCGCTCTAAGCTGTGTTTTTTAGATGTTTCAGGACACACCGTACCCTTCTCCAGAGCGGCTGTTGGCAATTTACATCCCGCCCATCAACGTAGCAAGGCTCCCATTTCTCCATGGCCTGTCCTGCATTTCTGGTTTTGACACTTTTCTCAGCATGGCCCTTTTGACCGATGGGAAGCGAGACTTCTTTGTAGCGCTGATTTGCCTTTCCAGGTTGCTTGGTTGGCCAAAAAGGGCGTATGCGTTTTTTCCTGAATATATTCAGGAAAAAACGCATACGCCCTTTTTGGCCAAGGGCATCATTGTCAACGTTTTGCCGCTTTTCATGTGCTTTAAAGGCATTTTGGATCCACCTCATGAAATCTGTTTCCTGCAATTCTGCCTTGATTTCAAATCCTCCTCTTTGCCTTCCCTCAATATATTTGTGGACGAGAGTTATCATTTATAACTCTGCAGGTTTGTGAATTGCAGTGCCCTGATGCTCCATTTTCCAACTCGCTTTTTTGGGAGCTTGCCGCAAAAGCGCAGGATGGCTTCAGGCCCTGTTCTGGTTCTGGGGGGCAGGCTGAGCCTGTGGTTAATTCTTCTTCCTGATGGGAAAATAGAGTGACCTGTGTCTGTCCCAATACCAAGAGCTAGTCTCTCATTGATTCCCCGTCTTCCCGTTCATCCTCAGGACAAATTGCAACCTGTACGGAACAGGAGGTTAAAGGTGCTGATATTCCAAGTAGGGAGATTGCTAGTAAAGTGGCTGGAAAGGCGAACCCGAGCTCAAGGAGATGAGAAATGAGGTGCGTTTTAGAAACCTTTCCCCATCACACGGTGTACCATCTTCTGGGTCTCTCATGCATGTTTTCGATGTAGGAAGATGCCCTTGAACCTGGAGATTTGGGACCCATGGGATGGGTACCACACAGTATTACTTTAAAGGGTCTGTGTTTGCTTCCTCAACCTCACCAAACCTCTCAGCCCCAAGAGTGTCCACCCTTATGTCTCATCCAGCTGTGGGTCTACATATGGTCAATCCGGGTTGCATCACAGCCCCTGAACGAATTGTGTAAGAATTTCTCTCTCTTTCTCTGTCTTTGTTTCAAGGGTTTTTAAAAGTAATTTATTTTTATAATGGGGTTTAGCTGCTTTTCACTGCTGTGTTTATGCCGCTTTACACCCACTTGACACACTAACAGAGAGATTTCAATACATAGGTTTTAAGATTACTACTAGTCAGGTATATCCTTGTGTGGTGAATAGGGGGTGTTGAGTCCAGTTCTCTGAGCAAGGAGTAGGTCTTGTCTATTACATATTGGGTTTATGGAACGGTATCTCAGCTAATTTGAAACCCTTGTTTTATGTATCACCCCAGCTCACCTTTCCTGTTAAGCAGCCATAGTGTGTTTTCTGCATGTGTGACTCTGTTCTGTTTTGTAATTCAGTTCAAGTGTAACGGTTTTTACTTTCCCTGTATTAGTGATATCTTATGAGAAGTGTCCTTTTCTGTGTGACTTATTTCACTTAGAATCGTCGTACCTAAATCCACTCATCATGCTGCTACTAGCCTTATGAGATTGATTTCATGGCTGAGTGATATTCCATTGTACATAAGGACCATAACTTCTTTATCCCTTTTTCTCTTTCCTGGGATATTTAAGGTGGAATGAAGTGGAGGTCCTTGGCAACAGAGCAGCCCTAAACTTTGGTGTGCTTCTGTCTTGCTGATTTTTAATTTTCCCAATTTATACCCCCATGCGTGGAAGTGCCCTATGCGCTGTAAGCTGTGTTTTTTAGATGTTTCAGGACACACCGTACCCTTATCCAGAGCGGCTGTTGGCAATTTACATCCCGCCCATCAGCGTAGCAAGGCTCCCATTTCTCCATGGCCTGTCCTACATTTCTGGTTTTGACACTTTTCTCAGCATGGCCCTTTTGACCGATGGGAAGCGAGACTTCTTTGTAGCGCTGATTTGCCTTTCCAGGTTGCTTGGTTGGCCAAAAAGGACGTATGCGTTTTTTCCTGAATATATTCAGGAAAAAACGCATACGCCCTTTTTGGCCAAGGGCATCATTGTCAACGTTTTGCCGCTTTTCATGTGCTTTAAAGGCATTTTGGATCCACCTCATGAAATCTGTTTCCTGCAATTCTGCCTTGATTTCAAATCCTCCTCTTTGCCTTCCCTCAATATATTTGTGGACGAGAGTTATCATTTATAACTCTGCAGGTTTGTGAATTGCAGTGCCCTGAAGCTCCATTTTCCAACTCGCTTTTTTGGGAGCTTGCCGCAAAAGCGCAGGATGGCTTCAGGCCCTGTTCTGGTTCTGGGGGGCAGGCTGAGCCTGTGGTTAATTCTTCTTCCTGATGGGAAAATAGAGTGACCTGTGTCTGTCCCAATACCAAGAGCTAGTCTCTCATTGATTCCCCGTCTTCCCGTTCATCCTCAGGACAAATTGCAACCTGTACGGAACAGGAGGTTAAAGGTGCTGATATTCCAAGTAGGGAGATTGCTAGTAAAGTGGCTGGAAAGGCGAACCCGAGCTCAAGGAGATGAGAAATGAGGTGCGTTTTAGAAATCTTTCCCCATCACACGGTGTACCATCTTCTGGGTCTCTCATGCATGTTTTCGATGTAGGAAGATGCCCTTGAACCTGGAGATTTGGGACCCATGGGATGGGTACCACACAGTATTACTTTAAAGGGTCTGTGTTTGCTTCCTCAACCTCACCAAACCTCTCAGCCCCAAGAGTGTCCACCCTTATGTCTCATCCAGCTGTGGGTCTAGATATGGTCAATCCGGGTTGCATCACAGCCCCTGAACGAATTGTGTAAGAATTTCTCTCTCTTTCTCTGTCTTTGTTTCAAGGGTTTTTAAAAGTAATTTATTTTTATAATGGGGTTTAGCTGCTTTTCACTGCTGTGTTTATGCCGCTTTACACCCACTTGACACACTAACAGAGAGATTTCAATACATAGGTTTTAAGATTACTACTAGTCAGGTATATCCTTGTGTGGTGAATAGGGGGTGTTGAGTCCAGTTCTCTGAGCAAGGAGTAGGTCTTGTCTATTACATATTGGGTTTATGGAACGGTATCTCAGCTAATTTGAAACCCTTGTTTTATGTATCACTCCAGCTCACCTTTCCTGTTAAGCAGCCATAGTGTGTTTTCTGCATGTGTGACTCTGTTCTGTTTTGTAATTCAGTTCAAGTGTAACGGTTTTTACTTTCCCTGTATTAGTGATATCTTTTGAGAAGTGTCCTTTTCTGTGTGACTTATTTCACTTAGAATCGTCGTACCTAAATCCACTCATCATGCTGCTACTAGCCTTATGAGATTGATTTCATGGCTGAGTGATATTCCATTGTACATAAGGACCATAACTTCTTTATCCCTTTTTCTCTTTCCTGGGATATTTAAGGTGGAATGAAGTGGAGGTCCTTGGCAACAGAGCAGCCCTAAACTTTGGTGTGCTTCTGTCTTGCTGATTTTTAATTTTCCCAATTTATACTCCCATGCGTGGAAGTGCCCTATGCGCTCTAAGCTGTGTTTTTTAGATGTTTCAGGACACACCGTACCCTTCTCCAGAGCGGCTGTTGGCAATTTACATCCCGCCCATCAACGTAGCAAGGCTCCCATTTCTCCATGGCCTGTCCTGCATTTCTGGTTTTGACACTTTTCTCAGCATGGCCCTTTTGACCGATGGGAAGCGAGACTTCTTTGTAGCGCTGATTTGCCTTTCCAGGTTGCTTGGTTGGCCAAAAAGGGCGTATGCGTTTTTTCCTGAATATATTCAGGAAAAAACGCATACGCCCTTTTTGGCCAAGGGCATCATTGTCAACGTTTTGCCGCTTTTCATGTGCTTTAAAGGCATTTTGGATCCACCTCATGAAATCTGTTTCCTGCAATTCTGCCTTGATTTCAAATCCTCCTCTTTGCCTTCCCTCAATATATTTGTGGACGAGAGTTATCATTTATAACTCTGCAGGTTTGTGAATTGCAGTGCCCTGATGCTCCATTTTCCAACTCGCTTTTTTGGGAGCTTGCCGCAAAAGCGCAGGATGGCTTCAGGCCCTGTTCTGGTTCTGGGGGGCAGGCTGAGCCTGTGGTTAATTCTTCTTCCTGATGGGAAAATAGAGTGACCTGTGTCTGTCCCAATACCAAGAGCTAGTCTCTCATTGATTCCCCGTCTTCCCGTTCATCCTCAGGACAAATTGCAACCTGTACGGAACAGGAGGTTAAAGGTGCTGATATTCCAAGTAGGGAGATTGCTAGTAAAGTGGCTGGAAAGGCGAACCCGAGCTCAAGGAGATGAGAAATGAGGTGCGTTTTAGAAACCTTTCCCCATCACACGGTGTACCATCTTCTGGGTCTCTCATGCATGTTTTCGATGTAGGAAGATGCCCTTGAACCTGGAGATTTGGGACCCATGGGATGGGTACCACACAGTATTACTTTAAAGGGTCTGTGTTTGCTTCCTCAACCTCACCAAACCTCTCAGCCCCAAGAGTGTCCACCCTTATGTCTCATCCAGCTGTGGGTCTACATATGGTCAATCCGGGTTGCATCACAGCCCCTGAACGAATTGTGTAAGAATTTCTCTCTCTTTCTCTGTCTTTGTTTCAAGGGTTTTTAAAAGTAATTTATTTTTATAATGGGGTTTAGCTGCTTTTCACTGCTGTGTTTATGCCGCTTTACACCCACTTGACACACTAACAGAGAGATTTCAATACATAGGTTTTAAGATTACTACTAGTCAGGTATATCCTTGTGTGGTGAATAGGGGGTGTTGAGTCCAGTTCTCTGAGCAAGGAGTAGGTCTTGTCTATTACATATTGGGTTTATGGAACGGTATCTCAGCTAATTTGAAACCCTTGTTTTATGTATCACCCCAGCTCACCTTTCCTGTTAAGCAGCCATAGTGTGTTTTCTGCATGTGTGACTCTGTTCTGTTTTGTAATTCAGTTCAAGTGTAACGGTTTTTACTTTCCCTGTATTAGTGATATCTTATGAGAAGTGTCCTTTTCTGTGTGACTTATTTCACTTAGAATCGTCGTACCTAAATCCACTCATCATGCTGCTACTAGCCTTATGAGATTGATTTCATTGCTGAGTGATATTCCATTGTACATAAGGACCATAACTTCTTTATCCCTTTTTCTCTTTCCTGGGATATTTAAGGTGGAATGAAGTGGAGGTCCTTGGCAACAGAGCAGCCCTAAACTTTGGTGTGCTTGTGTCTTGCTGATTTTGAATTTTCCCAATTTATACCCCCATGCGTGGAAGTGCCCTATGCGCTCTAAGCTGTGTTTTTTAGATGTTTCAGGACACACCGTACCCTTCTCCAGAGCGGCTGTTGGCAATTTACATCCCGCCCATCAGCGTAGCAAGGCTCCCATTTCTCCATGGCCTGTCCTGCATTTCTGGTTTTGACACTTTTCTCAGCATGGCCCTTTTGACCGATGGGAAGCGAGACTTCTTTGTAGCGCTGATTTGCCTTTCCAGAGTGCTTGGTTGGCCAAAAAGGGCGTATGCGTTTTTTCCTGAATATATTCAGGAAAAAACGCATACGCCCTTTTTGGCCAAGGGCATCATTGTCAACGTTTTGCCGCTTTTCATGTGCTTTAAAGGCATTTTGGATCCACCTCATGAAATCTGTTTCCTGCAATTCTGCCTTGATTTCAAATCCTCCTCTTTGCCTTCCCTCAATATATTTGTGGACGAGAGTTATCATTTATAACTCTGCAGGTTTGTGAATTGCAGTGCCCTGAAGCTCCATTTTCCAACTCGCTTTTTTGGGAGCTTGCCGCAAAAGCGCAGGATGGCTTCAGGCCCTGTTCTGGTTCTGGGGGGCAGGCTGAGCCTGTGGTTAATTCTTCTTCCTGATGAGAAAATAGAGTGACCTGTGTCTGTCCCAATACCAAGAGCTAGTCTCTCATTGATTCCCCGTCTTCCCGTTCATCCTCAGGACAAATTGCAACCTGTACGGAACAGGAGGTTAAAGGTGCTGATATTCCAAGTAGGGAGATTGCTAGTAAAGTGGCTGGAAAGGCGAACCCGAGCTCAAGGAGATGAGAAATGAGGTGCGTTTTAGAAACCTTTCCCCATCACACGGTGTACCATCTTCTGGGTCTCTCATGCATGTTTTCGATGTAGGAAGATGCCCTTGAACCTGGAGATTTGGGACCCATGGGATGGGTACCACACAGTATTACTTTAAAGGGTCTGTGTTTGCTTCCTCAACCTCACCAAACCTCTCAGCCCCAAGAGTGTCCACCCTTATGTCTCATCCAGCTGTGGGTCTACATATGGTCAATCCGGGTTGCATCACAGCCCCTGAACGAATTGTGTAAGAATTTCTCTCTCTTTCTCTGTCTTTGTTTCATGGGTTTTTAAAAGTAATTTATTTTTATAATGGGGTTTAGCTGCTTTTCACTGCTGTGTTTATGCCGCTTTACACCCACTTGACACACTAACAGAGAGATTTCAATACATCGGTTTTAAGATTACTACTAGTCAGGTATATCCTTGTGTGGTGAATAGGGGGTGTTGAGTCCAGTTCTCTGAGCAAGGAGTAGGTCTTGTCTATTACATATTGGGTTTATGGAACGGTATCTCAGCTAATTTGAAACCCTTGTTTTATGTATCACCCCAGCTCACCTTTCCTGTTAAGCAGCCATAGTGTGTTTTCTGCATGTGTGACTCTGTTCTGTTTTGTAATTCAGTTCAAGTGTAACGGTTTTTACTTTCCCTGTATTAGTGATATCTTATGAGAAGTGTCCTTTTCTGTGTGACTTATTTCACTTAGAATCGTCGTACTTAAATCCACTCATCATGCTGCTACTAGCCTTATGAGATTGATTTCATGGCTGAGTGATATTCCATTGTACATAAGGACCATAACTTCTTTATCCCTTTTTCTCTTTCCTGGGATATTTAAGGTGGAATGAAGTGGAGGTCCTTGGCAACAGAGCAGCCCTAAACTTTGGTGTGCTTCTGTCTTGCTGATTTTTAATTTTCCCAATTTATACCCCCATGCGTGGAAGTGCCCTATGCGCTCTAAGCTGTGTTTTTTAGATGTTTCAGGACACACCGTACCCTTCTCCAGAGCGGCTGTTGGCAATTTACATCCCGCCCATCAGCGTAGCAAGGCTCCCATTTCTCCATGGCCTGTCCTGCATTTCTGGTTTTGACACTTTTCTCAGCATGGCCCTTTTGACCGATGGGAAGCGAGACTTCTTTGTAGCGCTGATTTGCCTTTCTAGGTTGCTTGGTTGGCCAAAAAGGGCGTATGCGTTTTTTCCTGAATATATTCAGGAAAAAACGCATACGCCCTTTTTGGCCAAGGGCATCATTGTCAACGTTTTGCCGCTTTTCATGTGCTTAAAAGGCATTTCGGATCTACCTCATGAAATCTGTTTCCTGCAATTCTGCCTTGATTTCAAATCCTCTTCTTTGCCTTCCCTCAATATATTTGTGGACGAGAGTTATCATATATAACTCTGCAGGTTTGTGAATTGCAGTTCCCTGAAGTTCGATTTTACAACTCGCTTTTTTGGGAGCTTGCCACAAAAGCGCAGGATGGCTTCAGGCCCTGTTCTGGTTCTGGGGGGCAGGCTGAGCCTGTGGTTAATTCTTCTTCCTGATGGGAAAATATAGTGACCTGTGCCTGTCCCAATACCAAGAGCTAGTCTCTCATTGATTCCCCGTCTTCCCGTTCATCCTCAGGACAAATTGCAACCTGTACGGAACAGGAGGTTAAAGGTGCTGATATTCCAAGTAGGGAGATTGCTAGTAAAGTGGCTGGAAAGGCGAACCCGAGCTCAAGGAGATGAGAAATGAGGTGCGTTTTAGAAACCTTTCCCCATCACACGGTGTACCATCTTCTGGGTCTCTCATGCATGTTTTCGATGTAGGAAGATGCCCTTGAACCTGGAGATTTGGGACCCATGGGATGGGTACCACACAGTATTACTTTAAAGGGTCTGTGTTTGCTTCCTCAACCTCACCAAACCTCTCAGCCCCAAGAGTGTCCACCCTTATGTCTCATCCAGCTGTGGGTCTAGATATGGTCAATCCGGGTTGCATCACAGCCCCTGAACGAATTGTGTAAGAATTTCTCTCTCTTTCTCTGTCTTTGTTTCATGGGTTTTTAAAAGTAATTTATTTTTATAATGGGGTTTAGCTGCTTTTCACTGCTGTGTTTATGCCGCTTTACACCTACTTGACACACTAACAGAGAGATTTCAATACATAGGTTTAAAGATTATTACTAGTCAGGTATATCCTTGTGTGGTGAATAGGGGGTGTTGAGTCCAGTTCTCTGAGCAAGGAGTAGGTCTTGTCTATTACATATTGGGTTTATGGAACGGTATCTCAGCTAATTTGAAACCCTTGTTTTATGTATCACCCCAGCTCACCTTTCCTGTTAAGCAGACATAGTGTGTTTTCTGCATGTGTGACTCTGTTCTGTTTTGTAATTCAGTTCAAGTGTAACGGTTTTTACTTTCCCTGTATTAGTGATATCTTATGAGAAGTGTCCTTTTCTGTGTGACTTATTTCACTTAGAATCGTCGTACCTAAATCCACTCATCATGCTGCAACTAGCCTTATGAGATTGATTTCATGGCTGAGTGATATTCCATTGTACATAAGGACCATAACTTCTTTATCCCTTTTTCTCTTTCCTGGGATATTTAAGGTGGAATGAAGTGGAGGTCCTTGGCAACAGAGCAGCCGTAAACTTTGGTGTGCTTCTGTCTTGCTGATTTTTAATTTTCCCAATTTATACCCCCATGCGTGGAAGTGCCCTATGCGCTCTAAGCTGTGTTTTTTAGATGTTTCAGGACACACCGTACCCTTCTCCAGAGCGGCTGTTGGCAATTTACATCCCGCCCATCAGCGTAGCAAGGCTCCCATTTCTCCATGGCCTGTCCTGCATTTCTGGTTTTGACACTTTTCTCAGTATGGCCCTTTTGACCGATGGGAAGCGAGACTTCTCTGTAGCGCTGATTTGCCTTTCCAGGTTGCTTGGTTGGCCAAAAAGGGCGTATGCGTTTTTTCCTGAATATATTCAGGAAAAAACGCATACGCCCTTTTTGGCCAAGGGCATCATTGTCAACGTTTTGCCGCTTTTCATGTGCTTTAAAGGCATTTTGGATCCACCTCATGAAATCTGTTTCCTGCAATTCTGCCTTGATTTCAAATCCTCCTCTTTGCCTTCCCTCAATATATTTGTGGACGAGAGTTATCATTTATAACTCTGCAGGTTTGTGAATTGCAGTGCCCTGAAGCTCCATTTTCCAACTCGCTTTTTTGGGAGCTTGTCGCAAAAGCGCAGGATGGCTTCAGGCCCTGTTCTGGTTCTGGGGGGCAGGCTGAGCCTGTGGTTAATTCTTCTTCCTGATGGGAAAATAGAGTGACCTGTGTCTGTCCCAATACCAAGAGCTAGTCTCTCATTGATTCCCCGTCTTCCCGTTCATCCTCAGGACAAATTGCAACCTGTACGGAACAGGAGGTTAAAGGTGCTGATATTCCAAGTAGGGAGATTGCTAGTAAAGTGGCTGGAAAGGCGAACCCGAGCTCAAGGAGATGAGAAATGAGGTGCGTTTTAGAAACCTTTCCCCATCACACGGTGTACCATCTTCTGGGTCTCTCATGCATGTTTTCGATGTAGGAAGATGCCCTTGAACCTGGAGATTTGGGACCCATGGGATGGGTACCACACAGTATTACTTTAAAGGGTCTGTGTTTGCTTCCTCAACCTCACCAAACCTCTCAGCCCCAAGAGTGTCCACCCTTATGTCTCATCCAGCTGTGGGTCTAGATATGGTCAATCTGGGTTGCATCACAGCCCCTGAACGAATTGTGTAAGAATTTCTCTCTCTTTCTCTGTCTTTGTTTCAAGGGTTTTTAAAATTAATTTATTTTTATAATGGGGTTTAGCTGCTTTTCACTGCTGTGTTTATGCCGCTTTACACCCACTTGACACACTAACAGAGAGATTTCAATACATAGGTTTTAAGATTACTACTAGTCAGGTATATCCTTGTGTGGTGAATAGGGGGTGTTGAGTCCAGTTCTCTGAGCAAGGAGTAGGTCTTGTCTATTACATATTGGGTTTATGGAACGGTATCTCAGCTAATTTGAAACCCTTGTTTTATGTATCACTCCAGCTCACCTTTCCTGTTAAGCAGCCATAGTGTGTTTTCTGCATGTGTGACTCTGTTCTGTTTTGTAATTCAGTTCAAGTGTAACGGTTTTTACTTTCCCTGTATTAGTGATATCTTTTGAGAAGTGTCCTTTTCTGTGTGACTTATTTCACTTAGAATCGTCGTACCTAAATCCACTCATCATGCTGCTACTAGCCTTATGAGATTGATTTCATGGCTGAGTGATATTCCATTGTACATAAGGACCATAACTTCTTTATCCCTTTTTCTCTTTCCTGGGATATTTAAGGTGGAATGAAGTGGAGGTCCTTGGCAACAGAGCAGCCCTAAACTTTGGTGTGCTTCTGTCTTGCTGATTTTTAATTTTCCCAATTTATACCCCCATGCGTGGAAGTGCCCTATGCGCTCTAAGCTGTGTTTTTTAGATGTTTCAGGACACACCGTACCCTTCTCCAGAGCGGCTGTTGGCAATTTACATCCCGCCCATCAACGTAGCAAGGCTCCCATTTCTCCATGGCCTGTCCTGCATTTCTGGTTTTGACACTTTTCTCAGCATGGCCCTTTTGACCGATGGGAAGCGAGACTTCTTTGTAGCGCTGATTTGCCTTTCCAGGTTGCTTGGTTGGCCAAAAAGGGCGTATGCGTTTTTTCCTGAATATATTCAGGAAAAAACGCATACGCCCTTTTTGGCCAAGGGCATCATTGTCAACGTTTTGCCGCTTTTCATGTGCTTTAAAGGCATTTTGGATCCACCTCATGAAATCTGTTTCCTGCAATTCTGCCTTGATTTCAAATCCTCCTCTTTGCCTTCCCTCAATATATTTGTGGACGAGAGTTATCATTTATAACTCTGCAGGTTTGTGAATTGCAGTGCCCTGAAGCTCCATTTTCCAACTCGCTTTTTTGGGAGCTTGCCGCAAAAGCGCAGGATGGCTTCAGGCCCTGTTCTGGTTCTGGGGGGCAGGCTGAGCCTGTGGTTAATTCTTCTTCCTGATGGGAAAATAGAGTGACCTGTGTCTGTCCCAATACCAAGAGCTAGTCTCTCATTGATTCCCCGTCTTCCCGTTCATCCTCAGGACAAATTGCAACCTGTACGGAACAAGAGGTTAAAGGTGCTGATATTCCAAGTAGGGAGATTGCTAGTAAAGTGGCTGGAAAGGCGAACCCGAGCTCAAGGAGATGAGAAATGAGGTGCGTTTTAGAAACCTTTCCCCATCACACGGTGTACCATCTTCTGGGTCTCTCATGCATGTTTTCGATGTAGGAAGATGCCCTTGAACCTGGAGATTTGGGACCCATGGGATGGGTACCACACAGTATTACTTTAAAGGGTCTGTGTTTGCTTCCTCAACCTCACCAAACCTCTCAGCCCCAAGAGTGTCCACCCTTATGTCTCATCCAGCTGTGGGTCTACATATGGTCAATCCGGGTTGCATCACAGCCCCTGAACGAATTGTGTAAGAATTTCTCTCTCTTTCTCTGTCTTTGTTTCAAGGGTTTTTAAAATTAATTTATTTTTATAATGGGGTTTAGCTGCTTTTCACTGCTGTTTTTATGCCGCTTTACACCCACTTGACACACTAACAGAGAGATTTCAATACATAGGTTTTAAGATTACTACTAGTCAGGTATATCCTTGTGTGGTGAATAGGGGGTGTTGAGTCCAGTTCTCTGAGCAAGGAGTAGGTCTTGTCTATTACATATTGGGTTTATGGAACGGTATCTCAGCTAATTTGAAACCCTTGTTTTATGTATCACTCCAGCTCACCTTTCCTGTTAAGCAGCCATAGTGTGTTTTCTGCATGTGTGACTCTGTTCTGTTTTGTAATTCAGTTCAAGTGTAACGGTTTTTACTTTCCCTGTATTAGTGATATCTTTTGGGAAGTGTCCTTTTCTGTGTGACTTATTTCACTTAGAATCGTCGTACCTAAATCCACTCATCATGCTGCTACTAGCCTTATGAGATTGATTTCATGGCTGAGTGATATTCCATTGTACATAAGGACCATAACTTCTTTATCCCTTTTTCTCTTTCCTGGGATATTTAAGGTGGAATGAAGTGGAGGTCCTTGGCAACAGAGCAGCCCTAAACTTTGGTGTGCTTCTGTCTTGCTGATTTTTAATTTTCCCAATTTATACCCCCATGCGTGGAAGTGCCCTATGCGCTCTAAGCTGTGTTTTTTAGATGTTTCAGGACACACCGTACCCTTCTCCAGAGCGGCTGTTGGCAATTTACATCCCGCCCATCAACGTAGCAAGGCTCCCATTTCTCCATGGCCTGTCCTGCATTTCTGGTTTTGACACTTTTCTCAGCATGGCCCTTTTGACCGATGGGAAGCGAGACTTCTTTGTAGCGCTGATTTGCCTTTCCAGGTTGCTTGGTTGGCCAAAAAGGGCGTATGCGTTTTTTCCTGAATATATTCAGGAAAAAACGCATACGCCCTTTTTGGCCAAGGGCATCATTGTCAACGTTTTGCCGCTTTTCATGTGCTTTAAAGGCATTTTGGATCCACCTCATGAAATCTGTTTCCTGCAATTCTGCCTTGATTTCAAATCCTCCTCTTTGCCTTCCCTCAATATATTTGTGGACGAGAGTTATCATTTATAACTCTGCAGGTTTGTGAATTGCAGTGCCCTGAAGCTCCATTTTCCAACTCGCTTTTTTGGGAGCTTGCCGCAAAAGCGCAGGATGGCTTCAGGCCCTGTTCTGGTTCTGGGGGGCAGGCTGAGCCTGTGGTTAATTCTTCTTCCTGATGGGAAAATAGAGTGACCTGTGTCTGTCCCAATACCAAGAGCTAGTCTCTCATTGATTCCCCGTCTTCCCGTTCATCCTCAGGACAAATTGCAACCTGTACGGAACAGGAGGTTAAAGGTGCTGATATTCCAAGTAGGGAGATTGCTAGTAAAGTGGCTGGAAAGGCGAACCCGAGCTCAAGGAGATGAGAAATGAGGTGCGTTTTAGAAACCTTTCCCCATCACACGGTGTACCATCTTCTGGGTCTCTCATGCATGTTTTCGATGTAGGAAGATGCCCTTGAACCTGGAGATTTGGGACCCATGGGATGGGTACCACACAGTATTACTTTAAAGGGTCTGTGTTTGCTTCCTCAACCTCACCAAACCTCTCAGCCCCAAGAGTGTCCACCCTTATGTCTCATCCAGCTGTGGGTCTACATATGGTCAATCCGGGTTGCATCACAGCCCCTGAACGAATTGTGTAAGAATTTCTCTCTCTTTCTCTGTCTTTGTTTCAAGGGTTTTTAAAAGTAATTTATTTTTATAATGGGGTTTAGCTGCTTTTCACTGCTGTGTTTATGCCGCTTTACACCCACTTGACACACTAACAGAGAGATTTCAATACATAGGTTTTAAGATTACTACTAGTCAGGTATATCCTTGTGTGGTGAATAGGGGGTGTTGAGTCCAGTTCTCTGAGCAAGGAGTAGGTCTTGTCTATTACATATTGGGTTTATAGAACGGTATCTCACCTAATTTGAAACCCTTGTTTTATGTATCACCCCAGCTCACCTTTCCTGTTAAGCAGCCATAGTGTGTTTTCTGCATGTGTGACTCTGTTCTGTTTTGTAATTCAGTTCAAGTGTAACGGTTTTTACTTTCCCTGTATTAGTGATATCTTATGAGAAGTGTCCTTTTCTGTGTGACTTATTTCACTTAGAATCGTCGTACCTAAATCCACTCATCATGCTGCTACTAGCCTTATGACATTGATTTCACGGCTGAGTGATATTCGATTGTACATAAGGACCACAACTTCTTTATCCATTTTTCTCTTTCCTGGGATATTTAAGGTGGAATGAAGTGGAGGTCCTCGGCAACAGAGCAGCCCTAAACTTTGGTGTGCTTCTGTCTTGCTGATTTTTAATTTTCCCAATTTATACCCCCATGCGTGGAAGTGCCCTATGCGCTCTAAGCTGTGTTTTTTAGATGTTTCAGGACACACCGTACCCTTCTCCAGAGCGGCTGTTGGCAATTTACATCCCGCCCACCAACGTAGCAAGGCTCCCATTTCTCCATGGCCTGTCCTGCATTTCTGGTTTTGACAGTTTTCTCAGCATGGCCCTTTTGACCGATGGGAAGCGAGACTTCTTTGTAGCGCTGATTTGCCTTTCCAGGTTGCTTGGTTGGCCAAAAAGGGCGTATGCGTTTTTTCCTGAATATATTCAGGAAAATACGCATACGCCCTTTTTGGCCAAGGGCATCATTGTCAACGTTTTGCCGCTTTTCATGTGCTTTAAAGGCATTTTGGATCCACCTCATGAAATCTGTTTCCTGCAATTCTGCCTTGATTTCAAATCCTCCTCTTTGCCTTCCCTCAATATATTTGTGGACGAGAGTTATCATTTATAACTCTGCAGGTTTGTGAATTGCAGTGCCCTGAAGCTCCATTTTCCAACTCGCTTTTTTGGGAGCTTGCCGCAAAAGCGCAGGATGGCTTCAGGCCCTGTTCTGGTTCTGGGGGGCAGGCTGAGCCTGTGGTTAATTCTTCTTCCTGATGGGAAAATAGAGTGACCTGTGTCTGTCCCAATACCAAGAGCTAGTCTCTCATTGATTCCCCGTCTTCCCGTTCATCCTCAGGACAAATTGCAACCTGTACGGAACAGGAGGTTAAAGGTGCTGATATTCCAAGTAGGGAGATTGCTAGTAAAGTGGCTGGAAAGGCGAACCCGAGCTCAAGGAGATGAGAAATGAGGTGCGTTTTAGAAACCTTTCCCCATCACACGGTGTACCATCTTCTGGGTCTCTCATGCATGTTTTCGATGTAGGAAGATGCCCTTGAACCTGGAGATTTGGGACCCATGGGATGGGTACCACACAGTATTACTTTAAAGGGTCTGTGTTTGCTTCCTCAACCTCACCAAACCTCTCAGCCCCAAGAGTGTCCACCCTTATGTCTCATCCAGCTGTGGGTCTACATATGGTCAATCCGGGTTGCATCACAGCCCCTGAACGAATTGTGTAAGAATTTCTCTCTCTTTCTCTGTCTTTGTTTCAAGGGTTTTTAAAAGTAATTTATTTTTATAATGGGGTTTAGCTGCTTTTCACTGCTGTGTTTATGCCGCTTTACACCCACTTGACACACTAACAGAGAGATTTCAATACATAGGTTTTAAGATTACTACTAGTCAGGTATATCCTTGTGTGGTGAATAGGGGGTGTTGAGTCCAGTTCTCTGAGCAAGGAGTAGGTCTTGTCTATTACATATTGGGTTTATAGAACGGTATCTCACCTAATTTGAAACCCTTGTTTTATGTATCACCCCAGCTCACCTTTCCTGTTAAGCAGCCATAGTGTGTTTTCTGCATGTGTGACTCTGTTCTGTTTTGTAATTCAGTTCAAGTGTAACGGTTTTTACTTTCCCTGTATTAGTGATATCTTATGAGAAGTGTCCTTTTCTGTGTGACTTATTTCACTTAGAATCGTCGTACCTAAATCCACTCATCATGCTGCTACTAGCCTTATGACATTGATTTCACGGCTGAGTGATATTCGATTGTACATAAGGACCACAACTTCTTTATCCATTTTTCTCTTTCCTGGGATATTTAAGGTGGAATGAAGTGGAGGTCCTCGGCAACAGAGCAGCCCTAAACTTTGGTGTGCTTCTGTCTTGCTGATTTTTAATTTTCCCAATTTATACCCCCATGCGTGGAAGTGCCCTATGCGCTCTAAGCTGTGTTTTTTAGATGTTTCAGGACACACCGTACCCTTCTCCAGAGCGGCTGTTGGCAATTTACATCCCGCCCACCAACGTAGCAAGGCTCCCATTTCTCCATGGCCTGTCCTGCATTTCTGGTTTTGACAGTTTTCTCAGCATGGCCCTTTTGACCGATGGGAAGCGAGACTTCTTTGTAGCGCTGATTTGCCTTTCCAGGTTGCTTGGTTGGCCAAAAAGGGCGTATGCGTTTTTTCCTGAATATATTCAGGAAAATACGCATACGCCCTTTTTGGCCAAGGGCATCATTGTCAACGTTTTGCCGCTTTTCATGTGCTTTAAAGGCATTTTGGATCCACCTCATGAAATCTGTTTCCTGCAATTCTGCCTTGATTTCAAATCCTCCTCTTTGCCTTCCCTCAATATATTTGTGGACGAGAGTTATCATTTATAACTCTGCAGGTTTGTGAATTGCAGTGCCCTGAAGCTCCATTTTCCAACTCGCTTTTTTGGGAGCTTGCTGCAAAAGCGCAGTATGGCTTCAGGCCCTGTTCTGGTTCTGGGGGGCAGGCTGAGCCTGTGGTTAATTCTTCTTCCTGATGGGAAAATAGAGTGACCTGTGTCTGTCCCAATACCAAGAGCTAGTCTCTCATTGATTCCCCGTCTTCCCGTTCATCCTCAGGACAAATTGCAACCTGTACGGAACAGGAGGTTAAAAGTGCTGATATTCCAAGTAGGGAGATTGCTAGTAAACTGGCTGAATGGCGAACCCGAGCTCAAGGAGTTGAGAAATGAGGTGCGTTTTAGAAACCTTTCCCCATCACACGGTGTACCATCTTCTGGGTCTCTCATGCATGTTTTCGATGTAGGAAGATGCCCTTGAACCTGGAGATTTGGGACCCATGGGATGGGTACCACACAGTATTACTTTAAAGGGTCTGCGTTTGCTCCCCCAACCTCACCAAACCTCTCAGCCCCAAGAGTGTCCACCCTTATGTCTCATCCAGCTGTGGGTCTAGATATGGTCAACCCGGGTTGCATCACAGCCCCTGAACGAATTGTGTAAGAATTTCTCTCTCTTTCTCTGTCTTTGTTTCAAGGGTTTTTAAAAGTAATTTATTTTTATAATGGGGTTTAGCTGCTTTTCACTGCTGTGTTTATGCCGCTTTACACCCACTTGACACACTAACAGAGAGATTTCAATACATAGGTTTTAAGATTACTACTAGTCAGGTATATCCTTGTGTGGTGAATAGGGGGTGTTGAATCCAGTTCTCTGAGCAAGGAGTAGGTCTTTTCTATTACATATTAGGTTTATGGAATGGTATCTCAGCTAATTTGAAACGCTTGTTTTATGTATCACCCCACCTCACCTTTCCTGTTAAGCAGCCATAGTGTGTTTTCTGCATGTGTGACTCTGTTCTGTTTTGTAATTCAGTTCAAGTGTAACGGTTTTTACTTTCCCTGTATTAGTGATATCTTATGAGAAGTGTCCTTTTCTGTGTGACTTATTTCACTTAGAATCGTCGTACCTAAATCCACTCATCATGCTGCTACTAGCCTTATGAGATTGATTTCATGGCTGAGTGATATTCCATTGTACATAAGGACCATAACTTCTTTATCCCTTTTTCTCTTTCCTGGGATATTTAAGGTGGAATGAAGTGGAGGTCCTTGGCAACAGAGCAGCCCTAAACTTTGGTGTGCTTCTGTCTTGCTGATTTTTAATTTTCCCAATTTATACCCCCATGCGTGGAAGTGTCCTATGCGCTCTAAGCTGTGTTTTTTAGATGTTTCAGGACACACCGTACCCTTCTCCAGAGCGGCTGTTGGCAATTTACATCCCGCCCATCAACGTAGCAAGGCTCCCATTTCTCCATGGCCTGTCCTGCATTTCTGGTTTTGACACTTTTCTCAGCATGGCCCTTTTGACCGATGGGAAGCGAGACTTCTTTGTAGCGCTGATTTGCCTTTCCAGGTTGCTTGGTTGGCCAAAAAGGGCGTATGCGTTTTTTCCTGAATATATTCAGGAAAAAACGCATACGCCCTTTTTGGCCAAGGGCATCATTGTCAACGTTTTGCCGCTTTTCATGTGCTTTAAAGGCATTTTGGATCCACCTCATGAAATCTGTTTCCTGCAATTCTGCCTTGATTTCAAATCCTCCTCTTTGCCTTCCCTCAATATATTTGTGGACGAGAGTTATCATTTATAACTCTGCAGGTTTGTGAATTGCAGTGCCCTGAAGCTCCATTTTCCAACTCGCTTTTTTGGGAGCTTGCCGCAAAAGCGCAGTATGGCTTCAGGCCCTGTTCTGGTTCTGGGGGGCAGGCTGAGCCTGTGGTTAATTCTTCTTCCTGATGGGAAAATAGAGTGACCTGTGTCTGTCCCAATACCAAGAGCTAGTCTCTCATTGATTCCCCGTCTTCCCGTTCATCCTCAGGACAAATTGCAACCTGTACGGAACAGGAGGTTAAAGGTGCTGATATTCCAAGTAGGGAGATTGCTAGTAAAGTGGCTGGAAAGGCGAACCCGAGCTCAAGGAGATGAGAAATGAGGTGCGTTTTAGAAACCTTTCCCCATCACACGGTGTACCATCTTCTGGGTCTCTCATGCATGTTTTCGATGTAGGAAGATGCCCTTGAACCTGGAGATTTGGGACCCATGGGATGGGTACCACACAGTATTACTTTAAAGGGTCTGTGTTTGCTTCCTCAACCTCACCAAACCTCTCAGCCCCAAGAGTGTCCACTCTTATGTCTCATCCAGCTGTGGGTCTAGATATGGTCAATCCGGGTTGCATCACAGCCCCTGAACGAATTGTGTAAGAATTTCTCTCTCTTTCTCTGTCTTTGTTTCAAGGGTTTTTAAAAGTAATTTATTTTTATAATGGGGTTTAGCTGCTTTTCACTGCTGTGTTTATGCCGCTTTACACCCACTTGACACACTAACAGAGAGATTTCAATACATAGGTTTTAAGATTACTACTAGTCAGGTATATCCTTGTGTGGTGAATAGGGGGTGTTGAGTCCAGTTCTCTGAGCAAGGAGTAGGTCTTGTCTATTACATATTGGGTTTATGGAACGGTATCTCAGCTAATTTGAAACCCTTGTTTTATGTATCACCCCAGCTCACCTTTCCTGTTAAGCAGCCATAGTGTGTTTTCTGCATGTGTGACTCTGTTCTGTTTTGTAATTCAGTTCAAGTGTAACGGTTTTTACTTTCCCTGTATTAGTGATATCTTATGAGAAGTGTCCTTTTCTGTGTGACTTATTTCACTTAGAATCGTCGTACCTAAATCCACTCATCATGCTGCTACTAGCCTTATGAGATTGATTTCATGGCTGAGTGATATTCCATTGTACATAAGGACCATAACTTCTTTATCCCTTTTTCTCTTTCCTGGGATATTTAAGGTGGAATGAAGTGGAGGTCCTTGGCAACAGAGCAGCCCTAAACTTTGGTGTGCTTCTGTCTTGCTGATTTTTAATTTTCCCAATTTATACCCCCATGCGTGGAAGTGCCCTATGCCCTCTAAGCTGTGTTTTTTAGATGTTTCAGGACACACCGTACCCTTCTCCAGAGCGGCTGTTGGCAATTTACATCCCGCCCATCAGCGTAGCAAGGCTCCCATTTCTCCATGGCCTGTCCTGCATTTCTGGTTTTGACACTTTTCTCAGCATGGCCCTTTTGACCGATGGGAAGCGAGACTTCTTTGTAGCGCTGATTTGCCTTTCCAGGTTGCTTGGTTGGCCAAAAAGGGCGTAGGCGTTTTTTCCTGAATATATTCAGGAAAAAACGCCTACGCCCTTTTTGGCCAAGGGCATCATTGTCAACGTTTTGCCGCTTTTCATGTGCTTAAAAGGCATTTCGGATCTACCTCATGAAATCTGTTTCCTGCAATTCTGCCTTGATTTCAAATCCTCTTCTTTGCCTTCCCTCAATATATTTGTGGACGAGAGTTATCATATATAACTCTGCAGGTTTGTGAATTGCAGTGCCCTGAAGATCGATTTTACAACTCGCTTTTTTGGGAGCTTGCCGCAAAAGCGCAGGATGGCTTCAGGCCCTGTTCTGGTTCTGGGGGGCAGGCTGAGCCTGTGGTTAATTCTTCTTCCTGATGGGAAAATACAGTGACCTGTGCCTGTCCCAATACCAAGAGCTAGTCTCTCATTGATTCCCCGTCTTCCCGTTCATCCTCAGGACAAATTGCAACCTGTACGGAACAGGAGGTTAAAGGTGCTGATATTCCAAGTAGGGAGATTGCTAGTAAAGTGGCTGAATGGCGAACCCGAGCTCAAGGAGTTGAGAAATGAGGTGCGTTTTAGAAACCTTTCCCCATCACACGGTGTACCATCTTCTGGGTCTCTCATGCATGTTTTCGATTTAGGAAGATGCCCTTGAACCTGGAGATTTGGGACCCATGGGATGGGTACCACACAGTATTACTTTAAAGGGTCTGCGTTTGCTCCCCCAACCTCACCAAACCTCTCAGCCCCAAGAGTGTCCACCCTTATGTCTCATCCAGCTGTGGGTCTAGATATGGTCAATCCGGGTTGCATCACAGCCCCTGAACGAATTGTGTAAGAATTTCTCTCTCTTTCTCTGTCTTTGTTTCATGGGTTTTTAAAAGTAATTTATTTTTATAATGTGGTTTAGCTGCTTTTCACTGCTGTGTTTATGCCGCTTTACACCCACTTGACACACTAACAGAGAGATTTCAATACATAGGTTTAAAGATTATTACTAGTCAGGTATATCCTTGTGTGGTGAATAGGGGGTGTTGAGTCCAGTTCTCTGAGCAAGGAGTAGGTTTTGTCTATTACATATTGGGTTTATGGAACGGTATCTCAGCTAATTTGAAACCCTTGTTTTATGTATCACCCCAGCTCACCTTTCCTGTTAAGCAGCCATAGTGTGTTTTCTGCATGTGTGACTCTGTTCTGTTTTGTAATTCAGTTCAAGTGTAACGGTTTTTACTTTCCCTGTATTAGTGATATCTTATGAGAAGTGTCCTTTTCTGTGTGACTTATTTCACTTAGAATCGTCGTACCTAAATCCACTCATCATGCTGCTACTAGCCTTATGAGATTGATTTCATGGCTGAGTGATATTCCATTGTACATAAGGACCATAACTTCTTTATCCCTTTTTCTCTTTCCTGGGATATTTAAGGTGGAATGAAGTGGAGGTCCTTGGCAACAGAGCAGCCCTAAACTTTGGTGTGCTTCTGTCTTGCTGATTTTTAATTTTCCCAATTTATACCCCCATGCGTGGAAGTGCCCTATGCGCTCTAAGCTGTGTTTTTTAGATGTTTCAGGACACACCGTACCCTTCTCCAGAGTGGCTGTTGGCAATTTACATCCCGCCCATCAGCGTAGCAAGGTTCCCATTTCTCCATGGCCTGTCCTGCATTTCTGGTTTTGACACTTTTCTCAGCATGGCCCTTTTGACCGATGGGAAGCGAGACTTCTTTGTAGCACTGATTTGCCTTTCCAGGTTGCTTGGTTGGCCAAAAAGGGCGTATGCGTTTTTTCCTGAATATATTCAGGAAAAAACGCATACGCCCTTTTTGGCCAAGGGCATCATTGTCAACGTTTTGCCGCTTTTCATGTGCTTAAAAGGCATTTCGGATCTACCTCATGAAATCTGTTTCCTGCAATTCTGCCTTGATTTCAAATCCTCTTCTTTGCCTTCCCTCAATATATTTGTGGACGAGAGTTATCATATATAACTCTGCAGGTTTGTGAATTGCAGTGCCCTGAAGCTCGATTTTACAACTCGCTTTTTTGGGAGCTTGCCGCAAAAGCGCAGGATGGCTTCAGGCCCTGTTCTGGTTCTGGGGGGCAGGCTGAGCCTGTGGTTAATTCTTCTTCCTGATGGGAAAATACAGTGACCTGTGCCTGTCCCAATACCAAGAGCTAGTCTCTCATTGATTCCCCGTCTTCCCGTTCATCCTCAGGACAAATTGCAACCTGTACGGAACAGGAGGTTAAAGGTGCTGATATTCCAAGTAGGGAGATTGCTAGTAAAGTGGCTGAATGGCGAACCCGAGCTCAAGGAGATGAGAAATGAGGTGCGTTTTAGAAACCTTTCCCCATCACACGGTGTACCATCTTCTGGGTCTCTCATGCATGTTTTCGATTTAGGAAGATGCCCTTGAACCTGGAGATTTGGGACCCATGGGATGGGTACCACACAGTATTACTTTAAAGGGTCTGCGTTTGCTCCCCCAACCTCACCAAACCTCTCAGCCCCAAGAGTGTCCACCCTTATGTCTCATCCAGCTGTGGGTCTAGATATGGTCAATCCGGGTTGCATCACAGCCCCTGAACGAATTGTGTAAGAATTTCTCTCTC
The DNA here is from genome assembly GCF_965194825.1 of Balaenoptera physalus. Classification (NCBI taxonomy): domain Eukaryota; kingdom Metazoa; phylum Chordata; class Mammalia; order Artiodactyla; family Balaenopteridae; genus Balaenoptera; species Balaenoptera physalus. Next base: position 342,383 of record NW_028126370.1, read on the forward strand.
TTTCTCTGTCTTTGTTTCATGGGTTTTTAAAAGTAATTTATTTTTATAATGGGGTTTAGCTGCTTTTCACTGCTGTGTTTATGCCGCTTTACACCCACTTGACACACTAACAGAGAGATTTCAATACATAGGTTTTAAGATTATTAGTAGTCAGGTATATCCTTGTGTGGTGAATAGGGGGTGTTGAGTCCAGTTCTCTGAGCAAGGAGTAGGTCTTGTCTATTACATATTGGGTTTATGGAACGGTATCTCAGCTAATTTGAAACCCTTGTTTTATGTATCACCCCAGCTCACCTTTCCTGTTAAGCAGCCATAGTGTGTTTTCTGCATGTGTGACTCTGTTCTGTTTTGTAATTCAGTTCAAGTGTAACGGTTTTTACTTTCCCTGTATTAGTGATATCTTATGAGAAGTGTCCTTTTCTGTGTGACTTATTTCACTTAGAATCGTCGTACCTAAATCCACTCATCATGCTGCTACTAGCCTTATGAGATTGATTTCATGGCTGAGTGATATTCCATTGTACATAAGGACCATAACTTCTTTATCCCTTTTTCTCTTTCCTGGGATATTTAAGGTGGAATGAAGTGGAGGTCCTTGGCAACAGAGCAGCCCTAAACTTTGGTGTGCTTCTGTCTTGCTGATTTTTAATTTTCCCAATTTATACCCCCATGCGTGGAAGTGCCCTATGCGCTCTAAGCTGTGTTTTTTAGATGTTTCAGGACACACCGTACCCTTCTCCAGAGCGGCTGTTGGCAATTTACATCCCGCCCATCAGCGTAGCAAGGTTCCCATTTCTCCATGGCCTGTCCTGCATTTCTGGTTTTGACACTTTTCTCAGCATGGCCCTTTTGACCGATGGGAAGCGAGACTTCTTTGTAGCGCTGATTTGCCTTTCCAGGTTGCTTGGTTGGCCAAAAAGGGCGTATGCGTTTTTTCCTGAATATATTCAGGAAAAAACGCATACGCCCTTTTTGGCCAAGGGCATCATTGTCAACGTTTTGCCGCTTTTCATGTGCTTAAAAGGCATTTCGGATCTACCTCATGAAATCTGTTTCCTGCAATTCTGCCTTGATTTCAAATCCTCTTCTTTGCCTTCCCTCAATATATTTGTGGACGAGAGTTATCATATATAACTCTGCAGGTTTGTGAATTGCAGTGCCCTGAAGCTCGATTTTACAACTCGCTTTTTTGGGAGCTTGCCTCAAAAGCGCAGGATGGCTTCAGGCCCTGTTCTGGTTCTGGGGGGCAGGCTGAGCCTGTGGTTAATTCTTCTTCCTGATGGGAAAATACAGTGACCTGTGCCTGTCCCAATACCAAGAGCTAGTCTCTCATTGATTCCCCGTCTTCCCGTTCATCCTCAGGACAAATTGCAACCTGTACGGAACAGGAGGTTAAAGGTGCTGATATTCCAAGTAGGGAGATTGCTAGTAAAGTGGCTGAATGGCGAACCCGAGCTCAAGGAGTTGAGAAATGAGGTGCGTTTTAGAAACCTTTCCCCATCACACGGTGTACCATCTTCTGGGTCTCTCATGCATGTTTTCGATTTAGGAAGATGCCCTTGAACCTGGAGATTTGGGACCCATGGGATGGGTACCACACAGTATTACTTTAAAGGGTCTGCGTTTGCTCCCCCAACCTCACCAAACCTCTCAGCCCCAAGAGTGTCCACCCTTATGTCTCATCCAGCTGTGGGTCTAGATATGGTCAATCCGGGTTGCATCACAGCCCCTGAACGAATTGTGTAAGAATTTCTCTCTCTTTCTCTGTCTTTGTTTCATGGGTTTTTAAAAGTAATTTATTTTTATAATGGGGTTTAGCTGCTTTTCACTGCTGTGTTTATGCCGCTTTACACCCACTTGACACACTAACAGAGAGATTTCAATACATAGGTTTAAAGATTATTACTAGTCAGGTATATCCTTGTGTGGTGAATAGGGGGTGTTGAGTCCAGTTCTCTGAGCAAGGAGTAGGTTTTGTCTATTACATATTGGGTTTATGGAACGGTATCTCAGCTAATTTGAAACCCTTGTTTTATGTATCACCCCAGCTCACCTTTCCTGTTAAGCAGCCATAGTGTGTTTTCTGCATGTGTGACTCTGTTCTGTTTTGTAATTCAGTTCAAGTGTAACGGTTTTTACTTTCCCTGTATTAGTGATATCTTATGAGAAGTGTCCTTTTCTGTGTGACTTATTTCACTTAGAATCGTCGTACCTAAATCCACTCATCATGCTGCTACTAGCCTTATGAGATTGATTTCATGGCTGAGTGATATTCCATTGTACATAAGGACCATAACTTCTTTATCCCTTTTTCTCTTTCCTGGGATATTTAAGGTGGAATGAAGTGGAGGTCCTTGGCAACAGAGCAGCCCTAAACTTTGGTGTGCTTCTGTCTTGCTGATTTTTAATTTTCCCAATTTATACCCCCATGCGTGGAAGTGCCCTATGCGCTCTAAGCTGTGTTTTTTAGATGTTTCAGGACACACCGTACCCTTCTCCAGAGTGGCTGTTGGCAATTTACATCCCGCCCATCAGCGTAGCAAGGTTCCCATTTCTCCATGGCCTGTCCTGCATTTCTGGTTTTGACACTTTTCTCAGCATGGCCCTTTTGACCGATGGGAAGCGAGACTTCTTTGTAGCACTGATTTGCCTTTCCAGGTTGCTTGGTTGGCCAAAAAGGGCGTATGCGTTTTTTCCTGAATATATTCAGGAAAAAACGCATACGCCCTTTTTGGCCAAGGGCATCATTGTCAACGTTTTGCCGCTTTTCATGTGCTTAAAAGGCATTTCGGATCTACCTCATGAAATCTGTTTCCTGCAATTCTGCCTTGATTTCAAATCCTCTTCTTTGCCTTCCCTCAATATATTTGTGGACGAGAGTTATCATATATAACTCTGCAGGTTTGTGAATTGCAGTGCCCTGAAGCTCGATTTTACAACTTGCTTTTTTGGGAGCTTGCCGCAAAAGCGCAGGATGGCTTCAGGCCCTGTTCTGGTTCTGGGGGGCAGGCTGAGCCTGTGGTTAATTCTTCTTCCTGATGGGAAAATATAGTTACCTGTGCCTGTCCCAATACCAAGAGCTAGTCTCTCATTGATTCCCCGTCTTCCCGTTCATCCTCAGGACAAATTGCAACCTGTACGGAACAGGAGGTTAAAGGTGCTGATATTCCAAGTAGGGAGATTGCTAGTAAAGTGGCTGAATGGCGAACCCGAGCTCAAGGAGATGAGAAATGAGGTGCGTTTTAGAAACCTTTCCCCATCACACGGTGTACCATCTTCTGGGTCTCTCATGCATGTTTTCGATTTAGGAAGATGCCCTTGAACCTGGAGATTTGGGACCCATGGGATGGGTACCACACAGTATTACTTTAAAGGGTCTGCGTTTGCTCCCCCAACCTCACCAAACCTCTCAGCCCCAAGAGTGTCCACCCTTATGTCTCATCCAGCTGTGGGTCTAGATATGGTCAATCCGGGTTGCATCACAGCCCCTGAACGAATTGTGTAAGAATTTCTCTCTCTTTCTCTGTCTTTGTTTCATGGGTTTTTAAAAGTAATTTATTTTTATAATGGGGTTTAGCTGCTTTTCACTGCTGTGTTTATGCCGCTTTACACCCACTTGACACACTAACAGAGAGATTTCAATACATAGGTTTAAAGATTATTACTAGTCAGGTATATCCTTGTGTGGTGAATAGGGGGTGTTGAGTCCAGTTCTCTGAGCAAGGAGTAGGTTTTGTCTATTACATATTGGGTTTATGGAACGGTATCTCAGCTAATTTGAAACCCTTGTTTTATGTATCACCCCAGCTCACCTTTCCTGTTAAGCAGCCATAGTGTGTTTTCTGCATGTGTGACTCTGTTCTGTTTTGTAATTCAGTTCAAGTGTAACGGTTTTTACTTTCCCTGTATTAGTGATATCTTATGAGAAGTGTCCTTTTCTGTGTGACTTATTTCACTTAGAATCGTCGTACCTAAATCCACTCATCATGCTGCTACTAGCCTTATGAGATTGATTTCATGGCTGAGTGATATTCCATTGTACATAAGGACCATAACTTCTTTATCCCTTTTTCTCTTTCCTGGGATATTTAAGGTGGAATGAAGTGGAGGTCCTTGGCAACAGAGCAGCCCTAAACTTTGGTGTGCTTCTGTCTTGCTGATTTTTAATTTTCCCAATTTATACCCCCATGCGTGGAAGTGCCCTATGCGCTCTAAGCTGTGTTTTTTAGATGTTTCAGGACACACCGTACCCTTCTCCAGAGTGGCTGTTGGCAATTTACATCCCGCCCATCAGCGTAGCAAGGTTCCCATTTCTCCATGGCCTGTCCTGCATTTCTGGTTTTGACACTTTTCTCAGCATGGCCCTTTTGACCGATGGGAAGCGAGACTTCTTTGTAGCGCTGATTTGCCTTTCCAGGTTGCTTGGTTGGCCAAAAAGGGCGTATGCGTTTTTTCCTGAATATATTCAGGAAAAAACGCATACGCCCTTTTTGGCCAAGGGCATCATTGTCAACGTTTTGCCGCTTTTCATGTGCTTTAAAGGCATTTTGGATCCACCTCATGAAATCTGTTTCCTGCAATTCTGCCTTGATTTCAAATCCTCCTCTTTGCCTTCCCTCAATATATTTGTGGACGAGAGTTATCATTTATAACTCTGCAGGTTTGTGAATTGCAGTGCCCTGAAGCTCCATTTTCCAACTCGCTTTTTTGGGAGCTTGCCGCAAAAGCGCAGGATGGCTTCAGGCCCTGTTCTGGTTCTGGGGGGCAGGCTGAGCCTGTGGTTAATTCTTCTTCCTGATGGGAAAATAGAGTGACCTGTGTCTGTCCCAATACCAAGAGCTAGTCTCTCATTGATTCCCCGTCTTCCCGTTCATCCTCAGGACAAATTGCAACCTGTACGGAACAGGAGGTTAAAGGTGCTGATATTCCAAGTAGGGAGATTGCTATTAAAGTGGCTGGAAAGGCGAACCCGAGCTCAAGGAGATGAGAAATGACGTGCGTTTTAGAAACCTTTCCCCATCACACGGTGTACCATCTTCTGGGTTTCTCATGCATGTTTTCGATGTAGGAAGATGCCCTTGAACCTGGAGATTTGGGACCCATGGGATGGGTACCACACAGTATTACTTTAAAGGGTCTGTGTTTGCTTCCTCAACCTCACCAAACCTCTCAGCCCCAAGAGTGTCCACCCTTATGTCTCATCCAGCTGTGGGTCTAGATATGGTCAATCTGGGTTGCATCACAGCCCCTGAACGAATTGTGTAAGAATTTCTCTCTCTTTCTCTGTCTTTGTTTCAAGGGTTTTTAAAATTAATTTATTTTTATAATGGGGTTTAGCTGCTTTTCACTGCTGTGTTTATGCCGCTGTACACCCACTTGACACACTAACAGAGAGATTTCAATACATAGGTTTTAAGATTACTACTAGTCAGGTATATCCTTGTGTGGTGAATAGGGGGTGTTGAGTCCAGTTCTCTGAGCAAGGAGTAGGTCTTGTCTATTACATATTGGGTTTATGGAACGGTATCTCAGCTAATTTGAAACCCTTGTTTTATGTATCACCCCAGCTCACCTTTCCTGTTAAGCAGCCATAGTGTGTTTTCTGCATGTGTGACTCTGTTCTGTTTTGTAATTCAGTTCAAGTGTAACGGTTTTTACTTTCCCTGTATTAGTGATATCTTATGAGAAGTGTCCTTTTCTGTGTGACTTATTTCACTTAGAATCGTCGTACCTAAATCCACTCATCATGCTGCTACTAGCCTTATGAGATTGATTTCATGGCTGAGTGATATTCCATTGTACATAAGGACCATAACTTCTTTATCCCTTTTTCTCTTTCCTGGGATATTTAAGGTGGAATGAAGTGGAGGTCCTTGGCAACAGAGCAGCCCTAAACTTTGGTGTGCTTCTGTCTTGCTGATTTTTAATTTTCCCAATTTATACCCCCATGCGTGGAAGTGCCCTATGCGCTCTAAGCTGTGTTTTTTAGATGTTTCAGGACACACTGTACCCTTCTCCAGAGCGGCTGTTGGCAATTTACATCCCGCCCATCAGCGTAGCAAGGCTCCCATTTCTCCATGGCCTGTCCTGCATTTCTGGTTTTGACACTTTTCTCAGCATGGCCCTTTTGACCGATGGGAAGCGAGACTTCTTTGTAGCGCTGATTTGCCTTTCCAGGTTGCTTGGTTGGCCAAAAAGGGCGTATGCGTTTTTTCCTGAATATATTCAGGAAAAAACGCATACGCCCTTTTTGGCCAAGGGCATCATTGTCAACGTTTTGCCGCTTTTCATGTGCTTAAAAGGCATTTCGGATCTACCTCATGAAATCTGTTTCCTGCAATTCTGCCTTGATTTCAAATCCTCTTCTTTGCCTTCCCTCAATATATTTGTGGACGAGAGTTATCATATATAACTCTGCAGGTTTGGAATTGCAGTGCCCTGAAGCTTGATTTTACAACTCGCTTTTTTGGGAGCTTGCCGCAAAAGCGCAGGATGGCTTCAGGCCCTGTTCTGGTTCTGGGGGGGCAGGCTGAGCCTGTGGTTAATTCTTCTTCCTGATGGGAAAATAGAGTGACCTGTGCCTGTCCCAATACCAAGAGCTAGTCTCTCATTGATTCCCCGTCTTCCCGTTCATCCTCAGGACAAATTGCAACCTGTACGGAACAGGAGGTTAAAGGTGCTGATATTCCAAGTAGGGAGATTGCTAGTAAAGTGGCTGGAAAGGCGAACCCGAGCTCAAGGAGATGAGAAATGAGGTGCGTTTTAGAAACCTTTCCCCATCACACGGTGTACCATCTTCTGGGTCTCTCATGCATGTTTTCGTTGTAGGAAGATGCCCTTGAACCTGGAGATTTGGGACCCATGGGATGGGTACCACACAGTATTACTTTAAAGGGTCTGCGTTTGCTCCCCCAACCTCACCAAACCTCTCAGCCCCAAGAGTGTCCACCCTTATGTCTCATCCAGCTGTGGGTCTAGATATGGTCAATCCGGGTTGCATCACAGCCCCTGAACGAATTGTGTAAGAATTTCTCTCTCTTTCTCTGTCTTTGTTTCATGGGTTTTTAAAAGTAATTTATTTTTATAATGGGGTTTAGCTGCTTTTCACTGCTGTGTTTATGCCGCTTTACACCCACTTGACACACTAACAGAGAGATTTCAATACATAGGTTTAAATATTATTACTAGTCAGGTATATCCTTGTGTGGTGAATAGGGGGTGTTGAGTCCAGTTCTCTGAGCAAGGAGTAGGTCTTGTCTATTACATATTGGGTTTATGGAACGGTATCTCAGCTAATTTGAAACCCTTGTTTTATGTATCACCCCAGCTCACCTTTCCTGTTAAGCAGCCATAGTGTGTTTTCTGCATGTGTGACTCTGTTCTGTTTTGTAATTCAGTTCAAGTGTAACGGTTTTTACTTTCCCTGTATTAGTGATATCTTATGAGAAGTGTCCTTTTCTGTGTGACTTATTTCACTTAGAATCGTCATACCTAAATCCACTCATCATGCTGCTACTAGCCTTATGAGATTGATTTCATGGCTGAGTGATATTCCATTGTACATAAGGACCATAACTTCTTTATCCCTTTTTCTCTTTCCTGGGATATTTAAGGTGGAATGAAGTGGAGGTCCTTGGCAACAGAGCAGCCCTAAACTTTGGTGTGCTTCTGTCTTGCTGATTTTTAATTTTCCCAATTTATACCCCCATGCGTGGAAGTGCCCTATGCGCTCTAAGCTGTGTTTTTTAGATGTTTCAGGACACACCGTACCCTTCTCCAGAGCGGCTGTTGGCAATTTACATCCCGCCCATCAGCGTAGCAAGGCTCCCATTTCTCCATGGCCTGTCCTGCATTTCTGGTTTTGACACTTTTCTCAGCATGGCCCTTTTGACCGATGGGAAGCGAGACTTCTTTGTAGCGCTGATTTGCCTTTCCAGGTTGCTTGGTTGGCCAAAAAGGGCGTATGCGTTTTTTCCTGAATATATTCAGGAAAAAACGCATACGCCCTTTTTGGCCAAGGGCATCATTGTCAACGTTTTGCCGCTTTTCATGTGCTTAAAAGGCATTTCGGATCTACCTCATGAAATCTGTTTCCTGCAATTCTGCCTTGATTTCAAATCCTCTTCTTTGCCTTCCCTCAATATATTTGTGGACGAGAGTTATCATATATAACTCTGCAGGTTTGGAATTGCAGTGCCCTGAAGCTCGATTTTACAACTCGCTTTTTTGGGAGCTTGCCGCAAAAGCGCAGGATGGCTTCAGGCCCTGTTCTGGTTCTGGGGGGCAGGCTGAGCCTGTGGTTAATTCTTCTTCCTGATGGGAAAATAGAGTGACCTGTGCCTGTCCCAATACCAAGAGCTAGTCTCTCATTGATTCCCCGTCTTCCCGTTCATCCTCAGGACAAATTGCAACCTGTACGGAACAGGAGGTTAAAGGTGCTGATATTCCAAGTAGGGAGATTGCTAGTAAAGTGGCTGGAAAGGCGAACCCGAGCTCAAGGAGATGAGAAATCAGGTGCGTTTTAGAAACCTTTTCCCATCACACGGTGTACCATCTTCTGGGTCTCTCATGCATGTTTTCGTTGTAGGAAGATGCCCTTGAACCTGGAGATTTGGGACCCATGGGATGGGTACCACACAGTATTACTTTAAAGGGTCTGCGTTTGCTCCCCCAACCTCACCAAAACTCTCAGCCCCAAGAGTGTCCACCCTTATGTCTCATCCAGCTGTGGGTCTAGATATGGTCAATCCGGGTTGCATCACAGCCCCTGAACGAATTGTGTAAGAATTTCTCTCTCTTTCTCTGTCTTTGTTTCATGGGTTTTTAAAAGTAATTTATTTTTATAATGGGGTTTAGCTGCTTTTCACTGCTGTGTTTATGCCGCTTTACACCCACTTGACACACTAACAGAGAGATTTCAATACATAGGTTTAAAGATTATTACTAGTCAGGTATATCCTTGTGTGGTGAATAGGGGGTGTTGAGTCCAGTTCTCTGAGCAAGGAGTAGGTTTTGTCTATTACATATTGGGTTTATGGAACGGTATCTCAGCTAATTTGAAACCCTTGTTTTATGTATCACCCCAGCTCACCTTTCCTGTTAAGCAGCCATAGTGTGTTTTCTGCATGTGTGACTCTGTTCTGTTTTGTAATTCAGTTCAAGTGTAACGGTTTTTACTTTCCCTGTATTAGTGATATCTTATGAGAAGTGTCCTTTTCTGTGTGACTTATTTCACTTAGAATCGTCATACCTAAATCCACTCATCATGCTGCTACTAGCCTTATGAGATTGATTTCATGGCTGAGTGATATTCCATTGTACATAAGGACCATAACTTCTTTATCCCTTTTTCTCTTTCCTGGGATATTTAAGGTGGAATGAAGTGGAGGTCCTTGGCAACAGAGCAGCCCTAAACTTTGGTGTGCTTCTGTCTTGCTGATTTTTAATTTTCCCAATTTATACCCCCATGCGTGGAAGTGCCCTATGCGCTCTAAGCTGTGTTTTTTAGATGTTTCAGGACACACCGTACCCTTCTCCAGAGCGGCTGTTGGCAATTTACATCCCGCCCATCAGCGTAGCAAGGCTCCCATTTCTCCATGGCCTGTCCTGCATTTCTGGTTTTGACACTTTTCTCAGCATGGCCCTTTTGACCGATGGGAAGCGAGACTTCTTTGTAGCGCTGATTTGCCTTTCCAGGTTGCTTGGTTGGCCAAAAAGGGCGTATGCGTTTTTTCCTGAATATATTCAGGAAAAAACGCATACGCCCTTTTTGGCCAAGGGCATCATTGTCAACGTTTTGCCGCTTTTCATGTGCTTAAAAGGCATTTCGGATCTACCTCATGAAATCTGTTTCCTGCAATTCTGCCTTGATTTCAAATCCTCTTCTTTGCCTTCCCTCAATATATTTGTGGACGAGAGTTATCATATATTACTCTGCAGGTTTGGAATTGCAGTGCCCTGAAGCTCGATTTTACAACTCGCTTTTTTGGGAGCTTGCCGCAAAAGCGCAGGATGGCTTCAGGCCCTGTTCTAGTTCTGGGGGGCAGGCTGAGCCTGTGGTTAATTCTTCTTCCTGATGGGAAAATAGAGTGACCTGTGCCTGTCCCAATACCAAGAGCTAGTCTCTCATTGATTCCCCGTCTTCCCGTTCATCCTCAGGACAAATTGCAACCTGTACGGAACAGGAGGTTAAAGGTGCTGATATTCCAAGTAGGGAGATTGCTAGTAAAGTGGCTGGAAAGGCGAACCCGAGCTCAAGGAGATGAGAAATGAGGTGCGTTTTAGAAACCTTTCCCCATCACACGGTGTACCATCTTCTGGGTTTCTCATGCATGTTTTCGATGTAGGAAGATGCCCTTGAACCTGGAGATTTGGGACCCATGGGATGGGTACCACACAGTATTACTTTAAAGGGTCTGTGTTTGCTTCCTCAACCTCACCAAACCTCTCAGCCCCAAGAGTGTCCACCCTTATGTCTCATCCAGCTGTGGGTCTAGATATGGTCAATCTGGGTTGCATCACAGCCCCTGAACGAATTGTGTAAGAATTTCTCTCTCTTTCTCTGTCTTTGTTTCAAGGGTTTTTAAAATTAATTTATTTTTATAATGGGGTTTAGCTGCTTTTCACTGCTGTGTTTATGCCGCTGTACACCCACTTGACACACTAACAGAGAGATTTCAATACATAGGTTTTAAGATTACTACTAGTCAGGTATATCCTTGTGTGGTGAATAGGGGGTGTTGAGTCCAGTTCTCTGAGCAAGGAGTAGGTCTTGTCTATTACATATTGGGTTTATGGAACGGTATCTCAGCTAATTTGAAACCCTTGTTTTATGTATCACCCCAGCTCACCTTTCCTGTTAAGCAGCCATAGTGTGTTTTCTGCATGTTTGACTCTGTTCTGTTTTGTAATTCAGTTCAAGTGTAACGGTTTTTACTTTCCCTGTATTAGTGATATCTTATGAGAAGTGTCCTTTTCTGTGTGACTTATTTCACTTAGAATCGTCGTACCTAAATCCACTCATCATGCTGCTACTAGCCTTATGACATTGATTTCACGGCTGAGTGATATTCGATTGTACATAAGGACCACAACTTCTTTATCCATTTTTCTATTTCCTGGGATATTTAAGGTGGAATGAAGTGGAGGTCCTTGGCAACAGAGCAGCCCTAAACTTTGGTGTGCTTGTGTCTTGCTGATTTTGAATTTTCCCAATTTATACCCCCATGCGTGGAAGTGCCCTATGCGCTCTAAGCTGTGTTTTTCAGATGTTTCAGGACACACCGTACCCTTCTCCAGAGTGGCTGTTGGCAATTCACATCCCGCCCATCAGCGTAGCAAGGCTCCCATTTCTCCATGGCCTGTCCTGCATTTCTGGTTTTGACACTTTTCTCAGCATGGCCCTTTTGACCGATGGGAAGCGAGACTTCTTTGTAGCGCTGATTTGCCTTTCCAGGTTGCTTGGTTGGCCAAAAAGGGCGTATGCGTTTTTTCCTGAATATATTCAGGAAAAAACGCATACGCCCTTTTTGGCCAAGGGCATCATTGTCAACGTTTTGCCGCTTTTCATGTGCTTTAAAGGCATTTCGGATCTACCTCATGAAATCTGTTTCCTGCAATTCTGCCTTGATTTCAAATCCTCCTCTTTGCCTTCCCTCAATATATTTGTGGACGAGAGTTATCATTTATAACTTTGCAGGATTGTGAATTGCAGTGCCCTGAAGCTCCATTTTACAACTCGCTTTTTTGGGAGCTTGCCGCAAAAGCGCAGGATGGCTTCAGGCCCTGTTCTGGTTCTGGGGGGCAGGCTGAGCCTGTGGTTAATTCTTCTTCCTGATGGGAAAATAGAGTGACCTGTGTCTGTCCAATACCAAGAGCTAGTCTCTCATTGATTCCCCGTCTTCCCGTTCATCCTCAGGACAAATTGCAACCTGTACGGAACAGAAGGTTAAAGGTGCTGATATTCCAAGTAGGGAGATTGCTAGTAAAATGGCTGGAAAGGCGAACCCGAGCTCAAGGAGATGAGAAATGAGGTGCGTTTTAGAAACCTTTTCCCATCACACGGTGTACCATCTTCTGGGTCTCTCATGCATGTTTTCGTTGTAGGAAGATGCCCTTGAACCTGGAGATTTGGGACCCATGGGATGGGTACCACACAGTATTACTTTAAAGGGTTTGCGTTTTCTCCCCCAACCTCACCAAACCTCTCAGCCCCAAGAGTGCCCACCCTTATGTCTCATCCAGCTGTGGGTCTAGATATGGTCAATCCGGGTTGCATCACAGCCCCTGAACGAATTGTGTAAGAATTTCTCTCTCTTTCTCTGTCTTTGTTTCATGGGTTTTTAAAAGTAATTTATTTTTATAATGGGGTTTAGCTGCTTTTCACTGCTGTGTTTATGCCGCTTTACACCCACTTGACACACTAACAGAGAGATTTCAATACATAGGTTTAAAGATTATTACTAGTCAGGTATATCCTTGTGTGGTGAATAGGGGGTGTTGAGTCCAGTTCTCTGAGCAAGGAGTAGGTCTTGTCTATTACATATTGGGTTTATGGAACGGTATCTCAGCTAATTTGAAACCCTTGTTTTATGTATCACCCCAGCTCACCTTTCCTGTTAAGCAGCCATAGTGTGTTTTCTGCATGTGTGACTCTGTTCTGTTTTGTAATTCAGTTCAAGTGTAACGGTTTTTACTTTCCCTGTATTAGTGATATCTTATGAGAAGTGTCCTTTTCTGTGTGACTTATTTCACTTAGAATCGTCATACCTAAATCCACTCATCATGCTGCTACTAGCCTTATGAGATTGATTTCATGGCTGAGTGATATTCCATTGTACATAAGGACCATAACTTCTTTATCCCTTTTTCTCTTTCCTGGGATATTTAAGGTGGAATGAAGTGGAGGTCCTTGGCAACAGAGCAGCCCTAAACTTTGGTGTGCTTCTGTCTTGCTGATTTTTAATTTTCCCAATTTATACCCCCATGCGTGGAAGTGCCCTATGCGCTCTAAGCTGTGTTTTTTAGATGTTTCAGGACACACCGTACCCTTCTCCAGAGCGGCTGTTGGCAATTTACATCCCGCCCATCAGCGTAACAAGGCTCCCATTTCTCCATGGCCTGTCCTGCATTTCTGGTTTTGACACTTTTCTCAGCATGGCCCTTTTGACCGATGGGAAGCGAGACTTCTTTGTAGCGCTGATTTGCCTTTCCAGGTTGCTTGGTTGGCCAAAAAGGGCGTATGCGTTTTTTCCTGAATATATTCAGGAAAAAACGCATACGCCCTTTTTGGCCAAGGGCATCATTGTCAACGTTTTGCCGCTTTTCATGTGCTTAAAAGGCATTTCGGATCTACCTCATGAAATCTGTTTCCTGCAATTCTGCCTTGATTTCAAATCCTCTTCTTTGCCTTCCCTCAATATATTTGTGGACGAGAGTTATCATATATAACTCTGCAGGTTTGGAATTGCAGTGCCCTGAAGCTCGATTTTACAACTCGCTTTTTTGGGAGCTTGCCGCAAAAGCACAGGATGGCTTCAGGCCCTGTTCTGGTTCTGGGGGGCAGGCTGAGCCTGTGGTTAATTCTTCTTCCTGATGGGAAAATAGAGTGACCTGTGCCTGTCCCAATACCAAGAGCTAGTCTCTCATTGATTCCCCGTCTTCCCGTTCATCCTCAGGACAAATTGCAACCTGTACGGAACAGGAGGTTAAAGGTGCTGATATTCCAAGTAGGGAGATTGCTAGTAAAGTGGCTGGAAAGGCGAACCCGAGCTCAAGGAGATGAGAAATCAGGTGCGTTTTAGAAACCTTTTCCCATCACACGGTGTACCATCTTCTGGGTCTCTCATGCATGTTTTCGTTGTAGGAAGATGCCCTTGAACCTGGAGATTTGGGACCCATGGGATGGGTACCACACAGTATTACTTTAAAGGGTCTGCGTTTGCTCCCCCAACCTCACCAAACCTCTCAGCCCCAAGAGTGTCCACCCTTATGTCTCATCCAGCTGTGGGTCTAGATATGGTCAATCCGGGTTGCATCACAGCCCCTGAACGAATTGTGTAAGAATTTCTCTCTCTTTCTCTGTCTTTGTTTCATGGGTTTTTAAAAGTAATTTATTTTTATAATGGGGTTTAGCTGCTTTTCACTGCTGTGTTTATGCCGCTTTACACCCACTTGACACACTAACAGAGAGATTTCAATACATAGGTTTAAAGATTATTACTAGTCAGGTATATCCTTGTGTGGTGAATAGGGGGTGTTGAGTCCAGTTCTCTGAGCAAGGAGTAGGTTTTGTCTATTACATATTGGGTTTATGGAACGGTATCTCAGCTAATTTGAAACCCTTGTTTTATGTATCACCCCAGCTCACCTTTCCTGTTAAGCAGCCATAGTGTGTTTTCTGCATGTGTGACTCTGTTCTGTTTTGTAATTCAGTTCAAGTGTAACGGTTTTTACTTTCCCTGTATTAGTGATATCTTATGAGAAGTGTCCTTTTCTGTGTGACTTATTTCACTTAGAATCGTCATACCTAAATCCACTCATCATGCTGCTACTAGCCTTATGAGATTGATTTCATGGCTGAGTGATATTCCATTGTACATAAGGACCATAACTTCTTTATCCCTTTTTCTCTTTCCTGGGATATTTAAGGTGGAATGAAGTGGAGGTCCTTGGCAACAGAGCAGCCCTAAACTTTGGTGTGCTTCTGTCTTGCTGATTTTTAATTTTCCCAATTTATACCCCCATGCGTGGAAGTGCCCTATGCGCTCTAAGCTGTGTTTTTTAGATGTTTCAGGACACACCGTACCCTTCTCCAGAGCGGCTGTTGGCAATTTACATCCCGCCCATCAGCGTAGCAAGGCTCCCATTTCTCCATGGCCTGTCCTGCATTTCTGGTTTTGACACTTTTCTCAGCATGGCCCTTTTGACCGATGGGAAGCGAGACTTCTTTGTAGCGCTGATTTGCCTTTCCAGGTTGCTTGGTTGGCCAAAAAGGGCGTATGCGTTTTTTCCTGAATATATTCAGGAAAAAACGCATACGCCCTTTTTGGCCAAGGGCATCATTGTCAACGTTTTGCCGCTTTTCATGTGCTTAAAAGGCATTTCGGATCTACCTCATGAAATCTGTTTCCTGCAATTCTGCCTTGATTTCAAATCCTCTTCTTTGCCTTCCCTCAATATATTTGTGGACGAGAGTTATCATATATTACTCTGCAGGTTTGGAATTGCAGTGCCCTGAAGCTCGATTTTACAACTCGCTTTTTTGGGAGCTTGCCGCAAAAGCGCAGGATGGCTTCAGGCCCTGTTCTAGTTCTGGGGGGCAGGCTGAGCCTGTGGTTAATTCTTCTTCCTGATGGGAAAATAGAGTGACCTGTGCCTGTCCCAATACCAAGAGCTAGTCTCTCATTGATTCCCCGTCTTCCCGTTCATCCTCAGGACAAATTGCAACCTGTACGGGACAGGAGGTTAAAGGTGCTGATATTCCAAGTAGGGAGATTGCTAGTAAAGTGGCTGGAAAGGCGAACCCGAGCTCAAGGAGATGAGAAATGAGGTGCGTTTTAGAAACCTTTCCCCATCACACGGTGTACCATCTTCTGGGTTTCTCATGCATGTTTTCGATGTAGGAAGATGCCCTTGAACCTGGAGATTTGGGACCCATGGGATGGGTACCACACAGTATTACTTTAAAGGGTCTGTGTTTGCTTCCTCAACCTCACCAAACCTCTCAGCCCCAAGAGTGTCCACCCTTATGTCTCATCCAGCTGTGGGTCTAGATATGGTCAATCTGGGTTGCATCACAGCCCCTGAACGAATTGTGTAAGAATTTCTCTCTCTTTCTCTGTCTTTGTTTCAAGGGTTTTTAAAATTAATTTATTTTTATAATGGGGTTTAGCTGCTTTTCACTGCTGTGTTTATGCCGCTGTACACCCACTTGACACACTAACAGAGAGATTTCAATACATAGGTTTTAAGATTACTACTAGTCAGGTATATCCTTGTGTGGTGAATAGGGGGTGTTGAGTCCAGTTCTCTGAGCAAGGAGTAGGTCTTGTCTATTACATATTGGGTTTATGGAACGGTATCTCAGCTAATTTGAAACCCTTGTTTTATGTATCACCCCAGCTCACCTTTCCTGTTAAGCAGCCATAGTGTGTTTTCTGCATGTTTGACTCTGTTCTGTTTTGTAATTCAGTTCAAGTGTAACGGTTTTTACTTTCCCTGTATTAGTGATATCTTATGAGAAGTGTCCTTTTCTGTGTGACTTATTTCACTTAGAATCGTCGTACCTAAATCCACTCATCATGCTGCTACTAGCCTTATGACATTGATTTCACGGCTGAGTGATATTCGATTGTACATAAGGACCACAACTTCTTTATCCATTTTTCTATTTCCTGGGATATTTAAGGTGGAATGAAGTGGAGGTCCTTGGCAACAGAGCAGCCCTAAACTTTGGTGTGCTTGTGTCTTGCTGATTTTGAATTTTCCCAATTTATACCCCCATGCGTGGAAGTGCCCTATGCGCTCTAAGCTGTGTTTTTCAGATGTTTCAGGACACACCGTACCCTTCTCCAGAGTGGCTGTTGGCAATTCACATCCCGCCCATCAGCGTAGCAAGGCTCCCATTTCTCCATGGCCTGTCCTGCATTTCTGGTTTTGACACTTTTCTCAGCATGGCCCTTTTGACCGATGGGAAGCGAGACTTCTTTGTAGCGCTGATTTGCCTTTCCAGGTTGCTTGGTTGGCCAAAAAGGGCGTATGCGTTTTTTCCTGAATATATTCAGGAAAAAACGCATACGCCCTTTTTGGCCAAGGGCATCATTGTCAACGTTTTGCCGCTTTTCATGTGCTTTAAAGGCATTTCGGATCTACCTCATGAAATCTGTTTCCTGCAATTCTGCCTTGATTTCAAATCCTCCTCTTTGCCTTCCCTCAATATATTTGTGGACGAGAGTTATCATTTATAACTTTGCAGGATTGTGAATTGCAGTGCCCTGAAGCTCCATTTTACAACTCGCTTTTTTGGGAGCTTGCCGCAAAAGCGCAGGATGGCTTCAGGCCCTGTTCTGGTTCTGGGGGGCAGGCTGAGCCTGTGGTTAATTCTTCTTCCTGATGGGAAAATAGAGTGACCTGTGTCTGTCCAATACCAAGAGCTAGTCTCTCATTGATTCCCCGTCTTCCCGTTCATCCTCAGGACAAATTGCAACCTGTACGGAACAGAAGGTTAAAGGTGCTGATATTCCAAGTAGGGAGATTGCTAGTAAAGTGGCTGGAAAGGCGAACCCGAGCTCAAGGAGATGAGAAATGAGGTGCGTTTTAGAAACCTTTTCCCATCACACGGTGTACCATCTTCTGGGTCTCTCATGCATGTTTTCGTTGTAGGAAGATGCCCTTGAACCTGGAGATTTGGGACCCATGGGATGGGTACCACACAGTATTACTTTAAAGGGTTTGCGTTTTCTCCCCCAACCTCACCAAACCTCTCAGCCCCAAGAGTGCCCACCCTTATGTCTCATCCAGCTGTGGGTCTAGATATGGTCAATCCGGGTTGCATCACAGCCCCTGAACGAATTGTGTAAGAATTTCTCTCTCTTTCTCTGTCTTTGTTTCATGGGTTTTTAAAAGTAATTTATTTTTATAATGGGGTTTAGCTGCTTTTCACTGCTGTGTTTATGCCGCTTTACACCCACTTGACACACTAACAGAGAGATTTCAATACATAGGTTTAAAGATTATTACTAGTCAGGTATATCCTTGTGTGGTGAATAGGGGGTGTTGAGTCCAGTTCTCTGAGCAAGGAGTAGGTCTTGTCTATTACATATTGGGTTTATGGAACGGTATCTCAGCTAATTTGAAACCCTTGTTTTATGTATCACCCCAGCTCACCTTTCCTGTTAAGCAGCCATAGTGTGTTTTCTGCATGTGTGACTCTGTTCTGTTTTGTAATTCAGTTCAAGTGTAACGGTTTTTACTTTCCCTGTATTAGTGATATCTTATGAGAAGTGTCCTTTTCTGTGTGACTTATTTCACTTAGAATCGTCATACCTAAATCCACTCATCATGCTGCTACTAGCCTTATGAGATTGATTTCATGGCTGAGTGATATTCCATTGTACATAAGGACCATAACTTCTTTATCCCTTTTTCTCTTTCCTGGGATATTTAAGGTGGAATGAAGTGGAGGTCCTTGGCAACAGAGCAGCCCTAAACTTTGGTGTGCTTCTGTCTTGCTGATTTTTAATTTTCCCAATTTATACCCCCATGCGTGGAAGTGCCCTATGCGCTCTAAGCTGTGTTTTTTAGATGTTTCAGGACACACCGTACCCTTCTCCAGAGCGGCTGTTGGCAATTTACATCCCGCCCATCAGCGTAGCAAGGCTCCCATTTCTCCATGGCCTGTCCTGCATTTCTGGTTTTGACACTTTTCTCAGCATGGCCCTTTTGACCGATGGGAAGCGAGACTTCTTTGTAGCGCTGATTTGCCTTTCCAGGTTGCTTGGTTGGCCAAAAAGGGCGTATGCGTTTTTTCCTGAATATATTCAGGAAAAAACGCATACGCCCTTTTTGGCCAAGGGCATCATTGTCAACGTTTTGCCGCTTTTCATGTGCTTAAAAGGCATTTCGGATCTACCTCATGAAATCTGTTTCCTGCAATTCTGCCTTGATTTCAAATCCTCTTCTTTGCCTTCCCTCAATATATTTGTGGACGAGAGTTATCATATATAACTCTGCAGGTTTGGAATTGCAGTGCCCTGAAGCTCGATTTTACAACTCGCTTTTTTGGGAGCTTGCCGCAAAAGCACAGGATGGCTTCAGGCCCTGTTCTGGTTCTGGGGGGCAGGCTGAGCCTGTGGTTAATTCTTCTTCCTGATGGGAAAATAGAGTGACCTGTGCCTGTCCCAATACCAAGAGCTAGTCTCTCATTGATTCCCCGTCTTCCCGTTCATCCTCAGGACAAATTGCAACCTGTACGGAACAGGAGGTTAAAGGTGCTGATATTCCAAGTAGGGAGATTGCTAGTAAAGTGGCTGGAAAGGCGAACCCGAGCTCAAGGAGATGAGAAATCAGGTGCGTTTTAGAAACCTTTTCCCATCACACGGTGTACCATCTTCTGGGTCTCTCATGCATGTTTTCGTTGTAGGAAGATGCCCTTGAACCTGGAGATTTGGGACCCATGGGATGGGTACCACACAGTATTACTTTAAAGGGTCTGCGTTTGCTCCCCCAACCTCACCAAACCTCTCAGCCCCAAGAGTGTCCACCCTTATGTCTCATCCAGCTGTGGGTCTAGATATGGTCAATCCGGGTTGCATCACAGCCCCTGAACGAATTGTGTAAGAATTTCTCTCTCTTTCTCTGTCTTTGTTTCATGGGTTTTTAAAAGTAATTTATTTTTATAATGGGGTTTAGCTGCTTTTCACTGCTGTGTTTATGCCGCTTTACACCCACTTGACACACTAACAGAGAGATTTCAATACATAGGTTTAAAGATTATTACTAGTCAGGTATATCCTTGTGTGGTGAATAGGGGGTGTTGAGTCCAGTTCTCTGAGCAAGGAGTAGGTTTTGTCTATTACATATTGGGTTTATGGAACGGTATCTCAGCTAATTTGAAACCCTTGTTTTATGTATCACCCCAGCTCACCTTTCCTGTTAAGCAGCCATAGTGTGTTTTCTGCATGTGTGACTCTGTTCTGTTTTGTAATTCAGTTCAAGTGTAACGGTTTTTACTTTCCCTGTATTAGTGATATCTTATGAGAAGTGTCCTTTTCTGTGTGACTTATTTCACTTAGAATCGTCATACCTAAATCCACTCATCATGCTGCTACTAGCCTTATGAGATTGATTTCATGGCTGAGTGATATTCCATTGTACATAAGGACCATAACTTCTTTATCCCTTTTTCTCTTTCCTGGGATATTTAAGGTGGAATGAAGTGGAGGTCCTTGGCAACAGAGCAGCCCTAAACTTTGGTGTGCTTCTGTCTTGCTGATTTTTAATTTTCCCAATTTATACCCCCATGCGTGGAAGTGCCCTATGCGCTCTAAGCTGTGTTTTTTAGATGTTTCAGGACACACCGTACCCTTCTCCAGAGCGGCTGTTGGCAATTTACATCCCGCCCATCAGCGTAGCAAGGCTCCCATTTCTCCATGGCCTGTCCTGCATTTCTGGTTTTGACACTTTTCTCAGCATGGCCCTTTTGACCGATGGGAAGCGAGACTTCTTTGTAGCGCTGATTTGCATTTCCAGGTTGCTTGGTTGGCCAAAAAGGGCGTATGCGTTTTTTCCTGAATATATTCAGGAAAAAACGCATACGCCCTTTTTGGCCAAGGGCATCATTGTCAACGTTTTGCCGCTTTTCATGTGCTTTAAAGGCATTTCGGATCTACCTCATGAAATCTGTTTCCTGCAATTCTGCCTTGATTTCAAATCCTCCTCTTTGCCTTCCCTCAATATATTTGTGGACGAGAGTTATCATTTATAACTGTGCAGGATTGTGAATTGCAGTGCCCTGAAGCTCCATTTTACAATTCGCTTTTTTGGGAGCTTGCCGCAAAAGCGCAGGATGGCTTCAGGCCCTGTTCTGGTTCTGGGGGGCAGGCTGAGCCTGTGGTTAATTCTTCTTCCTGATGGGAAAATAGAGTGACCTGTGTCTGTCCAATACCAAGAGCTAGTCTCTCATTGATTCCCCGTCTTCCCGTTCATCCTCAGGACAAATTGCAACCTGTACGGAACAGAAGGTTAAAGGTGCTGATATTCCAAGTAGGGAGATTGCTAGTAAAGTGGCTGGAAAGGCGAACCCGAGCTCAAGGAGATGAGAAATGCGGTGCGTTTTAGAAACCTTTCCCCATCACACGGTGTACCATCTTCTGGGTCTCTCATGCATGTTTTCGATGTAGGAAGATGCCCTTGAACCTGGAGATTTGGGACCCATGCGATGGGTACCACACAGTATTACTTTAAAGGGTCTGTGTTTGCTTCCTCAACCTCACCAAACCTCTCAGCCCCAAGAGTGTCCACCCTTATGTCTCATCCAGCTGTGGGTCTAGATATGGTCAATCCGGGTTGCATCACAGCCCCTGAACGAATTGTGTAAGAATTTCTCTCTCTTTCTCTGTCTTTGTTTCAAGGGATTTTAAAAGTAATTTATTTTTATAATGGGGTTTAGCTGCTTTTCACTGCTGTGTTTATGCCGCTTTACACCCACTTGACACACTAACAGAGAGATTTCAATACATAGGTTTTAAGATTACTACTAGTCAGGTATATCCTTGTGTGGTGAATAGGGGGTGTTGAATCCAGTTCTCTGAGCAAGGAGTAGGTCTTTTCTATTACATATTGGGTTTATGGAATGGTATCTCAGCTAATTTGAAACCCTTGTTTTATGTATCACCCCACCTCACCTTTCCTGTTAAGCACCCATAGTGTGTTTTCTGCATGTGTGACTCTGTTCTGTTTTGTAATTCAGTTCAAGTGTAACGGTTTTTACTTTCCCTGTATTAGTGATATCTTATGAGAAGTGTCCTTTTCTGTGTGACTTATTTCACTTAGAATCGTCGTACCTAAATCCACTCATCATGCTGCTACTAGCCTTATGACATTGATTTCACGGCTGAGTGATATTCGATTGTACATAAGGACCACAACTTCTTTATCCATTTTTCTATTTCCTGGGATATTTAAGGTGGAATGAAGTGGAGGTCCTTGGCAACAGAGCAGCCCTAAACTTTGGTGTGCTTGTGTCTTGCTGATTTTGAATTTTCCCAATTTATACCCCCATGCGTGGAAGTGCCCTATGCGCTCTAAGCTGTGTTTTTCAGATGTTTCAGGACACACCGTACCCTTCTCCAGAGTGGCTGTTGGCAATTTACATCCCGCCCATCAGCGTAGCAAG
Source organism: Balaenoptera physalus (assembly GCF_965194825.1). Taxonomy (NCBI): domain Eukaryota; kingdom Metazoa; phylum Chordata; class Mammalia; order Artiodactyla; family Balaenopteridae; genus Balaenoptera; species Balaenoptera physalus. The sequence goes on from NW_028126370.1 coordinate 364,278, forward strand.
GCACCCATTTCTCCGTGGCCTGTCCTGCATTTCTGGTTTTGACACTTTTCTCAGCATGGCCCTTTTGACCGATGGGAAGCGAGACTTCTTTGTAGCGCTGTTTTGCCTTTCCAGGTTGCTTGGTTGGCCAAAAAGGGCGTATGCGTTTTTTCCTGAATATATTCAGGAAAAAACGCATACGCCCTTTTTGGCCAAGGGCATCATTGTCAACGTTTTGCCGCTTTTCATGTGCTTTAAAGGCATTTCGGATCTACCTCATGAAATCTGTTTCCTAAAATTCTGCCTTGATTTCAAATCCTCCTCTTTGCCTTCCCTCAATATATTTGTGGACGAGAGTTATCATTTATAACTCTGCAGGTTTGTGAATTGCAGTGCCCTGAAGCTCCATTTTCCAACTCGCTTTTTTGGGAGCTTGCCGCAAAAGCGCAGGATGGCTTCAGGCCCTGTTCTGGTTCTGGGGGGCAGGCTGAGCCTGTGGTTAATTCTTCTTCCTGATGGGAAAATAGAGTGAACTGTGTCTGTCCTAATACAAACAGCTAGTCTCTCATTGATTCCCCGTCTTCCCGTTCATCCTCAGGACAAATTGCAACCTGTACGGAACAGGAGGTTAAAGGTGGTGATATTCCAAGTAGGGAGATTGCTAGTAAAGTGGCTGGAAAGGCGAACCCGAGCTCAAGGAGATGAGAAATGCGGTGCGTTTTAGAAACCTTTCCCCATCACACGGTGTACCATCTTCTGGGTCTCTCATGCATGTTTTCGATGTAGGAAGATGCCCTTGAACCTGGAGATTTGGGACCCATGGGATTGGTACCACACAGTATTACTTTAAAGGGTCTGTGTTTGCTTCCTCAACCTCACCAAACCTCTCAGCCCCAAGAGTGTCCACCCTTATGTCTCATCCAGCTGTGGGTCTAGATATGGTCAATCCGGGTTGCATCACAGCCCCTGAACGAATTGTGTAAGAATTTCTCTCTCTTTCTCTGTCTTTGTTTCAAGGGATTTTAAAAGTAATTTATTTTTATAATGGGGTTTAGCTGCTTTTCACTGCTGTGTTTATGCCGCTTTACACCCACTTGACACACTAACAGAGAGATTTCAATACATAGGTTTTAAGATTACTACTAGTCAGGTATATCCTTGTGTGGTGAATAGGGGGTGTTGAATCCAGTTCTCTGAGCAAGGAGTAGGTCTTTTCTATTACATATTGGGTTTATGGAATGGTATCTCAGCTAATTTGAAACCCTTGTTTTATGTATCACCCCACCTCACCTTTCCTGTTAAGCACCCATAGTGTGTTTTCTGCATGTGTGACTCTGTTCTGTTTTGTAATTCAGTTCAAGTGTAACGGTTTTTACTTTCCCTCTATTAGTGATATCTTATGAGAAGTGTCCTTTTCTGTGTGACTTATTTCACTTAGAATCGTCGTACCTAAATCCACTCATCATGCTGCTACTAGCCTTATGACATTGATTTCACGGCTGAGTGATATTCGATTGTACATAAGGACCACAACTTCTTTATCCCTTTTTCTCTTTCCTGGGATATTTAAGGTGGAATGAAGTGGAGGTCCTTGGCAGCAGAGCAGCCCTAAACTTTGGTGTGCTTCTGTCTTGCTGATTTTTAATTTTCCCAATTTATACCCCCATGCGTGGAAGTGCCCTATGCGCTCTAAGCTGTGTTTTTTAGATGTTTCAGGACACACCGTACCCTTCTCCAGAGCGGCTGTTGGCAATTTACATCCCGCCCATCAGCGTAGCAAGGCTCCCATTTCTCCATGGCCTGTCCTACATTTCTGGTTTTGACACTTTTCTCAGCATGGCCCTTTTGACCGATGGGAAGCGAGACTTCTTTGTAGCGCTGATTTGCCTTTCCAGGTTGCTTGGTTGGCCAAAAAGGGCGTATGCGTTTTTTCCTGAATATATTCAGGAAAAAACGCATACGCCCTTTTTGGCCAAGGGCATCATTGTCAACGTTTTGCCGCTTTTCATGTGCTTTAAAGGCATTTTGGATCCACCTCATGAAATCTGTTTCCTGCAATTCTGCCTTGATTTCAAATCCTCCTCTTTGCCTTCCCTCAATATATTTGTGGACGAGAGTTATCATTTATAACTCTGCAGGTTTGTGAATTGCAGTGCCCTGAAGCTCCATTTTCCAAATCGCTTTTTTGGGAGCTTGCCACAAAAGCGCAGGATGGCTTCAGGCCCTGTTCTGGTTCTGGGGGGCAGGCTGAGCCTGTGGTTAATTCTTCTTCCTGATGGGAAAATAGAGTGACCTGTGTCTGTCCCAATACCAAGAGCTAGTCTCTCATTGATTCCCCGTCTTCCCGATCATCCTCAGGACAAATTGCAACCTGTACGGAACAGGAGGTTAAAGGTGCTGATATTCCAAGTAGGGAGATTGCTAGTAAAGTGGCTGGAAAGGCGAACCCGAGCTCAAGGAGATGAAAAATGAGGTGCGTTTTAGAAACCTTTCCCCATCACACGGTGTACCATCTTCTGGGTCTCTCATGCATGTTTTCGATGTAGGAAGATGCCCTTGAACCTGGAGATTTGGGACCCATGGGATGGGTACCACACAGTATTACTTTAAAGGGTCTGTGTTTGCTTCCTCAACCTCACCAAACCTCTCAGCCCCAAGAGTGTCCACCCTTATGTCTCATCCAGCTGTGGGTCTAGATATGGTCAATCCGGGTTGCATCACAGCCCCTGAACGAATTGTGTAAGAATTTCTCTCTCTTTCTCTGTCTTTGTTTCAAGGGATTTTAAAAGTAATTTATTTTTATAATGGGGTTTAGCTGCTTTTCACTGCTGTGTTTATGCCGCTTTACACCCACTTGACACACTAACAGAGAGATTTCAATACATAGGTTTTAAGATTACTACTAGTCAGGTATATCCTTGTGTGGTGAATAGGGGGTGTTGAATCCAGTTCTCTGAGCAAGGAGTAGGTCTTTTCTATTACATATTGGGTTTATGGAATGGTATCTCAGCTAATTTGAAACCTTTGTTTTATGTATCACCCCACCTCACCTTTCCTGTTAAGCACCCATAGTGTGTTTTCTGCATGTGTGACTCTGTTCTGTTTTGTAATTCAGTTCAAGTGTAACGGTTTTTACTTTCCCTCTATTAGTGATATCTTATGAGAAGTGTCCTTTTCTGTGTGACTTATTTCACTTAGAATCGTCGTACCTAAATCCACTCATCATGCTGCTACTAGCCTTATGACATTGATTTCACGGCTGAGTGATATTCGATTGTACATAAGGACCACAACTTCTTTATCCCTTTTTCTCTTTCCTGGGATATTTAAGGTGGAATGAAGTGGAGGTCCTTGGCAACAGAGCAGCCCTAAACTTTGGTGTGCTTCTGTCTTGCTGATTTTTAATTTTCCCAATTTATACCCCCATGCGTGGAAGTGCCCTATGCGCTCTAAGCTGTGTTTTTTAGATGTTTCAGGACACACCGTACCCTTCTCCAGAGCGGCTGTTGGCAATTTACATCCCGCCCATCAGCGTAGCAAGGCTCCCATTTCTCCATGGCCTGTCCTACATTTCTGGTTTTGACACTTTTCTCAGCATGGCCCTTTTGACCGATGGGAAGCGAGACTTCTTTGTAGCGCTGATTTGCCTTTCCAGGTTGCTTGGTTGGCCAAAAAGGGCGTATGCGTTTTTTCCTGAATATATTCAGGAAAAAACGCATACGCCCTTTTTGGCCAAGGGCATCATTGTCAACGTTTTGCCGCTTTTCATGTGCTTTAAAGGCATTTTGGATCCACCTCATGAAATCTGTTTCCTGCAATTCTGCCTTGATTTCAAATCCTCCTCTTTGCCTTCCCTCAATATATTTGTGGACGAGAGTTATCATTTATAACTCTGCAGGTTTGTGAATTGCAGTGCCCTGAAGCTCCATTTTCCAAATCGCTTTTTTGGGAGCTTGCCACAAAAGCGCAGGATGGCTTCAGGCCCTGTTCTGGTTCTGGGGGGCAGGCTGAGCCTGTGGTTAATTCTTCTTCCTGATGGGAAAATAGAGTGACCTGTGTCTGTCCCAATACCAAGAGCTAGTCTCTCATTGATTCCCCGTCTTCCCGATCATCCTCAGGACAAATTGCAACCTGTACGGAACAGGAGGTTAAAGGTGCTGATATTCCAAGTAGGGAGATTGCTAGTAAAGTGGCTGGAAAGGCGAACCCGAGCTCAAGGAGATGAAAAATGAGGTGCGTTTTAGAAACCTTTCCCCATCACACGGTGTACCATCTTCTGGGTCTCTCATGCATGTTTTCGATGTAGGAAGATGCCCTTGAACCTGGAGATTTGGGACCCATGGGATGGGTACCACACAGTATTACTTTAAAGGGTCTGTGTTTGCTTCCTCAACCTCACCAAACCTCTCAGCCCCAAGAGTGTCCACCCTTATGTCTCATCCAGCTGTGGGTCTAGATATGGTCAATCCGGGTTGCATCACAGCCCCTGAACGAATTGTGTAAGAATTTCTCTCTCTTTCTCTGTCTTTGTTTCAAGGGATTTTAAAAGTAATTTATTTTTATAATGGGGTTTAGCTGCTTTTCACTGCTGTGTTTATGCTGCTTTACACCCACTTGACACACTAACAGAGAGATTTCAATACATAGGTTTTAAGATTACTACTAGTCAGGTATATCCTTGTGTGGTGAATAGGGGGTGTTGAATCCAGTTCTCTGAGCAAGGAGTAGGTCTTTTCTATTACATATTGGGTTTATGGAATGGTATCTCAGCTAATTTGAAACCCTTGTTTTATGTATCACCCCACCTCACCTTTCCTGTTAAGGACCCATAGTGTGTTTTCTGCATGTGTGACTCTGTTCTGTTTTGTAATTCAGTTCAAGTGTAACGGTTTTTACTTTCCCTGTATTAGTGATATCTTATGAGAAGTGTCCTTTTCTGTGTGACTTATTTCACTTAGAATCGTCGTACCTAAATCCACTCATCATGCTGCTACTAGCCTTATGACATTGATTTCACGGCTGAGTGATATTCGATTGTACATAAGGACCACAACTTCTTTATCCATTTTTCTATTTCCTGGGATATTTAAGGTGGAATGAAGTGGAGGTCCTTGGCAACAGAGCAGCCCTAAACTTTGGTGTGCTTGTGTCTTGCTGATTTTGAATTTTCCCAATTTATACCCCCATGCGTGGAAGTGCCCTATGCGCTCTAAGCTGTGTTTTTCAGATGTTTCAGGACACACCGTACCCTTCTCCAGAGTGGCTGTTGGCAATTTACATCCCGCCCATCAGCGTAGCAAGGGTCCCATTTCTCCGTGGCCTGTCCTGCATTTCTGGTTTTGACACTTTTCTCAGCATGGCCCTTTTGACCGATGGGAAGCGAGACTTCTTTGTAGCGCTGATTTGCCTTTCCAGGTTGCTTGGTTGGCCAAAAAGGGCGTATGCGTTTTTTCCTGAATATATTCAGGAAAAAACGCATACGCCCTTTTTGGCCAAGGGCATCATTGTCAACGTTTTGCCGCTTTTCATGTGCTTTAAAGGCATTTTGGATCCACCTCATGAAATCTGTTTCCTGCAATTCTGCCTTGATTTCAAATCCTCCTCTTTGCCTTCCCTCAATATATTTGTGGACGAGAGTTATCATTTATAACTTTGCAGGATTGCGAATTGCAGTGCCCTGAAGCTCCATTTTCCAACTCGCTTTTTTGGGAGCTTGCCGCAAAAGCGCAGGATGGCTTCAGGCCCTGTTCTGGTTCCGGGGGGCAGGCTGAGCCTGTGGTTAATTCTTCTTCCTAATGGGAAAATAGAGTGACCTGTGTCTGTCCCAATACCAAGAGCTAGTCTCTCATTGATTCCCCGTCTTCCCGTTCATCCTCAGGACAAATTGCAACCTGTACGGAACAGAAGGTTAAAGGTGCTGATATTCCAATTAGGGAGATTGCTAGTAAAGTGGCTGGAAAGGCGAACCCGAGCTCAAGGAGATGAGAAATGAGGTGCGTTTTAGAAACCTTTTCCCATCACACGGTGTACCATCTTCTGGGTCTCTCATGCATGTTTCCTTTGTAGGAAGATGCCCTTGAACCTGGAGATTTGGGACCCATGGGATGGGTACCACACAGTATTACTTTAAAGGGTCTGCGTTTGCTCCCCCAACCTCACCAAACCTCTCAGCCCCAAGAGTGTCCACCCTTATGTCTCATCCAGCTGTGGGTCTAGATATGGTCAATCCGGGTTGCATCACAGCCCCTGAACGAATTGTGTAAGAATTTCTCTCTCTTTCTCTGTCTTTGTTTCATGGGTTTTTAAAAGTAATTTATTTTTATAATGGGGTTTAGCTGCTTTTCACTGCTCTGTTTATGCCGCTTTACACCCACTTGACACACTAACAGAGAGATTTCAATACATAGGTTTAAAGATTATTACTAGTCAGGTATATCCTTGTGTGGTGAATAGGGGGTGTTGAGTCCAGTTCTCTGAGCAAGGAGTAGGTCTTGTCTATTACATATTGGGTTTATGGAACGGTATCTCAGCTAATTTGAAACCCTTGTTTTATGTATCACCGCAGCTCACCTTTCCCGTTAAGCAGCCATAGTGTGTTTTCTGCATGTGTGACTCTGTTCTCTTTTGTAATTCAGTTCAAGTGTAACGGTTTTTACTTTCCCTGTATTAGTGATATCTTATGAGAAGTGTCCTTTTCTGTGTGACTTATTTCACTTAGAATCGTCGTACCTAAATCCACTCATCATGCTGCTACTAGCCTTATGAGATTGATTTCAAGGCTGAGTGATATTCCATTGTACATAAGGACCATAACTTCTTTATCCCTTTTTCTCTTTCCTGGGATATTTAAGGTGGAATGAAGTGGAGGTCCTTGGCAACAGAGCAGCCCTAAACTTTGGTGTGCTTCTGTCTTGCTGATTTTTAATTTTCCCAATTTATACCCCCATGCGTGGAAGTGCCCTATGTGCTCTAAGCTGTGTTTTTTAGATGTTTCAGGACACACCGTACCCTTCTCCAGAGCGGCTGTTGGCAATTTACATCCCGCCCATCAGCGTAGCAAGGCTCCCATTTCTCCATGGCCTGTCCTACATTTCTGGTTTTGACACTTTTCTCAGCATGGCCCTTTTGACCGATGGGAAGCGAGACTTCTTTGTAGCGCTGATTTGCCTTTCCAGGTTGCTTGGTTGGCCAAAAAGTGCGTATGCGTTTTTTCCTGAATATATTCAGGAAAAAACGCATACGCCCTTTTTGGCCAAGGGCATCATTGTCAACGTTTTGCCGCTTTTCATGTGCTTTAAAGGCATTTTGGATCCACCTCATGAAATCTGTTTCCTGCAATTCTGCCTTGATTTCAAATCCTCCTCTTTGCCTTCCCTCAATATATTTGTGGACGAGAGTTATCATTTATAACTCTGCAGGTTTGTGAATTGCAGTGCCCTGAAGCTCCATTTTCCAAATCGCTTTTTTGGGAGCTTGCCACAAAAGCGCAGGATGGCTTCAGGCCCTGTTCTGGTTCTGGGGGGCAGGCTGAGCCTGTGGTTAATTCTTCTTCCTGATGGGAAAATAGAGTGACCTGTGTCTGTCCCAATACCAAGAGCTAGTCTCTCATTGATTCCCCGTCTTCCCGATCATCCTCAGGACAAATTGCAACCTGTACGGAACAGGAGGTTAAAGGTGCTGATATTCCAAGTAGGGAGATTGCTAGTAAAGTGGCTGGAAAGGCGAACCCGAGCTCAAGGAGATGAGAAATGAGGTGCGTTTTAGAAACCTTTCCCCATCACACGGTGTACCATCTTCTGGGTCTCTCATGCATGTTTTCGATGTAGGAAGATGCCCTTGAACCTGGAGATTTGGGACCCATGGGATGGGTACCACACAGTATTACTTTAAAGGGTCTGTGTTTGCTTCCTCAACCTCACCAAACCTCTCAGCCCCAAGAGTGTCCACCCTTATGTCTCATCCAGCTGTGGGTCTAGATATGGTCAATCCGGGTTGCATCACAGCCCCTGAACGAATTGTGTAAGAATTTCTCTCTCTTTCTCTGTCTTAGTTTCAAGGGATTTTAAAAGTAATTTATTTTTATAATGGGGTTTAGCTGCTTTTCACTGCTGTGTTTATGCCGCTTTACACCCACTTGACACACTAACAGAGAGATTTCAATACATAGGTTTAAAGATTATTACTAGTCAGGTATATCCTTGTGTGGTGAATAGGGGGTGTTGAGTCCAGTTCTCTGAGCAAGGAGTAGGTCTTGTCTATTACATATTGGGTTTATGGAACGGTATCTCAGCTAATTTGAAACCCTTGTTTTATGTATCACCCCAGCTCACCTTTCCTGTTAAGCAGCCATAGTGTGTTTTCTGCATGTGTGACTCTGTTCTGTTTTGTAATTCAGTTCAAGTGTAACGGTTTTTACTTTCCCTGTATTAGTGATATCTTATGAGAAGTGTCCTTTTCTGTGTGACTTATTTCACTTAGAATCGTCGTACCTATATCCACTCATCATGCTGCTACTAGCCTTATGAGATTGATTTCATGGCTGAGTGATATTCCATTGTACATAAGGACCATAACTTCTTTATCCCTTTTTCTCTTTCCTGGGATATTTAAGGTGGAATGAAGTGGAGGTCCTTGGCAACAGAGCAGCCCTAAACTTTGGTGTGCTTCTGTCTTGCTGATTTTTAATTTTCCCAATTTATACCCCCATGCGTGGAAGTGCCCTATGCGCTCTAAGCTGTGTTTTTTAGATGTTTCAGGACACACCGTACCCTTCTCCAGAGAGGCTGTTGGCAATTTACATCCCGCCCATCAGCGTAGCAAGGTTCCCATTTCTCCATGGCCTGTCCTGCATTTCTGGTTTTGACACTTTTCTCAGCATTGCCCTTTTGACCGATGGGAAGCGAGACTTCTTTGTAGCGCTGATTTGCCTTTCCAGGTTGCTTGGTTGGCCAAAAAGGGCGTATGCGTTTTTTCCTGAATATATTCAGGAAAAAACGCATATGCCCTTTTTGGCCAAGGGCATCATTGTCAACGTTTTGCCGCTTTTCATGTGATTAAAAGGCATTTCGGATCTACCTCATGAAATCTGTTTCCTGCAATTCTGCCTTGATTTCAGATCCTCTTCTTTGCCTTCCCTCAATATATTTGTGGACGAGAGTTATCATATATAACTCTGCAGGTTTGTGAATTGCAGTGCCCTGAAGCTCGATTTTACAACTCGCTTTTTTGGGAGCTTGCCGCAAAAGCGCAGGATGGCTTCAGGCCCTGTTCTGGTTCTGGGGGGCAGGCTGAGCCTGTGGTTAATTCTTCTTCCTGATGGGAAAATAGAGTGACCTGTGCCTGTCCCAATACCAAGAGCTAGTCTCTCATTGATTCCCCGTCTTCCCGTTCATCCTCAGGACAAATTGCAACCTGTACGGAACAGGAGGTTAAAGGTGCTGATATTCCAAGTAGGGAGATTGCTAGTAAAGTGGCTGGAAAGGCGAACCCGAGCTCAAGGAGATGAGAAATGAGGTGCGTTTTAGAAACCTTTTCCCATCACACGCTGTACCATCTTCTGGGTCTCTCATGCATGTTTTCGTTGTAGGAAGATGCCCTTGAACCTGGAGATTTGGGACCCATGGGATGGGTACCACACAGTATTACTTTAAAGGGTCTGCGTTTGCTCCCCCAACCTCACCAAACCTCTCAGCCCCAAGAGTGTCCACCCTTATGTCTCATCCAGCTGTGGGTCTAGATATGGTCAATCCGGGTTGCATCACAGCCCCTGAACGAATTGTGTAAGAATTTCTCTCTCTTTCTCTGTCTTTGTTTCATGGGTTTTTAAAAGTAATTTATTTTTATAATGGGGTTTAGCTGCTTTTCACTGCTGTGTTTATGCCGCTTTACACCCACTTGACACACTAACAGAGAGATTTCAATACATAGGTTTAAAGATTATTACTAGTCAGGTATATCCTTGTGTGGTGAATAGGGGGTGTTGAGTCCAGTTCTCTGAGCAAGGAGTAGGTCTTGTCTATTACATATTGGGTTTATGGAACGGTATCTCAGCTAATTTGAAACCCTTGTTTTATGTATCACCCCAGCTCACCTTTCCCGTTAAGCAGCCATAGTGTGTTTTCTGCATGTGTGACTCTGTTCTGTTTTGTAATTCAGTTCAAGTGTAACGGTTTTTACTTTCCCTGTATTAGTGATATCTTATGAGAAGTGTCCTTTTCTGTGTGACTTATTTCACTTAGAATCGTCGTACCTAAATCCACTCATCATGCTGCTACTAGCCTTATGAGATTGATTTCATGGCTGAGTGATATTCCATTGTACATAAGGACCATGACTTCTTTATCCCTTTTTCTCTTTCCTGGGATATTTAAGGTGGAATGAAGTGGAGGTCCTTGGCAACAGAGCAGCCCTAAACTTTGGTGTGCTTCTGTCTTGCTGATTTTTAATTTTCCCAATTTATACCCCCATGCGTGGAAGTGCCCTATGCGCTCTAAGCTGTGTTTTTTAGATGTTTCAGGACACACCGTACCCTTCTCCAGAGCGGCTGTTGGCAATTTACATCCCGCCCATCAGCGTAGCAAGGTTCCCATTTCTCCATGGCCTGTCCTGCATTTCTGGTTTTGACACTTTTCTCAGCATGGCCCTTTTGACCGATGGGAAGCGAGACTTCTTTGTAGCGCTGATTTGCCTTTCCAGGTTGCTTGGTTGGCCAAAAAGGGCGTATGCGTTTTTTCCTGAATATATTCAGGAAAAAACGCATACGCCCTTTTTGGCCAAGGGCATCATTGTCAACGTTTTGCCGCTTTTCATGTGCTTTAAAGGCATTTTGGATCCACCTCATGAAATCTGTTTCCTGCAATTCTGCCTTGATTTCAAATCCTCCTCTTTGCCTTCCCTCAATATATTTGTGGACGAGAGTTATCATTTATAACTCTGCAGGTTTGTGAATTGCAGTGCCCTGAAGCTCCATTTTCCAAATCGCTTTTTTGGGAGCTTGCCACAAAAGCGCAGGATGGCTTCAGGCCCTGTTCTGGTTCTGGGGGGCAGGCTGAGCCTGTGGTTAATTCTTCTTCCTGATGGGAAAATAGAGTGACCTGTGTCTGTCCCAATACCAAGAGCTAGTCTCTCATTGATTCCCCGTCTTCCCGATCATCCTCAGGACAAATTGCAACCTGTACGGAACAGGAGGTTAAAGGTGCTGATATTCCAAGTAGGGAGATTGCTAGTAAAGTGGCTGGAAAGGCGAACCCGAGCTCAAGGAGATGAGAAATGAGGTGCGTTTTAGAAACCTTTCCCCATCACACGGTGTACCATCTTCTGGGTCTCTCATGCATGTTTTCGATGTAGGAAGATGCCCTTGAACCTGGAGATTTGGGACCCATGGGATGGCTACCACACAGTATTACTTTAAAGGGTCTGTGTTTGCTTCCTCAACCTCACCAAACCTCTCAGCCCCAAGAGTGTCCACCCTTATGTCTCATCCAGCTGTGGGTCTAGATATGGTCAATCCGGGTTGCATCACAGCCCCTGAACGAATTGTGTAAGAATTTCTCTCTCTTTCTCTGTCTTTGTTTCAAGGGATTTTAAAAGTAATTTATTTTTATAATGGGGTTTAGCTGCTTTTCACTGCTGTGTTTATGCCGCTTTACACCCACTTGACACACTAACAGAGAGATTTCAATACATAGGTTTTAAGATTACTACTAGTCAGGTATATCCTTGTGTGGTGAATAGGGGGTGTTGAATCCAGTTCTCTGAGCAAGGAGTAGGTCTTTTCTATTACATATTGGGTTTATGGAATGGTATCTCAGCTAATTTGAAACCCTTGTTTTATGTATCACCCCACCTCACCTTTCCTGTTAAGCACCCATAGTGTGTTTTCTGCATGTGTGACTCTGTTCTGTTTTGTAATTCAGTTCAAGTGTAACGGTTTTTACTTTCCCTGTATTAGTGATATCTTATGAGAAGTGTCCTTTTCTGTGTGACTTATTTCACTTAGAATCGTCGTACCTAAATCCACTCATCATGCTGCTACTAGCCTTATGACATTGATTTCACGGCTGAGTGATATTCGATTGTACATAAGGACCACAACTTCTTTATCCATTTTTCTATTTCCTGGGATATTTAAGGTGGAATGAAGTGGAGGTCCTTGGCAACAGAGCAGCCCTAAACTTTGGTGTGCTTGTGTCTTGCTGATTTTGAATTTTCCCAATTTATACCCCCATGCGTGGAAGTGCCCTATGCGCTCTAAGCTGTGTTTTTTAGATGTTTCAGGACACACCGTACCCTTCTCCAGAGTGGCTGTTGGCAATTTACATCCAGCCCATCAGCGTAGCAAGGCTCCCATTTCTCCATGGCCTGTCCTGCATTTCTGGTTTTGACACTTTTCTCAGCATGGCCCTTTTGACCGATGGGAAGCGAGACTTCTTTGTAGCGCTGATTTGCCTTTCCAGGTTGCTTGGTTGGCCAAAAAGGGCGTATGCGTTTTTTCCTGAATATATTCAGGAAAAAACGCATACGCCCTTTTTGGCCAAGGGCATCATTGTCAACGTTTTGCCGCTTTTCATGTGCTTTAAAGGCATTTTGGATCCACCTCATGAAATCTGTTTCCTGCAATTCTGCCTTGATTTCAAATCCTCCTCTTTGCCTTCCCTCAATATATTTGTGGACGAGAGTTATCATTTATAACTCTGCAGGTTTGTGAATTGCAGTGCCCTGAAGCTCCATTTTCCAACTCGCTTTTTTGGGAGCTTGCCGCAAAAGCGCAGGATGGCTTCAGGCCCTGTTCTGGTTCCGGGGGGCAGGCTGAGCCTGTGGTTAATTCTTCTTCCTAATGGGAAAATAGAGTGACCTGTGTCTGTCCCAATACCAAGAGCTAGTCTCTCATTGATTCCCCGTCTTCCCGTTCATCCTCAGGACAAATTGCAACCTGTACGGAACAGAAGGTTAAAGGTGCTGATATTCCAATTAGGGAGATTGCTAGTAAAGTGGCTGGAAAGGCGAACCCGAGCTCAAGGAGATGAGAAATGAGGTGCGTTTTAGAAACCTTTTCCCATCACACGGTGTACCATCTTCTGGGTCTCTCATGCATGTTTTCTTTGTAGGAAGAGGCCCTTGAACCTGGAGATTTGGGACCCATGGGATGGGTACCACACAGTATTACTTTAAAGGGTCTGCGTTTGCTCCCCCAACCTCACCAAACCTCTCAGCCCCAAGAGTGTCCACCCTTATGTCTCATCCAGCTGTGGGTCTAGATATGGTCAATCCGGGTTGCATCACAGCCCCTGAACGAATTGTGTAAGAATTTCTCTCTCTTTCTCTGTCTTTGTTTCATGGGTTTTTAAAAGTAATTTATTTTTATAATGGGGTTTAGCTGCTTTTCACTGCTCTGTTTATGCCACTTTACACCCACTTGACACACTAACAGAGAGATTTCAATACATAGGTTTAAAGATTATTACTAGTCAGGTATATCCTTGTGTGGTGAATAGGGGGTGTTGAGTCCAGTTCTCTGAGCAAGGAGTAGGTCTTGTCTATTACATATTGGGTTTATGGAACGGTATCTCACCTAATTTGAAACCCTTGTTTTATGTATCACCCCAGCTCACCTTTCCTGTTAAGCAGCCATAGTGTGTTTTCTGCATGTGTGACTCTGTTCTGTTTTGTAATTCAGTTCAAGTGTAACGGTTTTTACTTTCCCTGTATTAGTGATATCTTATGAGAAGTGTCCTTTTCTGTGTGACTTATTTCACTTAGAATCGTCGTACCTATATCCACTCATCATGCTGCTACTAGCCTTATGAGATTGATTTCATGGCTGAGTGATATTCCATTGTACATAAGGACCATAACTTCTTTATCCCTTTTTCTCTTTCCTGGGATATTTAAGGTGGAATGAAGTGGAGGTCCTTGGCAACAGAGCAGCCCTAAACTTTGGTGTGCTTCTGTCTTGCTGATTTTTAATTTTCCCAATTTATACCCCCATGCGTGGAAGTGCCCTATGCGCTCTAAGCTGTGTTTTTTAGATGTTTCAGGACACACCGTACCCTTCTCCAGAGAGGCTGTTGGCAATTTACATCCCGCCCATCAGCGTAGCAAGGTTCCCATTTCTCCATGGCCTGTCCTGCATTTCTGGTTTTGACACTTTTCTCAGCATTGCCCTTTTGACCGATGGGAAGCGAGACTTCTTTGTAGCGCTGATTTGCCTTTCCAGGTTGCTTGGTTGGCCAAAAAGGGCGTATGCGTTTTTTCCTGAATATATTCAGGAAAAAACGCATACGCCCTTTTTGGCCAAGGGCATCATTGTCAACGTTTTGCCGCTTTTCATGTGATTAAAAGGCATTTCGGATCTACCTCATGAAATCTGTTTCCTGCAATTCTGCCTTGATTTCAGATCCTCTTCTTTGCCTTCCCTCAATATATTTGTGGACGAGAGTTATCATATATAACTCTGCAGGTTTGTGAATTGCAGTGCCCTGAAGCTCGATTTTACAACTCGCTTTTTTGGGAGCTTGCCGCAAAAGCGCAGGATGGCTTCAGGCCCTGTTCTGGTTCTGGGGGGCAGGCTGAGCCTGTGGTTAATTCTTCTTCCTGATGGGAAAATAGAGTGACCTGTGCCTGTCCCAATACCAAGAGCTAGTCTCTCATTGATTCCCCGTCTTCCCGTTCATCCTCAGGACAAATTGCAACCTGTACGGAACAGGAGGTTAAAGGTGCTGATATTCCAAGTAGGGAGATTGCTAGTAAAGTGGCTGGAAAGGCGAACCCGAGCTCAAGGAGATGAGAAATGAGGTGCGTTTTAGAAACCTTTTCCCATCACACGCTGTACCATCTTCTGGGTCTCTCATGCATGTTTTCGTTGTAGGAAGATGCCCTTGAACCTGGAGATTTGGGACCCATGGGATGGGTACCACACAGTATTACTTTAAAGGGTCTGCGTTTGCTCCCCCAACCTCACCAAACCTCTCAGCCCCAAGAGTGTCCACCCTTATGTCTCATCCAGCTGTGGGTCTAGATATGGTCAATCCGGGTTGCATCACAGCCCCTGAACGAATTGTGTAAGAATTTCTCTCTCTTTCTCTGTCTTTGTTTCATGGGTTTTTAAAAGTAATTTATTTTTATAATGGGGTTTAGCTGCTTTTCACTGCTGTGTTTATGCCGCTTTACACCCACTTGACACACTAACAGAGAGATTTCAATACATAGGTTTAAAGATTATTACTAGTCAGGTATATCCTTGTGTGGTGAATAGGGGGTGTTGAGTCCAGTTCTCTGAGCAAGGAGTAGGTCTTGTCTATTACATATTGGGTTTATGGAACGGTATCTCAGCTAATTTGAAACCCTTGTTTTATGTATCACCCCAGCTCACCTTTCCCGTTAAGCAGCCATAGTGTGTTTTCTGCATGTGTGACTCTGTTCTGTTTTGTAATTCAGTTCAAGTGTAACGGTTTTTACTTTCCCTGTATTAGTGATATCTTATGAGAAGTGTCCTTTTCTGTGTGACTTATTTCACTTAGAATCGTCGTACCTAAATCCACTCATCATGCTGCTACTAGCCTTATGAGATTGATTTCATGGCTGAGTGATATTCCATTGTACATAAGGACCATGACTTCTTTATCCCTTTTTCTCTTTCCTGGGATATTTAAGGTGGAATGAAGTGGAGGTCCTTGGCAACAGAGCAGCCCTAAACTTTGGTGTGCTTCTGTCTTGCTGATTTTTAATTTTCCCAATTTATACCCCCATGCGTGGAAGTGCCCTATGCGCTCTAAGCTGTGTTTTTTAGATGTTTCAGGACACACCGTACCCTTCTCCAGAGCGGCTGTTGGCAATTTACATCCCGCCCATCAGCGTAGCAAGGTTCCCATTTCTCCATGGCCTGTCCTGCATTTCTGGTTTTGACACTTTTCTCAGCATGGCCCTTTTGACCGATGGGAAGCGAGACTTCTTTGTAGCGCTGATTTGCCTTTCCAGGTTGCTTGGTTGGCCAAAAAGGGCGTATGCGTTTTTTCCTGAATATATTCAGGAAAAAACGCATACGCCCTTTTTGGCCAAGGGCATCATTGTCAACGTTTTGCCGCTTTTCATGTGCTTTAAAGGCATTTTGGATCCACCTCATGAAATCTGTTTCCTGCAATTCTGCCTTGATTTCAAATCCTCCTCTTTGCCTTCCCTCAATATATTTGTGGACGAGAGTTATCATTTATAACTCTGCAGGTTTGTGAATTGCAGTGCCCTGAAGCTCCATTTTCCAAATCGCTTTTTTGGGAGCTTGCCACAAAAGCGCAGGATGGCTTCAGGCCCTGTTCTGGTTCTGGGGGGCAGGCTGAGCCTGTGGTTAATTCTTCTTCCTGATGGGAAAATAGAGTGACCTGTGTCTGTCCCAATACCAAGAGCTAGTCTCTCATTGATTCCCCGTCTTCCCGATCATCCTCAGGACAAATTGCAACCTGTACGGAACAGGAGGTTAAAGGTGCTGATATTCCAAGTAGGGAGATTGCTAGTAAAGTGGCTGGAAAGGCGAACCCGAGCTCAAGGAGATGAGAAATGAGGTGCGTTTTAGAAACCTTTCCCCATCACACGGTGTACCATCTTCTGGGTCTCTCATGCATGTTTTCGATGTAGGAAGATGCCCTTGAACCTGGAGATTTGGGACCCATGGGATGGCTACCACACAGTATTACTTTAAAGGGTCTGTGTTTGCTTCCTCAACCTCACCAAACCTCTCAGCCCCAAGAGTGTCCACCCTTATGTCTCATCCAGCTGTGGGTCTAGATATGGTCAATCCGGGTTGCATCACAGCCCCTGAACGAATTGTGTAAGAATTTCTCTCTCTTTCTCTGTCTTTGTTTCAAGGGATTTTAAAAGTAATTTATTTTTATAATGGGGTTTAGCTGCTTTTCACTGCTGTGTTTATGCCGCTTTACACCCACTTGACACACTAACAGAGAGATTTCAATACATAGGTTTTAAGATTACTACTAGTCAGGTATATCCTTGTGTGGTGAATAGGGGGTGTTGAATCCAGTTCTCTGAGCAAGGAGTAGGTCTTTTCTATTACATATTGGGTTTATGGAATGGTATCTCAGCTAATTTGAAACCCTTGTTTTATGTATCACCCCACCTCACCTTTCCTGTTAAGCACCCATAGTGTGTTTTCTGCATGTGTGACTCTGTTCTGTTTTGTAATTCAGTTCAAGTGTAACGGTTTTTACTTTCCCTGTATTAGTGATATCTTATGAGAAGTGTCCTTTTCTGTGTGACTTATTTCACTTAGAATCGTCGTACCTAAATCCACTCATCATGCTGCTACTAGCCTTATGACATTGATTTCACGGCTGAGTGATATTCGATTGTACATAAGGACCACAACTTCTTTATCCATTTTTCTATTTCCTGGGATATTTAAGGTGGAATGAAGTGGAGGTCCTTGGCAACAGAGCAGCCCTAAACTTTGGTGTGCTTGTGTCTTGCTGATTTTGAATTTTCCCAATTTATACCCCCATGCGTGGAAGTGCCCTATGCGCTCTAAGCTGTGTTTTTTAGATGTTTCAGGACACACCGTACCCTTCTCCAGAGTGGCTGTTGGCAATTTACATCCAGCCCATCAGCGTAGCAAGGCTCCCATTTCTCCATGGCCTGTCCTGCATTTCTGGTTTTGACACTTTTCTCAGCATGGCCCTTTTGACCGATGGGAAGCGAGACTTCTTTGTAGCGCTGATTTGCCTTTCCAGGTTGCTTGGTTGGCCAAAAAGGGCGTATGCGTTTTTTCCTGAATATATTCAGGAAAAAACGCATACGCCCTTTTTGGCCAAGGGCATCATTGTCAACGTTTTGCCGCTTTTCATGTGCTTTAAAGGCATTTTGGATCCACCTCATGAAATCTGTTTCCTGCAATTCTGCCTTGATTTCAAATCCTCCTCTTTGCCTTCCCTCAATATATTTGTGGACGAGAGTTATCATTTATAACTCTGCAGGTTTGTGAATTGCAGTGCCCTGAAGCTCCATTTTCCAACTCGCTTTTTTGGGAGCTTGCCGCAAAAGCGCAGGATGGCTTCAGGCCCTGTTCTGGTTCCGGGGGGCAGGCTGAGCCTGTGGTTAATTCTTCTTCCTAATGGGAAAATAGAGTGACCTGTGTCTGTCCCAATACCAAGAGCTAGTCTCTCATTGATTCCCCGTCTTCCCGTTCATCCTCAGGACAAATTGCAACCTGTACGGAACAGAAGGTTAAAGGTGCTGATATTCCAATTAGGGAGATTGCTAGTAAAGTGGCTGGAAAGGCGAACCCGAGCTCAAGGAGATGAGAAATGAGGTGCGTTTTAGAAACCTTTTCCCATCACACGGTGTACCATCTTCTGGGTCTCTCATGCATGTTTTCTTTGTAGGAAGAGGCCCTTGAACCTGGAGATTTGGGACCCATGGGATGGGTACCACACAGTATTACTTTAAAGGGTCTGCGTTTGCTCCCCCAACCTCACCAAACCTCTCAGCCCCAAGAGTGTCCACCCTTATGTCTCATCCAGCTGTGGGTCTAGATATGGTCAATCCGGGTTGCATCACAGCCCCTGAACGAATTGTGTAAGAATTTCTCTCTCTTTCTCTGTCTTTGTTTCATGGGTTTTTAAAAGTAATTTATTTTTATAATGGGGTTTAGCTGCTTTTCACTGCTCTGTTTATGCCACTTTACACCCACTTGACACACTAACAGAGAGATTTCAATACATAGGTTTAAAGATTATTACTAGTCAGGTATATCCTTGTGTGGTGAATAGGGGGTGTTGAGTCCAGTTCTCTGAGCAAGGAGTAGGTCTTGTCTATTACATATTGGGTTTATGGAACGGTATCTCACCTAATTTGAAACCCTTGTTTTATGTATCACCCCAGCTCACCTTTCCCGTTAAGCAGCCATAGTGTGTTTTCTGCATGTGTGACTCTGTTCTCTTTTGTAATTCAGTTCAAGTGTAACGGTTTTTACTTTCCCTGTATTAGTGATATCTTATGAGAAGTGTCCTTTTCTGTGTGACTTATTTCACTTAGAATCGTCGTACCTAAATCCACTCATCATGCTGCTACTAGCCTTATGAGATTGATTTCAAGGCTGAGTGATATTCCATTGTACATAAGGACCATAACTTCTTTATCCCTTTTTCTCTTTCCTGGGATATTTAAGGTGGAATGAAGTGGAGGTCCTTGGCAACAGAGCAGCCCTAAACTTTGGTGTGCTTCTGTCTTGCTGATTTTTAATTTTCCCAATTTATACCCCCATGCGTGGAAGTGCCCTATGCGCTCTAAGCTGTGTTTTTTAGATGTTTCAGGACACACCGTACCCTTCTCCAGAGCGGCTGTTGGCAATTTACATCCCGCCCATCAGCGTAGCAAGGCTCCCATTTCTCCATGGCCTGTCCTACATTTCTGGTTTTGACACTTTTCTCAGCATGGCCCTTTTGACCGATGGGAAGCGAGACTTCTTTGTAGCGCTGATTTGCCTTTCCAGGTTGCTTGGTTGGCCAAAAAGGGCGTATGCGTTTTTTCCTGAATATATTCAGGAAAAAACGCATACGCCCTTTTTGGCCAAGGGCATCATTGTCAACGTTTTGCCGCTTTTCATGTGCTTTAAAGGCATTTTGGATCCACCTCATGAAATCTGTTTCCTGCAATTCTGCCTTGATTTCAAATCCTCCTCTTTGCCTTCCCTCAATATATTTGTGGACGAGAGTTATCATTTATAACTCTGCAGGTTTGTGAATTGCAGTGCCCTGAAGCTCCATTTTCCAAATCGCTTTTTTGGGAGCTTGCCGCAAAAGCGCAGGATGGCTTCAGGCCCTGTTCTGGTTCTGGGGGGCAGGCTGAGCCTGTGGTTAATTCTTCTTCCTGATGGGAAAATAGAGTGACCTGTGTCTGTCCCAATACCAAGAGCTAGTCTCTCATTGATTCCCCGTCTTCCCGATCATCCTCAGGACAAATTGCAACCTGTACGGAACAGGAGGTTAAAGGTGCTGATATTCCAAGTAGGGAGATTGCTAGTAAAGTGGCTGGAAAGGCGAACCCGAGCTCAAGGAGATGAGAAATGAGGTGCGTTTTAGAAACCTTTCCCCATCACACGGTGTACCATCTTCTGGGTCTCTCATGCATGTTTTCGATGTAGGAAGATGCCCTTGAACCTGGAGATTTGGGACCCATGGGATGGGTACCACACAGTATTACTTTAAAGGGTCTGTGTTTGCTTCCTCAACCTCACCAAACCTCTCAGCCCCAAGAGTGTCCACCCTTATGTCTCATCCAGCTGTGGGTCTAGATATGGTCAATCCGGGTTGCATCACAGCCCCTGAACGAATTGTGTAAGAATTTCTCTCTCTTTCTCTGTCTTTGTTTCAAGGGATTTTAAAAGTAATTTATTTTTATAATGGGGTTTAGCTGCTTTTCACTGCTGTGTTTATGCCGCTTTACACCCACTTGACACACTAACAGAGAGATTTCAATACATAGGTTTTAAGATTACTACTAGTCAGGTATATCCTTGTGTGGTGAATAGGGGGTGTTGAATCCAGTTCTCTGAGCAAGGAGTAGGTCTTTTCTATTACATATTGGGTTTATGGAATGGTATCTCAGCTAATTTGAAACCCTTGTTTTATGTATCACCCCACCTCACCTTTCCTGTTAAGCACCCATAGTGTGTTTTCTGCATGTGTGACTCTGTTCTGTTTTGTAATTCAGTTCAAGTGTAACGGTTTTTACTTTCCCTGTATTAGTGATATCTTATGAGAAGTGTCCTTTTCTGTGTGACTTATTTCACTTAGAATCGTCGTACCTAAATCCACTCATCATGCTGCTACTAGCCTTATGACATTGATTTCACGGCTGAGTGATATTCGATTGTACATAAGGACCACAACTTCTTTATCCATTTTTCTCTTTCCTGGGATATTTAAGGTGGAATGAAGTGGAGGTCCTTGGCAACAGAGCAGCCCTAAACTTTGGTGTGCTTGTGTCTTGCTGATTTTGAATTTTCCCAATTTATACCCCCATGCGTGGAAGTGCCCTATGCGCTCTAAGCTGTGTTTTTCAGATGTTTCAGGACACACCGTACCCTTCTCCAGAGTGGCTGTTGGCAATTTACATCCCGCCCATCAGCGTAGCAAGGCACCCATTTCTCCGTGGCCTGTCCTGCATTTCTGGTTTTGACACTTTTCTCAGCATGGCCCTTTTGACCGATGGGAAGCGAGACTTCTTTGTAGCGCTGTTTTGCCTTTCCAGGTTGCTTGGTTGGCCAAAAAGGGCGTATGCGTTTTTTCCTGAATATATTCAGGAAAAAACGCATACGCCCTTTTTGGCCAAGGGCATCATTGTCAACGTTTTGCCGCTTTTCATGTGCTTTAAAGGCATTTCGGATCTACCTCATGAAATCTGTTTCCTAAAATTCTGCCTTGATTTCAAATCCTCCTCTTTGCCTTCCCTCAATATATTTGTGGACGAGAGTTATCATTTATAACTCTGCAGGTTTGTGAATTGCAGTGCCCTGAAGCTCCATTTTCCAACTCGCTTTTTTGGGAGCTTGCCGCAAAAGCGCAGGATGGCTTCAGGCCCTGTTCTGGTTCTGGGGGGCAGGCTGAGCCTGTGGTTAATTCTTCTTCCTGATGGGAAAATAGAGTGAACTGTGTCTGTCCTAATACAAACAGCTAGTCTCTCATTGATTCCCCGTCTTCCCGTTCATCCTCAGGACAAATTGCAACCTGTACGGAACAGGAGGTTAAAGGTGGTGATATTCCAAGTAGGGAGATTGCTAGTAAAGTGGCTGGAAAGGCGAACCCGAGCTCAAGGAGATGAGAAATGCGGTGCGTTTTAGAAACCTTTCCCCATCACACGGTGTACCATCTTCTGGGTCTCTCATGCATGTTTTCGATGTAGGAAGATGCCCTTGAACCTGGAGATTTGGGACCCATGGGATTGGTACCACACAGTATTACTTTAAAGGGTCTGTGTTTGCTTCCTCAACCTCACCAAACCTCTCAGCCCCAAGAGTGTCCACCCTTATGTCTCATCCAGCTGTGGGTCTAGATATGGTCAATCCGGGTTGCATCACAGCCCCTGAACGAATTGTGTAAGAATTTCTCTCTCTTTCTCTGTCTTTGTTTCAAGGGATTTTAAAAGTAATTTATTTTTATAATGGGGTTTAGCTGCTTTTCACTGCTGTGTTTATGCCGCTTTACACCCACTTGACACACTAACAGAGAGATTTCAATACATAGGTTTTAAGATTACTACTAGTCAGGTATATCCTTGTGTGGTGAATAGGGGGTGTTGAATCCAGTTCTCTGAGCAAGGAGTAGGTCTTGTCTATTACATATTGGGTTTATGGAACGGTATCTCACCTAATTTGAAACCCTTGTTTTATGTATCACCCCAGCTCACCTTTCCCGTTAAGCAGCCATAGTGTGTTTTCTGCATGTGTGACTCTGTTCTCTTTTGTAATTCAGTTCAAGTGTAACGGTTTTTACTTTCCCTGTATTAGTGATATCTTATGAGAAGTGTCCTTTTCTGTGTGACTTATTTCACTTAGAATCGTCGTACCTAAATCCACTCATCATGCTGCTACTAGCCTTATGAGATTGATTTCAAGGCTGAGTGATATTCCATTGTACATAAGGACCATAACTTCTTTATCCCTTTTTCTCTTTCCTGGGATATTTAAGGTGGAATGAAGTGGAGGTCCTTGGCAACAGAGCAGCCCTAAACTTTGGTGTGCTTCTGTCTTGCTGATTTTTAATTTTCCCAATTTATACCCCCATGCGTGGAAGTGCCCTATGCGCTCTAAGCTGTGTTTTTTAGATGTTTCAGGACACACCGTACCCTTCTCCAGAGCGGCTGTTGGCAATTTACATCCCGCCCATCAGCGTAGCAAGGCTCCCATTTCTCCATGGCCTGTCCTACATTTCTGGTTTTGACACTTTTCTCAGCATGGCCCTTTTGACCGATGGGAAGCGAGACTTCTTTGTAGCGCTGATTTGCCTTTCCAGGTTGCTTGGTTGGCCAAAAAGGGCGTATGCGTTTTTTCCTGAATATATTCAGGAAAAAACGCATACGCCCTTTTTGGCCAAGGGCATCATTGTCAACGTTTTGCCGCTTTTCATGTGCTTTAAAGGCATTTTGGATCCACCTCATGAAATCTGTTTCCTGCAATTCTGCCTTGATTTCAAATCCTCCTCTTTGCCTTCCCTCAATATATTTGTGGACGAGAGTTATCATTTATAACTCTGCAGGTTTGTGAATTGCAGTGCCCTGAAGCTCCATTTTCCAAATCGCTTTTTTGGGAGCTTGCCGCAAAAGCGCAGGATGGCTTCAGGCCCTGTTCTGGTTCTGGGGGGCAGGCTGAGCCTGTGGTTAATTCTTCTTCCTGATGGGAAAATAGAGTGACCTGTGTCTGTCCCAATACCAAGAGCTAGTCTCTCATTGATTCCCCGTCTTCCCGATCATCCTCAGGACAAATTGCAACCTGTACGGAACAGGAGGTTAAAGGTGCTGATATTCCAAGTAGGGAGATTGCTAGTAAAGTGGCTGGAAAGGCGAACCCGAGCTCAAGGAGATGAGAAATGAGGTGCGTTTTAGAAACCTTTCCCCATCACACGGTGTACCATCTTCTGGGTCTCTCATGCATGTTTTCGATGTAGGAAGATGCCCTTGAACCTGGAGATTTGGGACCCATGGGATGGGTACCACACAGTATTACTTTAAAGGGTCTGTGTTTGCTTCCTCAACCTCACCAAACCTCTCAGCCCCAAGAGTGTCCACCCTTATGTCTCATCCAGCTGTGGGTCTAGATATGGTCAATCCGGGTTGCATCACAGCCCCTGAACGAATTGTGTAAGAATTTCTCTCTCTTTCTCTGTCTTTGTTTCAAGGGATTTTAAAAGTAATTTATTTTTATAATGGGGTTTAGCTGCTTTTCACTGCTGTGTTTATGCCGCTTTACACCCACTTGACACACTAACAGAGAGATTTCAATACATAGGTTTTAAGATTACTACTAGTCAGGTATATCCTTGTGTGGTGAATAGGGGGTGTTGAATCCAGTTCTCTGAGCAAGGAGTAGGTCTTTTCTATTACATATTGGGTTTATGGAATGGTATCTCAGCTAATTTGAAACCCTTGTTTTATGTATCACCCCACCTCACCTTTCCTGTTAAGCACCCATAGTGTGTTTTCTGCATGTGTGACTCTGTTCTGTTTTGTAATTCAGTTCAAGTGTAACGGTTTTTACTTTCCCTGTATTAGTGATATCTTATGAGAAGTGTCCTTTTCTGTGTGACTTATTTCACTTAGAATCGTCGTACCTAAATCCACTCATCATGCTGCTACTAGCCTTATGACATTGATTTCACGGCTGAGTGATATTCGATTGTACATAAGGACCACAACTTCTTTATCCATTTTTCTCTTTCCTGGGATATTTAAGGTGGAATGAAGTGGAGGTCCTTGGCAACAGAGCAGCCCTAAACTTTGGTGTGCTTGTGTCTTGCTGATTTTGAATTTTCCCAATTTATACCCCCATGCGTGGAAGTGCCCTATGCGCTCTAAGCTGTGTTTTTCAGATGTTTCAGGACACACCGTACCCTTCTCCAGAGTGGCTGTTGGCAATTTACATCCCGCCCATCAGCGTAGCAAGGCACCCATTTCTCCGTGGCCTGTCCTGCATTTCTGGTTTTGACACTTTTCTCAGCATGGCCCTTTTGACCGATGGGAAGCGAGACTTCTTTGTAGCGCTGTTTTGCCTTTCCAGGTTGCTTGGTTGGCCAAAAAGGGCGTATGCGTTTTTTCCTGAATATATTCAGGAAAAAACGCATACGCCCTTTTTGGCCAAGGGCATCATTGTCAACGTTTTGCCGCTTTTCATGTGCTTTAAAGGCATTTCGGATCTACCTCATGAAATCTGTTTCCTAAAATTCTGCCTTGATTTCAAATCCTCCTCTTTGCCTTCCCTCAATATATTTGTGGACGAGAGTTATCATTTATAACTCTGCAGGTTTGTGAATTGCAGTGCCCTGAAGCTCCATTTTCCAACTCGCTTTTTTGGGAGCTTGCCGCAAAAGCGCAGGATGGCTTCAGGCCCTGTTCTGGTTCTGGGGGGCAGGCTGAGCCTGTGGTTAATTCTTCTTCCTGATGGGAAAATAGAGTGAACTGTGTCTGTCCTAATACAAACAGCTAGTCTCTCATTGATTCCCCGTCTTCCCGTTCATCCTCAGGACAAATTGCAACCTGTACGGAACAGGAGGTTAAAGGTGGTGATATTCCAAGTAGGGAGATTGCTAGTAAAGTGGCTGGAAAGGCGAACCCGAGCTCAAGGAGATGAGAAATGCGGTGCGTTTTAGAAACCTTTCCCCATCACACGGTGTACCATCTTCTGGGTCTCTCATGCATGTTTTCGAT
This sequence comes from Balaenoptera physalus, assembly GCF_965194825.1. NCBI lineage: Eukaryota > Metazoa > Chordata > Mammalia > Artiodactyla > Balaenopteridae > Balaenoptera > Balaenoptera physalus. The sequence goes on from NW_028126370.1 coordinate 389,679, forward strand.
GTAGGAAGATGCCCTTGAACCTGGAGATTTGGGACCCATGGGATTGGTACCACACAGTATTACTTTAAAGGGTCTGTGTTTGCTTCCTCAACCTCACCAAACCTCTCAGCCCCAAGAGTGTCCACCCTTATGTCTCATCCAGCTGTGGGTCTAGATATGGTCAATCCGGGTTGCATCACAGCCCCTGAACGAATTGTGTAAGAATTTCTCTCTCTTTCTCTGTCTTTGTTTCAAGGGATTTTAAAAGTAATTTATTTTTATAATGGGGTTTAGCTGCTTTTCACTGCTGTGTTTATGCCGCTTTACACCCACTTGACACACTAACAGAGAGATTTCAATACATAGGTTTTAAGATTACTACTAGTCAGGTATATCCTTGTGTGGTGAATAGGGGGTGTTGAATCCAGTTCTCTGAGCAAGGAGTAGGTCTTTTCTATTACATATTGGGTTTATGGAATGGTATCTCAGCTAATTTGAAACCCTTGTTTTATGTATCACCCCACCTCACCTTTCCTGTTAAGCACCCATAGTGTGTTTTCTGCATGTGTGACTCTGTTCTGTTTTGTAATTCAGTTCAAGTGTAACGGTTTTTACTTTCCCTCTATTAGTGATATCTTATGAGAAGTGTCCTTTTCTGTGTGACTTATTTCACTTAGAATCGTCGTACCTAAATCCACTCATCATGCTGCTACTAGCCTTATGACATTGATTTCACGGCTGAGTGATATTCGATTGTACATAAGGACCACAACTTCTTTATCCCTTTTTCTCTTTCCTGGGATATTTAAGGTGGAATGAAGTGGAGGTCCTTGGCAGCAGAGCAGCCCTAAACTTTGGTGTGCTTCTGTCTTGCTGATTTTTAATTTTCCCAATTTATACCCCCATGCGTGGAAGTGCCCTATGCGCTCTAAGCTGTGTTTTTTAGATGTTTCAGGACACACCGTACCCTTCTCCAGAGCGGCTGTTGGCAATTTACATCCCGCCCATCAGCGTAGCAAGGCTCCCATTTCTCCATGGCCTGTCCTACATTTCTGGTTTTGACACTTTTCTCAGCATGGCCCTTTTGACCGATGGGAAGCGAGACTTCTTTGTAGCGCTGATTTGCCTTTCCAGGTTGCTTGGTTGGCCAAAAAGGGCGTATGCGTTTTTTCCTGAATATATTCAGGAAAAAACGCATACGCCCTTTTTGGCCAAGGGCATCATTGTCAACGTTTTGCCGCTTTTCATGTGCTTTAAAGGCATTTTGGATCCACCTCATGAAATCTGTTTCCTGCAATTCTGCCTTGATTTCAAATCCTCCTCTTTGCCTTCCCTCAATATATTTGTGGACGAGAGTTATCATTTATAACTCTGCAGGTTTGTGAATTGCAGTGCCCTGAAGCTCCATTTTCCAAATCGCTTTTTTGGGAGCTTGCCACAAAAGCGCAGGATGGCTTCAGGCCCTGTTCTGGTTCTGGGGGGCAGGCTGAGCCTGTGGTTAATTCTTCTTCCTGATGGGAAAATAGAGTGACCTGTGTCTGTCCCAATACCAAGAGCTAGTCTCTCATTGATTCCCCGTCTTCCCGATCATCCTCAGGACAAATTGCAACCTGTACGGAACAGGAGGTTAAAGGTGCTGATATTCCAAGTAGGGAGATTGCTAGTAAAGTGGCTGGAAAGGCGAACCCGAGCTCAAGGAGATGAAAAATGAGGTGCGTTTTAGAAACCTTTCCCCATCACACGGTGTACCATCTTCTGGGTCTCTCATGCATGTTTTCGATGTAGGAAGATGCCCTTGAACCTGGAGATTTGGGACCCATGGGATGGGTACCACACAGTATTACTTTAAAGGGTCTGTGTTTGCTTCCTCAACCTCACCAAACCTCTCAGCCCCAAGAGTGTCCACCCTTATGTCTCATCCAGCTGTGGGTCTAGATATGGTCAATCCGGGTTGCATCACAGCCCCTGAACGAATTGTGTAAGAATTTCTCTCTCTTTCTCTGTCTTTGTTTCAAGGGATTTTAAAAGTAATTTATTTTTATAATGGGGTTTAGCTGCTTTTCACTGCTGTGTTTATGCCGCTTTACACCCACTTGACACACTAACAGAGAGATTTCAATACATAGGTTTTAAGATTACTACTAGTCAGGTATATCCTTGTGTGGTGAATAGGGGGTGTTGAATCCAGTTCTCTGAGCAAGGAGTAGGTCTTTTCTATTACATATTGGGTTTATGGAATGGTATCTCAGCTAATTTGAAACCTTTGTTTTATGTATCACCCCACCTCACCTTTCCTGTTAAGCACCCATAGTGTGTTTTCTGCATGTGTGACTCTGTTCTGTTTTGTAATTCAGTTCAAGTGTAACGGTTTTTACTTTCCCTCTATTAGTGATATCTTATGAGAAGTGTCCTTTTCTGTGTGACTTATTTCACTTAGAATCGTCGTACCTAAATCCACTCATCATGCTGCTACTAGCCTTATGACATTGATTTCACGGCTGAGTGATATTCGATTGTACATAAGGACCACAACTTCTTTATCCCTTTTTCTCTTTCCTGGGATATTTAAGGTGGAATGAAGTGGAGGTCCTTGGCAACAGAGCAGCCCTAAACTTTGGTGTGCTTCTGTCTTGCTGATTTTTAATTTTCCCAATTTATACCCCCATGCGTGGAAGTGCCCTATGCGCTCTAAGCTGTGTTTTTTAGATGTTTCAGGACACACCGTACCCTTCTCCAGAGCGGCTGTTGGCAATTTACATCCCGCCCATCAGCGTAGCAAGGCTCCCATTTCTCCATGGCCTGTCCTACATTTCTGGTTTTGACACTTTTCTCAGCATGGCCCTTTTGACCGATGGGAAGCGAGACTTCTTTGTAGCGCTGATTTGCCTTTCCAGGTTGCTTGGTTGGCCAAAAAGGGCGTATGCGTTTTTTCCTGAATATATTCAGGAAAAAACGCATACGCCCTTTTTGGCCAAGGGCATCATTGTCAACGTTTTGCCGCTTTTCATGTGCTTTAAAGGCATTTTGGATCCACCTCATGAAATCTGTTTCCTGCAATTCTGCCTTGATTTCAAATCCTCCTCTTTGCCTTCCCTCAATATATTTGTGGACGAGAGTTATCATTTATAACTCTGCAGGTTTGTGAATTGCAGTGCCCTGAAGCTCCATTTTCCAAATCGCTTTTTTGGGAGCTTGCCACAAAAGCGCAGGATGGCTTCAGGCCCTGTTCTGGTTCTGGGGGGCAGGCTGAGCCTGTGGTTAATTCTTCTTCCTGATGGGAAAATAGAGTGACCTGTGTCTGTCCCAATACCAAGAGCTAGTCTCTCATTGATTCCCCGTCTTCCCGATCATCCTCAGGACAAATTGCAACCTGTACGGAACAGGAGGTTAAAGGTGCTGATATTCCAAGTAGGGAGATTGCTAGTAAAGTGGCTGGAAAGGCGAACCCGAGCTCAAGGAGATGAAAAATGAGGTGCGTTTTAGAAACCTTTCCCCATCACACGGTGTACCATCTTCTGGGTCTCTCATGCATGTTTTCGATGTAGGAAGATGCCCTTGAACCTGGAGATTTGGGACCCATGGGATGGGTACCACACAGTATTACTTTAAAGGGTCTGTGTTTGCTTCCTCAACCTCACCAAACCTCTCAGCCCCAAGAGTGTCCACCCTTATGTCTCATCCAGCTGTGGGTCTAGATATGGTCAATCCGGGTTGCATCACAGCCCCTGAACGAATTGTGTAAGAATTTCTCTCTCTTTCTCTGTCTTTGTTTCAAGGGATTTTAAAAGTAATTTATTTTTATAATGGGGTTTAGCTGCTTTTCACTGCTGTGTTTATGCTGCTTTACACCCACTTGACACACTAACAGAGAGATTTCAATACATAGGTTTTAAGATTACTACTAGTCAGGTATATCCTTGTGTGGTGAATAGGGGGTGTTGAATCCAGTTCTCTGAGCAAGGAGTAGGTCTTTTCTATTACATATTGGGTTTATGGAATGGTATCTCAGCTAATTTGAAACCCTTGTTTTATGTATCACCCCACCTCACCTTTCCTGTTAAGCAGCCATAGTGTGTTTTCTGCATGTGTGACTCTGTTCTGTTTTGTAATTCAGTTCAAGTGTAACGGTTTTTACTTTCCCTGTATTAGTGATATCTTATGAGAAGTGTCCTTTTCTGTGTGACTTATTTCACTTAGAATCGTCGTACCTAAATCCACTCATCATGCTGCTACTAGCCTTATGACATTGATTTCACGGCTGAGTGATATTCGATTGTACATAAGGACCACAACTTCTTTATCCATTTTTCTATTTCCTGGGATATTTAAGGTGGAATGAAGTGGAGGTCCTTGGCAACAGAGCAGCCCTAAACTTTGGTGTGCTTGTGTCTTGCTGATTTTGAATTTTCCCAATTTATACCCCCATGCGTGGAAGTGCCCTATGCGCTCTAAGCTGTGTTTTTCAGATGTTTCAGGACACACCGTACCCTTCTCCAGAGTGGCTGTTGGCAATTTACATCCCGCCCATCAGCGTAGCAAGGCTCCCATTTCTCCGTGGCCTGTCCTGCATTTCTGGTTTTGACACTTTTCTCAGCATGGCCCTTTTGACCGATGGGAAGCGAGACTTCTTTGTAGCGCTGATTTGCCTTTCCAGGTTGCTTGGTTGGCCAAAAAGGGCGTATGCGTTTTTTCCTGAATATATTCAGGAAAAAACGCATACGCCCTTTTTGGCCAAGGGCATCATTGTCAACGTTTTGCTGCTTTTCATGTGCTTTAAAGGCATTTTGTATCCACCTCATGAAATCTGTTTCCTGCAATTCTGCCTTGATTTCAAATCCTCCTCTTTGCCTTCCCTCAATATATTTGTGGACGAGAGTTATCATTTATAACTTTGCAGGATTGCGAATTGCAGTGCCCTGAAGCTCCATTTTCCAACTCGCTTTTTTGGGAGCTTGCCGCAAAAGCGCAGGATGGCTTCAGGCCCTGTTCTGGTTCCGGGGGGCAGGCTGAGCCTGTGGTTAATTCTTCTTCCTAATGGGAAAATAGAGTGACCTGTGTCTGTCCCAATACCAAGAGCTAGTCTCTCATTGATTCCCCGTCTTCCCGTTCATCCTCAGGACAAATTGCAACCTGTACGGAACAGAAGGTTAAAGGTGCTGATATTCCAATTAGGGAGATTGCTAGTAAAGTGGCTGGAAAGGCGAACCCGAGCTCAAGGAGATGAGAAATGAGGTGCGTTTTAGAAACCTTTTCCCATCACACGGTGTACCATCTTCTGGGTCTCTCATGCATGTTTCCTTTGTAGGAAGATGCCCTTGAACCTGGAGATTTGGGACCCATGGGATGGGTACCACACAGTATTACTTTAAAGGGTCTGCGTTTGCTCCCCCAACCTCACCAAACCTCTCAGCCCCAAGAGTGTCCACCCTTATGTCTCATCCAGCTGTGGGTCTAGATATGGTCAATCCGGGTTGCATCACAGCCCCTGAACGAATTGTGTAAGAATTTCTCTCTCTTTCTCTGTCTTTGTTTCATGGGTTTTTAAAAGTAATTTATTTTTATAATGGGGTTTAGCTGCTTTTCACTGCTCTGTTTATGCCGCTTTACACCCACTTGACACACTAACAGAGAGATTTCAATACATAGGTTTAAAGATTATTACTAGTCAGGTATATCCTTGTGTGGTGAATAGGGGGTGTTGAGTCCAGTTCTCTGAGCAAGGAGTAGGTCTTGTCTATTACATATTGGGTTTATGGAACGGTATCTCAGCTAATTTGAAACCCTTGTTTTATGTATCACCGCAGCTCACCTTTCCCGTTAAGCAGCCATAGTGTGTTTTCTGCATGTGTGACTCTGTTCTCTTTTGTAATTCAGTTCAAGTGTAACGGTTTTTACTTTCCCTGTATTAGTGATATCTTATGAGAAGTGTCCTTTTCTGTGTGACTTATTTCACTTAGAATCGTCGTACCTAAATCCACTCATCATGCTGCTACTAGCCTTATGAGATTGATTTCAAGGCTGAGTGATATTCCATTGTACATAAGGACCATAACTTCTTTATCCCTTTTTCTCTTTCCTGGGATATTTAAGGTGGAATGAAGTGGAGGTCCTTGGCAACAGAGCAGCCCTAAACTTTGGTGTGCTTCTGTCTTGCTGATTTTTAATTTTCCCAATTTATACCCCCATGCGTGGAAGTGCCCTATGTGCTCTAAGCTGTGTTTTTTAGATGTTTCAGGACACACCGTACCCTTCTCCAGAGCGGCTGTTGGCAATTTACATCCCGCCCATCAGCGTAGCAAGGCTCCCATTTCTCCATGGCCTGTCCTACATTTCTGGTTTTGACACTTTTCTCAGCATGGCCCTTTTGACCGATGGGAAGCGAGACTTCTTTGTAGCGCTGATTTGCCTTTCCAGGTTGCTTGGTTGGCCAAAAAGGGCGTATGCGTTTTTTCCTGAATATATTCAGGAAAAAACGCATACGCCCTTTTTGGCCAAGGGCATCATTGTCAACGTTTTGCCGCTTTTCATGTGCTTTAAAGGCATTTTGGATCCACCTCATGAAATCTGTTTCCTGCAATTCTGCCTTGATTTCAAATCCTCCTCTTTGCCTTCCCTCAATATATTTGTGGACGAGAGTTATCATTTATAACTCTGCAGGTTTGTGAATTGCAGTGCCCTGAAGCTCCATTTTCCAAATCGCTTTTTTGGGAGCTTGCCACAAAAGCGCAGGATGGCTTCAGGCCCTGTTCTGGTTCTGGGGGGCAGGCTGAGCCTGTGGTTAATTCTTCTTCCTGATGGGAAAATAGAGTGACCTGTGTCTGTCCCAATACCAAGAGCTAGTCTCTCATTGATTCCCCGTCTTCCCGATCATCCTCAGGACAAATTGCAACCTGTACGGAACAGGAGGTTAAAGGTGCTGATATTCCAAGTAGGGAGATTGCTAGTAAAGTGGCTGGAAAGGCGAACCCGAGCTCAAGGAGATGAGAAATGAGGTGCGTTTTAGAAACCTTTCCCCATCACACGGTGTACCATCTTCTGGGTCTCTCATGCATGTTTTCGATGTAGGAAGATGCCCTTGAACCTGGAGATTTGGGACCCATGGGATGGGTACCACACAGTATTACTTTAAAGGGTCTGTGTTTGCTTCCTCAACCTCACCAAACCTCTCAGCCCCAAGAGTGTCCACCCTTATGTCTCATCCAGCTGTGGGTCTAGATATGGTCAATCCGGGTTGCATCACAGCCCCTGAACGAATTGTGTAAGAATTTCTCTCTCTTTCTCTGTCTTAGTTTCAAGGGATTTTAAAAGTAATTTATTTTTATAATGGGGTTTAGCTGCTTTTCACTGCTGTGTTTATGCCGCTTTACACCCACTTGACACACTAACAGAGAGATTTCAATACATAGGTTTAAAGATTATTACTAGTCAGGTATATCCTTGTGTGGTGAATAGGGGGTGTTGAGTCCAGTTCTCTGAGCAAGGAGTAGGTCTTGTCTATTACATATTGGGTTTATGGAACGGTATCTCAGCTAATTTGAAACCCTTGTTTTATGTATCACCCCAGCTCACCTTTCCTGTTAAGCAGCCATAGTGTGTTTTCTGCATGTGTGACTCTGTTCTGTTTTGTAATTCAGTTCAAGTGTAACGGTTTTTACTTTCCCTGTATTAGTGATATCTTATGAGAAGTGTCCTTTTCTGTGTGACTTATTTCACTTAGAATCGTCGTACCTATATCCACTCATCATGCTGCTACTAGCCTTATGAGATTGATTTCATGGCTGAGTGATATTCCATTGTACATAAGGACCATAACTTCTTTATCCCTTTTTCTCTTTCCTGGGATATTTAAGGTGGAATGAAGTGGAGGTCCTTGGCAACAGAGCAGCCCTAAACTTTGGTGTGCTTCTGTCTTGCTGATTTTTAATTTTCCCAATTTATACCCCCATGCGTGGAAGTGCCCTATGCGCTCTAAGCTGTGTTTTTTAGATGTTTCAGGACACACCGTACCCTTCTCCAGAGCGGCTGTTGGCAATTTACATCCCGCCCATCAGCGTAGCAAGGTTCCCATTTCTCCATGGCCTGTCCTGCATTTCTGGTTTTGACACTTTTCTCAGCATGGCCCTTTTGACCGATGGGAAGCGAGACTTCTTTGTAGCGCAGATTTGCCTTTCCAGGTTGCTTGGTTGGCCAAAAAGGGCGTATGCGTTTTTTCCTGAATGCGTTTTTTCCTGAATATATTCAGGAAAAAACGCATACGCCCTTTTTGGCCAAGGGCATCAGTGTCAACGTTTTGCCGCTTTTCATGTGCTTTAAAGGCATTTTGGATCCACCTCATGAAATCTGTTTCCTGCAATTCTGCCTTGATTTCAAATCCTCCTCTTTGCCTTCCCTCAATATATTTGTGGACGAGAGTTATCATTTATAACTCTGCAGGTTTGTGAATTGCAGTGCCCTGAAGCTCCATTTTCCAAATCGCTTTTTTGGGAGCTTGCCACAAAAGCGCAGGATGGCTTCAGGCCCTGTTCTGGTTCTGGGGGGCAGGCTGAGCCTGTGGTTAATTCTTCTTCCTGATGGGAAAATAGAGTGACCTGTGTCTGTCCCAATACCAAGAGCTAGTCTCTCATTGATTCCCCGTCTTCCCGATCATCCTCAGGACAAATTGCAACCTGTACGGAACAGGAGGTTAAAGGTGCTGATATTCCAAGTAGGGAGATTGCTAGTAAAGTGGCTGGAAAGGCGAACCCGAGCTCAAGGAGATGAGAAATGAGGTGCGTTTTAGAAACCTTTCCCCATCACACGGTGTACCATCTTCTGGGTCTCTCATGCATGTTTTCGATGTAGGAAGATGCCCTTGAACCTGGAGATTTGGGACCCATGGGATGGGTACCACACAGTATTACTTTAAAGGGTCTGTGTTTGCTTCCTCAACCTCACCAAACCTCTCAGCCCCAAGAGTGTCCACCCTTATGTCTCATCCAGCTGTGGGTCTAGATATGGTCAATCCGGGTTGCATCACAGCCCCTGAACGAATTTTGTAAGAATTTCTCTCTCTTTCTCTGTCTTAGTTTCAAGGGATTTTAAAAGTAATTTATTTTTATAATGGGGTTTAGCTGCTTTTCACTGCTGTGTTTATGCCGCTTTACACCCACTTGACACACTAACAGAGAGATTTCAATACATAGGTTTTAAGATTACTACTAGTCAGGTATATCCTTGTGTTGTGAATAGGGGGTGTTGAGTCCAGTTCTCTGAGCAAGGAGTAGGTCTTGTCTATTACATATTGGGTTTATGGAACGGTATCTCAGCTAATTTGAAACCCTTGTTTTATGTATCACCCCAGCTCACCTTTCCCGTTAAGCAGCCATAGTGTGTTTTCTGCATGTGTGACTCTGTTCTCTTTTGTAATTCAGTTCAAGTGTAACGGTTTTTACTTTCCCTGTATTAGTGATATCTTATGAGAAGTGTCCTTTTCTGTGTGACTTATTTCACTTAGAATCGTCGTACCTAAATCCACTCATCATGCTGCTACTAGCCTTATAAGATTGATTTCAAGGTTGAGTGATATTCCATTGTACATAAGGACCATAACTTCTTTATCCCTTTTTCTCTTTCCTGGGATATTTAAGGTGGAATGAAGTGGAGGTCCTTGGCAACAGAGCAGCCCTAAACTTTGGTGTGCTTCTGTCTTGCTGATTTTTAATTTTCCCAATTTATACCCCCATGCGTGGAAGTGCCCTATGCGCTCTAAGCTGTGTTTTTTAGATGTTTCAGGACACACCGTACCCTTCTCCAGAGCGGCTGTTGGCAATTTACATCCCGCCCATCAGCGTAGCAAGGCTCCCATTTCTCCATGGCCTGTCCTACATTTCTGGTTTTGACACTTTTCTCAGCATGGCCCTTTTGACCGATGGGAAGCGAGACTTCTTTGTAGCGCTGATTTGCCTTTCCAGGTTGCTTGGTTGGCCAAAAAGGGCGTATGCGTTTTTTCCTGAATATATTCAGGAAAAAACGCATACGCCCTTTTTGGCCAAGGGCATCATTGTCAACGTTTTGCCGCTTTTCATGTGCTTTAAAGGCATTTTGGATCCACCTCATGAAATCTGTTTCCTGCAATTCTGCCTTGATTTCAAATCCTCCTCTTTGCCTTCCCTCAATATATTTGTGGACGAGAGTTATCATTTATAACTCTGCAGGTTTGTGAATTGCAGTGCCCTGAAGCTCCATTTTCCAAATCGCTTTCTTGGGAGCTTGCCGCAAAAGCGCAGGATGGCTTCAGGCCCTGTTCTGGTTCTGGGGGGCAGGCTGAGCCTGTGGTTAATTCTTCTTCCTGATGGGAAAATAGAGTGACCTGTGTCTGTCCCAATACCAAGAGCTAGTCTCTCATTGATTCCCCGTCTTCACGATCATCCTCAGGACAAATTGCAACCTGTACGGAACAGGAGGTTAAAGGTGCTGATATTCCAAGTAGGGAGATTGCTAGTAAAGTGGCTGGAAAGGCGAACCCGAGCTCAAGGAGATGAGAAATGAGGTGCGTTTTAGAAACCTTTCCCCATCACACGGTGTACCATCTTCTTGGTCTCTCATGCATGTTTTCGATGTAGGAAGATTCCCTTGAACCTGGAGATTTGGGACCCATGGGATGGGTACCACACAGTATTACTTTAAAGGGTCTGCGTTTGCTCCCCCAACCTCACCAAACCTCTCAGCCCCAAGAGTGTCCACCCTTATGTCTCATCCAGCTGTGGGTCTATATATGGTCAATCCGGGTTGCATCACAGCCCCTGAACGAATTGTGTAAGAATTTCTCTCTCTTTCTCTGTCTTTGTTTCATGGGTTTTTAAAAGTAATTTATTTTTATAATGGGGTTTAGCTGCTTTTCACTGCTGTGTTTATGCCGCTTTACACCCACTTGACACACTAACAGAGAGATTTCAATACATAGGTTTAAAGATTATTACTAGTCAGGTATATCCTTGTGTGGTGAATAGGGGGTGTTGAGTCCAGTTCTCTGAGCAAGGAGTAGGTCTTGTCTATTACATATTGGGTTTATGGAACGGTATCTCAGCTAATTTGAAACCCTTGTTTTATGTATCACCCCAGCTCACCTTTCCCGTTAAGCAGCCATAGTGTGTTTTCTGCATGTGTGACTCTGTTCTCTTTTGTAATTCAGTTCAAGTGTAACGGTTTTTACTTTCCCTGTATTAGTGATATCTTATGAGAAGTGTCCTTTTCTGTGTGACTTATTTCACTTAGAATCGTCGTACCTAAATCCACTCATCATGCTGCTACTAGCCTTATGAGATTGATTTCAAGGCTGAGTGATATTCCATTGTACATAAGGACCATAACTTCTTTATCCCTTTTTCTCTTTCCTGGGATATTTAAGGTGGAATGAAGTGGAGGTCCTTGGCAACAGAGCAACCCTAAACTTTGGTGTGCTTCTGTCTTGCTGATTTTTAATTTTCCCAATTTATACCCCCATGCGTGGAAGTGCCCTATGCGCTCTAAGCTGTGTTTTTTAGATGTTTCAGGACACACCATACCCTTCTCCAGAGCGGCTGTTGGCAATTTACATCCCGCCCATCAGCGTAGCAAGGCTCCCATTTCTCCATGGCCTGTCCTACATTTCTGGTTTTGACACTTTTCTCAGCATGGCCCTTTTGACCGATGGGAAGCGAGACTTCTTTGTAGCGCTGATTTGCCTTTCCAGGTTGCTTGGTTGGCCAAAAAGGGCGTATGCGTTTTTTCCTGAATATATTCAGGAAAAAACGCATACGCCCTTTTTGGCCAAGGGCATCATTGTCAACGTTTTGCCGCTTTTCATGTGCTTTAAAGGCATTTTGGATCCACCTCATGAAATCTGTTTCCTGCAATTCTGCCTTGATTTCAAATCCTCCTCTTTGCCTTCCCTCAATATATTTGTGGACGAGAGTTATCATTTATAACTCTGCAGGTTTGTGAATTACAGTGCCCTGAAGCTCCATTTTCCAAATCGCTTTTTTGGGAGCTTGCCGCAAAAGCGCAGGATGGCTTCAGGCCCTGTTCTGGTTCTGGGGGGCAGGCTGAGCCTGTGGTTAATTCTTCTTCCTGATGGGAAAATAGAGTGACCTGTGTCTGTCCCAATACCAAGAGCTAGTCTCTCATTGATTCCCCGTCTTCCCGATCATCCTGAGGACAAATTGCAACCTGTACGGAACAGGAGGTTAAAGGTGCTGATATTCCAAGTAGGGAGATTGCTAGTAAAGTGGCTGGAAAGGCGAACCCGAGCTCAAGGAGATGAGAAATGAGGTGCGTTTTAGAAACCTTTCCCCATCACACGGTGTACCATCTTCTGGGTCTCTCATGCATGTTTTCGATGTAGGAAGATGCCCTTGAACCTGGAGATTTGGGACCCATGGGATGGGTACCACACAGTATTACTTTAAAGGGTCTGTGTTTGCTTCCTCAACCTCACCAAACCTCTCAGCCCCAAGAGTGTCCACCCTTATGTCTCATCCAGCTGTGGGTCTAGATATGGTCAATCCGGGTTGCATCACAGCCCCTGAACGAATTGTGTAAGAATTTCTCTCTCTTTCTCTGTCTTTGTTTCATGGGTTTTTAGAAGTAATTTATTTTTATAATGGGGTTTAGCTGCTTTTCACTGCTGTGTTTATGCCGCTTTACACCCACTTGACACACTAACAGAGAGATTTCAATACATAGGTTTTAAGATTATTTCTATTCAGGTATATCCTTGTGTGGTGAATAGGGGGTGTTGAGTCCAGTTCTCTGAGCAAGGAGTAGGTCTTGTCTGTTACATATTGTATTTATTGAACGGTATCTCAGCTTATTTGAAATCCTTGTTTTATGTATCACCCCACCTCACCTTTCCTGTTAAGCAGCCATAGTGTGTTTTCTGCATGTGTGACGCTGTTCTGTTTTGTAATTCAGTTCAAGTGTAACGGTTTTTACTTTCCCTGTATTAGTGATATCTTATGAGAAGTGTACTTTTCTGTGTGACTTATTTCACTTAGAATCGTCGTACCTAAATCCACTCATCATGCTGCTACTAGCCTTATGACATTTATTTCATGGCTGAGTGATATTCCATTGTACATAAGGACCACAACTTCTTTATCTATTTTTCTCTTTCCTGGGATATTTAAGGTGGAATGAAGTGGAGGTCCTTGGCAACAGAGCAGCCCTAAACTTTGGTGTGCTTGTGTCTTGCTGATTTTTAATTTTCCCAATTTTTACCCCCATGCGTGGAAGTGCCCTATTTGCTCTAAGCTGTGTTTTTTAGATGTTTCAGGACACACCATACCCTTCTCCGGAGTGGCTGTTGGCAATTTACATCTCGCCCATCAGCGTAGCAAGGCTCCCATTTCTCAAAGGCCTGTCCTGCATTTCTGGTTTTGACACTTTTCTCAGCATGGCCCTTTTGACCGATGGGAAGCGAGACTTCTTTGTAGCGCTGTTTTGCCTTTCCAGGTTGCTTGGTTGGCCAAAAAGGGCGTATGCGTTTTTTCCTGAATATATTCAGGAAAAAACGCATACGCCCTTTTTGGCCAAAGGCATCATTGTCAACGTTTTGCCGCTTTTCATGTGCTTTAAAGGCATTTCGGATCTACCTCATGAAATCTGTTTCCTAAAATTCTGCCTTGATTTCAAATTCTCCTCTTTGCCTTCCCTCAATATATTTGTGGACGAGAGTTATCATTTATAACTTTGCAGGTTTGTGAATTGCAGTGCCCTGAAGCTCCATTTTACAATTCGCTTTTTTGGGAGCTTGCCGCAAAAGCGCAGGATGGCTTCAGGCTCTGTTCTGGTTCTGGGGGGCAGGCTGAGCCTGTGGTTAATTCTTCTTCCTGATGGGAAAATAGAGTGACCTGTGTCTGTCCCAATACCAAGAGCTAGTCTCTCATTGATTCCCCGTCTTCCCGTTCATCCTCAGGACAAATTGCAACCTGTACGGAACAGGAGGTTAAAGGTGCTGATATTCCAAGTAGGGAGATTGCTAGTAAAGTGGCTGGAAAGGCGAACCCGAGCTCAAGGAGATGAGAAATGAGGTGCGTTTTAGAAACCTTTCCCCATCACACGGTGTACCATCTTCTGGGTCTCTCATGCATGTTTTCGATGTAGGAAGATGCCCTTGAACCTGGAGATTTGGGACCCATGGGATGGGTACCACACAGTATTACTTTAAAGGGTCTGTGTTTGCTTCCTCAACCTCACCAAACCTCTCAGCCCCAAGAGTGTCCACCCTTATGTCTCATCCAGCTGTGTGTCTAGATATGGTCAATCTGGGTTGCATCACAGTCCCTGAACGAATTGTGTAAGAATTTCTCTCTCTTTCTCTGTCTTTGTTTCAAGGGTTTTTAAAATTAATTTATTTTTATAATGGGGTTTAGCTGCTTTTCACTGCTGTGTTTATGCCGCTTTACACCCACTTGACACACTAACAGAGAGATTTCAATACATAGGTTTTAAGATTACTACTAGTCAGGTATATCCTTGTGTGGTGAATAGGGGGTGTTGAGTCCAGTTCTCTGAGCAAGGAGTAGGTATTGTCTATTACATATGGGGTTTATGGAACGGTATCTCAGCTAATTTGAAACCCTTGTTTTATGTATCACTCCAGCTCACCTTTCCTGTTAAGCAGCCATAGTGTGTTTTCTGCATGTGTGACTCTGTTCTGTTTTGTAATTCAGTTCAAGTGTAACGGTTTTTACTTTCCCTGTATTAGTGATATCTTATGAGAAGTGTCCTTTTCTGTGTGACTTATTTCACTTAGAATCGTCATACCTAAATCCACTCATCATGCTGCTACTAGCCTTATGAGATTGATTTCATGGCTGAGTGATATTCCATTGTACATAAGGACCATAACTTCTTTATCCCTTTTTCTCTTTCCTGGGATATTTAAGGTGGAATGAAGTGGAGGTCCTTGGCAACAGAGCAGCCCTAAACTTTGGTGTGCTTCTGTCTTGCTGATTTTTAATTTTCCCAATTTATACCCCCATGCGTGGAAGTGCCCTATGCGCTCTAAGCTGTGTTTTTTAGATGTTTCAGGACACACCGTACCCTTCTCCAGAGCGGCTGTTGGCAATTTACATCCCGCCGATCAGCGTAGCAAGGCTCCCATTTCTCCATGGCCTGTCCTGCATTTCTGGTTTTCACACTTTTCTCAGCATGGCCCTTTTGACCGATGGGAAGCGAGACTTCTTTGTAGCGCTGATTTGCCTTTCCAGGTTGCTTGGTTGGCCAAAAAGGGCGTAGGCGTTTTTTCCTGAATATATTCAGGAAAAAACGCCTACGCCCTTTTTGGCCAAGGGCATCATTGTCAACGTTTTGCCGCTTTTCATGTGCTTTAAAGGCATTTTGGATCCAACTCATGAAATCTGTTTCCTGCAATTCTGCCTTGATTTCAAATCCTCCTCTTTGCCTTCCCTCAATATATTTGTGGACGAGAGTTATCATTTATAACTCTGCAGGTTTGTGAATTGCTGTGCCCTGAAGCTCCATTTTACAACTCGCTTTTTTGGGAGCTTTCCGCAAAAGCGCAGGATGGCTTCAGGCCCTGTTCTGGTTCCGGGGGGCAGGCTGAGCCTGTGGTTAATTCTTCTTCCTGATGGGAAAATAGAGTGACCTGTGTCTGTCCCAATACCAAGAGCTAGT
The DNA here is from genome assembly GCF_965194825.1 of Balaenoptera physalus. Taxonomy (NCBI): domain Eukaryota; kingdom Metazoa; phylum Chordata; class Mammalia; order Artiodactyla; family Balaenopteridae; genus Balaenoptera; species Balaenoptera physalus. The sequence continues at coordinate 405,315 of NW_028126370.1, forward strand.
CTCTCATTGATTCCCCGTCTTCCCGTTCATCCTCAGGACAAATTGCAACCTGTACGGAACAGGAGGTTAAAGGTGCTGATATTCCAAGTAGGGAGATTGCTAGTAAAGTGGCTGAATGGCGAACCCGAGCTCAAGGATATGAGAAATGAGGTGCGTTTTAGAAACCTTTCCCCATCACACGGTGTACCATCTTCTGGGTCTCTCATGCATGTTTTCGATTTAGGAAGATGCCCTTGAACCTGGAGATTTGGGACCCATGGGATGGGTACCACACCGTATTACTTTAAAGGGTCTGCATTTGCTCCCCCAGCCTCACCAAACCTCTCAGCCCCAAGAGTGTCCACCCTTATGTCTCATCCAGCTGTGGGTCTAGATATGGTCAATCCGGGTTGCATCACAGCCCCTGAACGAATTGTGTAAGAATTTCTCTCTCTTTCTCTGTCTTTGTTTCATGGGTTTTTAAAAGTAATTTATTTTTATAATGGGGTTTAGCTGCTTTTCACTGCTGTGTTTATGCCGCTTTACACCCACTTGACACACTAACAGAGAGATTTCAATACATAGGTTTAAAGATTATTACTAGTCAGGTATATCCTTGTGTGGTGAATAGGGGGTGTTGAGTCCAGTTCTCTGAGCAAGGAGTAGGTCTTGTCTATTACATATTGGGTTTATGGAATGGTATCTCAGCTAATTTGAAACCCTTGTTTTATGTAACACCCCACCTAACCTTTCCTGTTAAGCAGCCATAGTGTGTTTTCTGCATGTGTGACTCTGTTCTGTTTTGTAATTCAGTTCAAGTGTAACGGTTTTTACTTTCCCTGTATTAGTGATATCTTATGAGAAGTGTCCTTTTCTGTGTGACTTATTTCACTTAGAATCGTCGTACCTAAATCCACTCATGCTGCTACTAGCCTTATGAGATTGATTTCATGGCTGAGTGATATTCCATTGTACATAAGGACCATAACTTCTGTATCCCTTTTTCTCTTTCCTGGGATATTTAAGGTGGAATGAAGTGGAGGTCCTTGGCAACAGAGCAGCCCTAAACTTTGGGGTGCTTCTGTCTTGCTGATTTTTAATTTTCCCAATTTATACCCCCATGCGTGGAAGTGCCCTATGCGCTCTAAGCTGTGTTTTTTAGATGTTTCAGGACACACCGAACCCTTCTCCAGAGTGGCTGTTGGCAATTTATATCCCGCCCATCAGCGTAGCAAGGCTCCCATTTCTCCATAGCCTGTCCTGCATTTCTGGTTTTGACACTTTTCTCAGCATTGCCCTTTTGACCGATGGGAAGCGAGACTTCTTTGTAGCGCTGATTTGCCTTTCCAGGTTGCTTGGTTGGCCAAAAAGGGCGTATGCGTTTTTTCCTGAATATATTCAGGAAAAAACGCATACGCCCTTTTTGGCCAAGGGCATCATTGTCATCGTTTTGCCGCTTTTCATGTGCTTTAAAGGCATTTCGGATCTACCTCATGAAATCTGTTTCCTGCAATTCTGCCTTGATTTCAAATCCTCCTCTTTGCCTTCCCTCAATATATTTGTGGACGAGAGTTATCATTTATAACTTTGCAGGTTTGTGAATTGCAGTGCCCTGAAGCTCCATTTTACAACTCGCTTTTTTGGGAGCTTGCCGCAAAAGCGCAGGATGGCTTCAGGCCCTGTTCTGGTTCTGGGGGGCAGGCTGAGCCTGTGGTTAATTCTTCTTCCTGATGGGAAAATAGAGTGACCTGTGTCTGTCCCAATACCAAGAGCTAGTCTCTCATTGATTCCCCGTCTTCCCGTTCATCCTCAGGACAAATTGCAACCTGTACGGAACAGGAGGTTAAAGGTGCTGATATTCCAAGTAGGGAGATTGCTAGTAAAGTGGCTGGAAAGGCGAACCCGAGCTCAAGGAGATGAGAAATGAGGTGCGTTTTAGAAACCTTTTCCCATCACACGGTGTACCATCTTCTGGGTCTCTCATGCATGTTTTCGTTGTAGGAAGATGCCCTTGAACCTGGAGATTTGGGACCCATGGGATGGGTACCACACAGTATTACTTTAAAGGGTCTGTGTTTGCTCCCCCAACCTCACCAAACCTCTCAGCCCCAAGAGTGTCCACCCTTATGTCTCATCCAGCTGTGGGTCTAGATATGGTCAATCCGGGTTGCATCACAGCCCCTGAACGAATTGTGTAAGAATTTCTCTCTCTTTCTCTGTCTTTGTTTCATGGGTTTTTAAAAGTAATTTATTTTTATAATGGGGTTTAGCTGCTTTTCACTGTTGTGTTTATGCTGCTTTACACCCACTTGACACACTAACAGAGAGATTTCAATACATATGTTTTAAGATTATTACTAGTCAGGTATATCCTTGTGTGGTGAATAGGGCGTGTTGAGTCCAGTTCTCTGAGCAAGGAGTAGGTCTTGTCTATTACATATTGGGTTTATGGAACGGTATCTCAGCTAATTTGAAACCCTTGTTTTATGTATCACCCCACCTCACCTTTCCTGTTAAGCAGCCATAGTGTGTTTTCTGCAAGTGTGACTCTGTTCTGTTTTGTAATTCATTTCAAGTGTAACGGTTTTTACTTTCGCTGTATTAGTGATATCTTATGAGATGTGTCCTATTCTGTGTGACTTATTTCACTTAGAATCGTCGTACCTAAATCCACTCATCATGCTGCTACTAGCCTTATGAGATTGATTTCATGGCTGAGTGATATTCCATTGTACATAAGGACCACAACTTCTTTATCCATTTTTCTCTTTCCTGAGATATTTAAGGTGGAATGAAGTGGAGGTCCTTGGCAACAGAGCAGCCCTAAACTTTGGTGTGCTTGTGTCTTGCTGATTTTTAATTTTCCCAATTTTTACCCCCATGCGTGTAAGTGCCCTATGTGCTCTAAGCTGTGTTTTTTAGATGTTTCAGGACACACCGTACCCTTCTCCAGAGCGGCTGTTGGCAATTTACATCCCGCCCATCAGCGTAGCAAGGCTCCCATTTCTCTAAGGCCTGTCCTGCATTTCTGGTTTTGACACTTTTCTCAGCATGGCCCTTTTGACCTATGGGAAGCGAGACTTCTTTGTAGCACTGATTTGCCTTTCCAGGTTGCTTGGTTGGCAAAAAAGGGCGTATGCGTTTTTTCCTGAATATATTCAGGAAAAAACGCATACGCCCTTTTTGGCCAAAGGCATCATTGTCAACGTTTTGCCGCTTTTCATGTGCTTTAAAGGAATTTCGGATCTACCTCCTGAAATCTGTTTCCTGCAATTCTGCCTTGATTTCAAATCCTCTTCTTTGCCTTCCCTCAATATATTTGTGGACGAGAGTTATCATTTATAACTCTGCAGGTTTGTGAATTGCAGTGCCCTGAAGCTCCATTTTACAACTCGCTTTTTTGGGAGCTTGCCGCAAAAGCGCAGGATGGCTTCAGGCCCTGTTCTGGTTCTGGGGGGCAGGCTGAGCCTGTGGTTAATTCTTCTTCCTGATGGGAAAATAGAGTGACCTGTGTCTGTCCCAATACCAAGAGCTAGTCTCTCATTGATTCCCCGTCTTCCCGTTCATCCTCAGGACAAATTGCAACCTGTACAGAACAGGAGGTTAAAGGTGCTGATATTCCAAGTAGGGAGATTGCCAGTAAAGTGGCTGGAATGGCGAACCCGAGCTCAAGGAGATGAGAAATGAGGTGCGTTTTAGAAACCTTTCCCCATCACACGGTGAACCAACTTCTGGGTCTCTCATGCATGTTTTTGATGTAGGAAGATGCCCTTGAACCTGGAGATTTGGGACCCGTGGGATGGGTCCCAGGCAGTATTACTTTAAAGGGTCTGCGTTTGCTCACCCAACCACAACAAACCTCTCAGCCCCAAGAGTGTCCACCCTTATGTCTCATCCAGCTGTGCGTCTAGATATGGTCAATCCGGGTTGCATCACAGCCCCTGAACGAATTGTGTAAGAATTTCTCTCTCTTTCTCTGTCTTTGTTTCATGGGTTTTTAAAAGTAATTTATTTTCATAATGGGGTTTAGCTGCTTTTCACTGCTGTGTTTATGCCGCTTTACACCCACTTGACACACTAACAGAGAGATTTCAATACATAGGTTTTAAGTTTATTACTAGTCAGGTATATCCTTGTGTGGTGAATAGGGCGTGTTGAGTCCAGTTCTCTGAGCAAGGAGTAGGTCTTGTCTATTACATATTGGGTTTATGGAACGGTATCTCAGCTAATTTGAAACCCTTGTTTTATGTATCACCCCACCTCACCTTTTCTGTTAAGCAGCCATAGTGTGTTTTCTGCATGTGTGACTCTGTTCTATTTTGTAATTCAGTTCAAGTGTAACGGTTTTTACTTTCCCTGTATTAGTGATATCTTATGAGAAGTGTCCTATTCTGTGTGACTTATTTCACTTAGAATCGTCGTACCCAAATCCACTCATCATGCTGCTACTAGCCTTATGACATTGATTTCATGGCTGAGTGATATTCCATTGTACATAAGGACCACAACTTCTTTATCCATTTTTCTCTTTCCTGAGATATTTAAGGTGGAATGAAGTGGAGGTCCTTGGCAACAGAGCAGCCCTAAACTTTGGTGTTCTTGTGTCTTGCTGATTTTTAATTTTCCCAATTTTTACCCCCATGCGTGGAAGTGCCCTATGTGCTCTAAGCTGTGTTTTTTAGATGTTTCAGGACACACCGTACCCTTCTCCAGAGCGGCTGTTGGCAATTTACATCCCGCCCATCAGCGTAGCAAGGCTCCCCTTTCTCCAAGGCCTGTCCTGCATTTCTGGCTTTGACACTTTTCTCAGCATGGCGCTTTTGATCGATGGGAAGCGAGACTTCTTTGTAGCACTGATTTGCTTTTCCAGGTTGCTTGGTTGGCCAAAAAGGGCGTATGCGTCTTTTCCTGAATATATTCAGGAAAAAACGCATACGCCCTTTTTGGCCAAAGGCATCATTGTCAACGTTTTGCCGCTTTTCATGTGCTTTAAAGGCATTTCGGATCTACCTCCTGAAATCTGTTTCCTGCAATTCTGCCTTGATTTCAAATCCTCTTCTTTGCCTTCCCTCAATATATTTGTGGATGAGAGTTATCATATATAACTCTGCAGGTTTGTGAATTGCAGTGCCCTGAAGCTCCATTTTACAACTCGCTTTTTTGGGAGCTTGCCGCAAAAGCGCAGGATGGCTTCAGGCCCTGTTCTAGTTCAGGGGGGCAGGCTGAGCCTGTGGTTAATTCTTCTTCCTGATGGGAAAATAGAGTGACCTCTGTCTGTCCCAATACCAAGAGCTAGTCTCTCATTGATTCCCCGTCTTCCCGTTCATCCTCAGGACAAATTGCAACCTGTACGGAACAGGAGGTTAAAGGTGCTGATATTCCAAGTAGGGAGATTGCTAGTAAAGTGGCTGGAATGGCGAACCCGAGCTCAAGGAGATGAGAAATGAGGTGCGTTTTAGAAACCTTTCCACATCACACGGTGTACCAACTTCTGGACTCTCATGCATGTTTTCGATGTAGGAAGATGCCCTTGAACCTGGAGATTTGGGACCCATGGGATGTGTACCAGGCTGTATTACTTTAAAGGGTCTGCGTTTGCTCACCCAACCTCACCAAACCTCTCAGCCCCAAGAGTGTCCACCCTTATGTCTCATCCAGCTGTGGGTCTAGATATGGTCAATCCGGGTTGCATCACAGCCCCTGAACGAATTGTGTAAGAATTTCTCTCTCTTTCTCTGTCTTTGTTTCATGGGTTTTTAAAAGTAATTTATTTTTATAATGGGGTTTAGCTGCTTTTCACTGCTGTGTTTATGCCGCTTTACACCCACTTGACACACTAACAGAGAGATTTCAATACATAGGTTTTAAGATTATTACTAGTCAGGTATATCCTTGTGTGGTGAATAGGGGGTGTTGAGTCCAGTTCTCTGAGCAAGGAGTAGGTCTTGTCTATTACATATTGGGTTTATGGAACGGTATCTCAGCTAATTTGAAACCCTTCTTTTATGTATCACCCCACCTCACCTTTCCTGTTAAGCAGCCATAGTGTGTTTTCTGCATGAGTGACTCTGTTATGTTTTGTAATTCAGTTCAATTGTAACGGTTTTTACTTTCCCTGTATTAGTGATATCTTATGAGAAGTGTCCTTCTCTGTGTGACTTATTTCACTTAGAATCGTCGTACCTAAATCCACTCATCATGCTGCTACTAGCCTCATGACATTGATTTCATGGCTGAGTGATATTCCATTGTACATAAGGACCACAACTTCTTTATCCATTTTTCGCTTTCCTGGGAAATTTAAGGTGGAATGAAGTGGAGGTCCTTGTCAACAGAGCAGCCCTAAACTTTGGTGTGCTTGTGTCTTGCTGATTTTTAATTTTCCCAATTTTTACCCCCATGCGTGGATGTGCCCTATGTGCTCTAAGCTGTGTTTTTTAGATGTTTCAGGACACACCGTACCCTTCTCCAGAGCGGCTGTTGGCAATTTACGTCCCGCCCATCAGCGTAGAAAGGCTCCCATTTCTCCAAGGCCTGTCCTGCATTTCTGGTTTTGACACTTTTCTCAGCATGGCGCTTTTGACCGATGGGAAGCGAGACTTCTTTGTAGCGCTGATTTGCCTTTCCAGGTTGCTTGGTTGGCCAAAAAGGGCGTATGCGTCCTTTCCTGAATATATTCAGGAAAAAACGCATACGCCCTTTTTGGCCAAAGGCATCATTGTCAACGTTTTGCCGCTTTTCATGTGCTTTAAATGCATTTCGGATCTACCTCATGAAATCTGTTTCCTGCAATTCTGCCTTGATTTCAAATCCTCTTCTTTGCCTTCCCTCAATATATTTGTGGATGAGAGTTATCATATATAACTCTGCAGGTTTGTGAATTGCAGTGCCCTGAAGCTCCATTTTACAACTCGTTTTTTTGGGAGCTTGCCGCAAAAGCGCAGGATGGCTTCAGGCCCAGTTCTGGTTCTGGGGGGCAGGCTGAGCCTGTGGTTAATTCTTCTTCCTGATGGGAAAATAGAGTGACCTGTGTCTGTCCCAATACCAAGAGCTAGTCTCTCATTGATTCCCCGTCTTCCCGTTCATCCTCAGGACAAATTGCAACCTGTACGGAACAGGAGGTTAAAGGTGCTGATATTCCAAGTAGGGAGATTGCCAGTAAAGTGGCTGGAATGGCGAACGCGAGCTCAAGGAGATGAGAAATGAGGTGCGTTTTAGAAACCTTTCCCCATCACACGGTGTACCAACTTTTGGGTCTCTCATGCATGTTTTCGATGTAGGAAGATGCCCTTGAACCTGGAGATTTGGGACCCATGGGATGGGTACCAGGCAGTATTACTTTAAAGGGTCTGCGTTTGCTCACCCAACCACAACAAACCTCTCAGCCCCAAGAGTGTCCACCCTTATGTCTCATCCAGCTGTGGGTCTAGATATGGTCAATCCGGGTTGCATCACAGCCCCTGAACGAATTGTGTAAGAATTTCTCTCTCTTTCTCTGTCTTTGTTTCATGGGTTTTTAAAAGTAATTTATTTTTATAATGGGGTTTAGCTGCTTTTCACTGCTGTGTTTATGCTGCTTTACACCCACTTGACACACTAACAGAGAGATTTCAATACATAGGTTTTAAGATTATTACTAGGCAGGTATATCCTTTTGTGGTGAATAGGGCGTGTTGAGTCCAGTTCTCTGAGCAAGGAGTAGGTCTTGTCTATTACATATTGGGTTTATGGAACGGTATCTCAGCTAATTTGAAACCCTTGTTTTATGTATCACCCCAGCTCACCTGTCCTGTTAAGCAGCCATAGTGTGTTTTCTGCATGTGTGATTCGGTTCTGTTTTGTAATTCAGTTCAAGTGTAACGGTTTTTACTTTCCCTGTATTAGTGATATCTTATGAGAAGTGTCATTTTCTGTGTGACTTATTTCACTTAGAATCGTCGTACCTAAATCCACTCATCATGCTGCTACTAGCCTTATGACATTGATTTCACGGCTGAGTGATATTCCATTGTACATAAGGACCATAACTTCTTTATCCATTTTTCTCTTTCCTGGGATATTTAAGGTGGAATGAAGTGGAGGTCCTTGGCAACAGAGCAGCCCTAAACTTTGGTGTGTTTCTGTCTTGCTGATTTTTAATTTTCCCAATTTATACCCCCATGCGTGGAAGTGCCCTATGCGCTCTAAGCTGTGTTTTTTAGATGTTTCAGGACACACCGTACCCTTCTCCAGAGCGGCTGTTGGCAATTTACATCCCGCCCATCAGCGTAGCAAGGCTCCCATTTCTCCATGGCCTGTCCTGCATTTCTGGTTTTGACACTTTTCTCAGCATGGCCCTTTTGACCGATGGGAAGCGAGACTTCTTTGTAGCGCTGATTTGCCTTTCCAGGTTGCTTGGTTGGCCAAAAAGGGCGTATGCGTTTTTTCCTGAATATATTCAGGAAAAAACGCATACGCCCTTTTTGGCCAAAGGCATCATTGTCAACGTTTTGCCGCTTTTCATGTGCTTTAAAGGCATTTCGGATCTACCTCCTGAAATCTGTTTCCTGCAATTCTGCCTTGATTTCAAATCCTCTTCTTTGCCTTCCCTCAATATATTTGTGGATGAGAGTTATCATATATAACTCTGCAGGTTTGTGAATTGCAGTGCCCTGAAGCTCCATTTTACAACTCGCTTTTTTGGGAGCTTGCCGCAAAAGCGCAGGATGGCTTCAGGCCCTGTTCTGGTTCTGGGGGGCAGGCTGAGCCTGTGGTTAATTCTTCTTCCTGATGGGAAAATAGAGTGACCTGTGTCTGTCCCAATACCAAGAGCTAGTCTCTCATTGATTCCCCGTCTTCCCGTTCATCCTCAGGACAAATTGCAACCTGTACGGAACAGGAGGTTAAAGGTGCTGATATTCCAAGTAGGGAGATTGCTAGTAAAGTGGCTGGAATGGCGAACCCGAGCTCAAGGAGATGAGAAATGAGGTGCGTTTTAGAAACCTTTCCCCATCACACGGTGTACCATCTTCTCGGTCTCTCATGCATGTTTTCAATGTAGGAATATGCCCTTGAACCTGGAGATTTGGGACCCATGGGATGGGTACCACACAGTATTACTTTAAAGGGTCTGCGTTTGCTCCCCCAACCTCACCAAACCTCTCAGACCCAAGAGTGTCCACCCTTATGTCTCATCCAGCTGTGGGTCTAGATATGGTCAATCCGGGTTGCATCACAGCCCCTGAACGAATTGTGTAAGAATTTCTCTCTCTTTCTCTGTCTTTGTTTCATGGGTTTTTAAAAGTAATTTATTTTTATAATGGGGTTTAGCTGCTTTTCACTGCTGTGTTTATGCCGCTTTACACCCACTTGACACACTAACAGAGAGATTTCAATACATAGGTTTTAAGATTATTACTAGTCAGGTATATCCTTGTGTGGTGAATAGGGGGTGTTGAGTCCAGTTCTCTGAGCAAGGAGTAGGTCTTGTCTATTACATATTGGGTTTATGGAACGGTATCTCAGCTAATTTGAAACCCTTGTTTTATGTATCACCCCACCTCACCTTTCCTGTTAAGCAGCCATAGTGTGTTTTCTGCATGTGTGACTCTGTTCTGTTTTGTAATTCAGTTCAAGTGTAACGGTTTTTACTTTCCCTGTATTAGTGATATCTTATGAGAAGTGTCCTTTTCTGTGTGACTTATTTCACATAGAATCGTCGTACCTAAATCCACTCATCATGCCGCTACTAGCCTTATGACATTGATTTCATGGCTGAGTGATATTCCATTGTACATAAGGACCACAACTTTTTTATCCATTTTTCGCTTTCCTGGGATATTTAAGGTGGAATGAAGTGGAGGTCCTTGTCAACAGAGCAGCCCTAAACTTCGGGGTGCTTGTGTCTTGCTGATTTTTAATTTTCCCACTTTATACCCCCATGCGTGGAAGTGCCCTATGCTCCCTAAGCTGTATTTTTTAGATGGTTCAGAACACACCGTACACTTCTCCAGAGTGGCTGTTGGCAATTTACATCCCGCCCATCAGTGTTGCAAGGCTCCCATTTCTCCATGGCCTGTCCTGCATTTCTGGTTTTGACACTTTTTTCAGCATGGCCCTTTTGACAGATGGGAAGCGAGACTTCTTTGTAGCGCTGATTTGCCTTTCCAGGTTGCTTGGTTGGCCAAAAAGGGCGTATGCGTTTTTTCCTGAATATATTCAGGAAAAAACGCATACGCCCTTTTTGGCCAAAGGCATCATTGTCAACGTTTTGCTGCTTTTCATGTGCTTTAAAGGCATTTCGGATCTACCTCCTGAAATCTGTTTCCTGCAATTCTGCCTTGATTTCAAATCCTCTTCTTTGCCTTCCCTCAATATATTTGTGGATGAGAGTTATCATATATAACTCTGCAGGTTTGTGAATTGCAGTGCCCTGAAGCTCCATTTTACAACTCGCTTTTTTGGGAGCTTGCCGCAAAAGCGCAGGATGGCTTCAGGCCCTGTTCTGGTTCTGGGGGGCAGGCTGAGCCTGTGGTTAATTCTTCTTCCTGATGGGAAAATAGAGTGACCTCTGTCTGTCCCAATACCAAGAGCTAGTCTCTCATTGATTCCCCGTCTTCCCGTTCATCCTCAGGACAAATTGCAACCTGTACGGAACAGGAGGTTAAAGGTGCTGATATTCCAAGTAGGGAGATTGCTAGTAAAGTGGCTGGAATGGCGAACCCGAGCTCAAGGAGATGAGAAATGAAGTGCGTTTTAGAAACCTTTCCCCATCACACGGTGTACCATCTTCTCGGTCTCTCATGCATGTTTTCGATTTAGGAATATGCTCTTGAACCTGGAGATTTGGGACCCATGGGATGGCTACCACACAGTATTACTTTAAAGGGTCTGCGTTTGCTCCCCCAACCTCACCAAACCTCTCAGACCCAAGAGTGTCCACCCTTATGTCTCATCCAGCTGTGGGTCTAGATATGGTCAATCCGGGTTGCATCACAGCCCCTGAACGAATTGTGTAAGAATTTCTCTCTCTTTCTCTGTCTTTGTTTCATGGGTTTTTAAAAGTAATTTATTTTTATAATGGGGTTTAGCTGCTTTTCACTGCTGTGTTTATGCCGCTTTACACCCACGTGACACACTAACAGAGAGATTTCAATACATAGGTTTTAAGATTATTACTAGTCAGGTATATCCTTGTGTGGTGAATAGGGGGTGTTGAGTCCAGTTCTCTGAGCAAGGAGTAGGTCTTGTCTATTACATATTGGGTTTATGGAACGGTATCTCAGCTAATTTGAAACCCTTGTTTTATGTATCACCCCACCTCACCTTTCCTGTTAAGCAGCCATAGTGTGTTTTCTGCATGTGTGACTCTGTTCTGTTTTGTAATTCAGTTCAAGTGTAACGGTTTTTACTTTCCCTGTATTAGTGATATCTTATGAGAAGTGTCCTTTTCTGTGTGACTTATTTCACATAGAATCGTCGTACCTAAATCCACTCATCATGCCGCTACTGGCCTTATGACATTGATTTCATGGCTGAGTGATATTCCATTGTACATAAGGACCACAACTTTTGTATCCATTTTTCGCTTTCCTGGGATATTTAAGGTGGAATGAAGTGGAGGTCCTTGTCAACAGAGCAGCCCTAAACTTTGGGGTTCTTGTGTCTTGCTGATTTTTAATTTTCCCACTTTATACCCCCATGCGTGGAAGTGCCCTAAGCTCCCTAAGCTGTATTTTTTAGATGTTTCAGAACACACTGTACACTTCTCCAGAGTGGCTGTTGGCAATTTACATCCCGCGCATCAGTGTAGCAAGGCTCCCATTTCTCCATGGCCTGTCCTGCATTTCTGGTTTCGACACTTTTTTCAGCATGGCCCTTTTGACCGATGGGAAGCGAGACTTCTTTGTAGCGCTGATTTGCCTTTCCAGGTTGCTTGGTTGGCCAAAAAGGGCGTATGCGTTTTTTCCTGAATATATTCAGGAAAAAACGCATACGCCCTTTTTGGCCAAGGGCATCATTGTCAACGTTTTGCTGCTATTCATGTGCTTTAAAGGCGATTCGAATCTACCTCCTGAAATCTGTTTCCTGCAATTCTGCCTTGATTTCAAATCCTCTTCTTTGCCTTCCCTCAATATATTTGTGGACGAGAGTTATCATTTATAACTGTGCAGGTTTGTGAATTGCAGTGCCCTGAAGCTCCATTTTACAACTCGCTTTTTTGGGAGCTGGCTGCAAAAGCGCAGGATGGCTTCAGGCCCTGTTCTGGTTCCGGGGGGCAGGCTGAGCCTGTGGTTAATTCTTCTTCCTGATGGGAAAATAGAGTGACCTGTGCCTGTCACAACACCAAGAGCTAGGCTCTCATTGGTTCCCCGTCTTCCCGTTCATCCTCAGGACAAATTGCATCCTGTATGGAACAGGAGGTTAAAGGTGCTGATGCTCCAAGTAGGGAGATTGCTAGTAAAGTGGCTGGAATGGCGAACCCGAGCAAAAGGAGATGAGAAATGAGGTGCGTTTTAGAAACCTTTCCCCATCACACGGTGTACCATCTTCTGGGTTTCTCATGCATGTTTTCAATGTAGGAAGATGCCCTTGAACCTGGAGATTTGGGACCCATGCGATGGGTAGCACGCAGTATTACTTTAAAGGGTCTGCGTTTGCTCCCCCAAATTCACCAAACCTCTCAGACCCAAGAGTGTCCACCCTTATGTGTCATCCAGCTGTGGGTCTAGATATGGTCAATCCGGGTTGCATCACAGCCCCTGAACGAATTGTGTAAGAATTTCTCTCTCTTTCTCTGTCTTTGTTTCATGGGTTTTTAAAAGTAATTTATTTTTATAATGGGGTTTAGCTGCTTTTCACTGCTGTGTTTATGCTGCTTTACACCCACTTGACACACTAACAGAGAGATTTCAATACATAGGTTTTAAGATTATTACTAGTCAGGTATATCCTTGTGTGGTGAATAGGGCGTGTTGAGTCCAGTTCTCTGAGCAAGGAGTAGGTCTTGTCTATTACATATTGGGTTTATGGAACGGTATCTCAGCTAATTTGAAACCCTTGTTTTATGTATCACCCCACCTCACCTGTCCTGTTAAGCAGCCATAGTGTGTTTTCTGCATGTGTGACTCTGTTCTGTTTTGTAATTCAGTTCAAGTGTAACGGTTTTTACTTTCCCTGTATTAGTGATATCTTATGAGAAGTGTCATTTTCTGTGTGACTTATTTCACTTAGAATCGTCGTACCTAAATCCACTCATCATGCTGCTACTAGCCTTATGACATTGATTTCACGGCTGAGTGATATTCCATTGTACATAAGGACCATAACTTCTTTATCCATTTTTCTCTTTCCTGGGATATTTAAGGTGGAATGAAGTGGAGGTCCTTGGCAACAGAGCAGCCCTAAACGTTGGTGTGCTTGTGTCTTGCTGATATATAATTTTCCCAATTTATACCCCCATGCGTGGAAGTGCCCTATGCTCTCTAAGCTGTGTTTTTTAGATGGTTCAGGACACACCGTACCCTTCTCCAGAGCGGCTGTTGGCAATTTACATCCCGCCCATCAGCGTAGCAAGGCTCCCATTTCTCCAAGGCCTGTCCTGCATTTCTGGTTTTGACACTTTTCTCAGCATGGCCCTTTTGACCGATGGGAAGCGAGACTTCTTTGGAGCGCTGATTTTCCTTTCCAGGTTGCTTGGTTGGCCAAAAAGGGCGTATGCGTTTTTTCCTGAATATATTCAGGAAAAAACGCATACGCCCTTTTTGGCCAAAGGCATCATTGTCAACGTTTTGCCGCTTTTCATGTGCTTTAAAGGCATTTCGGATCTACCTCCTGAAATCTGTTTCCTGCAATTCTGCCTTGATTTCAAATCCTCTTCTTTGCCTTCCCTCAATATATTTGTGGATGAGAGTTATCATATATAACTCTGCAGGTTTGTGAATTGCAGTGCCCTGAAGCTCCATTTTCCAACTCGCTTTTTTGGGAGCTTGCCGCAAAAGCGCAGGATGGCTTCAGGCCCTGTTCTGGTTCTGGGGGGCAGGCTGAGCCTGTGGTTAATTCTTCTTCCTGATGGGAAAATAGAGTGACCTGTGTCTGTCCCAATACCAAGAGCTAGTCTCTCATTGATTCCCCGTCTTCCCGTTCATCCTCAGGACAAATTGCAACCTGTACGGAACAGGAGGTTAAAGGTGCTGATATTCCAAGTAGGGAGATTGCTAGTAAAGTGGCTGGAATGGCGAACCCGAGCTCAAGGAAATGAGAAATGAGGTGCGTTTTAGAAACCTTTCCCCATCACACGGTGTACCATCTTCTCGGTCTCTCATGCATGTTTTCAATTTAGGAATATGCCCTTGAACCTGGAGATTTGGGACCCATGGGATGGGTACCACACAGTATTACTTTAAAGGGTCTGCATTTGCTCCCCCAACCTCACCAAACCTCTCAGACCCAAGAGTATCCACCCTTATGTCTCATCCAGCTGTGGGTCTAGATATGGTCAATCCGGGTTGCATCACAGCCCCTGAACGAATTGTGTAAGAATTTCTCTCTCTTTCTCTGTCTTTGTTTCATGGGTTTTTAAAAGTAATTTATTTTTATAATGGGGTTTAGCTGCTTTTCACTGCTGTGTTTATGCCGCTTTACACCCACTTGACACACTAACAGAGAGATTTCAATACATAGGTTTTAAGATTATTACTAGTCAGGTATATCCTTGTGTGGTGAATAGGGGGTGTTGAGTCCAGTTCTCTGAGCAAGGAGTAGGTCTTGTCTATTACATATTGGGTTTATGGAACGGTATCTCAGCTAATTTGAAACCCTTGTTTTATGTATCACCCCACCTCACCTTTCCTGTTAAGCAGCCATAGTGTGTTTTCTGCATGTGTGACTCTGTTCTGTTTTGTAATTCAGTTCAAGTGTAACGGTTTTTACTTTCCCTGTATTAGTGATATCTTATGAGAAGTGTCCTTTTCTGTGTGACTTATTTCACATAGAATCGTCGTACCTAAATCCACTCATCATGCCGCTACTAGCCTTATGACATTGATTTCATGGCTGAGTGATATTCCATTGTACATAAGGACCACAACTTTTTTATCCATTTTTCGCTTTCCTGGGATATTTAAGGTGGAATGAAGTGGAGGTCCTTGTCAACAGAGCAGCCCTAAACTTTGGGGTGCTTGTGTCTTGCTGATTTTTAATTTTCCCACTTTATACCCCCATGTGTGGAAGTGCCCTATGCTCCCTAAGCTGTATTTTTTAGATGTTTCAGAACACACCGTACACTTCTCCAGAGTGGCTGTTGGCAATTTACATCCCGCCCATCAGTGTTGCAAGGCTCCCATTTCTCCATGGCCTGTCCTGCATTTCTGGTTTTGACACTTTTTTCAGCATGGCCCTTTTGACAGATGGGAAGCGAGACTTCTTTGTAGCGCTGATTTGCCTTTCCAGGTTGCTTGGTTGGCCAAAAAGGGCGTATGCGTTTTTTCCTGAATATATTCAGGAAAAAACGCATACGCCCTTTTTGGCCAAAGGCATCATTGTCAACGTTTTGCCGCTTTTCATGTGCTTTAAAGGCATTTCGGATCTACCTCCTGAAATCTGTTTCCTGCAATTCTGCCTTGATTTCAAATCCTCTTCTTTGCCTTCCCTCAATATATTTGTGGATGAGAGTTATCATATATAACTCTGCAGGTTTGTGAATTGCAGTGCCCTGAAGCTCCATTTTACAACTCGCTTTTTTGGGAGCTTGCCGCAAAAGCGCAGGATGGCTTCAGGCCCTGTTCTGGTTCTGGGGGGCAGGCTGAGCCTGTGGTTAATTCTTCTTCCTGATGAGAAAATACAGTGACCTGTGTCTGTCCCAATACCAAGAGCTAGTCTCTCATTGATTCCCCGTCTTCCCGTTCATCCTCAGGACAAATTGCAACCTGTACGGAACAGGAGGTTAAAGGTGCTGATATTCCAAGTAGGGAGATTGCTAGTAAAGTGGCTGAAATGGCGAACCCGAGCTCAAGGAGATGAGAAATGAGGTGCGTTTTAGAAACCTTTCCCCATCACACGGTGTACCATCTTCTCGGTCTCTCATGCATGTTTTCGATTTAGGAATATGCCCTTGAACCTGGAGATTTGTGACCCATGGGATGGGTACCACACAGTATTACTTTAAAGGGTCTGCGTTTGCTCCCCCAACCTCACCAAACCTCTCAGACCCAAGAGTGTCCACCCTTATGTCTCATCCAGCTGTGGGTCTAGATATGGTCAATCCGGGTTGCATCACAGCCCCTGAACGAATTGTGTAAGAATTTCTCTCTCTTTCTCTGTCTTTGTTTCATGGGTTTTTAAAAGTAATTTATTTTTATAATGGGGTTTAGCTGCTTTTCACTGCTGTGTTTATGCCGCTTTACACCCACTTGACACACTAACAGAGAGATTTCAATACATAGGTTTTAAGATTATTACTAGTCAGGTATATCCTTGTGTGGTGAATAGGGGGTGTTGAGTCCAGTTGTCTGAGCAAGGAGTAGGTCTTGTCTATTACATATTGGGTTTATGGAACGGTATCTCAGCTAATTTGAAACCCTTGTTTTATGTATCACCCCACCTCACCTTTCCTGTTAAGCAGCCATAGTGTGTTTTCTGCATGTGTGACTCTGTTCTGTTTTGTAATTCAGTTCAAGTGTAACGGTTTTTACTTTCCCTGTATTAGTGATATCTTATGAGAAGTGTCCTTTTCTGTGTGACTTATTTCACATAGAATCGTCGTACCTAAATCCACTCATCATGCCGCTACTAGCCTTATGACATTGATTTCATGGCTGAGTGATATTCCATTGTACATAAGGACCACAACTTTTTTACCCATTTTTCGCTTTCCTGGGATATTTAAGGTGGAATGAAGTGGAGGTCCTTGTCAACAGAGCAGCCCTAAACTTTGGGGTGCTTGTGTCTTGCTGATTTTTAATTTTCCCACTTTATACCCCCATGCGTGGAAGTGCCCTATGCTCCCTAAGCTGTATTTTTTAGATGTTTCAGAACACACCGTACACTTCTCCAGAGTGGCTGTTGGCAATTTACATCCCGCCCATCAGTGTTGCAAGGCTCCCATTTCTCCATGGCCTGTCCTGCATTTCTGGTTTTGACACTTTTTTCAGCATGGCCCTTTTGACAGATGGGAAGCGAGACTTCTTTGTAGCGCTGATTTGCCTTTCCAGGTTGCTTGGTTGGCCAAAAAGGGCGTATGCGTTTTTTCCTGAATATATTCAGGAAAAAACGCATACGCCCTTTTTGGCCAAAGGCATCATTGTCAACGTTTTGCCGCTTTTCATGTGCTTTAAAGGCATTTCGGATCTACCTCCTGAAATCTGTTTCCTGCAATTCTGCCTTGATTTCAAATCCTCTTCTTTGCCTTCCCTCAATATATTTGTGGATGAGAGTTATCATATATAACTCTGCAGGTTTGTGAATTGCAGTGCCCTGAAGCTCCATTTTACAACTCGCTTTTTTGGGAGCTTGCCGCAAAAGCGCAGGATGGCTTCAGGCCCTGTTCTGGTTCTGGGGGGCAGGCTGAGCCTGTGGTTAATTCTTCTTCCTGATGGGAAAATACAGTGACCTGTGTCTGTCCCAATACCAAGAGCTAGTCTCTCATTGATTCCCCGTCTTCCCGTTCATCCTCAGGACAAATTGCAACCTGTACGGAACAGGAGGTTAAAGGTGCTGATATTCCAAGTAGGGAGATTGCTAGTAAAGTGGCTGAAATGGCGAACCCGAGCTCAAGGAGATGAGAAATGAGGTGCGTTTTAGAAACCTTTCCCCATCACACGGTGTACCATCTTCTCGGTGTCTCATGCATGTTTTCGATTTAGGAATATGCCCTTGAACCTGGAGATTTGTGACCCATGGGATGGGTACCACACAGTATTACTTTAAAGGGTCTGCGTTTGCTCCCCCAACCTCACCAAACCTCTCAGACCCAAGAGTGTCCACCCTTATGTCTCATCCAGCTGTGGGTCTAGATATGGTCAATCCGGGTTGCATCACAGCCCCTGAACGAATTGTGTAAGAATTTCTCTCTCTTTCTCTGTCTTTGTTTCATGGGTTTTTAAAAGTAATTTATTTTTATAATGGGGTTTAGCTGCTTTTCACTGCTGTGTTTATGCCGCTTTACACCCACTTGACACACTAACAGAGAGATTTCAATACATAGGTTTAAAGATTATTACTAGTCAGGTATATCCTTGTGTGGTGAATAGGGGGTGTTGAGTCCAGTTCTCTGAGCAAGGAGTAGGTCTTGTCTATTACATATTGGGTTTATGGAACGGTATCTCAGCTAATTTGAAACACTTGTTTTATGTATCACCCCACCTCACCTTTCCTGTTAAGCAGCCATAGTGTGTTTTCTGCATGTGTGACTCTGTTCTGTTTTGTAATTCAGTTCAATTGTAACGGTTTTTACTTTCCCTGTATTAGTGATATCTTATGAGAAGTGTCCTTTTCTGTGTGACTTATTTCACTTAGAATCGTCGTACATAAATCCACTCATCATGCTGCTACTAGCCTTATGACATTGATTTCACGGCTGAGTGATATTCCATTGTACATAAGGACCATAACTTCTTTATCCATTTTTCTCTTTCCTGGGATATTTAAGGTGGAATGAAGTGGAGGTCCTTGGCAACAGAGCAGCCCTAAACGTTGGTGTGCTTGTGTCTTGCTGATTTTTAATTTTCCCACTTTATACCCCCATGCGTGGAAGTGCCCTATGCTCTCTAAGCTGTGTTTTTTAGATGGTTCAGGACACACCGTACCCTTCTCCAGAGCGGCTGTTGGCAATTTACATCCCGCCCATCAGCGTAGCAAGGCTCCCATTTCTCCAAGGCCTGTCCTGCATTTCTGGTTTTGACACTTTTCTCAGCATGGCCCTTTTGACAGATGGGAAGCGAGACTTCTTTGTAGCGCTGATTTGCCTTTCCAGGTTGCTTGGTTGGCCAAAAAGGGCGTATGCGTTTTTTCCTGAATATATTCAGGAAAAAACGCATACGCCCCTTTTGGCCAAAGGCATCATTGTCAACGTTTTCCCACTTTTCATGTGCTTTAAATGCATTTCGGATCTACCTCCTGAAATCTGTTTCCTGCAATTCTGCCTTGATTTCAAATCCTCTTCTTTGCCTTCCCTCAATATATTTGTGGACGAGAGTTATCATTTATAACTCTGCAGGTTTGTGAATTGCAGTGCCCTGAAGCTCCATTTTACAACTCGCTTTTTTGGGAGCTTGCCGCAAAAGCGCAGGATGGCTTCAGGCCCTGTTCTGGTTCTGGGGGGCAGGCTGAGCCTGTGGTTAATTCTTCTTCCTGATGGGAAAATACAGTGACCTCTGTCTGTCCCAATACCAAGAGCTAGTCTCTCATTGATTCCCCGTCTTCCCGTTCATCCTCAGGACAAATTGCAACCTGTACGGAACAGGAGGTTAAAGGTGCTCATATTCCAAGTAGGGAGATTGCCAGTAAAGTGGCTGGAATGGCGAACCCGAGCTCAAGGAGATGAGAAATGAGGTGCGTTTTAGAAACCTTTCCACATCACACGGTGTACCAACTTCTGGACTCTCATGCATGTTTTCGATGTAGGAAGATGCCCTTGAACCTGGAGATTTGGGACCCATGGGATGTGTACCAGGCTGAATTACTTTAAAGGGTCTGCGTTTGCTCACCCAACCTCACCAAACCTCTCAGCCCCAAGAGTGTCCACCCTTATGTCTCATCCAGCTGTGGGTCTAGATATGGTCAATCCGGGTTGCATCACAGCCCCTGAACGAATTGTGTAAGAATTTCTCTCTCTTTCTCTGTCTTTGTTTCATGGGTTTTTAAAAGTAATTTATTTTTATAATGGGGTTTAGCTGCTTTTCACTGCTGTGTTTATGCCGCTTTACACCCACTTGACACACTAACAGAGAGATTTCAATACATAGGTTTTAAGATTATTACTAGTCAGGTATATCCTTGTGTGGTGAATAGGGGGTGTTGAGTCCAGTTCTCTGAGCAAGGAGTAGGTCTTGTCTATTACATATTGGGTTTATGGAACGGTATCTCAGCTAATTTGAAACCCTTGTTTTATGTATCACCCCACCTCACCTTTCCTGTTAAGCAGCCATAGTGTGTTTTCTGCATGTGTGACTCTGTTCTGTTTTGTAATTCAGTTCAAGTGTAACGGTTTTTACTTTCCCTGTATTAGTGATATCTTATGAGAAGTGTCCTTTTCTGTGTGACTTATTTCACTTAGAATCGTCGTACCTAAATCCACTCATCATGCTGCTACTAGCCTCATGACATTGATTTCATGGCTGAGTGATATTCCATTGTACATAAGGACGATAACTTCTTTATCCATTTTTCTCTTTCCTGGGATATTTAAGGTGGAATGAAGTGGAGGTCCTTGGCAACAGAGCAGCCCTAAACGTTGGTGTGCTTGTGTCTTGCTGATTTTTAATTTTCCCAATTTATACCCCCATGCGTGGAAGTGCCCTATGCTCTCTAAGCTGTGTTTTTTAGATGGTTCAGGACACACCGTACCCTTCTCCAGAGCGGCGGTTGGCAATTTACATCCCGCCCATCAGCGTAGCAAGGCTCCCATTTCTCCAAGGCCTGTCCTGCATTTCTGGTTTTGACACTTTTCTCAGCATGGCCCTTTTGACAGATGGGAAGCGAGACTTCTTTGTAGCGCTGATTTGCCTTTCCAGGTTGCTTGGTTGGCCAAAAAGGGCGTATGCGTCTTTTCCTGAATATATTCAGGAAAAAACGCATACGCCCTTTTTGGCCAAAGGCATCATTGTCAACGTTTTGCCGCTTTTCATGTGCTTTAAAGGCATTTCGGATCTACCTCCTGAAATCTGTTTCCTGCAATTCTGCCTTGATTTCAAATCCTCTTCTTTGCCTTCCCTCAATATATTTGTGGATGAGAGTTATCATATATAACTCTGCAGGTTTGTGAATTGCAGTGCCCTGAAGCTCCATTTTACAACTCGCTTTTTTGGGAGCTTGCCGCAAAATCGCAGGATGGCTTCAGGCCCTGTTCTGGTTCTGGGGGGCAGGCTGAGCCTGTGGTTAATTCTTCTTCCTGATGGGAAAATAGAGTGACCTCTGTCTGTCCCAATACCAAGAGCTAGTCTCTCATTGATTCCCCGTCTTCCCGTTCATCCTCAGGACAAATTGCAACCTGTACGGAACAGGAGGTTAAAGGTGCTGATATTCCAAGTAGGGAGATTGCTAGTAAAGTGGCTGGAATGGCGAACCCGAGCTCAAGGAGATGAGAAATGAAGTGCGTTTTATAAACCTTTCCCCATCACACGGTGTACCATCTTCTCGGTCTCTCATGCATGTGTTCGATTTAGGAATATGCCCTTGAACCTGGAGATTTGGGACCCATGGGATGGCTACCACACAGTATTACTTTAAAGGGTCTGCGTTTGCTCCCCCAACCTCACCAAACCTCTCAGACCCAAGAGTGTCCACCCTTATGTCTCATCCAGCTGTGGGTCTAGATATGGTCAATCCGGGTTGCATCACAGCCCCTGAACGAATTGTGTAAGAATTTCTCTCTCTTTCTCTGTCTTTGTTTCAAGGGTTTTTAAAAGTAATTTATTTTTATAATGGGGTTTAGCTGCTTTTCACTGCTGTGTTTATGCCGCTTTACACCCACGTGACACACTAACAGAGAGATTTCAATACATAGGTTTTAAGATTATTACTAGTCAGGTATATCCTTGTGTGGTGAATAGGGGGTGTTGAGTCCAGTTCTCTGAGCAAGGAGTAGGTCTTGTCTATTACATATTGGGTTTATGGAACGGTATCTCAGCTAATTTGAAACCCTTGTTTTATGTATCACCCCACCTCACCTTTCCTGTTAAGCAGCCATAGTGTGTTTTCTGCATGTGTGACTCTGTTCTGTTTTGTAATTCAGTTCAAGTGTAACGGTTTTTACTTTCCCTGTATTAGTGATATCTTATGAGAAGTGGCCTTTTCTGTGTGACTTATTTCACTTAGAATCGTCGTACCTAAATCCACTCATCATGCCGCTACTAGCCTTATGACATTGATTTCATGGCTGAGTGATATTCCATTGTACATAAGGACCACAACTTTTTTATCCATTTTGATCTTTCCTGGGATATTTAAGGTGGAATGAAGTGGAGGTCCTTGTCAACAGAGCAGCCCTAAACTTTGGCGTTCTTGTGTCTTGCTGATTTTTAATTTTCCCACTTTATACCCCCATGCGTGGAAGTGCCCTATGCTCCCTAAGCTGTATTTTTTAGATGTTTCAGAACACACCGTACACTTCTCCAGAGTGGCTGTTGGCAATTTACATCCCGCCCATCAGCGTAGCAAGGCTCCCATTTCTCCAAGGCCTATCCTGCATTTCTGGTTTTGACACTTTTCTCAGCATGGCCCTTTTGACAGATGGGAAGCGAGACTTCTTTGTAGCGCTGATTTGCCTTTCCAGGTTGCTTGGTTGGCCAAAAAGGGCGTATGCGTTTTTTCCTGAATATATTCAGGAAAAAACGCATACGCCCTTTTTGGCCAAAGGCATCATTGTCAACGTTTTGCCGCTTTTCATGTGCTTTAAAGGCATTTCGGATCTACCTCCTGAAATCTGTTTCCTGCAATTCTGCCTTGATTTCAAATCCTCTTCTTTGCCTTCCCTCAATATATTTGTGGATGAGAGTTATCATATATAACTCTGCAGGTTTGTGAATTGCAGTGCCCTGAAGCTCCATTTTACAACTCGCTTTTTTGGGAGCTTGCCGCAAAAGCGCAGGATGGCTTCAGGCCCTGTTCTGGTTCTGGGGGGCAGGCTGAGCCTGTGGTTAATTCTTCTTCCTGATGGGAAAATAGAGTGACCTGTGTCTGTCCCAATACCAAGAGCTAGTCTCTCATTGATTCCCCGTCTTCCCGTTCATCCTCAGGACAAATTGCAACCTGTACGGAACAGGAGGTTAAAGGTGCTGATATTCCAAGTAGGGAGATTGCTAGTAAAGTGGCTGGAATGGCGAACCCGAGCTCAAGGAGATGAGAAATGAGGTGCGTTTTAGAAACCTTTCCCCATCACACGGTGTACCATCTTCTCGGTCTCTCATGCATGTTTTCGATTTAGGAATATGCCCTTGAACCTGGAGATTTGGGACCCATGGGATGGCTACCACACAGTATTACTTTAAAGGGTCTGCGTTTGCTCCCCCAACCTCACCAAACCTCTCAGACCCAAGAGTGTCCACCCTTATGTCTCATCCAGCTGTGGGTCTAGATATGGTCAATCCGGGTTGCATCACAGCCCCTGAACGAATTGTGTAAGAATTTCTCTCTCTTTCTCTGTCTTTGTTTCATGGGTTTTTAAAAGTAATTTATTTTTATAATGGGGTTTAGCTGCTTTTCACTGCTGTGTTTATGCCGCTTTACACCCACTTGACACACTAACAGAGAGATTTCAATACATAGGTTTTAAGATTATTACTAGTCAGGTATATCCTTGTGTGGTGAATAGGGGGTGTTGAGTCCAGTTCTCTGAGCAAGGAGTAGGTCTTGTCTATTACATATTGGGTTTATGGAACGGTATCTCAGCTAATTTGAAACCCTTGTTTTATGTATCACCCCACCTCACCTTTCCTGTTAAGCAGCCATAGTGTGTTTTCTGCATGTGTGACTCTGTTCTGTTTTGTAATTCAGTTCAAGTGTAACGGTTTTTACTTTCCCTGTATTAGTGATATCTTATGAGAAGTGTCCTTTTCTGTGTGACTTATTTCACTTAGAATCGTCGTACCTAAATCCACTCATCATGCCGCTACTAGCCTTATGACATTGATTTCATGGCTGAGTGATATTCCATTGTACATAAGGACCACAACTTTTTTATCCATTTTTCGCTTTCCTTGGATATTTAAGGTGGAATGAAGTGGAGGTCCTTGTCAACAGAGCAGCCCTAACCTTTGGCGTTCTTGTGTCTTGCTGATTTTTAATTTTCCCACTTTATACCCCCATGCGTGGAAGTGCCCTATGCTCCCTAAGCTGTATTTTTTAGATGTTTCAGAACACACCATACACTTCTCCAGAGTGGCTGTTGGCAATTTACATCCCGCCCATCAGCGTAGCAAGGCTCCCATTTCTCCAAGGCCTATCCTGCATTTCTGGTTTTGACACTTTTCTCAGCATGGCCCTTTTGACAGATGGGAAGCGAGACTTCTTTGTAGCGCTGATTTGCCTTTCCAGGTTGCTTGGTTGGCCAAAAAGGGCGTATGCGTTTTTTCCTGAATATATTCAGGAAAAAACGCATACGCCCTTTTTGGCCAAAGGCATCATTGTCAACGTTTTGCCGCTTTTCATGTGCTTTAAAGGCATTTCGGATCTACCTCCTGAAATCTGTTTCCTGCAATTCTGCCTTGATTTCAAATCCTCTTCTTTGCCTTCCCTCAATATATTTGTGGATGAGAGTTATCATATATAACTCTGCAGGTTTGTGAATTGCAGTGCCCTGAAGCTCCATTTTACAACTCGCTTTTTTGGGAGCTTGCCGCAAAAGCGCAGGATGGCTTCAGGCCCTGTTCTGGTTCTGGGGGGCAGGCTGAGCCTGTGGTTAATTCTTCTTCCTGATGGGAAAATAGAGTGACCTGTGTCTGTCCCAATACCAAGAGCTAGTCTCTCATTGATTCCCCGTCTTCCCGTTCATCCTCAGGACAAATTGCAACCTGTACGGAACAGGAGGTTAAAGGTGCTGATATTCCAAGTAGGGAGATTGCCAGTAAAGTGGCTGGAATGGCGAACGCGAGCTCAAGGAGATGAGAAATGAGGTGCGTTTTAGAAACCTTTCCCCATCACACGGTGTACCAACTTCTGGGTCTCTCATGCATGTTTTCGATGTAGGAAGATGCCCTTGAACCTGGAGATTTGGGACCCATGGGATGGCTACCACGCA
This sequence comes from Balaenoptera physalus, assembly GCF_965194825.1. NCBI lineage: Eukaryota > Metazoa > Chordata > Mammalia > Artiodactyla > Balaenopteridae > Balaenoptera > Balaenoptera physalus. The sequence continues at coordinate 430,225 of NW_028126370.1, forward strand.
GTATTACTTTAAAGGGTCTGCGTTTGCTCACCCAACCACAACAAACCTCTCAGCCCCAAGAGTGTCCACCCTTATGTCTCATCCAGCTGTGGGTCTAGATATGGTCAATCCGGGTTGCATCACAGCCCCTGAACGAATTGTGTAAGAATTTCTCTCTCTTTCTCTGTCTTTGTTTCATGGGTTTTTAAAAGTAATTTATTTTTATAATGGGGTTTAGCTGCTTTTCACTGCTGTGTTTATGCCGCTTTACACCCACTTGACACACTAACAGAGAGATTTCAATACATAGGTTTTAAGATTATTACTAGTCAGGTATATCCTTGTGTGGTGAATAGGGGGTGTTGAGTCCAGTTCTCTGAGCAAGGAGTAGGTCTTGTCTATTACATATTGGGTTTATGGAACGGTATCTCAGCTAATTTGAAACCCTTGTTTTATGTATCACCCCACCTCACCTTTCCTGTTAAGCAGCCATAGTGTGTTTTCTGCATGTGTGACTCTGTTCTGTTTTGTAATTCAGTTCAAGTGTAACGGTTTTTACTTTCCCTGTATTAGTGATATCTTATGAGAAGTGTCCTTTTCTGTGTGACTTATTTCACTTAGAATCGTCGTACCTAAATCCACTCATCATGCCGCTACTAGCCTTATGACATTGATTTCATGGCTGAGTGATATTCCATTGTACATAAGGACCACAACTTTTTTATCCATTTTTCGCTTTCCTGGGATATTTAAGGTGGAATGAAGTGGAGGTCCTTGTCAACAGAGCAGCCCTAAACGTTGGCGTTCTTGTGTCTTGCTGATTTTTAATTTTCCCACTTTATACCCCCATGCGTGGAAGTGCCCTATGCTCCCTAAGCTGTATTTTTTAGATGTTTCAGGACACACCGTACACTTCTCCAGAGTGGCTGTTGGCAATTTACATCCCGCCCATCAGCGTAGCAAGGCTCCCATTTCTCCAAGGCCTATCCTGCATTTCTGGTTTTGACACTTTTCTCAGCATGGCCCTTTTGACAGATGGGAAGCGAGACTTCTTTGTAGCGCTGATTTGCCTTTCCAGGTTGCTTGGTTGGCCAAAAAGGGCGTATGCGTTTTTTCCTGAATATATTCAGGAAAAAACGCATACGCCCTTTTTGGCCAAAGGCATCATTGTCAACGTTTTGCCGCTTTTCATGTGCTTTAAATGCATTTCGGATCTACCTCCTGAAATCTGATTCCTGCAATTCTGCCTTGATTTCAAATCCTCTTCTTTGCCTTCCCTCAATATATTTGTGGATGAGAGTTATCATATATAACTCTGCAGGTTTGTGAATTGCAGTGCCCTGAAGCTCCATTTTACAACTCGCTTTTTTGGGAGCTTGCCGCAAAAGCGCAGGATGGCTTCAGGCCCAGTTCTGGTTCTGGGGGGCAGGCTGAGCCTGTGGTTAATTCTTCTTCCTGATGGGAAAATACAGTGACCTGTGTCTGTCCCAATACCAAGAGCTAGTCTCTCATTGATTCCCCGTCTTCCCGTTCATCCTCAGGACAAATTGCAACCTGTACGGAACAGGAGGTTAAAGGTGCTGATATTCCAAGTAGGGAGATTGCCAGTAAAGTGGCTGGAATGACGAACGCGAGCTCAAGGAGATGAGAAATGAGGTGCGTTTTAGAAACCTTTCCCCATCACACGGTGTACCATCTTCTCGGTCTCTCATGCATGTTTTCAACTTAGGAATATGCCCTTGAACCTGGAGATTTGGGACCCATGGGATGGGTACCACACAGTATTACTTTAAAGGGTCTGCGTTTGCTCCCCCAACCTCACCAAACCTCTCAGACCCAAGAGTGTCCACCCTTATGTCTCATCCAGCTGTGGGTCTAGATATGGTCAATCCGGGTTGCATCACAACCCCTGAACGAATTGTGTAAGAATTTCTCTCTCTTTCTCTGTCTTTGTTTCATGGGTTTTTAAAAGTAATTTATTTTTATAATGGGGTTTAGCTGCTTTTCACTGCTGTGTTTATGCCGCTTTACACCCACTTGACACACTAACAGAGAGATTTCAATACATAGGTTTTAAGATTATTACTAGTCAGGTATATCCTTGTGTGGTGAATAGGGGGTGTTGAGTCCAGTTCTCTGAGCAAGGAGTAGGTCTTGTCTATTACATATTGGGTTTATGGAACGGTATCTCAGCTAATTTGAAACCCTTGTTTTATGTATCACCCCACCTCACCTTTCCTGTTAAGCAGCCATAGTGTGTTTTCTGCATGTGTGACTCTGTTCTGTTTTGTAATTCAGTTCAAGTGTAACGGTTTTTACTTTCCCTGTATTAGTGATATCTTATGAGAAGTGTCCTTTTCTGTGTGACTTATTTCACATAGAATCGTCGTACCTAAATCCACTCATCATGCCGCTACTAGCCTTATGACATTGATTTCATGGCTGAGTGATATTCCATTGTACATAAGGACCACAACTTTTTTATCCATTTTTCGCTTTCCTGGGATATTTAAGGTGGAATGAAGTGGAGGTCCTTGTCAACAGAGCAGCCCTAAACTTTGGGGTGCTTGTGTCTTGCTGATTTTTAATTTTCCCACTTTATACCCCCATGCGTGGAAGTGCCCTATGCTCCCTAAGCTGTATTTTTTAGATGTTTCAGAACACACCGTACACTTCTCCAGAGTGGCTGTTGGCAATTTACATCCCACCCATCAGTGTTGCAAGGCTCCCATTTCTCCATGGCCTGTCCTGCATTTCTGGTTTTGACACTTTTCTCAGCATGGCCCTTTTGACAGATGGGAAGCGAGACTTCTTTGTAGCGCTGATTTGCCTTTCCAGGTTGCTTGGTTGGCCAAAAAGGGCGTATGCGTTTTTTCCTGAATATATTCAGGAAAAAACGCATACGCCCTTTTTGGCCAAAGGCATCATTGTCAACGTTTTGCCGCTTTTCATGTGCTTTAAAGGCATTTCGGGTCTACCTCCTGAAATCTGTTTCCTGCAATTCTGCCTTGATTTCAAATCCTCTTCTTTGCCTTCCCTCAATATATTTGTGGATGAGAGTTATCATATATAACTCTGCAGGTTTGTGAATTGCAGTGCCCTGAAGCTCCATTTTACAACTCGCTTTTTTGGGAGCTTGCCGCAAAAGCGCAGGATGGCTTCAGGCCCTGTTCTGGTTCTGGGGGGCAGGCTGAGCCTGTGGTTAATTCTTCTTCCTGATGGGAAAATACAGTGACCTGTGTCTGTCCCAATACCAAGAGCTAGTCTCTCATTGATTCCCCGTCTTCTCGTTCATCCTCAGGACAAATTGCAACCTGTACGGAACAGGAGGTTAAAGGTGCTGATATTCCAAGTAGGGAGATTGATAGTAAAGTGGCTGGAATGGCGAACCCGAGCTCAAGGAGATGAGAAATGAGGTGCGTTTTAGAAACCTTTCCCCATCACACGGTGTACCATCTTCTCGGTTTCTCATGCATGTTTTCGATTTAGGAATATGCCCTTGAACCTGGAGATTTGTGACCCATGGGATGGGTACCACACAGTATTACTTTAAAGGGTCTGCGTTTGCTCCCCCAACCTCACCAAACCTCTCAGACCCAAGAGTGTCCACCCTTATGTCTCATCCAGCTGTGGGTCTAGATATGGTCAATCCAGGTTGCATCACAGCCCCTGAACGAATTGTGTAAGAATTTCTCTCTCTTTCACTGTCTTTGTTTCATGGGTTTTTAAAAGTAATTTATTTTTATAATGGGGTTTAGCTGCTTTTCACAGCTGTGTTTATGCCGCTTTACACCCACTTGACACACTAACAGAGAGATATCAATACATAGGTTTTAAGATTATTACTAGTCAGATATATTCTTGTGCGGTGAATCGGGCGTGTTGAGTCCAGTTCTCTGAGCAAGGAGTAGGTCTTGTCTATTACATATTGGTTTTATGGAACGGTATCTGAGCTAATTTGAAACTCTTATTTTATGTATCACCCCACCTCACCTTTCCCATTAAGCAGCCATAGTGTGTTTTCTGCATGTGTGACTCTATTCTGTTTTGTAATTCAGTTCAAGTGTAACGGTTTTTACATTCCCTCTATAAGTGACACCTTATGAGAAGTGTCCTTTTCTGTGTGACTTATTTCACTTAGAATCGTCGTACCTAAATCCACTCATCATGCCGCTACTAGCCTTATGACATTGATTTCATGGCTGAGTGATATTCCATTGTACATAAGGACCACAACTTTTGTATCCATTTTTCGCTTTCCTGGGATATTTAAGGTGGAATGAAGTGGAGGTCCTTGTCAACAGAGCAGCCCTAAACTTTGGGGTGCTTGTGTCTTGCTGATTTTTAATTTTCCCACTTTATACCCCCATGCGTGGAAGTGCCCTATGCTCCCTAAGTTGTATTTTTTAGATGTTTCAGAACACACCGTACACTTCTCCAGAGTGGCTGTTGGCAATTTACATCCCGCCCATCAGTGTTGCAAGGCTCCCATTTCTCCATGGCCTGTCCTGCATTTCTGGTTTTGACACTTTTTTCAGCATGACCCTTTTGACCGATGGGAAGCGAGACTTCTTTGTAGCGCTGATTTGCCTTTCCAGGTTGCTTGGTGGGCCAAAAAGGGCGTATGCGTTTTTTCCTGAATATATTCAGGAAAAAACGCATACGCCCTTTTTGGCCAAGGGCATCATTGTCAACGTTTTGCTGCTTTTCATGTGCTTTAAAGGCGATTCGAATCTACCTCCTGAAATCTGTTTCCTGCAATTCTGCCTTGATTTCAAATCCTCTTCTTTGCCTTCCCTCAATATATTTGTGGACGAGAGTTATCATTTATAACTGTGCAGGTTTGTGAATTGCAGTGCCCTGAAGCTCCATTTTACAACTCGCTTTTTTGGGAGCTGGCCGCAAAAGCGCAGGATGGCTTCAGGCCCTGATCTGGTTCCGGGCGGCAGGCTGAGCCTGTGGTTAATTCTTCTTCCTGATGGGAAAATAGAGTGACCTGTGCCTGTCCCAACACCAAGAGCTAATCTCTCATTGGTTCCCCGTCTTCCCGTTCATCCTCAGGACAAATTGCAACCTGTATGGAACAGGAGGTTAAAGGTACTGATGCTCCAAGTAGGGAGATTGCTAGTAAAGTGGCTGGAATGGCGAACCCGAGCAAAAGGAGATGAGAAATGAGGTGCGTTTTAGAAACCTTTCCCCATCACACGGTGTACCATCTTCTGGGTTTCTCATGCATGTTTTCGATGTAGGAAGATGCCCTTGAACCTGGAGATTTGGGACCCATGCGATGGGTACCACGCAGTATTACTTTAAAGGGTCTGCGTTTGCTCCTCCAACCTCACCAAACCTCTCATCCCCAAGAGTGTCCACCCTTATGTCTCATCCAGCTGTGGGTCTAGATATGGTCAATCCAGGTTGCATCACAGCCCTTGATCGAATTGTGTAAGAATTTCTCTCTCTTTCACTGTCTTTGTTTCATGGGTTTTTAAAAGTAATTTATTTTTATAATGGGGTTTAGCTGCTTTTCACAGCTGTGTTTATGCCGCTTTACACCCACTTGACACACTAACAGAGAGATATCAATACATAGGTTTTAAGATTATTACTAGTCAGATATATTCTTGTGCGGTGAATCGGGCGTGTTGAGTCCAGTTCTCTGAGCAAGGAGTAGGTCTTGTCTATTACATATTGGGTTTATGGAACGGTATCTGAGCTAATTTGAAACTCTTGTTTTATGTATTACCCCACCTCACCTTTCCCGTTAAGCAGCCATAGTGTGTTTTCTGCATGTGTGACTCTGTTCTGTTTTGTAATTCAGTTCAAGTGTAACGGTTTTTACATTCCCTCTATAAGTGACACCTTATGAGAAGTGTCCTTTTCTGTGTGACTTATTTCACTTAGAATCGTCGTACCTAAATCCACTCATCATGCCGCTACTAGCCTTATGACATTGATTTCATGGCTGAGTGATATTCCATTGTACATAAGGACCACAACTTTTTTATCCATTTTTCGCTTTCCTGGGATATTTAAGGTGGAATGAAGTGGAGGTCCTTGTCAACAGAGCAGCCCTAAACTTTGGGGTGCTTGTGTCTTGCTGATTTTTAATTTTCCCACTTTATACCCCCATGGGTGGAAGTGCCCTATGCTCTCTAAGCTGTGTTTTTTAGATGTTTCAGAACACATCGTACACTTCTCCAGAGTGGCTGTTGGCAATTTACATCCCGCCCATCAGTGTAGCAAGGCTCCCATTTCTCCATGGCCTGTCCTGCATTTCTGGTTTTGACACTTTTTTCAGCATGGCCCTTTTGACCGATGGGAAGCGAGACTTCTTTGTAGCGCTGATTTGCCTTTCCAGGTTGCTTGGTTGGCCAAAAAGGGCGTATGCGTTTTTTCCTGAATATATTCAGGAAAAAACGCATACGCCCTTTTTGGCCAAGGGCATCATTGTCAACGTTTTGCTGCTTTTCATGTGCTTTAAAGGCGATTCGAATCTACCTCCTGAAATCTGTTTCCTGCAATTCTGCCTTGATTTCAAATCCTCTTCTTTGCCTTCCCTCAATATATTTGTGGACGAGAGTTATCATTTATAACTGTGCAGGTTTGTGAATTGCAGTGCCCTGAAGCTCCATTTTACAACTCGCTTTTTTGGGAGCTGGCCGCAAAAGCGCAGGATGGCTACAGGCCCTGTTCTGGTTCCGGGGGGCAGGCTGAGCCTGTGGTAAATTCTTCTTCCTGATGGGAAAATAGAGTGACCTGTGCCTGTCCCAACACCAAGAGCTAGTCTCTCATTGGTTCCCCGTCTTCCCGTTCATCCTCAGGACAAATTGCAACCTGTATGGTATAGGAGGTTAAAGGTGCTGATGCTCCAAGTAGGGAGATTGCTAGTAAAGTGGCTGGAATGGCGAACCCGAGCAAAATGAGATGAGAAATGAGGTGCGTTTTAGAAACCTTTCCCCATCACGCGGTGTACCATCTTCTGGGTTTCTCATGCATGTTTTCGATGTAGGAAGATGCCCTTGAACCTGGAGATTTGGGACCCATGCGATGGGTACCACGCAGTATTACTTTAAAGGGTCTGCGTTTGCTCATCCAACCTCACCAAACCCCTCATCCCCAAGAGTGTCCACCCTTATGTCTCATCCAGCTGTGGGTCTAGATATGGTCAATCCAGGTTGCATCACAGCCCCTGAACGAATTGTGTAAGAATTTCTCTCTCTTTCACTGTCTTTGTTTCATGGGTTTTTAAAAGTAATTTATTTTTATAATGGGGTTTAGCTGCTTTTCACGGCTGTGTTTATGCCGCTTTACACACACTTGACACACTAACAGAGTGATATCAATACATAGGTTTTAAGATTATTACTACTCAGATATATTCTTGTGCGGTGAATCGGGCGTGTTGAGTCCAGTTCTCTGAGAAAGGAGTAGGTCTTGTCTATTACATATTGGGTTTATGGAACGGTATCTGAGCTAATTTGAAACTCTTGTTTTATGTATTACCCCACCTCACCTTTCCCGTTAAGCAGCCATAGTGTGTTTTCTGCATGTGTGACTCTGTTCTGTATTGTAATTCAGTTCAAGTGTAACGGTTTTTACATTCCCTCTATAAGTGACACCTTAAGAGAAGTGTCCTTTTCTGTGTGACTTATTTCACTTAGAATCGTCTTACCTAAATCCACTCATCATGCCGCTACTAGCCTTATGACATTGATTTCATGGCTGAGTGATATTCCATTGTACATAAGGACCACAACTTTTTTATCCATTTTTCGCTTTCCTGGGATATTTAAGGTGGAATGAAGTGGAGGTCCTTGTCAACAGAGCAGCCCTAAACTTTGGGGTGCTTGTGTCTTGCTGATTTTTAATTTTCCCACTTTATACCCCCATGGGTGGAAGTGCCCTATGCTCTCTAAGCTGTGTTTTTTAGATGTATCAGAACACACCGTACACTTCTCCAGAGTGGCTGTTGGCAATTTACATCCCGCCCATCAGTGTAGCAAGGCTCCCATTTCTCCATGGCCTGTCCTGCATTTCTGGTTTTGACACTTTTTTCAGCATGGCCCTTTTGACCGATGGGAAGCGAGACTTCTTTGTAGCGCTGATTTGCCTTTCCAGGTTGCTTGGTTGGCCAAAAAGGGCGTATGCGTTTTTTCCTGAATATATTCAGGAAAAAACGCATACGCCCTTTTTGGCCAAGGGCATCATTGTCAACGTTTTGCTGCTTTTCATATGCTTTAAAGGCGATTCGAATCGACCTCCTGAAATCTGTTTCCTGCAATTCTGCCTTGATTTCAAATCCTCTTCTTTGCCTTCCCTCAATATATTTGTGGACGAGAGTTATCATTTATAACTGTGCAGGTTTGTGAATTGCAGTGCCCTGAAGCTCCATTTTACAAGTCGCTTTTTTGGGAGCTGGCCGCAAAAGCGCAGGATGGCTACAGGCCCTGTTCTGGTTCCGGGGGGCAGGCTGAGCCTGTGGTTAATTCTTATTCCTGATGGGAAAATAGAGTGACCTGTGCCTGTCCCAACACCAAGAGCTAGTCTCTCATTGGTTCCCCGTCTTCCCGTTCATCCTCAGGACAAATTGCAACCTGTATGGTATAGGAGGTTAAAGGTGCTGATGCTCCAAGTAGGGAGATTGCTAGTAAAGTGGCTGGAATGGCGAACCCGAGCAAAATGAGATGAGAAATGAGGTGCGTTTTAGAAACCTTTCCCCATCACGCGGTGTACCATCTTCTGGGTTTCTCATGCATGTTTTCGATGTAGGAAGATGCCCTTGAACCTGGAGATTTGGGTCCCATGCGATGGGTACCACGCAGTATTACTTTAAAGGGTCTGCGTTTGCTCATCCAACCTCACCAAACCTCTCATCCCCAAGAGTGTCCACCCTTATGTCTCATCCAGCTGTGGGTCTAGATATGGTCAATCCAGGTTGCATCACAGCCCCTGAACGAATTGTGTAAGAATTTCTCTCTCTTTCACTGTCTTTGTTTCATGGGTTTTTAAAAGTAATTTATTTTTATAATGGGGTTTAGCTGCTTTTCACGGCTGTGTTTATGCCGCTTTACACCCACTTGACACACTAACAGAGTGATATCAATACATAGGTTTTAAGATTATTACTACTCAGATATATTCTTGTGCGGTGAATCGGGCGTGTTGAGTCCAGTTCTCTGAGCAAGGAGTAGGTCTTGTCTATTACATATTGGGTTTATGGAACGGTATCTGAGCTAATTTGAAACTCTTGTTTTATGTATTACCCCACCTCACCTTTCCCCTTAAGCAGCCATAGTGTGTTTTCTGCATGTGTGACTCTGTTCTGTATTGTATTTCAGTTCAAGTGTAACGGTTTTTACATTCCATCTATAAGTGACACCTTATGAGAAGTGTCCTTTTCTGTGTGACTTATTTCACTTAGAATCGTCGTACCTAAATCCACTCATCATGCCGCTACTAGCCTTATGACATTGATTTCATGGCTGAGTGATATTCCATTGTACATAAGGACCACAACTTTTTTATCCATTTTTCGCTTTCCTGGGATATTTAAGGTGGAATGAAGTGGAGGTCCTTGTCAACAGAGCAGCCCTAAACTTTGGGGTGCTTGTGTCTTGCTGATTTTTAATTTTCCCACTTTATACCCCCATGGGTGGAAGTGCCCTATGCTCTCTAAGCTGTGTTTTTTAGATGTTTCAGAACACACCGTACACTTCTCCAGAGTGGCTGTTGGCAATTTACATCCCGCCCATCAGTGTAGCAAGGCTCCCATTTCTCCATGGCCTGTACTGCATTTCTGGTTTTAACACTTTTTTCAGCATGGCCCTTTTGACCGATGGGAAGCGAGACTTCTTTGTAGCGCTGATTTGCCTTTCCAGGTTGCTTGGTTGGCCAAAAAGGGCGTATGCGTTTTTTCCTGAATATATTCAGGAAAAAACGCATACGCCCTTTTTGGCCAAGGGCATCATTGTCAACGTTTTGCTGCTTTTCATGTGCTTTAAAGGCGATTCGAATCTACCTCCTGAAATCTGTTTCCTGCAATTCTGCCTTGATTTCAAATCCTCTTCTTTGCCTTCCCTCAATATATTTGTGGACGAGAGTTATCATTTATAACTGTGCAGGTTTGTGAATTGCAGTGCCCTGAAGCTCCATTTTACAACTCGCTTTTTTGGGAGCTGGCCGCAAAAGCGCAGGATGGCTTCAGGCCCTGTTCTGGTTCCGGGGGGCAGGCTGAGCCTGTGGTTAATTCTTCTTCCTGATGGGAAAATAGAGTGACCTGTGCCTGTCCCAACACCAAGAGCTAATCTCTCATTGGTTCCCCGTCTTCCCGTTCATCCTCAGGACAAATTGCAACCTGTATGGAACAGGAGGTTAAAGGTGCTGATGCTCCAAGTAGGGAGATTGCTAGTAAAGTGGATGGAATGGCGAACCCGAGCAAAAGGAGATGAGAAATGAGGTGCGTTTTAGAAACCTTTCCCCATCACACGGTGTACCATCTTCTGGGTTTCTCATGCATGTTTTCGATGTAGGAAGATGCCCTTGAACCTGGAGATTTGGGACCCATGCGATGGGTACCACGCAGTATTACTTTAAAGGGTCTGCGTTTGCTCATCCAACCTCACCAAACCTCTCAGCCCCAAGAGTGTCCACCCTTATGTCTCATCCAGCTGTGGGTCTAGATATGGTCAATCCAGGTTGCATCACAGCCCCTGAACGAATTGTGTAAGAATTTCTCTCTCTTTCACTGTCTTTGTTTCATGGGTTTTTAAAAGTAATTTATTTTTATAATGGGGTTTAGCTGCTTTTCACGGCTGTGTTTATGCCACTTTACACCCACTTGACACACTAACAGAGAGATATCAATACATAGGTTTTAAGATTATTACTAGTCAGATATATTCTTGTGCGGTGAATCGGGCATGTTGAGTCCAGTTCTCTGAGCAAGGAGTAGGTCTTGTCTATTACATATTGGGTTTATGGAACGATATCTGAGCTAATTTGAAACTCTTGTTTTATGTATCACCCCACCTCACCTTTCCCGTTAAGCAGCCATAGTGTGTTTTCTGCATGTGTGACTCTGTTCTGTTTTGTAATTCAGTTCAAGTGTAACGGTTTTTACATTCCCTCTATAAGTGACACCTTATGAGAAGTGTCCTTTTCTGTGTGACTTATTTCACTTAGAATCGTCGTACCTAAATCCACTCATCATGCCGCTACTAGCCTTATGACATTGATTTCAAGGCTGAGTGATATTCCATTGTACATAAGGACCACAACTTTTGTATCCATTTTTCGCTTTCCTGGGATATTTAAGGTGGAATGAAGTGGCGGTCCTTGTCAACAGAGCAGCCCTACACTTTGGGATTCTTGTGTCTTGCTGATTTTTAATTTTCCCACTTTATACCCCCATGCATGGAAGTGCCCTATGCTCTCTAAGCTGTGTTTTTTAGATGTTTCAGAACACACCGTACACTTCTCCAGAGTGGCTGTTGGCAATTTACATCCTGCCCATCAGTGTAGCAAGGCTCCCATTTCTCCATGGCCTGTCCTGCATTTCTGGTTTTGACACTTTTTTCAGCATGGCCCTTTTGACCGATGGGAAGCGAGACTTCTTTGTAGCGCTGATTTGCCTTTCCAGGTTGCTTGGTTGGCCAAAAAGGGCGTATGCGTTTTTTCCTGAATATATTCAGGAAAAAACGCATACGCCCTTTTTGGCCAAGGGCATCATTGTCAACGTTTTGCTGCTTTTCATGTGCTTTAAAGGCGATTCGAATCGACCTCCTGAAATCTGTTTCCTGCAATTCTGCCTTGATTTCAAATCCTCTTCTTTGCCTTCCCTCAATATATTTGTGGACGAGAGTTATCATTTATAACTGTGCAGGTTTGTGAATTGCAGTGCCCTGAAGCTCCATTTTACAACTCGCTTTTTTGGGAGCTGGCTGCAAAAGCGCAGGATGGCTTCAGGCCCTGTTCTGGTTCCGGGGGGCAGGCTGAGCCTGTGGTTAATTCTTCTTCCTGATGGGAAAATAGAGTGACCTGTGCCTGTCCCAACACCAAGAGCTAGTCTCTCATTGGTTCCCCGTCTTCCCGTTCATCCTCAGGACAAATTGCAACCTGTATGGAACAGGAGGTTAAAGGTGCTGATGCTCCAAGTAGGGAGATTGCTAGTAAAGTGGCTGGAATGGCGAACCCGAGCAAAAGGAGATGAGAAATGAGGTGCGTTTTAGAAACCTTTCCCCATCACGCGGTGTACCATCTTCTGGGTTTCTCATGCATGTTTTCGATGTAGGAAGATGCCCTTGAACCTGGAGATTTGGGACCCATGCGATGGGTACCACGCAGTATTACTTTAAAGGGTCTGCGTTTGCTCATCCAACCTCACCAAACCTCTCATCCCCAAGAGTGTCCACCCTTATGTCTCATCCAGCTGTGGGTCTAGATATGGTCAATCCAGGTTGCATCACAGCCCCTGAACGAATTGTGTAAGAATTTCTCTCTCTTTCACTGTCTTTGTTTCATGGGTTTTTAAAAGTAATTTATTTTTATAATGGGGTTTAGCTGCTTTTCATGGCTGTGTTTATGCCGCTTTACACCCACTTGACACACTAACAGAGTGATATCAATACATAGGTTTTAAGATTATTACTACTCAGATATATTCCTGTGCGGTGAATCGGGCGTGTTGAGTCCAGTTCTCTGAGCAAGGAGTAGGTCTTGTCTATTACATATTGGGTTTATGGAACGGGATCTGAGCTAATTTGAAACTCTTGTTTTATGTATTACCCCACCTCACCTTTCCCGTTAAGCAGCCATAGTGTGTTTTCTGCATGTGTGACTCTGTTCTGTTTTGTAATTCAGTTCAAGTGTAACGGTTTTTACATTCCCTCTATAAGTGACACCTTATGAGAAGTGTCCTTTTCTGTGTGACTTATTTCACTTAGAATCGTCGTACCTAAATCCACTCATCATGCCGCTACTAGCCTTATGACATTGATTTCATGGCTGAGTGATATTCCATTGTACATAAGGACCACAACTTTTTTATCCATTTTTCGCTTTCCTGGGATATTTAAGGTGGAATGAAGTGGAGGTCCTTGTCAACAGAGCAGCCCTAAACTTTGGGGTGCTTGTGTCTTGCTGATTTTTAATTTTCCCACTTTATACCCCCATGGGTGGAAGTGCCCTATGCTCTCTAAGCTGTGTTTTTTAGATGTTTCAGAACACACCGTACACTTCTCCAGAGTGGCTGTTGGCAATTTACATCCCGCCCATCAGTGTAGCAAGGCTCCCATTTCTCCATGGCCTGTCCTGCATTTCTGGTTTTGACACTTTTTTCAGCATGGCCCTTTTGACCGATGGGAAGCGAGACTTCTTTGTAGCGCTGATTTGCCTATCCAGGTTGCTTGGTTGGCCAAAAAGGGCGTATGCGTTTTTTCCTGAATATATTCAGGAAAAAACGCATACGCCCTTTTTGGCCAAGGGCATCATTGTCAACGTTTTGCTGCTTTTCATGTGCTTTAAAGGCGATTCGAATCGACCTCCTGAAATCTGTTTCCTGCAATTCTGCCTTGATTTCAAATCCTCTTCTTTGCCTTCCCTCAATATATTTGTGGACGAGAGTTATCATTTATAACTGTGCAGGTTTGTGAATTGCAGTGCCCTGAAGCTCCATTTTACAACTCGCTTTTTTGGGAGCTGGCCGCAAAAGCGCAGGATGGCTTCAGGCCCTGTTCTGGTTCCGGGGGGCAGGCTGAGCCTGTGGTTAATTCTTCTTCCTGATGGGAAAATAGAGTGACCTGTGCCTGTCCCAACACCAAGAGCTAATCTCTCATTGGTTCCCCGTCTTCCCGTTCATCCTCAGGACAAATTGCAACCTGTATGGAACAGGAGGTTAAAGGTGCTGATGCTCCAAGTAGGGAGATTGCTAGTAAAGTGGATGGAATGGCGAACCCGAGCAAAAGGAGATGAGAAATGAGGTGCGTTTTAGAAACCTTTCCCCATCACACGGTGTACCATCTTCTGGGTTTCTCATGCATGTTTTCGATGTAGGAAGATGCCCTTGAACCTGGAGATTTGGGACCCATGCGATGGGTACCACGCAGTATTACTTTAAAGGGTCTGCGTTTGCTCATCCAACCTCACCAAACCTCTCAGCCCCAAGAGTGTCCACCCTTATGTCTCATCCAGCTGTGGGTCTAGATATGGTCAATCCAGGTTGCATCACAGCCCCTGAACGAATTGTGTAAGAATTTCTCTCTCTTTCACTGTCTTTGTTTCATGGGTTTTTAAAAGTAATTTATTTTTATAATGGGGTTTAGCTGCTTTTCACGGCTGTGTTTATGCCGCTTTACACCCACTTGACACACTAACAGAGAGATATCAATACATAGGTTTTAAGATTATTACTAGTCAGATATATTCTTGTGCGGTGAATCGGGCATGTTGAGTCCAGTTCTCTGAGCAAGGAGTAGGTCTTGTCTATTACATATTGGGTTTATGGAACGATATCTGAGCTAATTTGAAACTCTTGTTTTATGTATCACCCCACCTCACCTTTCCCGTTAAGCAGCCATAGTGTGTTTTCTGCATGTGTGACTCTGTTCTGTTTTGTAATTCAGTTCAAGTGTAACGGTTTTTACATTCACTCTATAAGTGACACCTTATGAGAAGTGTCCTTTTCTGTGTGACTTATTTCACTTAGAATCGTCGTACCTAAATCCACTCATCATGCCGCTACTAGCCTTATGACATTGATTTCAAGGCTGAGTGATATTCCATTGTACATAAGGACCACAACTTTTGTATCCATTTTTCGCTTTCCTGGGATATTTAAGGTGGAATGAAGTGGCGGTCCTTGTCAACAGAGCAGCCCTAAACTTTGGGGTTCTTGTGTCTTGCTGATTTTTAATTTTCCCACTTTATACCCCCATGCATGGAAGTGCCCTATGCTCTCTAAGCTGTGTTTTTTAGATGTTTCAGAACACACCGTACACTTCTCCAGAGTGGCTGTTGGCAATTTACATCCCGCCCATCAGTGTAGCAAGGCTCCCATTTCTCCATGGCCTGTCCTGCATTTCTGGTTTTGACACTTTTTTCAGCATGGCCCTTTTGACCGATGGGAAGCGAGACTTCTTTGTAGCGCTGATTTGCCTTTCCAGGTTGCTTGGTTGGCCAAAAAGGGCGTATGCGTTTTTTCCTGAATATATTCAGGAAAAAACGCATACGCCCTTTTTGGCCAAGGGCATCATTGTCAACGTTTTGCTGCTTTTCATGTGCTTTAAAGGCGATTCAAATCGACCTCCTGAAATCTGTTTCCTGCAATTCTGCCTTGATTTCAAATCCTCTTCTTTGCCTTCCCTCAATATATTTGTGGACGAGAGTTATCATTTATAACTGTGCAGGTTTGTGAATTGCAGTGCCCTGAAGCTCCATTTTACAACTCGCTTTTTTGGGAGCTGGCCGCAAAAGCGCAGGATGGCTTCAGGCCCTGTTCTGGTTCCGGGGGGCAGGCTGAGCCTGTGGTTAATTCTTCTTCCTGATGGGAAATTAGAGTGACCTGTGCCTGTCCCAACACCAAGAGCTAGTCTCTCATTGGTTCCCCGTCTTCCCGTTCATCCTCAGGACAAATTGCAACCTGTATGGAACAGGAGGTTAAAGGTGCTGATGCTCCAAGTAGGGAGATTGCTAGTAAAGTGGCTGGAATGGCGAACCCGAGCAAAAGGAGATGAGAAATGAGGTGCGTTTTAGAAACCTTTCCCCATCACGCGGTGTACCATCTTCTGGGTTTCTCATGCATGTTTTCGATGTAGGAAGATGCCCTTGAACCTGGAGATTTGGGACCCATGCGATGGGTACCACGCAGTATTACTTTAAAGGGTCTGCGTTTGCTCATCCAACCTCACCAAACCTCTCATCCCCAAGAGTGTCCACCCTTATGTCTCATCCAGCTGTGGGTCTAGATATGGTCAATCCAGGTTGCATCACAGCCCCTGAACGAATTGTGTAAGAATTTCTCTCTCTTTCACTGTCTTTGTTTCATGGGTTTTTAAAAGTAATTTATTTTTATAATGGGGTTTAGCTGCTTTTCATGGTTGTGTTTATGCCGCTTTACACCCACTTGACACACTAACAGAGTGATATCAATACATAGGTTTTAAGATTATTACTACTCAGATATATTCCTGTGCGGTGAATCGGGCGTGTTGAGTCCAGTTCTCTGAGCAAGGAGTAGGTCTTGTCTATTACATATTGGGTTTATGGAACGGGATCTGAGCTAATTTGAAACTCTTGTTTTATGTATTACCCCACCTCACCTTTCCCGTTAAGCAGCCATAGTGTGTTTTCTGCATGTGTGACTCTGTTCTGTTTTGTAATTCAGTTCAAGTGTAACGGTTTTTACATTCCCTCTATAAGTGACACCTTATGAGAAGTGTCCTTTTCTGTGTGACTTATTTCACTTAGAATCGTCGTACCTAAATCCACTCATCATGCCGCTACTAGCCTTATGACATTGATTTCATGGCTGAGTGATATTCCATTGTACATAAGGACCACAACTTTTTTATCCATTTTTCGCTTTCCTGGGATATTTAAGGTGGAATGAAGTGGAGGTCCTTGTCAACAGAGCAGCCCTAAACTTTGGGGTGCTTGTGTCTTGCTGATTTTTAATTTTCCCACTTTATACCCCCATGGGTGGAAGTGCCCTATGCTCTCTAAGCTGTGTTTTTTAGATGTTTCAGAACACACCGTACACTTCTCCAGAGTGGCTGTTGGCAATTTACATCCCGCCCATCAGTGTAGCAAGGCTCCCATTTCTCCATGGCCTGTCCTGCATTTCTGGTTTTGACACTTTTTTCAGCATGGCCCTTTTGACCGATGGGAAGCGAGACTTCTTTGTAGCGCTGATTTGCCTATCCAGGTTGCTTGGTTGGCCAAAAAGGGCGTATGCGTTTTTTCCTGAATATATTCAGGAAAAAGCGCATACGCCCTTTTTGGCCAAGGGCATCATTGTCAACGTTTTGCTGCTTTTCATGTGCTTTAAAGGCGATTCGAATCGACCTCCTGAAATCTGTTTCCTGCAATTCTGCCTTGATTTCAAATCCTCTTCTTTGCCTTCCCTCAATATATTTGTGGACGAGAGTTATCATTTATAACTGTGCAGGTTTGTGAATTGCAGTGCCCTGAAGCTCCATTTTACAACTCGCTTTTTTGGGAGCTGGCCGCAAAAGCGCAGGATGGCTTCAGGCCCTGTTCTGGTTCCGGGGGGCAGGCTGAGCCTGTGGTTAATTCTTCTTCCTGATGGGAAAATAGAGTGACCTGTGCCTGTCCCAACACCAAGAGCTAATCTCTCATTGGTTCCCCGTCTTCCCGTTCATCCTCAGGACAAATTGCAACCTGTATGGAACAGGAGGTTAAAGGTGCTGATGCTCCAAGTAGGGAGATTGCTAGTAAAGTGGATGGAATGGCGAACCCGAGCAAAAGGAGATGAGAAATGAGGTGCGTTTTAGAAACCTTTCCCCATCACACGGTGTACCATCTTCTGGGTTTCTCATGCATGTTTTCGATGTAGGAAGATGCCCTTGAACCTGGAGATTTGGGACCCATGCGATGGGTACCACGCAGTATTACTTTAAAGGGTCTGCGTTTGCTCATCCAACCTCACCAAACCTCTCAGCCCCAAGAGTGTCCACCCTTATGTCTCATCCAGCTGTGGGTCTAGATATGGTCAATCCAGGTTGCATCACAGCCCCTGAACGAATTGTGTAAGAATTTCTCTCTCTTTCACTGTCTTTGTTTCATGGGTTTTTAAAAGTAATTTATTTTTATAATGGGGTTTAGCTGCTTTTCACGGCTGTGTTTATGCCGCTTTACACCCACTTGACACACTAACAGAGAGATATCAATACATAGGTTTTAAGATTATTACTAGTCAGATATATTCTTGTGCGGTGAATCGGGCATGTTGAGTCCAGTTCTCTGAGCAAGGAGTAGGTCTTGTCTATTACATATTGGGTTTATGGAACGATATCTGAGCTAATTTGAAACTCTTGTTTTATGTATCACCCCACCTCACCTTTCCCGTTAAGCAGCCATAGTGTGTTTTCTGCATGTGTGACTCTGTTCTGTTTTGTAATTCAGTTCAAGTGTAACGGTTTTTACATTCACTCTATAAGTGACACCTTATGAGAAGTGTCCTTTTCTGTGTGACTTATTTCACTTAGAATCGTCGTACCTAAATCCACTCATCATGCCGCTACTAGCCTTATGACATTGATTTCAAGGCTGAGTGATATTCCATTGTACATAAGGACCACAACTTTTGTATCCATTTTTCGCTTTCCTGGGATATTTAAGGTGGAATGAAGTGGCGGTCCTTGTCAACAGAGCAGCCCTAAACTTTGGGGTTCTTGTGTCTTGCTGATTTTTAATTTTCCCACTTTATACCCCCATGCATGGAAGTGCCCTATGCTCTCTAAGCTGTGTTTTTTAGATGTTTCAGAACACACCGTACACTTCTCCAGAGTGGCTGTTGGCAATTTACATCCCGCCCATCAGTGTAGCAAGGCTCCCATTTCTCCATGGCCTGTCCTGCATTTCTGGTTTTGACACTTTTTTCAGCATGGCCCTTTTGACCGATGGGAAGCGAGACTTCTTTGTAGCGCTGATTTGCCTTTCCAGGTTGCTTGGTTGGCCAAAAAGGGCGTATGCGTTTTTTCCTGAATATATTCAGGAAAAAACGCATACGCCCTTTTTGGCCAAGGGCATCATTGTCAACGTTTTGCTGCTTTTCATGTGCTTTAAAGGCGATTCAAATCGACCTCCTGAAATCTGTTTCCTGCAATTCTGCCTTGATTTCAAATCCTCTTCTTTGCCTTCCCTCAATATATTTGTGGACGAGAGTTATCATTTATAACTGTGCAGGTTTGTGAATTGCAGTGCCCTGAAGCTCCATTTTACAACTCGCTTTTTTGGGAGCTGGCCGCAAAAGCGCAGGATGGCTTCAGGCCCTGTTCTGGTTCCGGGGGGCAGGCTGAGCCTGTGGTTAATTCTTCTTCCTGATGGGAAAATAGAGTGACCTGTGCCTGTCCCAACACCAAGAGCTAGTCTCTCATTGGTTCCCCGTCTTCCCGTTCATCCTCAGGACAAATTGCAACCTGTATGGAACAGGAGGTTAAAGGTGCTGATGCTCCAAGTAGGGAGATTGCTAGTAAAGTGGATGGAATGGCGAACCCGAGCAAAAGGAGATGAGAAATGAGGTGCGTTTTAGAAACCTTTCCCCATCACGCGGTGTACCATCTTCTGGGTTTCTCATGCATGTTTTCGATGTAGGAAGATGCCCTTGAACCTGGAGATTTGGGACCCATGCGATGGGTACCACGCAGTATTACTTTAAAGGGTCTGCGTTTGCTCATCCAACCTCACCAAACCTCTCAGCCCCAAGAGTGTCCACCCTTATGTCTCATCCAGCTGTGGGTCTAGATATGGTCAATCCAGGTTGCATCACAGCCCCTGAACGAATTGTGTAAGAATTTCTCTCTCTTTCACTGTCTTTGTTTCATGGGTTTTTAAAAGTAATTTATTTTTATAATGGGGTTTAGCTGCTTTTCACGGCTGTGTTTATGCCGCTTTACACCCACTTGACACACTAACAGAGAGATATCAATACATAGGTTTTAAGATTATTACTAGTCAGATATATTCTTGTGCGGTGAATCGGGCATGTTGAGTCCAGTTCTCTGAGCAAGGAGTAGGTCTTGTCTATTACATATTGGGTTTATGGAACGATATCTGAGCTAATTTGAAACTCTTGTTTTATGTATCACCCCACCTCACCTTTCCCGTTAAGCAGCCATAGTGTGTTTTCTGCATGTGTGACTCTGTTCTGTTTTGTAATTCAGTTCAAGTGTAACGGTTTTTACATTCACTCTATAAGTGACACCTTATGAGAAGTGTCCTTTTCTGTGTGACTTATTTCACTTAGAATCGTCGTACCTAAATCCACTCATCATGCCGCTACTAGCCTTATGACATTGATTTCAAGGCTGAGTGATATTCCATTGTACATAAGGACCACAACTTTTGTATCCATTTTTCGCTTTCCTGGGATATTTAAGGTGGAATGAAGTGGCGGTCCTTGTCAACAGAGCAGCCCTAAACTTTGGGGTTCTTGTGTCTTGCTGATTTTTAATTTTCCCACTTTATACCCCCATGCATGGAAGTGCCCTATGCTCTCTAAGCTGTGTTTTTTAGATGTTTCAGAACACACCGTACACTTCTCCAGAGTGGCTGTTGGCAATTTACATCCCGCCCATCAGTGTAGCAAGGCTCCCATTTCTCCATGGCCTGTCCTGCATTTCTGGTTTTGACACTTTTTTCAGCATGGCCCTTTTGACCGATGGGAAGCGAGACTTCTTTGTAGCGCTGATTTGCCTTTCCAGGTTGCTTGGTTGGCCAAAAAGGGCGTATGCGTTTTTTCCTGAATATATTCAGGAAAAAACGCATACGCCCTTTTTGGCCAAGGGCATCATTGTCAACGTTTTGCTGCTTTTCATGTGCTTTAAAGGCGATTCGAATCGACCTCCTGAAATCTGTTTCCTGCAATTCTGCCTTGATTTCAAATCCTCTTCTTTGACTTCCCTCAATATATTTGTGGACGAGAGTTATCATTTATAACTGTGCAGGTTTGTGAATTGCAGTGCCCTGAAGCTCCATTTTACAACTCGCTTTTTTGGGAGCTGGCCGCAAAAGCGCAGGATGGCTTCAGGCCCTGTTCTGGTTCCGGGGGGCAGGCTGAGCCTGTGGTTAATTCTTCTTCCTGATGGGAAAATAGAGTGACCTGTGCCTGTCCCAACACCAAGAGCTGGTCTCTCATTGGTTCCCCGTCTTCCCGTTCATCCTCAGGACAAATTGCAACCTGTATGGAACAGGAGGTTAAAGGTGCTGATGCTCCAAGTAGGGAGATTGCTAGTAAAGTGGCTGGAATGGCGAACCCGAGCAAAAGGAGATGAGAAATGAGGTGCGTTTTAGAAACCTTTCCCCATCACACGGTGTACCATCTTCTGGGTTTCTCATGCATGTTTTCGATGTAGGAAGATGCCCTTGAAACTGGAGATTTGGGACCCATGCGATGGGTACCACGCAGTATTACTTTAAAGGGTCTGCGTTTGCTCATCCAACCTCACCAAACCTCTCAGCCCCAAGAGTGTCCACCCTTATGTCTCATCCAGCTGTGGGTCTAGATATGGTCAATCCAGGTTGCATCACAGCCCCTGAACGAATTGTGTAAGAATTTCTCTCTCTTTCACTGTCTTTGTTTCATGGGTTTTTAAAAGTAATTTATTTTTATAATGGGGTTTAGCTGCTTTTCACGGCTGTGTTTATGCCGCTTTACACCCACTTGACACACTAACAGAGTGATATCAATACATAGGTTTTAAGATTATTACTACTCAGATATATTCTTGTGCGGTGAATCGGGCGTGTTGAGTCCAGTTCTCTGAGCAAGGAGTAGGTCTTGTCTATTACATATTGGGTTTATGGAACGGGATCTGAGCTAATTTGAAACTCTTGTTTTATGTATTACCCCACCTCACCTTTCCCGTTAAGCAGCCATAGTGTGTTTTCTGCATGTGTGACTCTGTTCTGTTTTGTAATTCAGTTCAAGTGTAACGGTTTTTACATTCCCTCTATAAGTGACACCTTATGAGAAGTGTCCTTTTCTGTGTGACTTATTTCACTTAGAATCGTCGTACCTAAATCCACTCATCATGCCGCTACTAGCCTTATGACATTGATTTCATGGCTGAGTGATATTCCATTGTACATAAGGACCACAACTTTTTTATCCATTTTTCGCTTTCCTGGGATATTTAAGGTGCAATGAAGTGGAGGTCCTTGTCAACAGAGCAGCCCTAAACTTTGGGGTGCTTGTGTCTTGCTGATTTTTAATTTTCCCACTTTATACCCCCATGGGTGGAAGTGCCCTATGCTCTCTAAGCTGTGTTTTTTAGATGTTTCAGAACACACCGTACACTTCTCTAGAGTGGCTGTTGGCAATTTACATCCCGCCCATCAGTGTAGCAAGGCTCCCATTTCTCCATGGCCTGTCCTGCATTTCTGGTTTTGACACTTTTTTCAGCATGGCCCTTTTGACCGATGGGAAGCGAGACTTCTTTGTAGCGCTGATTTGCCTTTCCAGGTTGCTTGGTTGGCCAAAAAGGGCGTATGCGTTTTTTCCTGAATATATTCAGGAAAAAACGCATACGCCCTTTTTGGCCAAGGGCATCATTGTCAACGTTTTGCTGCTTTTCATGTGCTTTAAAGGCGATTCGAATCGACCTCCTGAAATCTGTTTCCTGCAATTCTGCCTTGATTTCAAATCCTCTTCTTTGCCTTCCCTCAATATATTTGTGGACGAGAGTTATCATTTATAACTGTGCAGGTTTGTGAATTGCAGTGCCCTGAAGCTCCATTTTACAACTCGCTTTTTTGGGAGCTGGCCGCAAAAGCGCAGGATGGCTTCAGGCCCTGTTCTGGTTCCGGGGGGCAGGCTGAGCCTGTGGT
The DNA here is from genome assembly GCF_965194825.1 of Balaenoptera physalus. Lineage (NCBI taxonomy): Eukaryota > Metazoa > Chordata > Mammalia > Artiodactyla > Balaenopteridae > Balaenoptera > Balaenoptera physalus. The sequence continues at coordinate 452,767 of NW_028126370.1, forward strand.
TAATTCTTCTTCCTGATGGGAAAATAGAGTGACCTGTGCCTGTCCCAACACCAAGAGCTAATCTCTCATTGGTTCCCCGTCTTCCCGTTCATCCTCAGGACAAATTGCAACCTGTATGGAACAGGAGGTTAAAGGTGCTGATGCTCCAAGTAGGGAGATTGTTAGTAAAGTGGATGGAATGGCGAACCCGAGCAAAAGGAGATGAGAAATGAGGTGCGTTTTAGAAACCTTTCCCCATCACACGGTGTACCATCTTCTGGGTTTCTCATGCATGTTTTCGATGTAGGAAGATGCCCTTGAACCTGGAGATTTGGGACCCATGCGATGGGTACCACGCAGTATTACTTTAAAGGGTCTGCGTTTGCTCATCCAACCTCACCAAACCTCTCAGCCCCAAGAGTGTCCACCCTTATGTCTCATCCAGCTGTGGGTCTAGATATGGTCAATCCAGGTTGCATCACAGCCCCTGAACGAATTGTGTAAGAATTTCTCTCTCTTTCACTGTCTTTGTTTCATGGGTTTTTAAAAGTAATTTATTTTTATAATGGGGTTTAGCTGCTTTTCACGGCTGTGTTTATGCCGCTTTACACCCACTTGACACACTAACAGAGAGATATCAATACATAGGTTTTAAGATTATTACTAGTCAGATATATTCTTGTGCGGTGAATCGGGCATGTTGAGTCCAGTTCTCTGAGCAAGGAGTAGGTCTTGTCTATTACATATTGGGTTTATGGAACGATATCTGAGCTAATTTGAAACTCTTGTTTTATGTATCACCCCACCTCACCTTTCCCGTTAAGCAGCCATAGTGTGTTTTCTGCATGTGTGACTCTGTTCTGTTTTGTAATTCAGTTCAAGTGTAACGGTTTTTACATTCACTCTATAAGTGACAGCTTATGAGAAGTGTCCTTTTCTGTGTGACTTATTTCACTTAGAATCGTCGTACCTAAATCCACTCATCATGCCGCTACTAGCCTTATGACATTGATTTCAAGGCTGAGTGATATTCCATTGTACATAAGGACCACAACTTTTGTATCCATTTTTCGCTTTCCTGGGATATTTAAGGTGGAATGAAGTGGCGGTCCTTGTCAACAGAGCAGCCCTAAACTTTGGGGTTCTTGTGTCTTGCTGATTTTTAATTTTCCCACTTTATACCCCCATGCATGGAAGTGCCCTATGCTCTCTAAGCTGTGTTTTTTAGATGTTTCAGAACACACCGTACACTTCTCCAGAGTGGCTGTTGGCAATTTACATCCCGCCCATCAGTGTAGCAAGGCTCCCATTTCTCCATGGCCTGTCCTGCATTTCTGGTTTTGACACTTTTTTCAGCATGGCCCTTTTGACCGATGGGAAGCGAGACTTCTTTGTAGCGCTGATTTGCCTTTCCAGGTTGCTTGGTTGGCCAAAAAGGGCGTATGCGTTTTTTCCTGAATATATTCAGGAAAAAACGCATACGCCCTTTTTGGCCAAGGGCATCATTGTCAACGTTTTGCTGCTTTTCATGTGCTTTAAAGGCGATTCGAATCGACCTCCTGAAATCTGTTTCCTGCAATTCTGCCTTGATTTCAAATCCTCTTCTTTGCCTTCCCTCAATATATTTGTGGACGAGAGTTATCATTTATAACTGTGCAGGTCTGTGAATTGCAGTGCCCTGAAGCTCCATTTTACAACTCGCTTTTTTGGGAGCTGGCCGCAAAAGCGCAGGATGGCTTCAGGCCCTGTTCTGGTTCCGGGGGGCAGGCTGAGCCTGTGGTTAATTCTTCTTCCTGATGGGAAAATAGAGTGACCTGTGCCTGTCCCAACACCAAGAGCTAATCTCTCATTGGTTCCCCGTCTTCCCGTTCATCCTCAGGACAAATTGCAACCTGTATGGAACAGGAGGTTAAAGGTGCTGATGCTCCAAGTAGGGAGATTGCTAGTAAAGTGGCTGGAATGGCGAACCCGAGCAAAAGGAGATGAGAAATGAGGTGCGTTTTAGAAACCTTTCCCCATCACACGGTGTACCATCTTCTGGGTTTCTCATGCATGTTTTCGATGTAGGAAGATGCCCTTGAACCTGGAGATTTGGGACCCATGCGATGGGTACCACGCAGTATTACTTTAAAGGGTCTGCGTTTGCTCATCCAACCTCACCAAACCTCTCAGCCCCAAGAGTGTCCACCCTTATGTCTCATCCAGCTGTGGGTCTAGATATGGTCAATCCAGGTTGCATCACAGCCCCTGAACGAATTGTGTAAGAATTTCTCTCTCTTTCACTGTCTTTGTTTCATGGGTTTTTAAAAGTAATTTATTTTTATAATGGGGTTTAGCTGCTTTTCACGGCTGTGTTTATGCCGCTTTACACCCACTTGACACACTAACAGAGAGATATCAATACATAGGTTTTAAGATTATTACTACTCAGATATATTCTTGTGCGGTGAATCGGGCGTGTTGAGTCCAGTTCTCTGAGCAAGGAGTAGGTCTTGTCTATTACATATTGGGTTTATGGAACGATATCTGAGCTAATTTGAAACTCTTGTTTTATGTATCACCCCACCTCACCTTTCCCGTTAAGCAGCCATAGTGTGTTTTCTGCATGTGTGACTCTGTTCTGTTTTGTAATTCAGTTCAAGTGTAACGGTTTTTACATTCCCTCTATAAGTGACACCTTATGAGAAGTGTCCTTTTCTGTGTGACTTATTTCACTTAGAATCGTCGTACCTAAATCCACTCATCATGCCGCTACTAGCCTTATGACATTGATTTCAAGGCTGAGTGATATTCCATTGTACATAAGGACCACAACTTTTGTATCCATTTTTCGCTTTCCTGGGATATTTAAGGTGGAATGAAGTGGCGGTCCTTGTCAACAGAGCAGCCCTAAACTTTGGGGTTCTTGTGTCTTGCTGATTTTTAATTTTCCCACTTTATACCCCCATGCATGGAAGTGCCCTATGCTCTCTAAGCTGTGTTTTTTAGATGTTTCAGAACACACCGTACACTTCTCCAGAGTGGCTGTTGGCAATTTACATCCCGCCCATCAGTGTAGCAAGGCTCCCATTTCTCCATGGCCTGTCCTGCATTTCTGGTTTTGACACTTTTTTCAGCATGGCCCTTTTGACCGATGGGAAGCGAGACTTCTTTGTAGCGCTGATTTGCCTTTCCAGGTTGCTTGGTTGGCCAAAAAGGGCGTATGCGTTTTTTCCTGAATATATTCAGGAAAAAACGCATACGCCCTTTTTGGCCAAGGGCATCATTGTCAACGTTTTGCTGCTTTTCATGTGCTTTAAAGGCGATTCGAATCGACCTCCTGAAATCTGTTTCCTGCAATTCTGCCTTGATTTCAAATCCTCTTCTTTGCCTTCCCTCAATATATTTGTGGACGAGAGTTATCATTTATAACTGTGCAGGTCTGTGAATTGCAGTGCCCTGAAGCTCCATTTTACAACTCGCTTTTTTGGGAGCTGGCCGCAAAAGCGCAGGATGGCTTCAGGCCCTGTTCTGGTTCCGGGGGGCAGGCTGAGCCTGTGGTTAATTCTTCTTCCTGATGGGAAAATAGAGTGACCTGTGCCTGTCCCAACACCAAGAGCTAGTCTCTCATTGGTTCCCCGTCTTCCCGTTCATCCTCAGGACAAATTGCAACCTGTATGGAACAGGAGGTTAAAGGTGCTGATGCTCCAAGTAGGGAGATTGCTAGTAAAGTGGCTGGAATGGCGAACCCGAGCAAAAGGAGATGAGAAATGAGGTGCGTTTTAGAAACCTTTCCCCATCACACGGTGTACCATCTTCTGGGTTTCTCATGCATGTTTTCGATGTAGGAAGATGCCCTTGAACCTGGAGATTTGGGACCCATGCGATGGGTACCACGCAGTATTACTTTAAAGGGTCTGCGTTTGCTCATCCAACCTCACCAAACCTCTCAGCCCCAAGAGTGTCCACCCTTATGTCTCATCCAGCTGTGGGTCTAGATATGGTCAATCCAGGTTGCATCACAGCCCCTGAACGAATTGTGTAAGAATTTCTCTCTCTTTCACTGTCTTTGTTTCATGGGTTTTTAAAAGTAATTTATTTTTATAATGGGGTTTAGCTGCTTTTCACGGCTGTGTTTATGCCGCTTTACACCCACTTGACACACTAACAGAGAGATATCAATACATAGGTTTTAAGATTATTACTACTCAGATATATTCTTGTGCGGTGAATCGGGCGTGTTGAGTCCAGTTCTCTGAGCAAGGAGTAGGTCTTGTCTATTACATATTGGGTTTATGGAACGATATCTGAGCTAATTTGAAACTCTTGTTTTAAGTATCACCCCACCTCACCTTTCCCGTTAAGCAGCCATAGTGTGTTTTCTGCATGTGTGACTCTGTTCTGTTTTGTAATTCAGTTCAAGTGTAACGGTTTTTACATTCCCTCTATAAGTGACACCTTATGAGAAGTGTCCTTTTCTGTGTGACTTATTTCACTTAGAATCGTCGTACCTAAATCCACTCATCATGCCGCTACTAGCCTTATGACATTGATTTCAAGGCTGAGTGATATTCCATTGTACATAAGGACCACAACTTTTGTATCCATTTTTCGCTTTCCTGGGATATTTAAGGTGGAATGAAGTGGCGGTCCTTGTCAACAGAGCAGCCCTAAACTTTGGGGTTCTTGTGTCTTGCTGATTTTTAATTTTCCCACTTTATACCCCCATGCATGGAAGTGCCCTATGCTCTCTAAGCTGTGTTTTTTAGATGTTTCAGAACACACCGTACACTTCTCCAGAGTGGCTGTTGGCAATTTACATCCCGCCCATCAGTGTAGCAAGGCTCCCATTTCTCCATGGCCTGTCCTGCATTTCTGGTTTTGACACTTTTTTCAGCATGGCCCTTTTGACCGATGGGAAGCGAGACTTCTTTGTAGCGCTGATTTGCCTTTCCAGGTTGCTTGGTTGGCCAAAAAGGGCGTATGCGTTTTTTCCTGAATATATTCAGGAAAAAACGCATACGCCCTTTTTGGCCAAGGGCATCATTGTCAACGTTTTGCTGCTTTTCATGTGTTTAAAGGCGATTCGAATCGACCTCCTGAAATCTGTTTCCTGCAATTCTGCCTTGATTTCAAATCCTCTTCTTTGACTTCCCTCAATATATTTGTGGACGAGAGTTATCATTTATAACTGTGCAGGTCTGTGAATTGCAGTGCCCTGAAGCTCCATTTTACAACTCGCTTTTTTGGGAGCTGGCCGCAAAAGCGCAGGATGGCTTCAGGCCCTGTTCTGGTTCCGGGGGGCAGGCTGAGCCTGTGGTTAATTCTTCTTCCTGATGGGAAAATAGAGTGACCTGTGCCTGTCCCAACACCAAGAGCTAGTCTCTCATTGGTTCCCCGTCTTCCCGTTCATCCTCAGGACAAATTGCAACCTGTATGGAACAGGAGGTTAAAGGTGCTGATGCTCCAAGTAGGGAGATTGCTAGTAAAGTGGCTGGAATGGCGAACCCGAGCAAAAGGAGATGAGAAATGAGGTGCGTTTTAGAAACCTTTCCCCATCACACGGTGTACCATCTTCTGGGTTTCTCATGCATGTTTTCGATGTAGGAAGATGCCCTTGAAACTGGAGATTTGGGACCCATGCGATGGGTACCACGCAGTATTACTTTAAAGGGTCTGCGTTTGCTCATCCAACCTCACGAAACCTCTCAGCCCCAAGAGTGTCCACCCTTATGTCTCATCCAGCTGTGGGTCTAGATATGGTCAATCCAGGTTGCATCACAGCCCCTGAACGAATTGTGTAAGAATTTCTCTCTCTTTCACTGTCTTTGTTTCATGGGTTTTTAAAAGTAATTTATTTTTATAATGGGGTTTAGCTGCTTTTCACGGCTGTGTTTATGCCGCTTTACACCCACTTGACACACTAACAGAGTGATATCAATACATAGGTTTTAAGATTATTACTACTCAGATATATTCTTGTGCGGTGAATCGGGCGTGTTGAGTCCAGTTCTCTGAACAAGGAGTAGGTCTTGTCTATTACATATTGGGTTTATGGAACGGGATCTGAGCTAATTTGAAACTCTTGTTTTATGTATTACCCCACCTCACCTTTCCCGTTAAGCAGCCATAGTGTGTTTTCTGCATGTGTGACTCTGTTCTGTTTTGTAATTCAGTTCAAGTGTAACGGTTTTTACATTCCCTCTATAAGTGACACCTTATGAGAAGTGTCCTTTTCTGTGTGACTTATTTCACTTAGAATCGTCGTACCTAAATCCACTCATCATGCCGCTACTAGCCTTATGACATTGATTTCATGGCTGAGTGATATTCCATTGTACATAAGGACCACAACTTTTTTATCCATTTTTCGCTTTCCCGGGATATTTAAGGTGGAATGAAGTGGCGGTCCTTGTCAACAGAGCAGCCCTAAACTTTGGGGTTCTTGTGTCTTGCTGATTTTTAATTTTCCCACTTTATACCCCCATGCATGGAAGTGCCCTATGCTCTCTAAGCTGTGTTTTTTAGATGTTTCAGAACACACCGTACACTTCTCCAGAGTGGCTGTTGGCAATTTACATCCCGCCCATCAGTGTAGCAAGGCTCCCATTTCTCCATGGCCTGTCCTGCATTTCTGGTTTTGACACTTTTTTCAGCATGGCCCTTTTGACCGATGGGAAGCGAGACTTCTTTGTAGTGCTGATTTGCCTTTCCAGGTTGCTTGGTTGGCCAAAAAGGGCGTATGCGTTTTTTCCTGAATATATTCAGGAAAAAACGAATACGCCCTTTTTGGCCAAGGGCATCATTGTCAACGTTTTGCTGCTTTTCATGTGCTTTAAAGGCGATTCGAATCGACCTCCTGAAATCTGTTTCCTGCAATTCTGCCTTGATTTCAAATCCTCTTCTTTGCCTTCCCTCAATATATTTGTGGACGAGAGTTATCATTTATAACTGTGCAGGTTTGTGAATTGCAGTGCCCTGAAGCTCCATTTTACAACTCGCTTTTTTGGGAGCTGGCCGCAAAAGCGCAGGATGGCTTCAGGCCCTGTTCTGGTTCCGGGGGGCAGGCTGAGCCTGTGGTTAATTCTTCTTCCTGATGGGAAAATAGAGTGACCTGTGCCTGTCCCAACACCAAGAGCTAATCTCTCATTGGTTCCCCGTCTTCCCGTTCATCCTCAGGACAAATTGCAACCTGTATGGAACAGGAGGTTAAAGGTGCTGATGCTCCAAGTAGGGAGATTGCTAGTAAAGTGGCTGGAATGGCGAACCCGAGCAAAATGAGATGAGAAATGAGGTGCGTTTTAGAAACCTTTCCCCATCACGCGGTGTACCATCTTCTGGGTTTCTCATGCATGTTTTCGATGTAGGAAGATGCCCTTGAACCTGGAGATTTGGGACCCATGCGATGGGTACCACGCAGTATTACTTTAAAGGGTCTGCGTTTGCTCATCCAACCTCACCAAACCTCTCAGCCCCAAGAGTGTCCACCCTTATGTCTCATCCAGCTGTGGGTCTAGATATGGTCAATCCAGGTTGCATCACAGCCCCTGAACGAATTGTGTAAGAATTTCTCTCTCTTTCACTGTCTTTGTTTCATGGGTTTTTAAAAGTAATTTATTTTTATAATGGGGTTTAGCTGCTTTTCACGGCTGTGTTTATGCCGCTTTACACCCACTTGACACACTAACAGAGAGATATCAATACATAGGTTTTAAGATTATTACTAGTCAGATATATTCTTGTGCGGTGAATCGGGCATGTTGAGTCCAGTTCTCTGAGCAAGGAGTAGGTGTTGTCTATTACATATTGGTTTTATGGAACGATATCTGAGCTAATTTGAAACTCTTGTTTTATGTATCACCCCACCTCACCTTTCCCGTTAAGCAGCCATAGTGTGTTTTCTGCATGTGTGACTCTGTTCTGTTTTGTAATTCAGTTCAAGTGTAACGGTTTTTACATTCCCTCTATAAGTGACACCTTATGAGAAGTGTCCTTTTCTGTGTGACTTATTTCACTTAGAATCGTCGTACCTAAATCCACTCATCATGCCACTACTAGCCTTATGACATTGATTTCAAGGCTGAGTGATATTCCATTGTACATAAGGACCACAACTTTTGTATCCATTTTTCGCTTTCCTGGGATATTTAAGGTGGAATGAAGTGGCGGTCCTTGTCAACAGAGCAGCCCTAAACTTTGGGGTTCTTGTGTCTTGCTGATTTTTAATTTTCCCACTTTATACCCCCATGCATGGAAGTGCCCTATGCTCTCTAAGCTGTGTTTTTTAGATGTTTCAGAACACACCGTACACTTCTCCAGAGTGGCTGTTGGCAATTTACATCCCGCCCATCAGTGTAGCAAGGCTCCCATTTCTCCATGGCCTGTCCTGCATTTCTGGTTTTGACACTTTTTTCAGCATGGCCCTTTTGACCGATGGGAAGCGAGACTTCTTTGTAGCGCTGATTTGCCTTTCCAGGTTGCTTGGTTGGCCAAAAAGGGCGTATGCGTTTTTTCCTGAATATATTCAGGAAAAAACGCATACGCCCTTTTTGGCCAAGGGCATCATTGTCAACGTTTTGCTGCTTTTCATGTGCTTTAAAGGCGATTCGAATCGACCTCCTGAAATCTGTTTCCTGCAATTCTGCCTTGATTTCAAATCCTCTTCTTTGCCTTCCCTCAATATATTTGTGGACGAGAGTTATCATTTATAACTGTGCAGGTTTGTGAATTGCAGTGCCCTGAAGCTCCATTTTACAACTCGCTTTTTTGGGAGCTGGCCGCAAAAGCGCAGGATGGCTTCAGGCCCTGTTCTGGTTCCGGGGGGCAGGCTGAGCCTGTGGTTAATTCTTCTTCCTGATGGGAAAATAGAGTGACCTGTGCCTGTCCCAACACCAAGAGCTAGTCTCTCATTGGTTCCCCGTCTTCCCGTTCATCCTCAGGACAAATTGCAACCTGTATGGAACAGGAGGTTAAAGGTGCTGATGCTCCAAGTAGGGAGATTGCTAGTAAAGTGGCTGGAATGGCGAACCCGAGCAAAAGGAGATGAGAAATGAGGTGCGTTTTAGAAACCTTTCCCCATCACACGGTGTACCATCTTCTGGGTTTCTCATGCATGTTTTCGATGTAGGAAGATGCCCTTGAACCTGGAGATTTGGGACCCATGCGATGGGTACCACGCAGTATTACTTTAAAGGGTCTGCGTTTGCTCATCCAACCTCACCAAACCTCTCAGCCCCAAGAGTGTCCACCCTTATGTCTCATCCAGCTGTGGGTCTAGATATGGTCAATCCAGGTTGCATCACAGCCCCTGAACGAATTGTGTAAGAATTTCTCTCTCTTTCACTGTCTTTGTTTCATGGGTTTTTAAAAGTAATTTATTTTTATAATGGGGTTTAGCTGCTTTTCACGGCTGTGTTTATGCCGCTTTACACCCACTTGACACACTAACAGAGAGATATCAATACATAGGTTTTAAGATTATTACTACTCAGATATATTCTTGTGCGGTGAATCGGGCGTGTTGAGTCCAGTTCTCTGAGCAAGGAGTAGGTCTTGTCTATTACATATTGGGTTTATGGAACGATATCTGAGCTAATTTGAAACTCTTGTTTTATGTATCACCCCACCTCACCTTTCCCGTTAAGCAGCCATAGTGTGTTTTCTGCATGTGTGACTCTGTTCTGTTTTGTAATTCAGTTCAAGTGTAACGGTTTTTACAATCCCTCTATAAGTGACACCTTATGAGAAGTGTCCTTTTCTGTGTGACTTATTTCACTTAGAATCGTCGTACCTAAATCCACTCATCATGCCGCTACTAGCCTTATGACATTGATTTCAAGGCTGAGTGATATTCCATTGTACATAAGGACCACAACTTTTGTATCCATTTTTCGCTTTCCTGGGATATTTAAGGTGGAATGAAGTGGCGGTCCTTGTCAACAGAGCAGCCCTAAACTTTGGGGTTCTTGTGTCTTGCTGATTTTTAATTTTCCCACTTTATACCCCCATGCATGGAAGTGCCCTATGCTCTCTAAGCTGTGTTTTTTAGATGTTTCAGAACACACCGTACACTTCTCCAGAGTGGCTGTTGGCAATTTACATCCCGCCCATCAGTGTAGCAAGGCTCCCATTTCTCCATGGCCTGTCCTGCATTTCTGGTTTTGACACTTTTTTCAGCATGGCCCTTTTGACCGATGGGAAGCGAGACTTCTTTGTAGCGCTGATTTGCCTTTCCAGGTTGCTTGGTTGGCCAAAAAGGGCGTATGCGTTTTTTCCTGAATATATTCAGGAAAAAACGCATACGCCCTTTTTGGCCAAGGGCATCATTGTCAACGTTTTGCTGCTTTTCATGTGTTTAAAGGCGATTCGAATCGACCTCCTGAAATCTGTTTCCTGCAATTCTGCCTTGATTTCAAATCCTCTTCTTTGACTTCCCTCAATATATTTGTGGACGAGAGTTATCATTTATAACTGTGCAGGTCTGTGAATTGCAGTGCCCTGAAGCTCCATTTTACAACTCGCTTTTTTGGGAGCTGGCCGCAAAAGCGCAGGATGGCTTCAGGCCCTGTTCTGGTTCCGGGGGGCAGGCTGAGCCTGTGGTTAATTCTTCTTCCTGATGGGAAAATAGAGTGACCTGTGCCTGTCCCAACACCAAGAGCTAGTCTCTCATTGGTTCCCCGTCTTCCCGTTCATCCTCAGGACAAATTGCAACCTGTATGGAACAGGAGGTTAAAGGTGCTGATGCTCCAAGTAGGGAGATTGCTAGTAAAGTGGCTGGAATGGCGAACCCGAGCAAAAGGAGATGAGAAATGAGGTGCGTTTTAGAAACCTTTCCCCATCACACGGTGTACCATCTTCTGGGTTTCTCATGCATGTTTTCGATGTAGGAAGATGCCCTTGAAACTGGAGATTTGGGACCCATGCGATGGGTACCACGCAGTATTACTTTAAAGGGTCTGCGTTTGCTCATCCAACCTCACGAAACCTCTCAGCCCCAAGAGTGTCCACCCTTATGTCTCATCCAGCTGTGGGTCTAGATATGGTCAATCCAGGTTGCATCACAGCCCCTGAACGAATTGTGTAAGAATTTCTCTCTCTTTCACTGTCTTTGTTTCATGGGTTTTTAAAAGTAATTTATTTTTATAATGGGGTTTAGCTGCTTTTCACGGCTGTGTTTATGCCGCTTTACACCCACTTGACACACTAACAGAGTGATATCAATACATAGGTTTTAAGATTATTACTACTCAGATATATTCTTGTGCGGTGAATCGGGCGTGTTGAGTCCAGTTCTCTGAACAAGGAGTAGGTCTTGTCTATTACATATTGGGTTTATGGAACGGGATCTGAGCTAATTTGAAACTCTTGTTTTATGTATTACCCCACCTCACCTTTCCCGTTAAGCAGCCATAGTGTGTTTTCTGCATGTGTGACTCTGTTCTGTTTTGTAATTCAGTTCAAGTGTAACGGTTTTTACATTCCCTCTATAAGTGACACCTTATGAGAAGTGTCCTTTTCTGTGTGACTTATTTCACTTAGAATCGTCGTACCTAAATCCACTCATCATGCCGCTACTAGCCTTATGACATTGATTTCATGGCTGAGTGATATTCCATTGTACATAAGGACCACAACTTTTTTATCCATTTTTCGCTTTCCCGGGATATTTAAGGTGGAATGAAGTGGCGGTCCTTGTCAACAGAGCAGCCCTAAACTTTGGGGTTCTTGTGTCTTGCTGATTTTTAATTTTCCCACTTTATACCCCCATGCATGGAAGTGCCCTATGCTCTCTAAGCTGTGTTTTTTAGATGTTTCAGAACACACCGTACACTTCTCCAGAGTGGCTGTTGGCAATTTACATCCCGCCCATCAGTGTAGCAAGGCTCCCATTTCTCCATGGCCTGTCCTGCATTTCTGGTTTTGACACTTTTTTCAGCATGGCCCTTTTGACCGATGGGAAGCGAGACTTCTTTGTAGTGCTGATTTGCCTTTCCAGGTTGCTTGGTTGGCCAAAAAGGGCGTATGCGTTTTTTCCTGAATATATTCAGGAAAAAACGAATACGCCCTTTTTGGCCAAGGGCATCATTGTCAACGTTTTGCTGCTTTTCATGTGCTTTAAAGGCGATTCGAATCGACCTCCTGAAATCTGTTTCCTGCAATTCTGCCTTGATTTCAAATCCTCTTCTTTGCCTTCCCTCAATATATTTGTGGACGAGAGTTATCATTTATAACTGTGCAGGTTTGTGAATTGCAGTGCCCTGAAGCTCCATTTTACAACTCGCTTTTTTGGGAGCTGGCCGCAAAAGCGCAGGATGGCTTCAGGCCCTGTTCTGGTTCCGGGGGGCAGGCTGAGCCTGTGGTTAATTCTTCTTCCTGATGGGAAAATAGAGTGACCTGTGCCTGTCCCAACACCAAGAGCTAATCTCTCATTGGTTCCCCGTCTTCCCGTTCATCCTCAGGACAAATTGCAACCTGTATGGAACAGGAGGTTAAAGGTGCTGATGCTCCAAGTAGGGAGATTGCTAGTAAAGTGGCTGGAATGGCGAACCCGAGCAAAATGAGATGAGAAATGAGGTGCGTTTTAGAAACCTTTCCCCATCACGCGGTGTACCATCTTCTGGGTTTCTCATGCATGTTTTCGATGTAGGAAGATGCCCTTGAACCTGGAGATTTGGGACCCATGCGATGGGTACCACGCAGTATTACTTTAAAGGGTCTGCGTTTGCTCATCCAACCTCACCAAACCTCTCAGCCCCAAGAGTGTCCACCCTTATGTCTCATCCAGCTGTGGGTCTAGATATGGTCAATCCAGGTTGCATCACAGCCCCTGAACGAATTGTGTAAGAATTTCTCTCTCTTTCACTGTCTTTGTTTCATTGGTTTTTAAAAGTAATTTATTTTTATAATGGGGTTTAGCTGCTTTTCACGGCTGTGTTTATGCCGCTTTACACCCACTTGACACACTAACAGAGAGATATCAATACATAGGTTTTAAGATTATTACTAGTCAGATATATTCTTGTGCGGTGAATCGGGCATGTTGAGTCCAGTTCTCTGAGCAAGGAGTAGGTCTTGTCTATTACATATTGGGTTTATGGAACGATATCTGAGCTAATTTGAAACTCTTGTTTTATGTATCACCCCACCTCACCTTTCCCGTTAAGCAGCCATAGTGTGTTTTCTGCATGTGTGACTCTGTTCTGTTTTGTAATTCAGTTCAAGTGTAACGGTTTTTACATTCCCTCTATAAGTGACACCTTATGAGAAGTGTCCTTTTCTGTGTGACTTATTTCACTTAGAATCGTCGTACCTAAATCCACTCATCATGCCACTACTAGCCTTATGACATTGATTTCAAGGCTGAGTGATATTCCATTGTACATAAGGACCACAACTTTTGTATCCATTTTTCGCTTTCCTGGGATATTTAAGGTGGAATGAAGTGGCGGTCCTTGTCAACAGAGCAGCCCTAAACTTTGGGGTTCTTGTGTCTTGCTGATTTTTAATTTTCCCACTTTATACCCCCATGCATGGAAGTGCCCTATGCTCTCTAAGCTGTGTTTTTTAGATGTTTCAGAACACACCGTACACTTCTCCAGAGTGGCTGTTGGCAATTTACATCCCGCCCATCAGTGTAGCAAGGCTCCCATTTCTCCATGGCCTGTCCTGCATTTCTGGTTTTGACACTTTTTTCAGCATGGCCCTTTTGACCGATGGGAAGCGAGACTTCTTTGTAGCGCTGATTTGCCTTTCCAGGTTGCTTGGTTGGCCAAAAAGGGCGTATGCGTTTTTTCCTGAATATATTCAGGAAAAAACGCATACGCCCTTTTTGGCCAAGGGCATCATTGTCAACGTTTTGCTGCTTTTCATGTGCTTTAAAGGCGATTCGAATCGACCTCCTGAAATCTGTTTCCTGCAATTCTGCCTTGATTTCAAATCCTCTTCTTTGCCTTCCCTCAATATATTTGTGGACGAGAGTTATCATTTATAACTGTGCAGGTTTGTGAATTGCAGTGCCCTGAAGCTCCATTTTACAACTCGCTTTTTTGGGAGCTGGCCGCAAAAGCGCAGGATGGCTTCAGGCCCTGTTCTGGTTCCGGGGGGCAGGCTGAGCCTGTGGTTAATTCTTCTTCCTGATGGGAAAATAGAGTGACCTGTGCCTGTCCCAACACCAAGAGCTAGTCTCTCATTGGTTCCCCGTCTTCCCGTTCATCCTCAGGACAAATTGCAACCTGTATGGAACAGGAGGTTAAAGGTGCTGATGCTCCAAGTAGGGAGATTGCTAGTAAAGTGGCTGGAATGGCGAACCCGAGCAAAAGGAGATGAGAAATGAGGTGCGTTTTAGAAACCTTTCCCCATCACACGGTGTACCATCTTCTGGGTTTCTCATGCATGTTTTCGATGTAGGAAGATGCCCTTGAACCTGGAGATTTGGGACCCATGCGATGGGTACCACGCAGTATTACTTTAAAGGGTCTGCGTTTGCTCATCCAACCTCACCAAACCTCTCAGCCCCAAGAGTGTCCACCCTTATGTCTCATCCAGCTGTGGGTCTAGATATGGTCAATCCAGGTTGCATCACAGCCCCTGAACGAATTGTGTAAGAATTTCTCTCTCTTTCACTGTCTTTGTTTCATGGGTTTTTAAAAGTAATTTATTTTTATAATGGGGTTTAGCTGCTTTTCACGGCTGTGTTTATGCCGCTTTACACCCACTTGACACACTAACAGAGAGATATCAATACATAGGTTTTAAGATTATTACTACTCAGATATATTCTTGTGCGGTGAATCGGGCGTGTTGAGTCCAGTTCTCTGAGCAAGGAGTAGGTCTTGTCTATTACATATTGGGTTTATGGAACGATATCTGAGCTAATTTGAAACTCTTGTTTTATGTATCACCCCACCTCACCTTTCCCGTTAAGCAGCCATAGTGTGTTTTCTGCATGTGTGACTCTGTTCTGTTTTGTAATTCAGTTCAAGTGTAACGGTTTTTACAATCCCTCTATAAGTGACACCTTATGAGAAGTGTCCTTTTCTGTGTGACTTATTTCACTTAGAATCGTCGTACCTAAATCCACTCATCATGCCGCTACTAGCCTTATGACATTGATTTCAAGGCTGAGTGATATTCCATTGTACATAAGGACCACAACTTTTGTATCCATTTTTCGCTTTCCTGGGATATTTAAGGTGGAATGAAGTGGCGGTCCTTGTCAACAGAGCAGCCCTAAACTTTGGGGTTCTTGTGTCTTGCTGATTTTTAATTTTCCCACTTTATACCCCCATGCATGGAAGTGCCCTATGCTCTCTAAGCTGTGTTTTTTAGATGTTTCAGAACACACCGTACACTTCTCCAGAGTGGCTGTTGGCAATTTACATCCCGCCCATCAGTGTAGCAAGGCTCCCATTTCTCCATGGCCTGTCCTGCATTTCTGGTTTTGACACTTTTTTCAGCATGGCCCTTTTGACCGATGGGAAGCGAGACTTCTTTGTAGTGCTGATTTGCCTTTCCAGGTTGCTTGGTTGGCCAAAAAGGGCGTATGCGTTTTTTCCTGAATATATTCAGGAAAAAACGAATACGCCCTTTTTGGCCAAGGGCATCATTGTCAACGTTTTGCTGCTTTTCATGTGCTTTAAAGGCGATTCGAATCGACCTCCTGAAATCTGTTTCCTGCAATTCTGCCTTGATTTCAAATCCTCTTCTTTGCCTTCCCTCAATATATTTGTGGACGAGAGTTATCATTTATAACTGTGCAGGTTTGTGAATTGCAGTGCCCTGAAGCTCCATTTTACAACTCGCTTTTTTGGGAGCTGGCCGCAAAAGCGCAGGATGGCTTCAGGCCCTGTTCTGGTTCCGGGGGGCAGGCTGAGCCTGTGGTTAATTCTTCTTCCTGATGGGAAAATAGAGTGACCTGTGCCTGTCCCAACACCAAGAGCTAATCTCTCATTGGTTCCCCGTCTTCCCGTTCATCCTCAGGACAAATTGCAACCTGTATGGAACAGGAGGTTAAAGGTGCTGATGCTCCAAGTAGGGAGATTGCTAGTAAAGTGGCTGGAATGGCGAACCCGAGCAAAATGAGATGAGAAATGAGGTGCGTTTTAGAAACCTTTCCCCATCACGCGGTGTACCATCTTCTGGGTTTCTCATGCATGTTTTCGATGTAGGAAGATGCCCTTGAACCTGGAGATTTGGGACCCATGCGATGGGTACCACGCAGTATTACTTTAAAGGGTCTGCGTTTGCTCATCCAACCTCACCAAACCTCTCAGCCCCAAGAGTGTCCACCCTTATGTCTCATCCAGCTGTGGGTCTAGATATGGTCAATCCAGGTTGCATCACAGCCCCTGAACGAATTGTGTAAGAATTTCTCTCTCTTTCACTGTCTTTGTTTCATGGGTTTTTAAAAGTAATTTATTTTTATAATGGGGTTTAGCTGCTTTTCACGGCTGTGTTTATGCCGCTTTACACCCACTTGACACACTAACAGAGAGATATCAATACATAGGTTTTAAGATTATTACTAGTCAGATATATTCTTGTGCGGTGAATCGGGCATGTTGAGTCCAGTTCTCTGAGCAAGGAGTAGGTCTTGTCTATTACATATTGGGTTTATGGAACGATATCTGAGCTAATTTGAAACTCTTGTTTTATGTATCACCCCACCTCACCTTTCCCGTTAAGCAGCCATAGTGTGTTTTCTGCATGTGTGACTCTGTTCTGTTTTGTAATTCAGTTCAAGTGTAACGGTTTTTACATTCCCTCTATAAGTGACACCTTATGAGAAGTGTCCTTTTCTGTGTGACTTATTTCACTTAGAATCGTCGTACCTAAATCCACTCATCATGCCGCTACTAGCCTTATGACATTGATTTCAAGGCTGAGTGATATTCCATTGTACATAAGGACCACAACTTTTGTATCCATTTTTCGCTTTCCTGGGATATTTAAGGTGGAATGAAGTGGCGGTCCTTGTCAACAGAGCAGCCCTAAACTTTGGGGTTCTTGTGTCTTGCTGATTTTTAATTTTCCCACTTTATACCCCCATGCATGGAAGTGCCCTATGCTCTCTAAGGTGTGTTTTTTAGATGTTTCAGAACACACCGTACACTTCTCCAGAGTGGCTGTTGGCAATTTACATCCCGCCCATCAGTGTAGCAAGGCTCCCATTTCTCCATGGCCTGTCCTGCATTTCTGGTTTTGACACTTTTTTCAGCATGGCCCTTTTGACCGATGGGAAGCGAGACTTCTTTGTAGCGCTGATTTGCCTTTCCAGGTTGCTTGGTTGGCCAAAAAGGGCGTATGCGTTTTTTCCTGAATATATTCAGGAAAAAACGCATACGCCCTTTTTGGCCAAGGGCATCATTGTCAACGTTTTGCTGCTTTTCATGTGCTTTAAAGGCGATTCGAATCGACCTCCTGAAATCTGTTTCCTGCAATTCTGCCTTGATTTCAAATCCTCTTCTTTGCCTTCCCTCAATATATTTGTGGACGAGAGTTATCATTTATAACTGTGCAGGTTTGTGAATTGCAGTGCCCTGAAGCTCCATTTTACAACTCGCTTTTTTGGGAGCTGGCCGCAAAAGCGCAGGATGGCTTCAGGCCCTGTTCTGGTTCCGGGGGGCAGGCTGAGCCTGTGGTTAATTCTTCTTCCTGATGGGAAAATAGAGTGACCTGTGCCTGTCCCAACACCAAGAGCTAGTCTCTCATTGGTTCCCCGTCTTCCCGTTCATCCTCAGGACAAATTGCAACCTGTATGGAACAGGAGGTTAAAGGTGCTGATGCTCCAAGTAGGGAGATTGCTAGTAAAGTGGCTGGAATGGCGAACCCGAGCAAAAGGAGATGAGAAATGAGGTGCGTTTTAGAAACCTTTCCCCATCACGCGGTGTACCATCTTCTGGGTTTCTCATGCATGTTTTCGATGTAGGAAGATGCCCTTGAACCTGGAGATTTGGGACCCATGCGATGGGTACCACGCAGTATTACTTTAAAGGGTCTGCGTTTGCTCATCCAACCTCACCAAACCTCTCATCCCCAAGAGTGTCCACCCTTATGTCTCATCCAGCTGTGGGTCTAGATATGGTCAATCCAGGTTGCATCACAGCCCCTGAACGAATTGTGTAAGAATTTCTCTCTCTTTCACTGTCTTTGTTTCATGGGTTTTTAAAAGTAATTTATTTTTATAATGGGGTTTAGCTGCTTTTCACGGCTGTGTTTATGCCGCTTTACACCCACTTGCCACACTAACAGAGTGATATCAATACATAGGTTTTAAGATTATTACTACTCAGATATATTCTTGTGCGGTGAATCGGGCGTGTTGAGTCCAGTTCTCTGAGCAAGGAGTAGGTCTTGTCTATTACATATTGGGTTTATGGAACGGGATCTGAGCTAATTTGAAACTCTTGTTTTATGTATCACCCCACCTCACCTTTCCCGTTAAGCAGCCATAGTGTGTTTTCTGCATGTGTGACTCTGTTCTGTTTTGTAATTCAGTTCAAGTGTAACGGTTTTTACATTCCCTCTATAAGTGACACCTTATGAGAAGTGTCCTTTTCTGTGTGACTTATTTCACTTAGAATCGTCGTACCTAAATCCACTCATCATGCCGCTACTAGCCTTATGACATTGATTTCATGGCTGAGTGATATTCCATTGTACATAAGGAGCACAACTTTTTTATCCATTTTTCGCTTTCCTGGGATATTTAAGGTGGAATGAAGTGGAGGTCCTTGTCAACAGAGCAGCCCTAAACTTTGGGGTGCTTGTGTCTTGCTGATTTTTAATTTTCCCACTTTATACCCCCATGGGTGGAAGTGCCCTATGCTCTCTAAGCTGTGTTTTTTAGATGTTTCAGAACACACCGTACACTTCTCCAGAGTGGCTGTTGGCAATTTACATCCCGCCCATCAGTGTAGCAAGGCTCCCATTTCTCCATGGCCTGTCCTGCATTTCTGGTTTTGACACTTTTTTCAGCATGGCCCTTTTGACCGATGGGAAGCGAGACTTCTTTGTAGCGCTGATTTGCCTTTCCAGGTTGCTTGGTTGGCCAAAAAGGGCGTATGCGTTTTTTCCTGAATATATTCAGGAAAAAACGCATACGCCCTTTTTGGCCAAGGGCATCATTGTCAACGTTTTGCTGCTTTTCATGTGCTTTAAAGGCGATTCGAATCGACCTCCTGAAATCTGTTTCCTGCAATTCTGCCTTGATTTCAAATCCTCTTCTTTGCCTTCCCTCAATATATTTGTGGACGAGAGTTATCATTTATAACTGTGCAGGTTTGTGAATTGCAGTGCCCTGAAGCTCCATTTTACAATTCGCTTTTTTGGGAGCTGGCCGCAAAAGCGCAGGATGGCTTCAGGCCCTGTTCTGGTTCCGGGGGGCAGGCTGAGCCTGTGGTTAATTCTTCTTCCTGATGGGAAAATAGAGTGACCTGTGTCTGTCCCAATACCAAGAGCTAGTCTCTCATTGATTCCCCGTCTTCCCGTTCATCCTCAGGACAAATTGCAACCTGTACGGAACAGGAGGTTAAAGGTGCTGATATTCCAAGTAGGGAGATTGCCAGTAAAGTGGCTGGAATGACGAACGCGAGCTCAAGGAGATGAGAAATGAGGTGCGTTTTAGAAACCTTTCCCCATCACACGGTGTACCATCTTCTCGGTCTCTCATGCATGTTTTCAATTTAGGAATATGCCCTTGAACCTGGAGATTTGGGACCCATGGGATGGGTACCACACAGTATTACTTTAAAGGGTCTGCGTTTGCTCCCCCAACCTCACCAAACCTCTCAGACCCAAGAGTGTCCACCCTTATGTCTCATCCAGCTGTGGGTCTAGATATGGTCAATCCGGGTTGCATCACAACCCCTGAACGAATTGTGTAAGAATTTCTCTCTCTTTCTCTGTCTTTGTTTCATGGGTTTTTAAAAGTAATTTATTTTTATAATGGGGTTTAGCTGCTTTTCACTGCTGTGTTTATGCCGCTTTACACCCACTTGACACACTAACAGAGAGATTTCAATACATAGGTTTTAAGATTATTACTAGTCAGGTATATCCTTGTGTGGTGAATAGGGGGTGTTGAGTCCAGTTCTCTGAGCAAGGAGTAGGTCTTGTCTATTACATATTGGGTTTATGGAACGGTATCTCAGCTAATTTGAAACCCTTGTTTTATGTATCACCCCACCTCACCTTTCCTGTTAAGCAGCCATAGTGTGTTTTCTGCATGTGTGACTCTGTTCTGTTTTGTAATTCAGTTCAAGTGTAACGGTTTTTACTTTCCCTGTATTAGTGATATCTTATGAGAAGTGTCCTTTTCTGTGTGACTTATTTCACATAGAATCGTCGTACCTAAATCCACTCATCATGCCGCTACTAGCCTTATGACATTGATTTCATGGCTGAGTGATATTCCATTGTACATAAGGACCACAACTTTTTTATCCATTTTTCGCTTTCCTGGGATATTTAAGGTGGAATGAAGTGGAGGTCCTTGTCAACAAAGCAGCCCTAAACTTTGGGGTGCTTGTGTCTTGCTGATTTTTAATTTTCCCACTTTATACCCCCATGCGTGGAAGTGCCCTATGCTCCCTAAGCTGTATTTTTTAGATGTTTCAGAACACACCGTACACTTCTCCAGAGTGGCTGTTGGCAATTTACATCCCACCCATCAGTGTTGCAAGGCTCCCATTTCTCCATGGCCTGTCCTGCATTTCTGGTTTTGACACTTTTCTCAGCATGGCCCTTTTGACAGATGGGAAGCGAGACTTCTTTGTAGCGCTGATTTGCCTTTCCAGGTTGCTTGGTTGGCCAAAAAGGGCGTATGCGTTTTTTCCTGAATATATTCAGGAAAAAACGCATACGCCCTTTTTGGCCAAAGGCATCATTGTCAACGTTTTGCCGCTTTTCATGTGCTTTAAAGGCATTTCGGGTCTACCTCCTGAAATCTGTTTCCTGCAATTCTGCCTTGATTTCAAATCCTCTTCTTTGCCTTCCCTCAATATATTTGTGGATGAGAGTTATCATATATAACTCTGCAGGTTTGTGAATTGCAGTGCCCTGAAGCTCCATTTTACAACTCGCTTTTTTGGGAGCTTGCCGCAAAAGCGCAGGATGGCTTCAGGCCCTGTTCTGGTTCTGGGGGGCAGGCTGAGCCTGTGGTTAATTCTTCTTCCTGATGGGAAAATAGAGTGACCTGTGTCTGTCCCAATACCAAGAGCTAGTCTCTCATTGATTCCCCGTCTTCTCGTTCATCCTCAGGACAAATTGCAACCTGTACGGAACAGGAGGTTAAAGGTGCTGATATTCCAAGTAGGGAGATTGCTAGTAAAGTGGCTGGAATGGCGAACCCGAGCTCAAGGAGATGAGAAATGAGGTGCGTTTTAGAAACCTTTCCCCATCACACGGTGTACCATCTTCTCGGTTTCTCATGCATGTTTTCGATTTAGGAATATGCCCTTGAACCTGGAGATTTGTGACCCATGGGATGGGTACCACACAGTATTACTTTAAAGGGTCTGCGTTTGCTCCCCCAACCTCACCAAACCTCTCAGACCCAAGAGTGTCCACCCTTATGTCTCATCCAGCTGTGGGTCTAGATATGGTCAATCCAGGTTGCATCACAGCCCCTGAACGAATTGTGTAAGAATTTCTCTCTCTTTCACTGTCTTTGTTTCATGGGTTTTTAAAAGTAATTTATTTTTATAATGGGGTTTAGCTGCTTTTCACAGCTGTGTTTATGCCGCTTTACACCCACTTGACACACTAACAGAGAGATATCAATACATAGGTTTTAAGATTATTACTAGTCAGATATATTCTTGTGCGGTGAATCGGGCGTGTTGAGTCCAGTTCTCTGAGCAAGGAGTAGGTCTTGTCTATTACATATTGGTTTTATGGAACGGTATCTGAGCTAATTTGAAACTCTTGTTTTATGTATCACCCCACCTCACCTTTCCCATTAAGCAGCCATAGTGTGTTTTCTGCATGTGTGACTCTATTCTGTTTTGTAATTCAGTTCAAGTGTAACGGTTTTTACATTCCCTCTATAAGTGACACCTTATGAGAAGTGTCCTTTTCTGTGTGACTTATTTCACTTAGAATCGTCGTACCTAAATCCACTCATCATGCCGCTACTAGCCTTATGACATTGATTTCATGGCTGAGTGATATTCCATTGTACATAAGGACCACAACTTTTGTATCCATTTTTCGCTTTCCTGGGATATTTAAGGTGGAATGAAGTGGAGGTCCTTGTCAACAGAGCAGCCCTAAACTTTGGGGTGCTTGTGTCTTGCTGATTTTTAATTTTCCCACTTTATACCCCCATGCGTGGAAGTGCCCTATGCTCCCTAAGCTGTATTTTTTAGATGTTTCAGAACACACCGTACACTTCTCCAGAGTGGCTGTTGGCAATTTACATCCCGCCCATCAGTGTTGCAAGGCTCCCATTTCTCCATGGCCTGTCCTGCATTTCTGGTTTTGACACTTTTTTCAGCATGACCCTTTTGACCGATGGGAAGCGAGACTTCTTTGTAGCGCTGATTTGCCTTTCCAGGTTGCTTGGTGGGCCAAAAAGGGCGTATGCGTTTTTTCCTGAATATATTCAGGAAAAAACGCATACGCCCTTTTTGGCCAAGGGCATCATTGTCAACGTTTTGCTGCTTTTCATGTGCTTTAAAGGCGATTCGAATCTACCTCCTGAAATCTGTTTCCTGCAATTCTGCCTTGATTTCAAATCCTCTTCTTTGCCTTCCCTCAATATATTTGTGGACGAGAGTTATCATTTATAACTGTGCAGGTTTGTGAATTGCAGTGCCCTGAAGCTCCATTTTACAACTCGCTTTTTTGGGAGCTGGCCGCAAAAGCGCAGGATGGCTTCAGGCCCTGATCTGGTTCCGGGCGGCAGGCTGAGCCTGTGGTTAATTCTTCTTCCTGATGGGAAAATAGAGTGACCTGTGCCTGTCCCAACACCAAGAGCTAATCTCTCATTGGTTCCCCGTCTTCCCGTTCATCCTCAGGACAAATTGCAACCTGTATGGAACAGGAGGTTAAAGGTACTGATGCTCCAAGTAGGGAGATTGCTAGTAAAGTGGCTGGAATGGCGAACCCGAGCAAAAGGAGATGAGAAATGAGGTGCGTTTTAGAAACCTTTCCCCATCACACGGTGTACCATCTTCTGGGTTTCTCATGCATGTTTTCGATGTAGGAAGATGCCCTTGAACCTGGAGATTTGGGACCCATGCGATGGGTACCACGCAGTATTACTTTAAAGGGTCTGCGTTTGCTCCTCCAACCTCACCAAACCTCTCATCCCCAAGAGTGTCCACCCTTATGTCTCATCCAGCTGTGGGTCTAGATATGGTCAATCCAGGTTGCATCACAGCCCTTGATCGAATTGTGTAAGAATTTCTCTCTCTTTCACTGTCTTTGTTTCATGGGTTTTTAAAAGTAATTTATTTTTATAATGGGGTTTAGCTGCTTTTCACGGCTGTGTTTATGCCGCTTTACACCCACTTGACACACTAACAGAGAGATATCAATACATAGGTTTTAAGATTATTACTAGTCAGATATATTCTTGTGCGGTGAATCGGGCGTGTTGAGTCCAGTTCTCTGAGCAAGGAGTAGGTCTTGTCTATTACATATTGGGTTTATGGAACGGTATCTGAGCTAATTTGAAACTCTTGTTTTATGTATTACCCCACCTCACCTTTCCCGTTAAGCAGCCATAGTGTGTTTTCTGCATGTGTGACTCTGTTCTGTTTTGTAATTCAGTTCAAGTGTAACGGTTTTTACATTCCCTCTATAAGTGACACCTTATGAGAAGTGTCCTTTTCTGTGTGACTTATTTCACTTAGAATCGTCGTACCTAAATCCACTCATCATGCCGCTACTAGCCTTATGACATTGATTTCATGGCTGAGTGATATTCCATTGTACATAAGGACCACAACTTTTTTATCCATTTTTCGCTTTCCTGGGATATTTAAGGTGGAATGAAGTGGAGGTCCTTGTCAACAGAGCAGCCCTAAACTTTGGGGTGCTTGTGTCTTGCTGATTTTTAATTTTCCCACTTTATACCCCCATGGGTGGAAGTGCCCTATGCTCTCTAAGCTGTGTTTTTTAGATGTTTCAGAACACATCGTACACTTCTCCAGAGTGGCTGTTGGCAATTTACATCCCGCCCATCAGTGTAGCAAGGCTCCCATTTCTCCATGGCCTGTCCTGCATTTCTGGTTTTGACACTTTTTTCAGCATGGCCCTTTTGACCGATGGGAAGCGAGACTTCTTTGTAGCGCTGATTTGCCTTTCCAGGTTGCTTGGTTGGCCAAAAAGGGCGTATGCGTTTTTTCCTGAATATATTCAGGAAAAAACGCATACGCCCTTTTTGGCCAAGGGCATCATTGTCAACGTTTTGCTGCTTTTCATGTGCTTTAAAGGCGATTCGAATCTACCTCCTGAAATCTGTTTCCTGCAATTCTGCCTTGATTTCAAATCCTCTTCTTTGCCTTCCCTCAATATATTTGTGGACGAGAGTTATCATTTATAACTGTGCAGGTTTGTGAATTGCAGTGCCCTGAAGCTCCATTTTACAACTCGCTTTTTTGGGAGCTGGCCGCAAAAGCGCAGGATGGCTACAGGCCCTGTTCTGGTTCCGGGGGGCAGGCTGAGCCTGTGGTAAATTCTTCTTCCTGATGGGAAAATAGAGTGACCTGTGCCTGTCCCAACACCAAGAGCTAGTCTCTCATTGGTTCCCCGTCTTCCCGTTCATCCTCAGGACAAATTGCAACCTGTATGGTATAGGAGGTTAAAGGTGCTGATGCTCCAAGTAGGGAGATTGCTAGTAAAGTGGCTGGAATGGCGAACCCGAGCAAAATGAGATGAGAAATGAGGTGCGTTTTAGAAACCTTTCCCCATCACGCGGTGTACCATCTTCTGGGTTTCTCATGCATGTTTTCGATGTAGGAAGATGCCCTTGAACCTGGAGATTTGGGACCCATGCGATGGGTACCACGCAGTATTACTTTAAAGGGTCTGCGTATGCTCATCAAACCTCACCAAACCCCTCATCCCCAAGAGTGTCCACCCTTATGTCTCATCCAGCTGTGGGTCTAGATATGGTCAATCCAGGTTGCATCACAGCCCCTGAACGAATTGTGTAAGAATTTCTCTCTCTTTCACTGTCTTTGTTTCATGGGTTTTTAAAAGTAATTTATTTTTATAATGGGGTTTAGCTGCTTTTCACGGCTGTGTTTATGCCGCTTTACACACACTTGACACACTAACAGAGTGATATCAATACATAGGTTTTAAGATTATTACTACTCAGATATATTCTTGTGCGGTGAATCGGGCGTGTTGAGTCCAGTTCTCTGAGAAAGGAGTAGGTCTTGTCTATTACATATTGGGTTTATGGAACGGTATCTGAGCTAATTTGAAACTCTTGTTTTATGTATTACCCCACCTCACCTTTCCCGTTAAGCAGCCATAGTGTGTTTTCTGCATGTGTGACTCTGTTCTGTATTGTAATTCAGTTCAAGTGTAACGGTTTTTACATTCCCTCTATAAGTGACACCTTAAGAGAAGTGTCCTTTTCTGTGTGACTTATTTCACTTAGAATCGTCTTACCTAAATCCACTCATCATGCCGCTACTAGCCTTATGACATTGATTTCATGGCTGAGTGATATTCCATTGTACATAAGGACCACAACTTTTTTATCCATTTTTCGCTTTCCTGGGATATTTAAGGTGGAATGAAGTGGAGGTCCTTGTCAACAGAGCAGCCCTAAACTTTGGGGTGCTTGTGTCTTGCTGATTTTTAATTTTCCCACTTTATACCCCCATGGGTGGAAGTGCCCTATGCTCTCTAAGCTGTGTTTTTTAGATGTTTCAGAACACACCGTACACTTCTCCAGAGTGGCTGTTGGCAATTTACATCCCGCCCATCAGTGTAGCAAGGCTCCCATTTCTCCATGGCCTGTCCTGCATTTCTGGTTTTGACACTTTTTTCAGCATGGCCCTTTTGACCGATGGGAAGCGAGACTTCTTTGTAGCGCTGATTTGCCTTTCCAGGTTGCTTGGTTGGCCAAAAAGGGCGTATGCGTTTTTTCCTGAATATATTCAGGAAAAAACGCATACGCCCTTTTTGGCCAAGGGCATCATTGTCAACGTTTTGCTGCTTTTCATATGCTTTAAAGGCGATTCGAATCGACCTCCTGAAATCTGTTTCCTGCAATTCTGCCTTGATTTCAAATCCTCTTCTTTGCCTTCCCTCAATATATTTGTGGACGAGAGTTATCATTTATAACTGTGCAGGTTTGTGAATTGCAGTGCCCTGAAGCTCCATTTTACAAGTCGCTTTTTTGGGAGCTGGCCGCAAAAGCGCAGGATGGCTACAGGCCCTGTTCTGGTTCCGGGGGGCAGGCTGAGCCTGTGGTTAATTCTTATTCCTGATGGGAAAATAGAGTGACCTGTGCCTGTCCCAACACCAAGAGCTAGTCTCTCATTGGTTCCCCGTCTTCCCGTTCATCCTCAGGACAAATTGCAACCTGTATGGTATAGGAGGTTAAAGGTGCTGATGCTCCAAGTAGGGAGATTGCTAGTAAAGTGGCTGGAATGGCGAACCCGAGCAAAATGAGATGAGAAATGAGGTGCGTTTTAGAAACCTTTCCCCATCACGCGGTGTACCATCTTCTGGGTTTCTCATGCATGTTTTCGATGTAGGAAGATGCCCTTGAACCTGGAGATTTGGGACCCATGCGATGGGTACCACGCAGTATTACTTTAAAGGGTCTGCGTTTGCTCATCCAACCTCACCAAACCTCTCATCCCCAAGAGTGTCCACCCTTATGTCTCATCCAGCTGTGGGTCTAGATATGGTCAATCCAGGTTGCATCACAGCCCCTGAACGAATTGTGTAAGAATTTCTCTCTCTTTCACTGTCTTTGTTTCATGGGTTTTTAAAAGTAATTTATTTTTATAATGGGGTTTAGCTGCTTTTCACGGCTGTGTTTATGCCGCTTTACACCCACTTGACACACTAACAGAGTGATATCAATACATAGGTTTTAAGATTATTACTACTCAGATATATTCTTGTGCGGTGAATCGGGCGTGTTGAGTCCAGTTCTCTGAGCAAGGAGTAGGTCTTGTCTATTACATATTGGGTTTATGGAACGGTATCTGAGCTAATTTGAAACTCTTGTTTTATGTATCACCCCACCTCACCTTTCCCGTTAAGCAGCCATAGTGTGTTTTCTGCATGTGTGACTCTGTTCTGTTTTGTAATTCAGTTCAAGTGTAACGGTTTTTACATTCCCTCTATAAGTGACACCTTATGAGAAGTGTCCTTTTCTGTGTGACTTATTTCACTTAGAATCGTCGTGCCTAAATCCACTCATCATGCCGCTACTAGCCTTATGACATTGATTTCATGGCTGAGTGATATTCCATTGTACATAAGGACCACAACTTTTTTATCCATTTTTCGCTTTCCTGGGATATTTAAGGTGGAATGAAGTGGAGGTCCTTGTCAACAGAGCAGCCCTAAACTTTGGGGTGCTTGTGTCTTGCTGATTTTTAATTTTCCCACTTTATACCCCCATGGGTGGAAGTGCCCTATGCTCTCTAAGCTGTGTTTTTTAGATGTTTCAGAACACACCGTACACTTCTCCAGAGTGGCTGTTGGCAATTTACATCCCGCCCATCAGTGTAGCAAGGCTCCCATTTCTCCATGGCCTGTCCTGCATTTCTGGTTTTGACACTTTTTTCAGCATGGCCCTTTTGACCGATGGGAAGAGAGACTTCTTTGTAGCGCTGATTTGCCTTTCCAGGTTGCTTGGTTGGCCAAAATGGGCGTATGCGATTTTCCTGAATATATTCAGGAAAAAACGCATACGCACTTTTTGGCCAAGGGCATCATTGTCAACGTTTTGCTGCTTTTCATGTGCTTTAAAGGCGATTCGAATCTACCTCCTGAAATCTGTTTCCTGCAATTCTGCCTTGATTTCAAATCCTCTTCTTTGCCTTCCCTCAATATATTTGTGGACGAGAGTTATCATTTATAACCGTGCAGGTTTGTGAATTGCAGTGCCCTGAAGCTCCATTTTACAACTCGCTTTTTTGGGAGCTGGCCGCAAAAGCGCAGGATGGCTTCAGGCCCTGTTCTGGTTCCGGGGGGCAGGCTGAGCCTGTGGTTAATTCTTCTTCCTGATGGGAAAATAGAGTGACCTGTGCCTGTCCCAACACCAAGAGCTAATCTCTCATTGGTTCCCCGTTTTCCCGTTCATCCTCAGGACAAATTGCAACCTGTATGGAACAGGAGGTTAAAGGTGCTGATGCTCCAAGTAGGGAGATTGCTAGTAAAGTGGCTGGAATGGCGAACCCGAGCAAAATGAGATGAGAAATGAGGTGCGTTTTAGAAACCTTTCCCCATCACGCGGTGTACCATCTTCTGGGTTTCTCATGCATGTTTTCGATGTAGGAAGATGCCCTTGAACCTGGAGATTTGGGACCCATGCGATGGGTACCACGCAGTATTACTTTAAAGGGTCTGCATTTGCTCATCCAACCTCACCAAACCTCTCAGCCCCAAGAGTGTCCACCCTTATGTCTCATCCAGCTGTGGGTCTAGATATGGTCAATCCAGGTTGCATCACAGCCCCTGAACGAATTGTGTAAGAATTTCTCTCTCTTTCACTGTCTTTGTTTCATGGGTTTTTAAAAGTAATTTATTTTTATAATGGGGTTTAGCTGCTTTTCACGGCTGTGTTTATGCCGCTTTACACCCACTTGACACACTAACAGAGAGATATCAATACATAGGTTTTAAGATTATTACTAGTCAGATATATTCTTGTGCGGTGAATCGGGCATGTTGAGTCCAGTTCTCTGAGCAAGGAGTAGGTCTTGTCTATTACATATTGGGTTTATGGAACGGTATCTGAGCTAATTTGAAACTCTTGTTTTATGTATCACCCCACCTCACCTTTCCCCTTAAGCAGCCATAGTGTGTTTTCTGCATGTGTGACTCTGTTCTGTTTTGTAATTCAGTTCAAGTGTAACGGTTTTTACATTCCCTCTATAAGTGACACCTTATGAGAAGTGTCCTTTTCTGTGTGACTTATTTCACTTAGAATCGTCGTACCTAAATCCACTCATCATGCCGCTACTAGCCTTATGACATTGATTTCATGGCTGAGTGATATTCCATTGTACATAAGGACCACAACTTTTTTATCCATTTTTCGCTTTCCCGGGATATTTAAGGTGGAATGAAGTGGCGGTCCTTGTCAACAGAGCAGCCCTAAACTTTGGGGTTCTTGTGTCTTGCTGATTTTTAATTTTCCCACTTTATACCCCCATGCATGGAAGTGCCCTATGCTCCCTAAGCTTTATTTTTTAGATGTTTCAGAACACACCGTACACTTCTCCAGAGTGGCTGTTGGCAATTTACATCCCGCCCATCAGCGTAGCAAGGCTCGCATTTCTCCAAGGCCTATCCTGCATTTCTGGTTTTGACACTTTTCTCAGCATGGCCCTTTTGACAGATGGGAAGCGAGACTTCTTTGTAGCGCTGATTTGCCTTTCCAGGTTGCTTGGTTGGCCAAAAAGGGCGTATGCGTTTTTTCCTGAATATATTCAGGAAAAAACGCATACGCCCTTTTTGGCCAAAGGCATCATTGTCAACGTTTTGCCGCTTTTCATGTGCTTTAAAGGCATTTCGGATCTACCTCCTGAAATCTGTTTCCTGCAATTCTGCCTTGATTTCAAATCCTCTTCTTTGCCTTCCCTCAATATATTTGTGGATGAGAGTTATCATATATAACTCTGCAGGTTTGTGAATTGCAGTGCCCTGAAGCTCCATTTTACAACTCGCTTTTTTGGGAGCTTGCCGCAAAAGCGCAGGATGGCTTCAGGCCCAGTTCTGGTTCTGGGGGGCAGGCTGAGCCTGTGGTTAATTCTTCTTCCTGATGGGAAAATAGAGTGACCTGTGTCTGTCCCAATACCAAGAGCTAGTCTCTCATTGATTCCCCGTCTTCCCGTTCATCCTCAGGACAAATTGCAACCTGTACGGAACAGGAGGTTAAAGGTGCTGATATTCCAAGTAGGGAGATTGCCAGTAAAGTGGCTGGAATGGCGAACGCGAGCTCAAGGAGATGAGAAATGAGGTGCGTTTTAGAAACCTTTCCCCATCACACGGTGTACCAACTTCTGGGTCTCTCATGCATGTTTTCGATGTAGGAAGATGCCCTTGAACCTGGAGATTTGGGACCCATGGGATGGCTACCACGCAGTATTACTTTAAAGGGTCTGCGTTTGCTCACCCAACCACAACAAACCTCTCAGCCCCAAGAGTGTCCACCCTTATGTCTCATCCAGCTGTGGGTCTAGATATGGTCAATCCGGGTTGCATCACAGCCCCTGAACGAATTGTGTAAGAATTTCTCTCTCTTTCTCTGTCTTTGTTTCATGGGTTTTTAAAAGTAATTTATTTTTATAATGGGGTTTAGCTGCTTTTCACTGCTGTGTTTATGCCGCTTTACACCCACTTGACACACTAACAGAGAGATTTCAATACATAGGTTTTAAGATTATTACTAGTCAGGTATATCCTTGTGTGGTGAATAGGGGGTGTTGAGTCCAGTTCTCTGAGCAAGGAGTAGGTCTTGTCTATTACATATTGGGTTTATGGAACGGTATCTCAGCTAATTTGAAACCCTTGTTTTATGTATCACCCCACCTCACCTTTCCTGTTAAGCAGCCATAGTGTGTTTTCTGCATGTGTGACTCTGTTCTGTTTTGTAATTCAGTTCAAGTGTAACGGTTTTTACTTTCCCTGTATTAGTGATATCTTATGAGAAGTGTCCTTTTCTGTGTGACTTATTTCACTTAGAATCGTCGTACCTAAATCCACTCATCATGCCGCTACTAGCCTTATGACATTGATTTCATGGCTGAGTGATATTCCATTGTACATAAGGACCACAACTTTTTTATCCATTTTTCGCTTTCCTGGGATATTTAAGGTGGAATGAAGTGGAGGTCCTTGTCAACAGAGCAGCCCTAAACGTTGGCGTTCTTGTGTCTTGCTGATTTTTAATTTTCCCACTTTATACCCCCATGCGTGGAAGTGCCCTATGCTCCCTAAGCTGTATTTTTTAGATGTTTCAGGACACACCGTACACTTCTCCAGAGTGGCTGTTGGCAATTTACATCCCGCCCATCAGCGTAGCAAGGCTCCCATTTCTCCAAGGCCTATCCTGCATTTCTGGTTTTGACACTTTTCTCAGCATGGCCCTTTTGACAGATGGGAAGCGAGACTTCTTTGTAGCGCTGATTTGCCTTTCCAGGTTGCTTGGTTGGCCAAAAAGGGCGTATGCGTTTTTTCCTGAATATATTCAGGAAAAAACGCATACGCCCTTTTTGGCCAAAGGCATCATTGTCAACGTTTTGCCGCTTTTCATGTGCTTTAAATGCATTTCGGATCTACCTCCTGAAATCTGATTCCTGCAATTCTGCCTTGATTTCAAATCCTCTTCTTTGCCTTCCCTCAATATATTTGTGGATGAGAGTTATCATATATAACTCTGCAGGTTTGTGAATTGCAGTGCCCTGAAGCTCCATTTTACAACTCGCTTTTTTGGGAGCTTGCCGCAAAAGCGCAGGATGGCTTCAGGCCCAGTTCTGGTTCTGGGGGGCAGGCTGAGCCTGTGGTTAATTCTTCTTCCTGATGGGAAAATAGAGTGACCTGTGTCTGTCCCAATACCAAGAGCTAGTCTCTCATTGATTCCCCGTCTTCCCGTTCATCCTCAGGACAAATTGCAACCTGTACGGAACAGGAGGTTAAAGGTGCTGATATTCCAAGTAGGGAGATTGCCAGTAAAGTGGCTGGAATGACGAACGCGAGCTCAAGGAGATGAGAAATGAGGTGCGTTTTAGAAACCTTTCCCCATCACACGGTGTACCATCTTCTCGGTCTCTCATGCATGTTTTCAATTTAGGAATATGCCCTTGAACCTGGAGATTTGGGACCCATGGGATGGGTACCACACAGTATTACTTTAAAGGGTCTGCGTTTGCTCCCCCAACCTCACCAAACCTCTCAGACCCAAGAGTGTCCACCCTTATGTCTCATCCAGCTGTGGGTCTAGATATGGTCAATCCGGGTTGCATCACAACCCCTGAACGAATTGTGTAAGAATTTCTCTCTCTTTCTCTGTCTTTGTTTCATGGGTTTTTAAAAGTAATTTATTTTTATAATGGGGTTTAGCTGCTTTTCACTGCTGTGTTTATGCCGCTTTACACCCACTTGACACACTAACAGAGAGATTTCAATACATAGGTTTTAAGATTATTACTAGTCAGGTATATCCTTGTGTGGTGAATAGGGGGTGTTGAGTCCAGTTCTCTGAGCAAGGAGTAGGTCTTGTCTATTACATATTGGGTTTATGGAACGGTATCTCAGCTAATTTGAAACCCTTGTTTTATGTATCACCCCACCTCACCTTTCCTGTTAAGCAGCCATAGTGTGTTTTCTGCATGTGTGACTCTGTTCTGTTTTGTAATTCAGTTCAAGTGTAACGGTTTTTACTTTCCCTGTATTAGTGATATCTTATGAGAAGTGTCCTTTTCTGTGTGACTTATTTCACATAGAATCGTCGTACCTAAATCCACTCATCATGCCGCTACTAGCCTTATGACATTGATTTCATGGCTGAGTGATATTCCATTGTACATAAGGACCACAACTTTTTTATCCATTTTTCGCTTTCCTGGGATATTTAAGGTGGAATGAAGTGGAGTTCCTTGTCAACAGAGCAGCCCTAAACTTTGGGGTGCTTGTGTCTTGCTGATTTTTAATTTTCCCACTTTATACCCCCATGCGTGGAAGTGCCCTATGCTCCCTAAGCTGTATTTTTTAGATGTTTCAGAACACACCGTACACTTCTCCAGAGTGGCTGTTGGCAATTTACATCCCACCCATCAGTGTTGCAAGGCTCCCATTTCTCCATGGCCTGTCCTGCATTTCTGGTTTTGACACTTTTCTCAGCATGGCCCTTTTGACAGATGGGAAGCGAGACTTCTTTGTAGCGCTGATTTGCCTTTCCAGGTTGCTTGGTTGGCCAAAAAGGGCGTATGCGTTTTTTCCTGAATATATTCAGGAAAAAACGCATACGCCCTTTTTGGCCAAAGGCATCATTGTCAACGTTTTGCCGCTTTTCATGTGCTTTAAAGGCATTTCGGGTCTACCTCCTGAAATCTGTTTCCTGCAATTCTGCCTTGATTTCAAATCCTCTTCTTTGCCTTCCCTCAATATATTTGTGGACGAGAGTTATCATTTATAACTGTGCAGGTTTGTGAATTGCAGTGCCCTGAAGCTCCATTTTACAACTCGCTTTTTTGGGAGCTGGCCGCAAAAGCGCAGGATGGCTTCAGGCCCTGATCTGGTTCCGGGCGGCAGGCTGAGCCTGTGGTTAATTCTTCTTCCTGATGGGAAAATAGAGTGACCTGTGCCTGTCCCAACACCAAGAGCTAATCTCTCATTGGTTCCCCGTCTTCCCGTTCATCCTCAGGACAAATTGCAACCTGTATGGAACAGGAGGTTAAAGGTACTGATGCTCCAAGTAGGGAGATTGCTAGTAAAGTGGCTGGAATGGCGAACCCGAGCAAAAGGAGATGAGAAATGAGGTGCGTTTTAGAAACCTTTCCCCATCACACGGTGTACCATCTTCTGGGTTTCTCATGCATGTTTTCGATGTAGGAAGATGCCCTTGAACCTGGAGATTTGGGACCCATGCGATGGGTACCACGCAGTATTACTTTAAAGGGTCTGCGTTTGCTCCTCCAACCTCACCAAACCTCTCATCCCCAAGAGTGTCCACCCTTATGTCTCATCCAGCTGTGGGTCTAGATATGGTCAATCCAGGTTGCATCACAGCCCCTGAACGAATTGTGTAAGAATTTCTCTCTCTTTCACTGTCTTTGTTTCATGGGTTTTTAAAAGTAATTTATTTTTATAATGGGGTTTAGCTGCTTTTCACGGCTGTGTTTATGCCGCTTTACACCCACTTGACACACTAACAGAGTGATATCAATACATAGGTTTTAAGATTATTACTACTCAGATATATTCTTGTGCGGTGAATCGGGCGTGTTGAGTCCAGTTCTCTGAGCAAGGAGTAGGTCTTGTCTATTACATATTGGGTTTATGGAACGGTATCTGAGCTAATTTGAAACTCTTGTTTTATGTATCACCCCACCTCACCTTTCCCGTTAAGCAGCCATAGTGTGTTTTCTGCATGTGTGACTCTGTTCTGTATTGTATTTCAGTTCAAGTGTAACGGTTTTTACATTCCCTCTATAAGTGACACCTTATGAGAAGTGTCCTTTTCTGTGTGACTTATTTCACTTAGAATCGTCGTACCTAAATCCACTCATCATGCCGCTACTAGCCTTATGACATTGATTTCATGGCTGAGTGATATTCCATTGTACATAAGGACCACAACTTTTTTATCCATTTTTCGCTTTCCTGGGATATTTAAGGTGGAATGAAGTGGAGGTCCTTGTCAACAGAGCAGCCCTAAACTTTGGGGTGCTTGTGTCTTGCTGATTTTTAATTTTCCCACTTTATACCCCCATGGGTGGAAGTGCCCTATGCTCTCTAAGCTGTGTTTTTTAGATGTTTCAGAACACACTGTACACTTCTCCAGAGTGGCTGTTGGCAATTTACATCCCGCCCATCAGTGTAGCAAGGCTCCCATTTCTCCATGGCCTGTACTGCATTTCTGGTTTTAACACTTTTTTCAGCATGGCCCTTTTGACCGATGGGAAGCGAGACTTCTTTGTAGCGCTGATTTGCCTTTCCAGGTTGCTTGGTTGGCCAAAAAGGGCGTATGCATTTTTTCCTGAATATATTCAGGAAAAAACGCATACGCCCTTTTTGGCCAAGGGCATCATTGTCAACGTTTTCCTGCTTTTCATGTGCTTTAAAGGCGATTCGAATCTACCTCCTGAAATCTGTTTCCTGCAATTCTGCCTTGATTTCAAATCCTCTTCTTTGCCTTCCCTCAATATATTTGTGGACGAGAGTTATCATTTATAACTGTGCAGGTTTGTGAATTGCAGTGCCCTGAAGCTCCATTTTACAACTCGCTTTTTTGGGAGCTGGCCGCAAAAGCGCAGGATGGCTTCAGGCCCTGTTCTGGTTCCGGGGGGCAGGCTGAGCCTGTGGTTAATTCTTCTTCCTGATGGGAAAATAGAGTGACCTGTGCCTGTCCCAACACCAAGAGCTAATCTCTCATTGGTTCCCCGTCTTCCCGTTCATCCTCAGGACAAATTGCAACCTGTATGGAACAGGAGGTTAAAGGTGCTGATGCTCCAAGTAGGGAGATTGCTAGTAAAGTGGATGGAATGGCGAACCCGAGCAAAAGGAGATGAGAAATG
Source organism: Balaenoptera physalus (assembly GCF_965194825.1). Lineage (NCBI taxonomy): Eukaryota > Metazoa > Chordata > Mammalia > Artiodactyla > Balaenopteridae > Balaenoptera > Balaenoptera physalus. Next base: position 488,175 of record NW_028126370.1, read on the forward strand.
AGGTGCGTTTTAGAAACCTTTCCCCATCACACGGTGTACCATCTTCTGGGTTTCTCATGCATGTTTTCGATGTAGGAAGATGCCCTTGAACCTGGAGATTTGGGACCCATGCGATGGGTACCACGCAGTATTACTTTAAAGGGTCTGCGTTTGCTCATCCAACCTCACCAAACCTCTCAGCCCCAAGAGTGTCCACCCTTATGTCTCATCCAGCTGTGGGTCTAGATATGGTCAATCCAGGTTGCATCACAGCCCCTGAACGAATTGTGTAAGAATTTCTCTCTCTTTCACTGTCTTTGTTTCATGGGTTTTTAAAAGTAATTTATTTTTATAATGGGGTTTAGCTGCTTTTCACGGCTGTGTTTATGCCGCTTTACACCCACTTGACACACTAACAGAGAGATATCAATACATAGGTTTTAAGATTATTACTAGTCAGATATATTCTTGTGCGGTGAATCGGGCATGTTGAGTCCAGTTCTCTGAGCAAGGAGTAGGTCTTGTCTATTACATATTGGGTTTATGGAACGATATCTGAGCTAATTTGAAACTCTTGTTTTATGTATCACCCCACCTCACCTTTCCCGTTAAGCAGCCATAGTGTGTTTTCTGCATGTGTGACTCTGTTCTGTTTTGTAATTCAGTTCAAGTGTAACGGTTTTTACATTCACTCTATAAGTGACACCTTATGAGAAGTGTCCTTTTCTGTGTGACTTATTTCACTTAGAATCGTCGTACCTAAATCCACTCATCATGCCGCTACTAGCCTTATGACATTGATTTCAAGGCTGAGTGATATTCCATTGTACATAAGGACCACAACTTTTGTATCCATTTTTCGCTTTCCTGGGATATTTAAGGTGGAATGAAGTGGCGGTCCTTGTCAACAGAGCAGCCCTACACTTTGGGATTCTTGTGTCTTGCTGATTTTTAATTTTCCCACTTTATACCCCCATGCATGGAAGTGCCCTATGCTCTCTAAGCTGTGTTTTTTAGATGTTTCAGAACACACCGTACACTTCTCCAGAGTGGCTGTTGGCAATTTACATCCCGCCCATCAGTGTAGCAAGGCTCCCATTTCTCCATGGCCTGTCCTGCATTTCTGGTTTTGACACTTTTTTCAGCATGGCCCTTTTGACCGATGGGAAGCGAGACTTCTTTGTAGCGCTGATTTGCCTTTCCAGGTTGCTTGGTTGGCCAAAAAGGGCGTATGCGTTTTTTCCTGAATATATTCAGGAAAAAACGCATACGCCCTTTTTGGCCAAGGGCATCATTGTCAACGTTTTGCTGCTTTTCATGTGCTTTAAAGGCGATTCGAATCTACCTCCTGAAATCTGTTTCCTGCAATTCTGCCTTGATTTCAAATCCTCTTCTTTGCCTTCCCTCAATATATTTGTGGACGAGAGTTATCATTTATAACTGTGCAGGTTTGTGAATTGCAGTGCCCTGAAGCTCCATTTTACAACTCGCTTTTTTGGGAGCTGGCCGCAAAAGCGCAGGATGGCTACAGGCCCTGTTCTGGTTCCGGGGGGCAGGCTGAGCCTGTGGTAAATTCTTCTTCCTGATGGGAAAATAGAGTGACCTGTGCCTGTCCCAACACCAAGAGCTAGTCTCTCATTGGTTCCCCGTCTTCCCGTTCATCCTCAGGACAAATTGCAACCTGTATGGTATAGGAGGTTAAAGGTGCTGATGCTCCAAGTAGGGAGATTGCTAGTAAAGTGGCTGGAATGGCGAACCCGAGCAAAATGAGATGAGAAATGAGGTGCGTTTTAGAAACCTTTCCCCATCACGCGGTGTACCATCTTCTGGGTTTCTCATGCATGTTTTCGATGTAGGAAGATGCCCTTGAACCTGGAGATTTGGGACCCATGCGATGGGTACCACGCAGTATTACTTTAAAGGGTCTGCGTTTGCTCATCCAACCTCACCAAACCCCTCATCCCCAAGAGTGTCCACCCTTATGTCTCATCCAGCTGTGGGTCTAGATATGGTCAATCCAGGTTGCATCACAGCCCCTGAACGAATTGTGTAAGAATTTCTCTCTCTTTCACTGTCTTTGTTTCATGGGTTTTTAAAAGTAATTTATTTTTATAATGGGGTTTAGCTGCTTTTCACGGCTGTGTTTATGCCGCTTTACACCCACTTGACACACTAACAGAGTGATATCAATACATAGGTTTTAAGATTATTACTACTCAGATATATTCTTGTGCGGTGAATCGGGCGTGTTGAGTCCAGTTCTCTGAGCAAGGAGTAGGTCTTGTCTATTACATATTGGGTTTATGGAACGGTATCTGAGCTAATTTGAAACTCTTGTTTTATGTATCACCCCACCTCACCTTTCCCGTTAAGCAGCCATAGTGTGTTTTCTGCATGTGTGACTCTGTTCTGTATTGTATTTCAGTTCAAGTGTAACGGTTTTTACATTCCCTCTATAAGTGACACCTTATGAGAAGTGTCCTTTTCTGTGTGACTTATTTCACTTAGAATCGTCGTACCTAAATCCACTCATCATGCCGCTACTAGCCTTATGACATTGATTTCATGGCTGAGTGATATTCCATTGTACATAAGGACCACAACTTTTTTATCCATTTTTCGCTTTCCTGGGATATTTAAGGTGGAATGAAGTGGAGGTCCTTGTCAACAGAGCAACCCTAAACTTTGGGGTGCTTGTGTCTTGCTGATTTTTAATTTTCCCACTTTATACCCCCATGGGTGGAAGTGCCCTATGCTCTCTAAGCTGTGTTTTTTAGATGTTTCAGAACACACTGTACACTTCTCCAGAGTGGCTGTTGGCAATTTACATCCCGCCCATCAGTGTAGCAAGGCTCCCATTTCTCCATGGCCTGTACTGCATTTCTGGTTTTAACACTTTTTTCAGCATGGCCCTTTTGACCGATGGGAAGCGAGACTTCTTTGTAGCGCTGATTTGCCTTTCCAGGTTGCTTGGTTGGCCAAAAAGGGCGTATGCATTTTTTCCTGAATATATTCAGGAAAAAACGCATACGCCCTTTTTGGCCAAGGGCATCATTGTCAACGTTTTCCTGCTTTTCATGTGCTTTAAAGGCGATTCGAATCGACCTCCTGAAATCTGTTTCCTGCAATTCTGCCTTGATTTCAAATCCTCTTCTTTGCCTTCCCTCAATATATTTGTGGACGAGAGTTATCATTTATAACTGTGCAGGTTTGTGAATTGCAGTGCCCTGAAGCTCCATTTTACAAGTCGCTTTTTTGGGAGCTGGCCGCAAAAGCGCAGGATGGCTACAGGCCCTGTTCTGGTTCCGGGGGGCAGGCTGAGCCTGTGGTTAATTCTTATTCCTGATGGGAAAATAGAGTGACCTGTGCCTGTCCCAACACCAAGAGCTAGTCTCTCATTGGTTCCCCGTCTTCCCGTTCATCCTCAGGACAAATTGCAACCTGTATGGTATAGGAGGTTAAAGGTGCTGATGCTCCAAGTAGGGAGATTGCTAGTAAAGTGGCTGGAATGGCGAACCCGAGCAAAATGAGATGAGAAATGAGGTGCGTTTTAGAAACCTTTCCCCATCACGCGGTGTACCATCTTCTGGGTTTCTCATGCATGTTTTCGATGTAGGAAGATGCCCTTGAACCTGGAGATTTGGGACCCATGCGATGGGTACCACGCAGTATTACTTTAAAGGGTCTGCGTTTGCTCATCCAACCTCACCAAACCTCTCATCCCCAAGAGTGTCCACCCTTATGTCTCATCCAGCTGTGGGTCTAGATATGGTCAATCCAGGTTGCATCACAGCCCCTGAACGAATTGTGTAAGAATTTCTCTCTCTTTCACTGTCTTTGTTTCATGGGTTTTTAAAAGTAATTTATTTTTATAATGGGGTTTAGCTGCTTTTCACGGCTGTGTTTATGCCGCTTTACACCCACTTGACACACTAACAGAGTGATATCAATACATAGGTTTTAAGATTATTACTACTCAGATATATTCTTGTGCGGTGAATCGGGCGTGTTGAGTCCAGTTCTCTGAGCAAGGAGTAGGTCTTGTCTATTACATATTGGGTTTATGGAACGGGATCTGAGCTAATTTGAAACTCTTGTTTTATGTATCACCCCACCTCACCTTTCCCGTTAAGCAGCCATAGTGTGTTTTCTGCATGTGTGACTCTGTTCTGTTTTGTAATTCAGTTCAAGTGTAACGGTTTTTACATTCCCTCTATAAGTGACACCTTATGAGAAGTGTCCTTTTCTGTGTGACTTATTTCACTTAGAATCGTCGTACCTAAATCCACTCATCATGCCGCTACTAGCCTTATGACATTGATTTCATGGCTGAGTGATATTCCATTGTACATAAGGACCACAACTTTTTTATCCATTTTTCGCTTTCCTGGGATATTTAAGGTGGAATGAAGTGGAGGTCCTTGTCAACAGAGCAGCCCTAAACTTTGGGGTGCTTGTGTCTTGCTGATTTTTAATTTTCCCACTTTATACCCCCATGGGTGGAAGTGCCCTATGCTCTCTAAGCTGTGTTTTTTAGATGTTTCAGAACACACCGTACACTTCTCCAGAGTGGCTGTTGGCAATTTACATCCCGCCCATCAGTGTAGCAAGGCTCCCATTTCTCCATGGCCTGTCCTGCATTTCTGGTTTTGACACTTTTTTCAGCATGGCCCTTTTGACCGATGGGAAGCGAGACTTCTTTGTAGCGCTGATTTGCCTATCCAGGTTGCTTGGTTGGCCAAAAAGGGCGTATGCATTTTTTCCTGAATATATTCAGGAAAAAACGCATACGCCCTTTTTGGCCAAGGGCATCATTGTCAACGTTTTCCTGCTTTTCATGTGCTTTAAAGGCGATTCGAATCTACCTCCTGAAATCTGTTTCCTGCAATTCTGCCTTGATTTCAAATCCTCTTCTTTGCCTTCCCTCAATATATTTGTGGACGAGAGTTATCATTTATAACTGTGCAGGTTTGTGAATTGCAGTGCCCTGAAGCTCCATTTTACAACTCGCTTTTTTGGGAGCTGGCCGCAAAAGCGCAGGATGGCTTCAGGCCCTGTTCTGGTTCCGGGGGGCAGGCTGAGCCTGTGGTTAATTCTTCTTCCTGATGGGAAAATAGAGTGACCTGTGCCTGTCCCAACACCAAGAGCTAATCTCTCATTGGTTCCCCGTCTTCCCGTTCATCCTCAGGACAAATTGCAACCTGTATGGAACAGGAGGTTAAAGGTGCTGATGCTCCAAGTAGGGAGATTGCTAGTAAAGTGGATGGAATGGCGAACCCGAGCAAAAGGAGATGAGAAATGAGGTGCGTTTTAGAAACCTTTCCCCATCACACGGTGTACCATCTTCTGGGTTTCTCATGCATGTTTTCGATGTAGGAAGATGCCCTTGAACCTGGAGATTTGGGACCCATGCGATGGGTACCACGCAGTATTACTTTAAAGGGTCTGCGTTTGCTCATCCAACCTCACCAAACCTCTCAGCCCCAAGAGTGTCCACCCTTATGTCTCATCCAGCTGTGGGTCTAGATATGGTCAATCCAGGTTGCATCACAGCCCCTGAACGAATTGTGTAAGAATTTCTCTCTCTTTCACTGTCTTTGTTTCATGGGTTTTTAAAAGTAATTTATTTTTATAATGGGGTTTAGCTGCTTTTCACGGCTGTGTTTATGCCGCTTTACACCCACTTGACACACTAACAGAGAGATATCAATACATAGGTTTTAAGATTATTACTAGTCAGATATATTCTTGTGCGGTGAATCGGGCATGTTGAGTCCAGTTCTCTGAGCAAGGAGTAGGTCTTGTCTATTACATATTGGGTTTATGGAACGATATCTGAGCTAATTTGAAACTCTTGTTTTATGTATCACCCCACCTCACCTTTCCCGTTAAGCAGCCATAGTGTGTTTTCTGCATGTGTGACTCTGTTCTGTTTTGTAATTCAGTTCAAGTGTAACGGTTTTTACATTCACTCTATAAGTGACACCTTATGAGAAGTGTCCTTTTCTGTGTGACTTATTTCACTTAGAATCGTCGTACCTAAATCCACTCATCATGCCGCTACTAGCCTTATGACATTGATTTCAAGGCTGAGTGATATTCCATTGTACATAAGGACCACAACTTTTGTATCCATTTTTCGCTTTCCTGGGATATTTAAGGTGGAATGAAGTGGCGGTCCTTGTCAACAGAGCAGCCCTACACTTTGGGATTCTTGTGTCTTGCTGATTTTTAATTTTCCCACTTTATACCCCCATGCATGGAAGTGCCCTATGCTCTCTAAGCTGTGTTTTTTAGATGTTTCAGAACACACCGTACACTTCTCCAGAGTGGCTGTTGGCAATTTACATCCCGCCCATCAGTGTAGCAAGGCTCCCATTTCTCCATGGCCTGTCCTGCATTTCTGGTTTTGACACTTTTTTCAGCATGGCCCTTTTGACCGATGGGAAGCGAGACTTCTTTGTAGCGCTGATTTGCCTTTCCAGGTTGCTTGGTTGGCCAAAAAGGGCGTATGCGTTTTTTCCTGAATATATTCAGGAAAAAACGCATACGCCCTTTTTGGCCAAGGGCATCATTGTCAACGTTTTGCTGCTTTTCATGTGCTTTAAAGGCGATTCGAATCGACCTCCTGAAATCTGTTTCCTGCAATTCTGCCTTGATTTCAAATCCTCTTCTTTGCCTTCCCTCAATATATTTGTGGACGAGAGTTATCATTTATAACTGCGCAGGTTTGTGAATTGCAGTGCCCTGAAGCTCCATTTTACAACTCGCTTTTTTGGGAGCTGGCCGCAAAAGCGCAGGATGGCTTCAGGCCCTGTTCTGGTTCCGGGGGGCAGGCTGAGCCTGTGGTTAATTCTTCTTCCTGATGGGAAAATAGAGTGACCTGTGCCTGTCCCAACACCAAGAGCTAGTCTCTCATTGGTTCCCCGTCTTCCCGTTCATCCTCAGGACAAATTGCAACCTGTATGGAACAGGAGGTTAAAGGTGCTGATGCTCCAAGTAGGGAGATTGCTAGTAAAGTGGCTGGAATGGCGAACCCGAGCAAAAGGAGATGAGAAATGAGGTGCGTTTTAGAAACCTTTCCCCATCACGCGGTGTACCATCTTCTGGGTTTCTCATGCATGTTTTCGATGTAGGAAGATGCCCTTGAACCTGGAGATTTGGGACCCATGCGATGGGTACCACGCAGTATTACTTTAAAGGGTCTGCGTTTGCTCATCCAACCTCACCAAACCTCTCATCCCCAAGAGTGTCCACCCTTATGTCTCATCCAGCTGTGGGTCTAGATATGGTCAATCCAGGTTGCATCACAGCCCCTGAACGAATTGTGTAAGAATTTCTCTCTCTTTCACTGTCTTTGTTTCATGGGTTTTTAAAAGTAATTTATTTTTATAATGGGGTTTAGCTGCTTTTCACGGCTGTGTTTATGCCGCTTTACACCCACTTGACACACTAACAGAGTGATATCAATACATAGGTTTTAAGATTATTACTACTCAGATATATTCTTGTGCGGTGAATCGGGCGTGTTGAGTCCAGTTCTCTGAGCAAGGAGTAGGTCTTGTCTATTACATATTGGGTTTATGGAACGGGATCTGAGCTAATTTGAAACTCTTGTTTTATGTATTACCCCACCTCACCTTTCCCGTTAAGCAGCCATAGTGTGTTTTCTGCATGTGTGACTCTGTTCTGTTTTGTAATTCAGTTCAAGTGTAACGGTTTTTACATTCCCTCTATAAGTGACACCTTATGAGAAGTGTCCTTTTCTGTGTGACTTATTTCACTTAGAATCGTCGTACCTAAATCCACTCATCATGCCGCTACTAGCCTTATGACATTGATTTCATGGCTGAGTGATATTCCATTGTACATAAGGACCACAACTTTTTTATCCATTTTTCGCTTTCCTGGGATATTTAAGGTGGAATGAAGTGGAGGTCCTTGTCAACAGAGCAGCCCTAAACTTTGGGGTGCTTGTGTCTTGCTGATTTTTAATTTTCCCACTTTATACCCCCATGGGTGGAAGTGCCCTATGCTCTCTAAGCTGTGTTTTTTAGATGTTTCAGAACACACCGTACACTTCTCCAGAGTGGCTGTTGGCAATTTACATCCCGCCCATCAGTGTAGCAAGGCTCCCATTTCTCCATGGCCTGTCCTGCATTTCTGGTTTTGACACTTTTTTCAGCATGGCCCTTTTGACCGATGGGAAGCGAGACTTCTTTGTAGCGCTGATTTGCCTATCCAGGTTGCTTGGTTGGCCAAAAAGGGCGTATGCGTTTTTTCCTGAATATATTCAGGAAAAAACGCATACGCCCTTTTTGGCCAAGGGCATCATTGTCAACGTTTTGCTGCTTTTCATGTGCTTTAAAGGCGATTCGAATCGACCTCCTGAAATCTGTTTCCTGCAATTCTGCCTTGATTTCAAATCCTCTTCTTTGCCTTCCCTCAATATATTTGTGGACGAGAGTTATCATTTATAACTGTGCAGGTTTGTGAATTGCAGTGCCCTGAAGCTCCATTTTACAACTCGCTTTTTTGGGAGCTGGCCGCAAAAGCGCAGGATGGCTTCAGGCCCTGTTCTGGTTCCGGGGGGCAGGCTGAGCCTGTGGTTAATTCTTCTTCCTGATGGGAAAATAGAGTGACCTGTGCCTGTCCCAACACCAAGAGCTAATCTCTCATTGGTTCCCCGTCTTCCCGTTCATCCTCAGGACAAATTGCAACCTGTATGGGACAGGAGGTTAAAGGTGCTGATGCTCCAAGTAGGGAGATTGCTAGTAAAGTGGATGGAATGGCGAACCCGAGCAAAAGGAGATGAGAAATGAGGTGCGTTTTAGAAACCTTTCCCCATCACACGGTGTACCATCTTCTGGGTTTCTCATGCATGTTTTCGATGTAGGAAGATGCCCTTGAACCTGGAGATTTGGGACCCATGCGATGGGTACCACGCAGTATTACTTTAAAGGGTCTGCGTTTGCTCATCCAACCTCACCAAACCTCTCAGCCCCAAGAGTGTCCACCCTTATGTCTCATCCAGCTGTGGGTCTAGATATGGTCAATCCAGGTTGCATCACAGCCCCTGAACGAATTGTGTAAGAATTTCTCTCTCTTTCACTGTCTTTGTTTCATGGGTTTTTAAAAGTAATTTATTTTTATAATGGGGTTTAGCTGCTTTTCACGGCTGTGTTTATGCCGCTTTACACCCACTTGACACACTAACAGAGAGATATCAATACATAGGTTTTAAGATTATTACTAGTCAGATATATTCTTGTGCGGTGAATCGGGCATGTTGAGTCCAGTTCTCTGAGCAAGGAGTAGGTCTTGTCTATTACATATTGGGTTTATGGAACGATATCTGAGCTAATTTGAAACTCTTGTTTTATGTATCACCCCACCTCACCTTTCCCGTTAAGCAGCCATAGTGTGTTTTCTGCATGTGTGACTCTGTTCTGTTTTGTAATTCAGTTCAAGTGTAACGGTTTTTACATTCACTCTATAAGTGACACCTTATGAGAAGTGTCCTTTTCTGTGTGACTTATTTCACTTAGAATCGTCGTACCTAAATCCACTCATCATGCCGCTACTAGCCTTATGACATTGATTTCAAGGCTGAGTGATATTCCATTGTACATAAGGACCACAACTTTTGTATCCATTTTTCGCTTTCCTGGGATATTTAAGGTGGAATGAAGTGGCGGTCCTTGTCAACAGAGCAGCCCTAAACTTTGGGGTTCTTGTGTCTTGCTGATTTTTAATTTTCCCACTTTATACCCCCATGCATGGAAGTGCCCTATGCTCTCTAAGCTGTGTTTTTTAGATGTTTCAGAACACACCGTACACTTCTCCAGAGTGGCTGTTGGCAATTTACATCCCGCCCATCAGTGTAGCAAGGCTCCCATTTCTCCATGGCCTGTCCTGCATTTCTGGTTTTGACACTTTTTTCAGCATGGCCCTTTTGACCGATGGGAAGCGAGACTTCTTTGTAGCGCTGATTTGCCTTTCCAGGTTGCTTGGTTGGCCAAAAAGGGCGTATGCGTTTTTTCCTGAATATATTCAGGAAAAAACGCATACGCCCTTTTTGGCCAAGGGCATCATTGTCAACGTTTTGCTGCTTTTCATGTGCTTTAAAGGCGATTCGAATCGACCTCCTGAAATCTGTTTCCTGCAATTCTGCCTTGATTTCAAATCCTCTTCTTTGACTTCCCTCAATATATTTGTGGACGAGAGTTATCATTTATAACTGTGCAGGTTTGTGAATTGCAGTGCCCTGAAGCTCCATTTTACAACTCGCTTTTTTGGGAGCTGGCCGCAAAAGCGCAGGATGGCTTCAGGCCCTGTTCTGGTTCCGGGGGGCAGGCTGAGCCTGTGGTTAATTCTTCTTCCTGATGGGAAAATAGAGTGACCTGTGCCTGTCCCAACACCAAGAGCTAGTCTCTCATTGGTTCCCCGTCTTCCCGTTCATCCTCAGGACAAATTGCAACCTGTATGGAACAGGAGGTTAAAGGTGCTGATGCTCCAAGTAGGGAGATTGCTAGTAAAGTGGCTGGAATGGCGAACCCGAGCAAAAGGAGATGAGAAATGAGGTGCGTTTTAGAAACCTTTCCCCATCACACGGTGTACCATCTTCTGGGTTTCTCATGCATGTTTTCGATGTAGGAAGATGCCCTTGAAACTGGAGATTTGGGACCCATGCGATGGGTACCACGCAGTATTACTTTAAAGGGTCTGCGTTTGCTCATCCAACCTCACCAAACCTCTCAGCCCCAAGAGTGTCCACCCTTATGTCTCATCCAGCTGTGGGTCTAGATATGGTCAATCCAGGTTGCATCACAGCCCCTGAACGAATTGTGTAAGAATTTCTCTCTCTTTCACTGTCTTTGTTTCATGGGTTTTTAAAAGTAATTTATTTTTATAATGGGGTTTAGCTGCTTTTCACGGCTGTGTTTATGCCGCTTTACACCCACTTGACACACTAACAGAGTGATATCAATACATAGGTTTTAAGATTATTACTACTCAGATATATTCTTGTGCGGTGAATCGGGCGTGTTGAGTCCAGTTCTCTGAGCAAGGAGTAGGTCTTGTCTATTACATATTGGGTTTATGGAACGGGATCTGAGCTAATTTGAAACTCTTGTTTTATGTATTACCCCACCTCACCTTTCCCGTTAAGCAGCCATAGTGTGTTTTCTGCATGTGTGACTCTGTTCTGTTTTGTAATTCAGTTCAAATGTAACGGTTTTTACATTCCCTCTATAAGTGACACCTTATGAGAAGTGTCCTTTTCTGTGTGACTTATTTCACTTAGAATCGTCGTACCTAAATCCACTCATCATGCCGCTACTAGCCTTATGACATTGATTTCATGGCTGAGTGATATTCCATTGTACATAAGGACCACAACTTTTTTATCCATTTTTCGCTTTCCCGGGATATTTAAGGTGGAATGAAGTGGCGGTCCTTGTCAACAGAGCAGCCCTAAACTTTGGGGTTCTTGTGTCTTGCTGATTTTTAATTTTCCCACTTTATACCCCCATGCATGGAAGTGCCCTATGCTCTCTAAGCTGTGTTTTTTAGATGTTTCAGAACACACCGTACACTTCTCCAGAGTGGCTGTTGGCAATTTACATCCCGCCCATCAGTGTAGCAAGGCTCCCATTTCTCCATGGCCTGTCCTGCATTTCTGGTTTTGACACTTTTTTCAGCATGGCCCTTTTGACCGATGGGAAGCGAGACTTCTTTGTAGTGCTGATTTGCCTTTCCAGGTTGCTTGGTTGGCCAAAAAGGGCGTATGCGTTTTTTCCTGAATATATTCAGGAAAAAACGCATACGCCCTTTTTGGCCAAGGGCATCATTGTCAACGTTTTGCTGCTTTTCATGTGCTTTAAAGGCGATTCGAATCGACCTCCTGAAATCTGTTTCCTGCAATTCTGCCTTGATTTCAAATCCTCTTCTTTGCCTTCCCTCAATATATTTGTGGACGAGAGTTATCATTTATAACTGTGCAGGTTTGTGAATTGCAGTGCCCTGAAGCTCCATTTTACAACTCGCTTTTTTGGGAGCTGGCCGCAAAAGCGCAGGATGGCTTCAGGCCCTGTTCTGGTTCCGGGGGGCAGGCTGAGCCTGTGGTTAATTCTTCTTCCTGATGGGAAAATAGAGTGACCTGTGCCTGTCCCAACACCAAGAGCTAATCTCTCATTGGTTCCCCGTCTTCCCGTTCATCCTCAGGACAAATTGCAACCTGTATGGAACAGGAGGTTAAAGGTGCTGATGCTCCAAGTAGGGAGATTGCTAGTAAAGTGGCTGGAATGGCGAACCCGAGCAAAATGAGATGAGAAATGAGGTGCGTTTTAGAAACCTTTCCCCATCACGCGGTGTACCATCTTCTGGGTTTCTCATGCATGTTTTCGATGTAGGAAGATGCCCTTGAACCTGGAGATTTGGGACCCATGCGATGGGTACCACGCAGTATTACTTTAAAGGGTCTGCGTTTGCTCATCCAACCTCACCAAACCTCTCAGCCCCAAGAGTGTCCACCCTTATGTCTCATCCAGCTGTGGGTCTAGATATGGTCAATCCAGGTTGCATCACAGCCCCTGAACGAATTGTGTAAGAATTTCTCTCTCTTTCACTGTCTTTGTTTCATGGGTTTTTAAAAGTAATTTATTTTTATAATGGGGTTTAGCTGCTTTTCACGGCTGTGTTTATGCCGCTTTACACCCACTTGACACACTAACAGAGAGATATCAATACATAGGTTTTAAGATTATTACTAGTCAGATATATTCTTGTGCGGTGAATCGGGCATGTTGAGTCCAGTTCTCTGAGCAAGGAGTAGGTCTTGTCTATTACATATTGGGTTTATGGAACGATATCTGAGCTAATTTGAAACTCTTGTTTTATGTATCACCCCACCTCACCTTTCCCGTTAAGCAGCCATAGTGTGTTTTCTGCATGTGTGACTCTGTTCTGTTTTGTAATTCAGTTCAAGTGTAACGGTTTTTACATTCCCTCTATAAGTGACACCTTATGAGAAGTGTCCTTTTCTGTGTGACTTATTTCACTTAGAATCGTCGTACCTAAATCCACTCATCATGCCGCTACTAGCCTTATGACATTGATTTCAAGGCTGAGTGATATTCCATTGTACATAAGGACCACAACTTTTGTATCCATTTTTCGCTTTCCTGGGATATTTAAGGTGGAATGAAGTGGCGGTCCTTGTCAACAGAGCAGCCCTAAACTTTGGGGTTCTTGTGTCTTGCTGATTTTTAATTTTCCCACTTTATACCCCCATGCATGGAAGTGCCCTATGCTCTCTAAGCTGTGTTTTTTAGATGTTTCAGAACACACCGTACACTTCTCCAGAGTGGCTGTTGGCAATTTACATCCCGCCCATCAGTGTAGCAAGGCTCCCATTTCTCCATGGCCTGTCCTGCATTTCTGGTTTTGACACTTTTTTCAGCATGGCCCTTTTGACCGATGGGAAGCGAGACTTCTTTGTAGCGCTGATTTGCCTTTCCAGGTTGCTTGGTTGGCCAAAAAGGGCGTATGCGTTTTTTCCTGAATATATTCAGGAAAAAACGCATACGCCCTTTTTGGCCAAGGGCATCATTGTCAACGTTTTGCTGCTTTTCATGTGCTTTAAAGGCGATTCGAATCGACCTCCTGAAATCTGTTTCCTGCAATTCTGCCTTGATTTCAAATCCTCTTCTTTGCCTTCCCTCAATATATTTGTGGACGAGAGTTATCATTTATAACTCTGCAGGTTTGTGAATTGCAGTGCCCTGAAGCTCCATTTTACAACTCGCTTTTTTGGGAGCTGGCCGCAAAAGCGCAGGATGGCTTCAGGCCCTGTTCTGGTTCCGGGGGGCAGGCTGAGCCTGTGGTTAATTCTTCTTCCTGATGGGAAAATAGAGTGACCTGTGCCTGTCCCAACACCAAGAGCTAGTCTCTCATTGGTTCCCCGTCTTCCCGTTCATCCTCAGGACAAATAGCAACCTGTATGGAACAGGAGGTTAAAGGTGCTGATGCTCCAAGTAGGGAGATTGCTAGTAAAGTGGCTGGAATGGCGAACCCGAGCAAAAGGAGATGAGAAATGAGGTGCGTTTTAGAAACCTTTCCCCATCACGCGGTGTACCATCTTCTGGGTTTCTCATGCATGTTTTCGATGTAGGAAGATGCCCTTGAACCTGGAGATTTGGGACCCATGCGATGGGTACCACGCAGTATTACTTTAAAGGGTCTGCGTTTGCTCATCCAACCTCACCAAACCTCTCATCCCCAAGAGTGTCCACCCTTATGTCTCATCCAGCTGTGGGTCTAGATATGGTCAATCCAGGTTGCATCACAGCCCCTGAACGAATTGTGTAAGAATTTCTCTCTCTTTCACTGTCTTTGTTTCATGGGTTTTTAAAAGTAATTTATTTTTATAATGGGGTTTAGCTGCTTTTCACGGCTGTGTTTATGCCGCTTTACACCCACTTGACACACTAACAGAGTGATATCAATACATAGGTTTTAAGATTATTACTACTCAGATATATTCTTGTGCGGTGAATCGGGCGTGTTGAGTCCAGTTCTCTGAGCAAGGAGTAGGTCTTGTCTATTACATATTGGGTTTATGGAACGGGATCTGAGCTAATTTGAAACTCTTGTTTTATGTATCACCCCACCTCACCTTTCCCGTTAAGCAGCCATAGTGTGTTTTCTGCATGTGTGACTCTGTTCTGTTTTGTAATTCAGTTCAAGTGTAACGGTTTTTACATTCCCTCTATAAGTGACACCTTATGAGAAGTGTCCTTTTCTGTGTGACTTATTTCACTTAGAATCGTCGTACCTAAATCTACTCATCATGCCGCTACTAGCCTTATGACATTGATTTCATGGCTGAGTGATATTCCATTGTACATAAGGACCACAACTTTTTTATCCATTTTTCGCTTTCCTGGGATATTTAAGGTGGAATGAAGTGGAGGTCCTTGTCAACAGAGCAGCCCTAAACTTTGGGGTGCTTGTGTCTTGCTGATTTTTAATTTTCCCACTTTATACCCCCATGGGTGGAAGTGCCCTATGCTCTCTAATCTGTGTTTTTTAGATGTTTCAGAACACACCGTACACTTCTCCAGAGTGGCTGTTGGCAATTTACATCCCGCCCATCAGTGTAGCAAGGCTCCCATTTCTCCATGGCCTGTCCTGCATTTCTGGTTTTGACACTTTTTTCAGCATGGCCCTTTTGACCGATGGGAAGCGAGACTTCTTTGTAGCGCTGATTTGCCTTTCCAGGTTGCTTGGTTGGCCAAAAAGGGCGTATGCGTTTTTTCCTGAATATATTCAGGAAAAAACGCATACGCCCTTTTTGGCCAAGGGCATCATTGTCAACGTTTTGCTGCTTTTCATGTGCTTTAAAGGCGATTCGAATCGACCTCCTGAAATCTGTTTCCTGCAATTCTGCCTTGATTTCAAATCCTCTTCTTTGCCTTCCCTCAATATATTTGTGGACGAGAGTTATCATTTATAACTGTGCAGGTTTGTGAATTGCAGTGCCCTGAAGCTCCATTTTACAACTCGCTTTTTTGGGAGCTGGCCGCAAAAGCGCAGGATGGCTTCAGGCCCTGTTCTGGTTCCGGGGGGCAGGCTGAGCCTGTGGTTAATTCTTCTTCCTGATGGGAAAATAGAGTGACCTGTGCCTGTCCCAACACCAAGAGCTAATCTCTCATTGGTTCCCCGTCTTCCCGTTCATCCTCAGGACAAATTGCAACCTGTATGGAACAGGAGGTTAAAGGTGCTGATGCTCCAAGTAGGGAGATTGCTAGTAAAGTGGATGGAATGGCGAACCCGAGCAAAAGGAGATGAGAAATGAGGTGCGTTTTAGAAACCTTTCCCCATCACACGGTGTACCATCTTCTGGGTTTCTCATGCATGTTTTCGATGTAGGAAGATGCCCTTGAACCTGGAGATTTGGGACCCATGCGATGGGTACCACGCAGTATTACTTTAAAGGGTCTGCGTTTGCTCATCCAACCTCACCAAACCTCTCATCCCCAAGAGTGTCCACCCTTATGTCTCATCCAGCTGTGGGTCTAGATATGGTCAATCCAGGTTGCATCACAGCCCCTGAACGAATTGTGTAAGAATTTCTCTCTCTTTCACTGTCTTTGTTTCATGGGTTTTTAAAAGTAATTTATTTTTATAATGGGGTTTAGCTGCTTTTCACGGCTGTGTTTATGCCGCTTTACACCCACTTGACACACTAACAGAGTGATATCAATACATAGGTTTTAAGATTATTACTACTCAGATATATTCTTGTGCGGTGAATCGGGCGTGTTGAGTCCAGTTCTCTGAGCAAGGAGTAGGTCTTGTCTATTACATATTGGGTTTATGGAACGGTATCTGAGCTAATTTGAAACTCTTGTTTTATGTATCACCCCACCTCACCTTTCCCGTTAAGCAGCCATAGTGTGTTTTCTGCATGTGTGACTCTGTTCTGTTTTGTAATTCAGTTCAAGTGTAACGGTTTTTACATTCCCTCTATAAGTGACACCTTATGAGAAGTGTCCTTTTCTGTGTGACTTATTTCACTTAGAATCGTCGTGCCTAAATCCACTCATCATGCCGCTACTAGCCTTATGACATTGATTTCATGGCTGAGTGATATTCCATTGTACATAAGGACCACAACTTTTTTATCCATTTTTCGCTTTCCTGGGATATTTAAGGTGGAATGAAGTGGAGGTCCTTGTCAACAGAGCAGCCCTAAACTTTGGGGTGCTTGTGTCTTGCTGATTTTTAATTTTCCCACTTTATACCCCCATGGGTGGAAGTGCCCTATGCTCTCTAAGCTGTGTTTTTTAGATGTTTCAGAACACACCGTACACTTCTCCAGAGTGGCTGTTGGCAATTTACATCCCGCCCATCAGTGTAGCAAGGCTCCCATTTCTCCATGGCCTGTCCTGCATTTCTGGTTTTGACACTTTTTTCAGCATGGCCCTTTTGACCGATGGGAAGAGAGACTTCTTTGTAGCGCTGATTTGCCTTTCCAGGTTGCTTGGTTGGCCAAAATGGGCGTATGCGTTTTTTCCTGAATATATTCAGGAAAAAACGCATACGCCCTTTTTGGCCAAGGGCATCATTGTCAACGTTTTGCTGCTTTTCATGTGCTTTAAAGGCGATTCGAATCTACCTCCTGAAATCTGTTTCCTGCAATTCTGCCTTGATTTCAAATCCTCTTCTTTGCCTTCCCTCAATATATTTGTGGACGAGAGTTATCATTTATAACCGTGCAGGTTTGTGAATTGCAGTGCCCTGAAGCTCCATTTTACAACTCGCTTTTTTGGGAGCTGGCCGCAAAAGCGCAGGATGGCTTCAGGCCCTGTTCTGGTTCCGGGGGGCAGGCTGAGCCTGTGGTTAATTCTTCTTCCTGATGGGAAAATAGAGTGACCTGTGCCTGTCCCAACACCAAGAGCTAATCTCTCATTGGTTCCCCGTCTTCCCGTTCATCCTCAGGACAAATTGCAACCTGTATGGAACAGGAGGTTAAAGGTGCTGATGCTCCAAGTAGGGAGATTGCTAGTAAAGTGGCTGGAATGGCGAACCCGAGCAAAATGAGATGAGAAATGAGGTGCGTTTTAGAAACCTTTCCCCATCACGCGGTGTACCATCTTCTGGGTTTCTCATGCATGTTTTCGATGTAGGAAGATGCCCTTGAACCTGGAGATTTGGGACCCATGCGATGGGTACCACGCAGTATTACTTTAAAGGGTCTGCATTTGCTCATCCAACCTCACCAAACCTCTCAGCCCCAAGAGTGTCCAACCTTATGTCTCATCCAGCTGTGGGTCTAGATATGGTCAATCCAGGTTGCATCACAGCCCCTGAACGAATTGTGTAAGAATTTCTCTCTCTTTCACTGGCTTTGTTTCATGGGTTTTTAAAAGTAATTTATTTTTATAATGGGGTTTAGCTGCTTTTCACGGCTGTGTTTATGCCGCTTTACACCCACTTGACACACTAACAGAGAGATATCAATACATAGGTTTTAAGATTATTACTAGTCAGATATATTCTTGTGCGGTGAATCGGGCATGTTGAGTCCAGTTCTCTGAGCAAGGAGTAGGTCTTGTCTATTACATATTGGGTTTATGGAACGGTATCTGAGCTAATTTGAAACTCTTGTTTTATGTATCACCCCACCTCACCTTTCCCCTTAAGCAGCCATAGTGTGTTTTCTGCATGTGTGACTCTGTTCTGTTTTGTAATTCAGTTCAAGTGTAACGGTTTTTACATTCCCTCTATAAGTGACACCTTATGAGAAGTGTCCTTTTCTGTGTGACTTATTTCACTTAGAATCGTCGTACCTAAATCCACTCATCATGCCGCTACTAGCCTTATGACATTGATTTCATGGCTGAGTGATATTCCATTGTACATAAGGACCACAACTTTTTTATCCATTTTTCGCTTTCCCGGGATATTTAAGGTGGAATGAAGTGGCGGTCCTTGTCAACAGAGCAGCCCTAAACTTTGGGGTTCTTGTGTCTTGCTGATTTTTAATTTTCCCACTTTATACCCCCATGCATGGAAGTGCCCTATGCTCTCTAAGCTGTGTTTTTTAGATGTTTCAGAACACACCGTACACTTCTCCAGAGTGGCTGTTGGCAATTTACATCCCGCCCATCAGTGTAGCAAGGCTCCCATTTCTCCATGGCCTGTCCTGCATTTCTGGTTTTGACACTTTTTTCAGCATGGCCCTTTTGACCGATGGGAAGCGAGACTTCTTTGTAGTGCTGATTTGCCTTTCCAGGTTGCTTGGTTGGCCAAAAAGGGCGTATGCGTTTTTTCCTGAATATATTCAGGAAAAAACGCATACGCCCTTTTTGGCCAAGGGCGTCACTGTCAACGTTTTGCTGCTTTTCATGTGCTTTAAAGGCGATTCGAATCTACCTCCTGAAATCTGTTTCCTGCAATTCTGCCTTGATTTCAAATCCTCTTCTTTGCCTTCCCTCAATATATTTGTGGACGAGAGTTATCATTTATAACTGTGCAGGTTTGTGAATTGCAGTGCCCTGAAGCTCCATTTTACAACTCGCTTTTTTGGGAGCTGGCCGCAAAAGCGCAGGATGGCTTCAGGCCCTGTTCTGGTTCCGGGGGGCAGGCTGAGCCTGTGGTTAATTCTTCTTCCTGATGGGAAAATAGAGTGACCTGTGCCTGTCCCAACACCAAGAGCTAATCTCTCATTGGTTCCCCGTCTTCCCGTTCATCCTCAGGACAAATTGCAACCTGTATGGAACAGGAGGTTAAAGGTGCTGATGCTCCAAGTAGGGAGATTGCTAGTAAAGTGGCTGGAATGGCGAACCCGAATAAAAGGAGATGAGAAATGAGGTGCGTTTTAGAAACCTTTCCCCATCACACGGTGTACCATCTTCTGGGTTTCTCATGCATGTTTTCGATGGAGGAAGATGCCCTTGAACCTGGAGATTTGGGACCCATGCGATGGGTACCACGCAGTATTACTTTAAAGGGTCTGCGTTTGCTCATCCAACCTCACCAAACCTCTCAGCCCCAAGAGTGTCCACCCTTATGTCTCATCCAGCTGTGGGTCTAGATATGGTCAATCCAGGTTGCATCACAGCCCCTGAACGAATTGTGTAAGAATTTCTCTCTCTTTCACTGTCTTTGTTTCATGGGTTTTTAAAAGTAATTTATTTTTATAATGGGGTTTAGCTGCTTTTCACGGCTGTGTTTATGCCGCTTTACACCCACTTGACACACTAACAGAGAGATATCAATACATAGGTTTTAAGATTATTACTAGTCAGATATATTCTTGTGCGGTGAATCGGGCATGTTGAGTCCAGTTCTCTGAGCAAGGAGTAGGTCTTGTCTATTACATATTGGGTTTATGGAACGATATCTGAGCTAATTTGAAACTCTTGTTTTATGTATCACCCCACCTCACCTTTCCCGTTAAGCAGCCATAGTGTGTTTTCTGCATGTGTGACTCTGTTCTGTTTTGTAATTCAGTTCAAGTGTAACGGTTTTTACATTCCCTCTATAAGTGACACCTTATGAGAAGTGTCCTTTTCTGTGTGACTTATTTCACTTAGAATCGTCGTACCTAAATCCACTCATCATGCCGCTACTAGCCTTATGACATTGATTTCAAGGCTGAGTGATATTCCATTGTACATAAGGACCACAACTTTTGTATCCATTTTTCGCTTTCCTGGGATATTTAAGGTGGAATGAAGTGGCGGTCCTTGTCAACAGAGCAGCCCTAAACTTTGGGGTTCTTGTGTCTTGCTGATTTTTAATTTTCCCACTTTATACCCCCATGCATGGAAGTGCCCTATGCTCTCTAAGCTGTGTTTTTTAGATGTTTCAGAACACACCGTACACTTCTCCAGAGTGGCTGTTGGCAATTTACATCCCGCCCATCAGTGTAGCAAGGCTCCCATTTCTCCATGGCCTGTCCTGCATTTCTGGTTTTGACACTTTTTTCAGCATGGCCCTTTTGACCGATGGGAAGCGAGACTTCTTTGTAGCGCTGATTTGCCTTTCCAGGTTGCTTGGTTGGCCAAAAAGGGCGTATGCGTTTTTTCCTGAATATATTCAGGAAAAAACGCATACGCCCTTTTTGGCCAAGGGCATCATTGTCAACGTTTTGCTGCTTTTCATGTGCTTTAAAGGCGATTCGAATCGACCTCCTGAAATCTGTTTCCTGCAATTCTGCCTTGATTTCAAATCCTCTTCTTTGCCTTCCCTCAATATATTTGTGGACGAGAGTTATCATTTATAACTGTGCAGGTTTGTGAATTGCAGTGCCCTGAAGCTCCATTTTACAACTCGCTTTTTTGGGAGCTGGCCGCAAAAGCGCAGGATGGCTTCAGGCCCTGTTCTGGTTCCGGGGGGCAGGCTGAGCCTGTGGTTAATTCTTCTTCCTGATGGGAAAATAGAGTGACCTGTGCCTGTCCCAACACCAAGAGCTAGTCTCTCATTGGTTCCCCGTCTTCCCGTTCATCCTCAGGACAAATAGCAACCTGTATGGAACAGGAGGTTAAAGGTGCTGATGCTCCAAGTAGGGAGATTGCTAGTAAAGTGGCTGGAATGGCGAACCCGAGCAAAAGGAGATGAGAAATGAGGTGCGTTTTAGAAACCTTTCCCCATCACGCGGTGTACCATCTTCTGGGTTTCTCATGCATGTTTTCGATGTAGGAAGATGCCCTTGAACCTGGAGATTTGGGACCCATGCGATGGGTACCACGCAGTATTACTTTAAAGGGTCTGCGTTTGCTCATCCAACCTCACCAAACCTCTCATCCCCAAGAGTGTCCACCCTTATGTCTCATCCAGCTGTGGGTCTAGATATGGTCAATCCAGGTTGCATCACAGCCCCTGAACGAATTGTGTAAGAATTTCTCTCTCTTTCACTGTCTTTGTTTCATGGGTTTTTAAAAGTAATTTATTTTTATAATGGGGTTTAGCTGCTTTTCACGGCTGTGTTTATGCCGCTTTACACCCACTTGACACACTAACAGAGTGATATCAATACATAGGTTTTAAGATTATTACTACTCAGATATATTCTTGTGCGGTGAATCGGGCGTGTTGAGTCCAGTTCTCTGAGCAAGGAGTAGGTCTTGTCTATTACATATTGGGTTTATGGAACGGGATCTGAGCTAATTTGAAACTCTTGTTTTATGTATCACCCCACCTCACCTTTCCCGTTAAGCAGCCATAGTGTGTTTTCTGCATGTGTGACTCTGTTCTGTTTTGTAATTCAGTTCAAGTGTAACGGTTTTTACATTCCCTCTATAAGTGACACCTTATGAGAAGTGTCCTTTTCTGTGTGACTTATTTCACTTAGAATCGTCGTACCTAAATCTACTCATCATGCCGCTACTAGCCTTATGACATTGATTTCATGGCTGAGTGATATTCCATTGTACATAAGGACCACAACTTTTTTATCCATTTTTCGCTTTCCTGGGATATTTAAGGTGGAATGAAGTGGAGGTCCTTGTCAACAGAGCAGCCCTAAACTTTGGGGTGCTTGTGTCTTGCTGATTTTTAATTTTCCCACTTTATACCCCCATGGGTGGAAGTGCCCTATGCTCTCTAATCTGTGTTTTTTAGATGTTTCAGAACACACCGTACACTTCTCCAGAGTGGCTGTTGGCAATTTACATCCCGCCCATCAGTGTAGCAAGGCTCCCATTTCTCCATGGCCTGTCCTGCATTTCTGGTTTTGACACTTTTTTCAGCATGGCCCTTTTGACCGATGGGAAGCGAGACTTCTTTGTAGCGCTGATTTGCCTTTCCAGGTTGCTTGGTTGGCCAAAAAGTGCGTATGCGTTTTTTCCTGAATATATTCAGGAAAAAACGCATACGCCCTTTTTGGCCAAGGGCATCATTGTCAACGTTTTGCTGCTTTTCATGTGCTTTAAAGGCGATTCGAATCGACCTCCTGAAATCTGTTTCCTGCAATTCTGCCTTGATTTCAAATCCTCTTCTTTGCCTTCCCTCAATATATTTGTGGACGAGAGTTATCATTTATAACTGTGCAGGTTTGTGAATTGCAGTGCCCTGAAGCTCCATTTTACAACTCGCTTTTTTGGGAGCTGGCCGCAAAAGCGCAGGATGGCTTCAGGCCCTGTTCTGGTTCCGGGGGGCAGGCTGAGCCTGTGGTTAATTCTTCTTCCTGATGGGAAAATAGAGTGACCTGTGCCTGTCCCAACACCAAGAGCTAGTCTCTCATTGGTTCCCCGTCTTCCCGTTCATCCTCAGGACAAATTGCAACCTGTATGGAACAGGAGGTTAAAGGTGCTGATGCTCCAAGTAGGGAGATTGCTAGTAAAGTGGCTGGAATGGCGAACCCGAGCAAAAGGAGATGAGAAATGAGGTGCGTTTTAGAAACCTTTCCCCATCACGCGGTGTACCATCTTCTGGGTTTCTCATGCATGTTTTCGATGTAGGAAGATGCCCTTGAACCTGGAGATTTGGGACCCATGCGATGGGTACCACGCAGTATTACTTTAAAGGGTCTGCGTTTGCTCATCCAACCTCACCAAACCTCTCATCCCCAAGAGTGTCCACCCTTATGTCTCATCCAGCTGTGGGTCTAGATATGGTCAATCCAGGTTGCATCACAGCCCCTGAACGAATTGTGTAAGAATTTCTCTCTCTTTCACTGTCTTTGTTTCATGGGTTTTTAAAAGTAATTTATTTTTATAATGGGGTTTAGCTGCTTTTCACGGCTGTGTTTATGCCGCTTTACACCCACTTGACACACTAACAGAGTGATATCAATACATAGGTTTTAAGATTATTACTACTCAGATATATTCTTGTGCGGTGAATCGGGCGTGTTGAGTCCAGTTCTCTGAGCAAGGAGTAGGTCTTGTCTATTACATATTGGGTTTATGGAACGGGATCTGAGCTAATTTGAAACTCTTGTTTTATGTATTACCCCACCTCACCTTTCCCGTTAAGCAGCCATAGTGTGTTTTCTGCATGTGTGACTCTGTTCTGTTTTGTAATTCAGTTCAAGTGTAACGGTTTTTACATTCCCTCTATAAGTGACACCTTATGAGAAGTGTCCTTTTCTGTGTGACTTATTTCACTTAGAATCGTCGTACCTAAATCCACTCATCATGCCGCTACTAGCCTTATGACATTGATTTCATGGCTGAGTGATATTCCATTGTACATAAGGACCACAACTTTTTTATCCATTTTTCGCTTTCCTGGGATATTTAAGGTGGAATGAAGTGGAGGTCCTTGTCAACAGAGCAGCCCTAAACTTTGGGGTGCTTGTGTCTTGCTGATTTTTAATTTTCCCACTTTATACCCCCATGGGTGGAAGTGCCCTATGCTCTCTAAGCTGTGTTTTTTAGATGTTTCAGAACACACCGTACACTTCTCCAGAGTGGCTGTTGGCAATTTACATCCCGCCCATCAGTGTAGCAAGGCTCCCATTTCTCCATGGCCTGTCCTGCATTTCTGGTTTTGACACTTTTTTCAGCATGGCCCTTTTGACCGATGGGAAGCGAGACTTCTTTGTAGCGCTGATTTGCCTATCCAGGTTGCTTGGTTGGCCAAAAAGGGCGTATGCGTTTTTTCCTGAATATATTCAGGAAAAAACGCATACGCCCTTTTTGGCCAAGGGCATCATTGTCAACGTTTTGCTGCTTTTCATGTGCTTTAAAGGCGATTCGAATCGACCTCCTGAAATCTGTTTCCTGCAATTCTGCCTTGATTTCAAATCCTCTTCTTTGCCTTCCCTCAATATATTTGTGGACGAGAGTTATCATTTATAACTGTGCAGGTTTGTGAATTGCAGTGCCCTGAAGCTCCATTTTACAACTCGCTTTTTTGGGAGCTGGCCGCAAAAGCGCAGGATGGCTTCAGGCCCTGTTCTGGTTCCGGGGGGCAGGCTGAGCCTGTGGTTAATTCTTCTTCCTGATGGGAAAATAGAGTGACCTGTGCCTGTCCCAACACCAAGAGCTAATCTCTCATTGGTTCCCCGTCTTCCCGTTCATCCTCAGGACAAATTGCAACCTGTATGGGACAGGAGGTTAAAGGTGCTGATGCTCCAAGTAGGGAGATTGCTAGTAAAGTGGATGGAATGGCGAACCCGAGCAAAAGGAGATGAGAAATGAGGTGCGTTTTAGAAACCTTTCCCCATCACACGGTGTACCATCTTCTGGGTTTCTCATGCATGTTTTCGATGTAGGAAGATGCCCTTGAACCTGGAGATTTGGGACCCATGCGATGGGTACCACGCAGTATTACTTTAAAGGGTCTGCGTTTGCTCATCCAACCTCACCAAACCTCTCAGCCCCAAGAGTGTCCACCCTTATGTCTCATCCAGCTGTGGGTCTAGATATGGTCAATCCAGGTTGCATCACAGCCCCTGAACGAATTGTGTAAGAATTTCTCTCTCTTTCACTGTCTTTGTTTCATGGGTTTTTAAAAGTAATTTATTTTTATAATGGGGTTTAGCTGCTTTTCACGGCTGTGTTTATGCCGCTTTACACCCACTTGACACACTAACAGAGAGATATCAATACATAGGTTTTAAGATTATTACTAGTCAGATATATTCTTGTGCGGTGAATCGGGCATGTTGAGTCCAGTTCTCTGAGCAAGGAGTAGGTCTTGTCTATTACATATTGGGTTTATGGAACGATATCTGAGCTAATTTGAAACTCTTGTTTTATGTATCACCCCACCTCACCTTTCCCGTTAAGCAGCCATAGTGTGTTTTCTGCATGTGTGACTCTGTTCTGTTTTGTAATTCAGTTCAAGTGTAACGGTTTTTACATTCACTCTATAAGTGACACCTTATGAGAAGTGTCCTTTTCTGTGTGACTTATTTCACTTAGAATCGTCGTACCTAAATCCACTCATCATGCCGCTACTAGCCTTATGACATTGATTTCAAGGCTGAGTGATATTCCATTGTACATAAGGACCACAACTTTTGTATCCATTTTTCGCTTTCCTGGGATATTTAAGGTGGAATGAAGTGGCGGTCCTTGTCAACAGAGCAGCCCTAAACTTTGGGGTTCTTGTGTCTTGCTGATTTTTAATTTTCCCACTTTATACCCCCATGCATGGAAGTGCCCTATGCTCTCTAAGCTGTGTTTTTTAGATGTTTCAGAACACACCGTACACTTCTCCAGAGTGGCTGTTGGCAATTTACATCCCGCCCATCAGTGTAGCAAGGCTCCCATTTCTCCATGGCCTGTCCTGCATTTCTGGTTTTGACACTTTTTTCAGCATGGCCCTTTTGACCGATGGGAAGCGAGACTTCTTTGTAGCGCTGATTTGCCTTTCCAGGTTGCTTGGTTGGCCAAAAAGGGCGTATGCGTTTTTTCCTGAATATATTCAGGAAAAAACGCATACGCCCTTTTTGGCCAAGGGCATCATTGTCAACGTTTTGCTGCTTTTCATGTGCTTTAAAGGCGATTCGAATCGACCTCCTGAAATCTGTTTCCTGCAATTCTGCCTTGATTTCAAATCCTCTTCTTTGACTTCCCTCAATATATTTGTGGACGAGAGTTATCATTTATAACTGTGCAGGTTTGTGAATTGCAGTGCCCTGAAGCTCCATTTTACAACTCGCTTTTTTGGGAGCTGGCCGCAAAAGCGCAGGATGGCTTCAGGCCCTGTTCTGGTTCCGGGGGGCAGGCTGAGCCTGTGGTTAATTCTTCTTCCTGATGGGAAAATAGAGTGACCTGTGCCTGTCCCAACACCAAGAGCTAGTCTCTCATTGGTTCCCCGTCTTCCCGTTCATCCTCAGGACAAATTGCAACCTGTATGGAACAGGAGGTTAAAGGTGCTGATGCTCCAAGTAGGGAGATTGCTAGTAAAGTGGCTGGAATGGCGAACCCGAGCAAAAGGAGATGAGAAATGAGGTGCGTTTTAGAAACCTTTCCCCATCACACGGTGTACCATCTTCTGGGTTTCTCATGCATGTTTTCGATGTAGGAAGATGCCCTTGAAACTGGAGATTTGGGACCCATGCGATGGGTACCACGCAGTATTACTTTAAAGGGTCTGCGTTTGCTCATCCAACCTCACCAAACCTCTCAGCCCCAAGAGTGTCCACCCTTATGTCTCATCCAGCTGTGGGTCTAGATATGGTCAATCCAGGTTGCATCACAGCCCCTGAACGAATTGTGTAAGAATTTCTCTCTCTTTCACTGTCTTTGTTTCATGGGTTTTTAAAAGTAATTTATTTTTATAATGGGGTTTAGCTGCTTTTCACGGCTGTGTTTATGCCGCTTTACACCCACTTGACACACTAACAGAGTGATATCAATACATAGGTTTTAAGATTATTACTACTCAGATATATTCTTGTGCGGTGAATCGGGCGTGTTGAGTCCAGTTCTCTGAGCAAGGAGTAGGTCTTGTCTATTACATATTGGGTTTATGGAACGGGATCTGAGCTAATTTGAAACTCTTGTTTTATGTATTACCCCACCTCACCTTTCCCGTTAAGCAGCCATAGTGTGTTTTCTGCATGTGTGACTCTGTTCTGTTTTGTAATTCAGTTCAAGTGTAACGGTTTTTACATTCCCTCTATAAGTGACACCTTATGAGAAGTGTCCTTTTCTGTGTGACTTATTTCACTTAGAATCGTCGTACCTAAATCCACTCATCATGCCGCTACTAGCCTTATGACATTGATTTCATGGCTGAGTGATATTCCATTGTACATAAGGACCACAACTTTTTTATCCATTTTTCGCTTTCCCGGGATATTTAAGGTGGAATGAAGTGGCGGTCCTTGTCAACAGAGCAGCCCTAAACTTTGGGGTTCTTGTGTCTTGCTGATTTTTAATTTTCCCACTTTATACCCCCATGCATGGAAGTGCCCTATGCTCTCTAAGCTGTGTTTTTTAGATGTTTCAGAACACACCGTACACTTCTCCAGAGTGGCTGTTGGCAATTTACATCCCGCCCATCAGTGTAGCAAGGCTCCCATTTCTCCATGGCCTGTCCTGCATTTCTGGTTTTGACACTTTTTTCAGCATGGCCCTTTTGACCGATGGGAAGCGAGACTTCTTTGTAGTGCTGATTTGCCTTTCCAGGTTGCTTGGTTGGCCAAAAAGGGCGTATGCGTTTTTTCCTGAATATATTCAGGAAAAAACGAATACGCCCTTTTTGGCCAAGGGCATCATTGTCAACGTTTTGCTGCTTTTCATGTGCTTTAAAGGCGATTCGAATCGACCTCCTGAAATCTGTTTCCTGCAATTCTGCCTTGATTTCAAATCCTCTTCTTTGCCTTCCCTCAATATATTTGTGGACGAGAGTTATCATTTATAACTGTGCAGGTTTGTGAATTGCAGTGCCCTGAAGCTCCATTTTACAACTCGCTTTTTTGGGAGCTGGCCGCAAAAGCGCAGGATGGCTTCAGGCCCTGTTCTGGTTCCGGGGGGCAGGCTGAGCCTGTGGTTAATTCTTCTTCCTGATGGGAAAATAGAGTGACCTGTGCCTGTCCCAACACCAAGAGCTAATCTCTCATTGGTTCCCCGTCTTCCCGTTCATCCTCAGGACAAATTGCAACCTGTATGGAACAGGAGGTTAAAGGTGCTGATGCTCCAAGTAGGGAGATTGCTAGTAAAGTGGCTGGAATGGCGAACCCGAGCAAAATGAGATGAGAAATGAGGTGCGTTTTAGAAACCTTTCCCCATCACGCGGTGTACCATCTTCTGGGTTTCTCATGCATGTTTTCGATGTAGGAAGATGCCCTTGAACCTGGAGATTTGGGACCCATGCGATGGGTACCACGCAGTATTACTTTAAAGGGTCTGCGTTTGCTCATCCAACCTCACCAAACCTCTCAGCCCCAAGAGTGTCCACCCTTATGTCTCATCCAGCTGTGGGTCTAGATATGGTCAATCCAGGTTGCATCACAGCCCCTGAACGAATTGTGTAAGAATTTCTCTCTCTTTCACTGTCTTTGTTTCATGGGTTTTTAAAAGTAATTTATTTTTATAATGGGGTTTAGCTGCTTTTCACGGCTGTGTTTATGCCGCTTTACACCCACTTGACACACTAACAGAGAGATATCAATACATAGGTTTTAAGATTATTACTAGTCAGATATATTCTTGTGCGGTGAATCGGGCATGTTGAGTCCAGTTCTCTGAGCAAGGAGTAGGTCTTGTCTATTACATATTGGGTTTATGGAACGATATCTGAGCTAATTTGAAACTCTTGTTTTATGTATCACCCCACCTCACCTTTCCCGTTAAGCAGCCATAGTGTGTTTTCTGCATGTGTGACTCTGTTCTGTTTTGTAATTCAGTTCAAGTGTAACGGTTTTTACATTCCCTCTATAAGTGACACCTTATGAGAAGTGTCCTTTTCTGTGTGACTTATTTCACTTAGAATCGTCGTACCTAAATCCACTCATCATGCCGCTACTAGCCTTATGACATTGATTTCAAGGCTGAGTGATATTCCATTGTACATAAGGACCACAACTTTTGTATCCATTTTTCGCTTTCCTGGGATATTTAAGGTGGAATGAAGTGGCGGTCCTTGTCAACAGAGCAGCCCTAAACTTTGGGGTTCTTGTGTCTTGCTGATTTTTAATTTTCCCACTTTATACCCCCATGCATGGAAGTGCCCTATGCTCTCTAAGCTGTGTTTTTTAGATGTTTCAGAACACACCGTACACTTCTCCAGAGTGGCTGTTGGCAATTTACATCCCGCCCATCAGTGTAGCAAGGCTCCCATTTCTCCATGGCCTGTCCTGCATTTCTGGTTTTGACACTTTTTTCAGCATGGCCCTTTTGACCGATGGGAAGCGAGACTTCTTTGTAGCGCTGATTTGCCTTTCCAGGTTGCTTGGTTGGCCAAAAAGGGCATATGCGTTTTTTCCTGAATATATTCAGGAAAAAACGCATACGCCCTTTTTGGCCAAGGGCATCATTGTCAACGTTTTGCTGCTTTTCATGTGCTTTAAAGGCGATTCGAATCGACCTCCTGAAATCTGTTTCCTGCAATTCTGCCTTGATTTCAAATCCTCTTCTTTGCCTTCCCTCAATATATTTGTGGACGAGAGTTATCATTTATAACTCTGCAGGTTTGTGAATTGCAGTGCCCTGAAGCTCCATTTTACAACTCGCTTTTTTGGGAGCTGGCCGCAAAAGCGCAGGATGGCTTCAGGCCCTGTTCTGGTTCCGGGGGGCAGGCTGAGCCTGTGGTTAATTCTTCTTCCTGATGGGAAAATAGAGTGACCTGTGCCTGTCCCAACACCAAGAGCTAGTCTCTCATTGGTTCCCCGTCTTCCCGTTCATCCTCAGGACAAATAGCAACCTGTATGGAACAGGAGGTTAAAGGTGCTGATGCTCCAAGTAGGGAGATTGCTAGTAAAGTGGCTGGAATGGCGAACCCGAGCAAAAGGAGATGAGAAATGAGGTGCGTTTTAGAAACCTTTCCCCATCACGCGGTGTACCATCTTCTGGGTTTCTCATGCATGTTTTCGATGTAGGAAGATGCCCTTGAACCTGGAGATTTGGGACCCATGCGATGGGTACCACGCAGTATTACTTTAAAGGGTCTGCGTTTGCTCATCCAACCTCACCAAACCTCTCATCCCCAAGAGTGTCCACCCTTATGTCTCATCCAGCTGTGGGTCTAGATATGGTCAATCCAGGTTGCATCACAGCCCCTGAACGAATTGTGTAAGAATTTCTCTCTCTTTCACTGTCTTTGTTTCATGGGTTTTTAAAAGTAATTTATTTTTATAATGGGGTTTAGCTGCTTTTCACGGCTGTGTTTATGCCGCTTTACACCCACTTGACACACTAACAGAGTGATATCAATACATAGGTTTTAAGATTATTACTACTCAGATATATTCTTGTGCGGTGAATCGGGCGTGTTGAGTCCAGTTCTCTGAGCAAGGAGTAGGTCTTGTCTATTACATATTGGGTTTATGGAACGGGATCTGAGCTAATTTGAAACTCTTGTTTTATGTATCACCCCACCTCACCTTTCCCGTTAAGCAGCCATAGTGTGTTTTCTGCATGTGTGACTCTGTTCTGTTTTGTAATTCAGTTCAAGTGTAACGGTTTTTACATTCCCTCTATAAGTGACACCTTATGAGAAGTGTCCTTTTCTGTGTGACTTATTTCACTTAGAATCGTCGTACCTAAATCTACTCATCATGCCGCTACTAGCCTTATGACATTGATTTCATGGCTGAGTGATATTCCATTGTACATAAGGACCACAACTTTTTTATCCATTTTTCGCTTTCCTGGGATATTTAAGGTGGAATGAAGTGGAGGTCCTTGTCAACAGAGCAGCCCTAAACTTTGGGGTGCTTGTGTCTTGCTGATTTTTAATTTTCCCACTTTATACCCCCATGGGTGGAAGTGCCCTATGCTCTCTAATCTGTGTTTTTTAGATGTTTCAGAACACACCGTACACTTCTCCAGAGTGGCTGTTGGCAATTTACATCCCGCCCATCAGTGTAGCAAGGCTCCCATTTCTCCATGGCCTGTCCTGCATTTCTGGTTTTGACACTTTTTTCAGCATGGCCCTTTTGACCGATGGGAAGCGAGACTTCTTTGTAGCGCTGATTTGCCTTTCCAGGTTGCTTGGTTGGCCAAAAAGGGCGTATGCGTTTTTTCCTGAATATATTCAGGAAAAAACGCATACGCCCTTTTTGGCCAAGGGCATCATTGTCAACGTTTTGCTGCTTTTCATGTGCTTTAAAGGCGATTCGAATCGACCTCCTGAAATCTGTTTCCTGCAATTCTGCCTTGATTTCAAATCCTCTTCTTTGCCTTCCCTCAATATATTTGTGGACGAGAGTTATCATTTATAACTGTGCAGGTTTGTGAATTGCAGTGCCCTGAAGCTCCATTTTACAACTCGCTTTTTTGGGAGCTGGCCGCAAAAGCGCAGGATGGCTTCAGGCCCTGTTCTGGTTCCGGGGGGCAGGCTGAGCCTGTGGTTAATTCTTCTTCCTGATGGGAAAATAGAGTGACCTGTGCCTGTCCCAACACCAAGAGCTAATCTCTCATTGGTTCCCCGTCTTCCCGTTCATCCTCAGGACAAATTGCAACCTGTATGGAACAGGAGGTTAAAGGTGCTGATGCTCCAAGTAGGGAGATTGCTAGTAAAGTGGATGGAATGGCGAACCCGAGCAAAAGGAGATGAGAAATGAGGTGCGTTTTAGAAACCTTTCCCCATCACACGGTGTACCATCTTCTGGGTTTCTCATGCATGTTTTCGATGTAGGAAGATGCCCTTGAACCTGGAGATTTGGGACCCATGCGATGGGTACCACGCAGTATTACTTTAAAGGGTCTGCGTTTGCTCATCCAACCTCACCAAACCTCTCATCCCCAAGAGTGTCCACCCTTATGTCTCATCCAGCTGTGGGTCTAGATATGGTCAATCCAGGTTGCATCACAGCCCCTGAACGAATTGTGTAAGAATTTCTCTCTCTTTCACTGTCTTTGTTTCATGGGTTTTTAAAAGTAATTTATTTTTATAATGGGGTTTAGCTGCTTTTCACGGCTGTGTTTATGCCGCTTTACACCCACTTGACACACTAACAGAGTGATATCAATACATAGGTTTTAAGATTATTACTACTCAGATATATTCTTGTGCGGTGAATCGGGCGTGTTGAGTCCAGTTCTCTGAGCAAGGAGTAGGTCTTGTCTATTACATATTGGGTTTATGGAACGGTATCTGAGCTAATTTGAAACTCTTGTTTTATGTATCACCCCACCTCACCTTTCCCGTTAAGCAGCCATAGTGTGTTTTCTGCATGTGTGACTCTGTTCTGTTTTGTAATTCAGTTCAAGTGTAACGGTTTTTACATTCCCTCTATAAGTGACACCTTATGAGAAGTGTCCTTTTCTGTGTGACTTATTTCACTTAGAATCGTCGTGCCTAAATCCACTCATCATGCCGCTACTAGCCTTATGACATTGATTTCATGGCTGAGTGATATTCCATTGTACATAAGGACCACAACTTTTTTATCCATTTTTCGCTTTCCTGGGATATTTAAGGTGGAATGAAGTGGAGGTCCTTGTCAACAGAGCAGCCCTAAACTTTGGGGTGCTTGTGTCTTGCTGATTTTTAATTTTCCCACTTTATACCCCCATGGGTGGAAGTGCCCTATGCTCTCTAAGCTGTGTTTTTTAGATGTTTCAGAACACACCGTACACTTCTCCAGAGTGGCTGTTGGCAATTTACATCCCGCCCATCAGTGTAGCAAGGCTCCCATTTCTCCATGGCCTGTCCTGCATTTCTGGTTTTGACACTTTTTTCAGCATGGCCCTTTTGACCGATGGGAAGAGAGACTTCTTTGTAGCGCTGATTTGCCTTTCCAGGTTGCTTGGTTGGCCAAAATGGGCGTATGCGTTTTTTCCTGAATATATTCAGGAAAAAACGCATACGCCCTTTTTGGCCAAGGGCATCATTGTCAACGTTTTGCTGCTTTTCATGTGCTTTAAAGGCGATTCGAATCTACCTCCTGAAATCTGTTTCCTGCAATTCTGCCTTGATTTCAAATCCTCTTCTTTGCCTTCCCTCAATATATTTGTGGACGAGAGTTATCATTTATAACCGTGCAGGTTTGTGAATTGCAGTGCCCTGAAGCTCCATTTTACAACTCGCTTTTTTGGGAGCTGGCCGCAAAAGCGCAGGATGGCTTCAGGCCCTGTTCTGGTTCCGGGGGGCAGGCTGAGCCTGTGGTTAATTCTTCTTCCTGATGGGAAAATAGAGTGACCTGTGCCTGTCCCAACACCAAGAGCTAATCTCTCATTGGTTCCCCGTCTTCCCGTTCATCCTCAGGACAAATTGCAACCTGTATGGAACAGGAGGTTAAAGGTGCTGATGCTCCAAGTAGGGAGATTGCTAGTAAAGTGGCTGGAATGGCGAACCCGAGCAAAATGAGATGAGAAATGAGGTGCGTTTTAGAAACCTTTCCCCATCACGCGGTGTACCATCTTCTGGGTTTCTCATGCATGTTTTCGATGTAGGAAGATGCCCTTGAACCTGGAGATTTGGGACCCATGCGATGGGTACCACGCAGTATTACTTTAAAGGGTCTGCATTTGCTCATCCAACCTCACCAAACCTCTCAGCCCCAAGAGTGTCCAACCTTATGTCTCATCCAGCTGTGGGTCTAGATATGGTCAATCCAGGTTGCATCACAGCCCCTGAACGAATTGTGTAAGAATTTCTCTCTCTTTCACTGTCTTTGTTTCATGGGTTTTTAAAAGTAATTTATTTTTATAATGGGGTTTAGCTGCTTTTCACGGCTGTGTTTATGCCGCTTTACACCCACTTGACACACTAACAGAGTGATATCAATACATAGGTTTTAAGATTATTACTACTCAGATATATTCTTGTGCGGTGAATCGGGCGTGTTGAGTCCAGTTCTCTGAGCAAGGAGTAGGTCTTGTCTATTACATATTGGGTTTATGGAACGGGATCTGAGCTAATTTGAAACTCTTGTTTTATGTATCACCCCACCTCACCTTTCCCGTTAAGCAGCCATAGTGTGTTTTCTGCATGTGTGACTCTGTTCTGTTTTGTAATTCAGTTCAAGTGTAACGGTTTTTACATTCCCTCTATAAGTGACACCTTATGAGAAGTGTCCTTTTCTGTGTGACTTATTTCACTTAGAATCGTCGTACCTAAATCTACTCATCATGCCGCTACTAGCCTTATGACATTGATTTCATGGCTGAGTGATATTCCATTGTACATAAGGACCACAACTTTTTTATCCATTTTTCGCTTTCCTGGGATATTTAAGGTGGAATGAAGTGGAGGTCCTTGTCAACAGAGCAGCCCTAAACTTTGGGGTGCTTGTGTCTTGCTGATTTTTAATTTTCCCACTTTATACCCCCATGGGTGGAAGTGCCCTATGCTCTCTAATCTGTGTTTTTTAGATGTTTCAGAACACACCGTACACTTCTCCAGAGTGGCTGTTGGCAATTTACATCCCGCCCATCAGTGTAGCAAGGCTCCCATTTCTCCATGGCCTGTCCTGCATTTCTGGTTTTGACACTTTTTTCAGCATGGCCCTTTTGACCGATGGGAAGCGAGACTTCTTTGTAGCGCTGATTTGCCTTTCCAGGTTGCTTGGTTGGCCAAAAAGGGCGTATGCGTTTTTTCCTGAATATATTCAGGAAAAAACGCATACGCCCTTTTTGGCCAAGGGCATCATTGTCAACGTTTTGCTGCTTTTCATGTGCTTTAAAAGCGATTCGTATCGACCTCCTGAAATCTGTTTCCTGCAATTCTGCCTTGATTTCAAATCCTCTTCTTTGCCTTCCCTCAATATATTTGTGGACGAGAGTTATCATTTATAACTGTGCAGGTTTGTGAATTGCAGTGCCCTGAAGCTCCATTTTACAACTCGCTTTTTTGGGAGCTGGCCGCAAAAGCGCAGGATGGCTTCAGGCCCTGTTCTGGTTCCGGGGGGCAGGCTGAGCCTGTGGTTAATTCTTCTTCCTGATGGGAAAATAGAGTGACCTGTGCCTGTCCCAACACCAAGAGCTAATCTCTCATTGGTTCCCCGTCTTCCCGTTCATCCTCAGGACAAATTGCAACCTGTATGGAACAGGAGGTTAAAGGTGCTGATGCTCCAAGTAGGGAGATTGCTAGTAAAGTGGATGGAATGGCGAACCCGAGCAAAAGGAGATGAGAAATGAGGTGCGTTTTAGAAACCTTTCCCCATCACACGGTGTACCATCTTCTGGGTTTCTCATGCATGTTTTCGATGTAGGAAGATGCCCTTGAACCTGGAGATTTGGGACCCATGCGATGGGTACCACGCAGTATTACTTTAAAGGGTCTGCGTTTGCTCATCCAACCTCACCAAACCTCTCATCCCCAAGAGTGTCCACCCTTATGTCTCATCCAGCTGTGGGTCTAGATATGGTCAATCCAGGTTGCATCACAGCCCCTGAACGAATTGTGTAAGAATTTCTCTCTCTTTCACTGTCTTTGTTTCATGGGTTTTTAAAAGTAATTTATTTTTATAATGGGGTTTAGCTGCTTTTCACGGCTGTGTTTATGCCGCTTTACACCCACTTGACACACTAACAGAGTGATATCAATACATAGGTTTTAAGATTATTACTACTCAGATATATTCTTGTGCGGTGAATCGGGCGTGTTGAGTCCAGTTCTCTGAGCAAGGAGTAGGTCTTGTCTATTACATATTGGGTTTATGGAACGGTATCTGAGCTAATTTGAAACTCTTGTTTTATGTATCACCCCACCTCACCTTTCCCGTTAAGCAGCCATAGTGTGTTTTCTGCATGTGTGACTCTGTTCTGTTTTGTAATTCAGTTCAAGTGTAACGGTTTTTACATTCCCTCTATAAGTGACACCTTATGAGAAGTGTCCTTTTCTGTGTGACTTATTTCACTTAGAATCGTCGTGCCTAAATCCACTCATCATGCCGCTACTAGCCTTATGACATTGATTTCATGGCTGAGTGATATTCCATTGTACATAAGGACCACAACTTTTTTATCCATTTTTCGCTTTCCTGGGATATTTAAGGTGGAATGAAGTGGAGGTCCTTGTCAACAGAGCAGCCCTAAACTTTGGGGTGCTTGTGTCTTGCTGATTTTTAATTTTCCCACTTTATACCCCCATGGGTGGAAGTGCCCTATGCTCTCTAAGCTGTGTTTTTTAGATGTTTCAGAACACACCGTACACTTCTCCAGAGTGGCTGTTGGCAATTTACATCCCGCCCATCAGTGTAGCAAGGCTCCCATTTCTCCATGGCCTGTCCTGCATTTCTGGTTTTGACACTTTTTTCAGCATGGCCCTTTTGACCGATGGGAAGAGAGACTTCTTTGTAGCGCTGATTTGCCTTTCCAGGTTGCTTGGTTGGCCAAAATGGGCGTATGCGTTTTTTCCTGAATATATTCAGGAAAAAACGCATACGCCCTTTTTGGCCAAGGGCATCATTGTCAACGTTTTGCTGCTTTTCATGTGCTTTAAAGGCGATTCGAATCTACCTCCTGAAATCTGTTTCCTGCAATTCTGCCTTGATTTCAAATCCTCTTCTTTGCCTTCCCTCAATATATTTGTGGACGAGAGTTATCATTTATAACCGTGCAGGTTTGTGAATTGCAGTGCCCTGAAGCTCCATTTTACAACTCGCTTTTTTGGGAGCTGGCCGCAAAAGCGCAGGATGGCTTCAGGCCCTGTTCTGGTTCCGGGGGGCAGGCTGAGCCTGTGGTTAATTCTTCTTCCTGATGGGAAAATAGAGTGACCTGTGCCTGTCCCAACACCAAGAGCTAATCTCTCATTGGTTCCCCGTCTTCCCGTTCATCCTCAGGACAAATTGCAACCTGTATGGAACAGGAGGTTAAAGGTGCTGATGCTCCAAGTAGGGAGATTGCTAGTAAAGTGGCTGGAATGGCGAACCCGAGCAAAATGAGATGAGAAATGAGGTGCGTTTTAGAAACCTTTCCCCATCACGCGGTGTACCATCTTCTGGGTTTCTCATGCATGTTTTCGATGTAGGAAGATGCCCTTGAACCTGGAGATTTGGGACCCATGCGATGGGTACCACGCAGTATTACTTTAAAGGGTCTGCATTTGCTCATCCAACCTCACCAAACCTCTCAGCCCCAAGAGTGTCCAACCTTATGTCTCATCCAGCTGTGGGTCTAGATATGGTCAATCCAGGTTGCATCACAGCCCCTGAACGAATTGTGTAAGAATTTCTCTCTCTTTCACTGTCTTTGTTTCATGGGTTTTTAAAAGTAATTTATTTTTATAATGGGGTTTAGCTGCTTTTCACGGCTGTGTTTATGCCGCTTTACACCCACTTGACACACTAACAGAGAGATATCAATACATAGGTTTTAAGATTATTACTAGTCAGATATATTCTTGTGCGGTGAATCGGGCATGTTGAGTCCAGTTCTCTGAGCAAGGAGTAGGTCTTGTCTATTACATATTGGGTTTATGGAACGGTATCTGAGCTAATTTGAAACTCTTGTTTTATGTATCACCCCACCTCACCTTTCCCCTTAAGCAGCCATAGTGTGTTTTCTGCATGTGTGACTCTGTTCTGTTTTGTAATTCAGTTCAAGTGTAACGGTTTTTACATTCCCTCTATAAGTGACACCTTATGAGAAGTGTCCTTTTCTGTGTGACTTATTTCACTTAGAATCGTCGTACCTAAATCCACTCATCATGCCGCTACTAGCCTTATGACATTGATTTCATGGCTGAGTGATATTCCATTGTACATAAGGACCACAACTTTTTTATCCATTTTTCGCTTTCCCGGGATATTTAAGGTGGAATGAAGTGGCGGTCCTTGTCAACAGAGCAGCCCTAAACTTTGGGGTTCTTGTGTCTTGCTGATTTTTAATTTTCCCACTTTATACCCCCATGCATGGAAGTGCCCTATGCTCTCTAAGCTGTGTTTTTTAGATGTTTCAGAACACACCGTACACTTCTCCAGAGTGGCTGTTGGCAATTTACATCCCGCCCATCAGTGTAGCAAGGCTCCCATTTCTCCATGGCCTGTCCTGCATTTCTGGTTTTGACACTTTTTTCAGCATGGCCCTTTTGACCGATGGGAAGCGAGACTTCTTTGTAGTGCTGATTTGCCTTTCCAGGTTGCTTGGTTGGCCAAAAAGGGCGTATGCGTTTTTTCCTGAATATATTCAGGAAAAAACGCATACGCCCTTTTTGGCCAAGGGCGTCACTGTCAACGTTTTGCTGCTTTTCATGTGCTTTAAAGGCGATTCGAATCTACCTCCTGAAATCTGTTTCCTGCAATTCTGCCTTGATTTCAAATCCTCTTCTTTGCCTTCCCTCAATATATTTGTGGACGAGAGTTATCATTTATAATTGTGCAGGTTTGTGAATTGCAGTGCCCTGAAGCTCCATTTTACAACTCGCTTTTTTGGGAGCTGGCCGCAAAAGCGCAGGATGGCTTCAGGCCCTGTTCTGGTTCCGGGGGGCAGGCTGAGCCTGTGGTTAATTCTTCTTCCTGATGGGAAAATAGAGTGACCTGTGCCTGTCCCAACACCAAGAGCTAATCTCTCATTGGTTCCCCGTCTTCCCGTTCATCCTCAGGACAAATTGCAACCTGTATGGAACAGGAGGTTAAAGGTGCTGATGCTCCAAGTAGGGAGATTGCTAGTAAAGTGGCTGGAATGGCGAACCCGAATAAAAGGAGATGAGAAATGAGGTGCGTTTTAGAAACCTTTCCCCATCACACGGTGTACCATCTTCTGGGTTTCTCATGCATGTTTTCGATGGAGGAAGATGCCCTTGAACCTGGAGATTTGGGACCCATGCGATGGGTACCACGCAGTATTACTTTAAAGGGTCTGCGTTTGCTCATCCAACCTCACCAAACCTCTCAGCCCCAAGAGTGTCCACCCTTATGTCTCATCCAGCTGTGGGTCTAGATATGGTCAATCCAGGTTGCATCACAGCCCCTGAACGAATTGTGTAAGAATTTCTCTCTCTTTCACTGTCTTTGTTTCATGGGTTTTTAAAAGTAATTTATTTTTATAATGGGGTTTAGCTGCTTTTCACGGCTGTGTTTATGCCGCTTTACACCCACTTGACACACTAACAGAGAGATATCAATACATAGGTTTTAAGATTATTACTAGTCAGATATATTCTTGTGCGGTGAATCGGGCATGTTGAGTCCAGTTCTCTGAGCAAGGAGTAGGTCTTGTCTATTACATATTGGGTTTATGGAACGATATCTGAGCTAATTTGAAACTCTTGTTTTATGTATCACCCCACCTCACCTTTCCCGTTAAGCAGCCATAGTGTGTTTTCTGCATGTGTGACTCTGTTCTGTTTTGTAATTCAGTTCAAGTGTAACGGTTTTTACATTCCCTCTATAAGTGACACCTTATGAGAAGTGTCCTTTTCTGTGTGACTTATTTCACTTAGAATCGTCGTACCTAAATCCACTCATCATGCCGCTACTAGCCTTATGACATTGATTTCAAGGCTGAGTGATATTCCATTGTACATAAGGACCACAACTTTTGTATCCATTTTTCGCTTTCCTGGGATATTTAAGGTGGAATGAAGTGGCGGTCCTTGTCAACAGAGCAGCCCTAAACTTTGGGGTTCTTGTGTCTTGCTGATTTTTAATTTTCCCACTTTATACCCCCATGCATGGAAGTGCCCTATGCTCTCTAAGCTGTGTTTTTTAGATGTTTCAGAACACACCGTACACTTCTCCAGAGTGGCTGTTGGCAATTTACATCCCGCCCATCAGTGTAGCAAGGCTCCCATTTCTCCATGGCCTGTCCTGCATTTCTGGTTTTGACACTTTTTTCAGCATGGCCCTTTTGACCGATGGGAAGCGAGACTTCTTTGTAGCGCTGATTTGCCTTTCCAGGTTGCTTGGTTGGCCAAAAAGGGCGTATGCGTTTTTTCCTGAATATATTCAGGAAAAAACGCATACGCCCTTTTTGGCCAAGGGCATCATTGTCAACGTTTTGCTGCTTTTCATGTGCTTTAAAGGCGATTCGAATCGACCTCCTGAAATCTGTTTCCTGCAATTCTGCCTTGATTTCAAATCCTCTTCTTTGCCTTCCCTCAATATATTTGTGGACGAGAGTTATCATTTATAACTGTGCAGGTTTGTGAATTGCAGTGCCCTGAAGCTCCATTTTACAACTCGCTTTTTTGGGAGCTGGCCGCAAAAGCGCAGGATGGCTTCAGGCCCTGTTCTGGTTCCGGGGGGCAGGCTGAGCCTGTGGTTAATTCTTCTTCCTGATGGGAAAATAGAGTGACCTGTGCCTGTCCCAACACCAAGAGCTAGTCTCTCATTGGTTCCCCGTCTTCCCGTTCATCCTCAGGACAAATAGCAACCTGTATGGAACAGGAGGTTAAAGGTGCTGATGCTCCAAGTAGGGAGATTGCTAGTAAAGTGGCTGGAATGGCGAACCCGAGCAAAAGGAGATGAGAAATGAGGTGCGTTTTAGAAACCTTTCCCCATCACGCGGTGTACCATCTTCTGGGTTTCTCATGCATGTTTTCGATGTAGGAAGATGCCCTTGAACCTGGAGATTTGGGACCCATGCGATGGGTACCACGCAGTATTACTTTAAAGGGTCTGCGTTTGCTCATCCAACCTCACCAAACCTCTCATCCCCAAGAGTGTCCACCCTTATGTCTCATCCAGCTGTGGGTCTAGATATGGTCAATCCAGGTTGCATCACAGCCCCTGAACGAATTGTGTAAGAATTTCTCTCTCTTTCACTGTCTTTGTTTCATGGGTTTTTAAAAGTAATTTATTTTTATAATGGGGTTTAGCTGCTTTTCACGGCTGTGTTTATGCCGCTTTACACCCACTTGACACACTAACAGAGTGATATCAATACATAGGTTTTAAGATTATTACTACTCAGATATATTCTTGTGCGGTGAATCGGGCGTGTTGAGTCCAGTTCTCTGAGCAAGGAGTAGGTCTTGTCTATTACATATTGGGTTTATGGAACGGGATCTGAGCTAATTT
This sequence comes from Balaenoptera physalus, assembly GCF_965194825.1. Taxonomy (NCBI): domain Eukaryota; kingdom Metazoa; phylum Chordata; class Mammalia; order Artiodactyla; family Balaenopteridae; genus Balaenoptera; species Balaenoptera physalus. The sequence continues at coordinate 529,201 of NW_028126370.1, forward strand.
GAAACTCTTGTTTTATGTATCACCCCACCTCACCTTTCCCGTTAAGCAGCCATAGTGTGTTTTCTGCATGTGTGACTCTGTTCTGTTTTGTAATTCAGTTCAAGTGTAACGGTTTTTACATTCCCTCTATAAGTGACACCTTATGAGAAGTGTCCTTTTCTGTGTGACTTATTTCACTTAGAATCGTCGTACCTAAATCTACTCATCATGCCGCTACTAGCCTTATGACATTGATTTCATGGCTGAGTGATATTCCATTGTACATAAGGACCACAACTTTTTTATCCATTTTTCGCTTTCCTGGGATATTTAAGGTGGAATGAAGTGGAGGTCCTTGTCAACAGAGCAGCCCTAAACTTTGGGGTGCTTGTGTCTTGCTGATTTTTAATTTTCCCACTTTATACCCCCATGGGTGGAAGTGCCCTATGCTCTCTAATCTGTGTTTTTTAGATGTTTCAGAACACACCGTACACTTCTCCAGAGTGGCTGTTGGCAATTTACATCCCGCCCATCAGTGTAGCAAGGCTCCCATTTCTCCATGGCCTGTCCTGCATTTCTGGTTTTGACACTTTTTTCAGCATGGCCCTTTTGACCGATGGGAAGCGAGACTTCTTTGTAGCGCTGATTTGCCTTTCCAGGTTGCTTGGTTGGCCAAAAAGGGCGTATGCGTTTTTTCCTGAATATATTCAGGAAAAAACGCATACGCCCTTTTTGGCCAAGGGCATCATTGTCAACGTTTTGCTGCTTTTCATGTGCTTTAAAGGCGATTCGAATCGACCTCCTGAAATCTGTTTCCTGCAATTCTGCCTTGATTTCAAATCCTCTTCTTTGCCTTCCCTCAATATATTTGTGGACGAGAGTTATCATTTATAACTGTGCAGGTTTGTGAATTGCAGTGCCCTGAAGCTCCATTTTACAACTCGCTTTTTTGGGAGCTGGCCGCAAAAGCGCAGGATGGCTTCAGGCCCTGTTCTGGTTCCGGGGGGCAGGCTGAGCCTGTGGTTAATTCTTCTTCCTGATGGGAAAATAGAGTGACCTGTGCCTGTCCCAACACCAAGAGCTAATCTCTCATTGGTTCCCCGTCTTCCCGTTCATCCTCAGGACAAATTGCAACCTGTATGGAACAGGAGGTTAAAGGTGCTGATGCTCCAAGTAGGGAGATTGCTAGTAAAGTGGATGGAATGGCGAAACCGAGCAAAAGGAGATGAGAAATGAGGTGCGTTTTAGAAACCTTTCCCCATCACACGGTGTACCATCTTCTGGGTTTCTCATGCATGTTTTCGATGTAGGAAGATGCCCTTGAACCTGGAGATTTGGGACCCATGCGATGGGTACCACGCAGTATTACTTTAAAGGGTCTGCGTTTGCTCATCCAACCTCACCAAACCTCTCATCCCCAAGAGTGTCCACCCTTATGTCTCATCCAGCTGTGGGTCTAGATATGGTCAATCCAGGTTGCATCACAGCCCCTGAACGAATTGTGTAAGAATTTCTCTCTCTTTCACTGTCTTTGTTTCATGGGTTTTTAAAAGTAATTTATTTTTATAATGGGGTTTAGCTGCTTTTCACGGCTGTGTTTATGCCGCTTTACACCCACTTGACACACTAACAGAGTGATATCAATACATAGGTTTTAAGATTATTACTACTCAGATATATTCTTGTGCGGTGAATCGGGCGTGTTGAGTCCAGTTCTCTGAGCAAGGAGTAGGTCTTGTCTATTACATATTGGGTTTATGGAACGGTATCTGAGCTAATTTGAAACTCTTGTTTTATGTATCACCCCACCTCACCTTTCCCGTTAAGCAGCCATAGTGTGTTTTCTGCATGTGTGACTCTGTTCTGTTTTGTAATTCAGTTCAAGTGTAACGGTTTTTACATTCCCTCTATAAGTGACACCTTATGAGAAGTGTCCTTTTCTGTGTGACTTATTTCACTTAGAATCGTCGTACCTAAATCCACTCATCATGCCGCTACTAGCCTTATGACATTGATTTCATGGCTGAGTGATATTCCATTGTACATAAGGACCACAACTTTTTTATCCATTTTTCGCTTTCCTGGGATATTTAAGGTGGAATGAAGTGGAGGTCCTTGTCAACAGAGCAGCCCTAAACTTTGGGGTGCTTGTGTCTTGCTGATTTTTAATTTTCCCACTTTATACCCCCATGGGTGGAAGTGCCCTATGCTCTCTAAGCTGTGTTTTTTAGATGTTTCAGAACACACCGTACACTTCTCCAGAGTGGCTGTTGGCAATTTACATCCCGCCCATCAGTGTAGCAAGGCTCCCATTTCTCCATGGCCTGTCCTGCATTTCTGGTTTTGACACTTTTTTCAGCATGGCCCTTTTGACCGATGGGAAGAGAGACTTCTTTGTAGCGCTGATTTGCCTTTCCAGGTTGCTTGGTTGGCCAAAATGGGCGTATGCGTTTTTTCCTGAATATATTCAGGAAAAAACGCATACGCACTTTTTGGCCAAGGGCATCATTGTCAACGTTTTGCTGCTTTTCATGTGCTTTAAAGGCGATTCGAATCTACCTCCTGAAATCTGTTTCCTGCAATTCTGCCTTGATTTCAAATCCTCTTCTTTGCCTTCCCTCAATATATTTGTGGACGAGAGTTATCATTTATAACCGTGCAGGTTTGTGAATTGCAGTGCCCTGAAGCTCCATTTTACAACTCGCTTTTTTGGGAGCTGGCCGCAAAAGCGCAGGATGGCTTCAGGCCCTGTTCTGGTTCCGGGGGGCAGGCTGAGCCTGTGGTTAATTCTTCTTCCTGATGGGAAAATAGAGTGACCTGTGCCTGTCCCAACACCAAGAGCTAATCTCTCATTGGTTCCCCGTCTTCCCGTTCATCCTCAGGACAAATTGCAACCTGTATGGAACAGGAGGTTAAAGGTGCTGATGCTCCAAGTAGGGAGATTGCTAGTAAAGTGGCTGGAATGGCGAACCCGAGCAAAATGAGATGAGAAATGAGGTGCGTTTTAGAAACCTTTCCCCATCACGCGGTGTACCATCTTCTGGGTTTCTCATGCATGTTTTCGATGTAGGAAGATGCCCTTGAACCTGGAGATTTGGGACCCATGCGATGGGTACCACGCAGTATTACTTTAAAGGGTCTGCATTTGCTCATCCAACCTCACCAAACCTCTCAGCCCCAAGAGTGTCCAACCTTATGTCTCATCCAGCTGTGGGTCTAGATATGGTCAATCCAGGTTGCATCACAGCCCCTGAACGAATTGTGTAAGAATTTCTCTCTCTTTCACTGGCTTTGTTTCATGGGTTTTTAAAAGTAATTTATTTTTATAATGGGGTTTAGCTGCTTTTCACGGCTGTGTTTATGCCGCTTTACACCCACTTGACACACTAACAGAGAGATATCAATACATAGGTTTTAAGATTATTACTAGTCAGATATATTCTTGTGCGGTGAATCGGGCATGTTGAGTCCAGTTCTCTGAGCAAGGAGTAGGTCTTGTCTATTACATATTGGGTTTATGGAACGGTATCTGAGCTAATTTGAAACTCTTGTTTTATGTATCACCCCACCTCACCTTTCCCCTTAAGCAGCCATAGTGTGTTTTCTGCATGTGTGACTCTGTTCTGTTTTGTAATTCAGTTCAAGTGTAACGGTTTTTACATTCCCTCTATAAGTGACACCTTATGAGAAGTGTCCTTTTCTGTGTGACTTATTTCACTTAGAATCGTCGTACCTAAATCCACTCATCATGCCGCTACTAGCCTTATGACATTGATTTCATGGCTGAGTGATATTCCATTGTACATAAGGACCACAACTTTTTTATCCATTTTTCGCTTTCCCGGGATATTTAAGGTGGAATGAAGTGGCGGTCCTTGTCAACAGAGCAGCCCTAAACTTTGGGGTTCTTGTGTCTTGCTGATTTTTAATTTTCCCACTTTATACCCCCATGCATGGAAGTGCCCTATGCTCTCTAAGCTGTGTTTTTTAGATGTTTCAGAACACACCGTACACTTCTCCAGAGTGGCTGTTGGCAATTTACATCCCGCCCATCAGTGTAGCAAGGCTCCCATTTCTCCATGGCCTGTCCTGCATTTCTGGTTTTGACACTTTTTTCAGCATGGCCCTTTTGACCGATGGGAAGCGAGACTTCTTTGTAGTGCTGATTTGCCTTTCCAGGTTGCTTGGTTGGCCAAAAAGGGCGTATGCGTTTTTTCCTGAATATATTCAGGAAAAAACGCATACGCCCTTTTTGGCCAAGGGCATCACTGTCAACGTTTTGCTGCTTTTCATGTGCTTTAAAGGCGATTCGAATCTACCTCCTGAAATCTGTTTCCTGCAATTCTGCCTTGATTTCAAATCCTCTTCTTTGCCTTCCCTCAATATATTTGTGGACGAGAGTTATCATTTATAACTGTGCAGGTTTGTGAATTGCAGTGCCCTGAAGCTCCATTTTACAACTCGCTTTTTTGGGAGCTGGCCGCAAAAGCGCAGGATGGCTTCAGGCCCTGTTCTGGTTCCGGGGGGCAGGCTGAGCCTGTGGTTAATTCTTCTTCCTGATGGGAAAATAGAGTGACCTGTGCCTGTCCCAACACCAAGAGCTAATCTCTCATTGGTTCCCCGTCTTCCCGTTCATCCTCAGGACAAATTGCAACCTGTATGGAACAGGAGGTTAAAGGTGCTGATGCTCCAAGTAGGGAGATTGCTAGTAAAGTGGCTGGAATGGCGAACCCGAATAAAAGGAGATGAGAAATGAGGTGCGTTTTAGAAACCTTTCCCCATCACACGGTGTACCATCTTCTGGGTTTCTCATGCATGTTTTCGATGGAGGAAGATGCCCTTGAACCTGGAGATTTGGGACCCATGCGATGGGTACCACGCAGTATTACTTTAAAGGGTCTGCGTTTGCTCATCCAAACTCACCAAACCTCTCATCCCCAAGAGTGTCCACCATTATGTCTCATCCAGCTGTGGGTCTAGATATGGTCAATCCAGGTTGCATCACAGCCCCTGAACGAATTGTGTAAGAATTTCTCTCTCTTTCACTGTCTTTGTTTCATGGGTTTTTAAAAGTAATTTATTTTTATAATGGGGTTTAGCTGCTTTTCACGGCTGTGTTTATGCCGCTTTACACCCACTTGACACACTAACAGAGAGATATCAATACATAGGTTTTAAGATTATTACTACTCAGATATATTCTTGTGCGGTGAATCGGGCGTGTTGAGTCCAGTTCTCTGAGCAAGGAGTAGGTCTTGTCTATTACATATTGGGTTTATGGAACGGTATCTGAGCTAATTTGAAACTCTTGTTTTATGTATTACCCCACCTCACCTTTCCCGTTAAGCAGCCATAGTGTGTTTTCTGCATGTGTGACTCTGTTCTGTTTTGTAATTCAGTTCAAGTGTAACGGTTTTTACATTCCCTCTATAAGTGACACCTTATGAGAAGTGTCCTTTTCTGTGTGACTTATTTCACTTAGAATCGTCGTACCTAAATCCACTCATCATGCCGCTACTAGCCTTATGACATTGATTTCATGGCTGAGTGATATTCCATTGTACATAAGGACCACAACTTTTGTATCCATTTTTCGCTTTCCTGGGATATTTAAGGTGGAATGAAGTGGAGGTCCTTGTCAACAGAGCAGCCCTAAACTTTGGGATTCTTGTGTCTTGCTGATTTTTAATTTTCCCACTGTATACCCCCATGCGTGGAAGTGCCCTATGTTCTCTAAGCTGTGTTTTTTAGATGTTTCAGGACACACCGTACACTTCTCCAGAGTGGCTGTTGGCAATTTACATCCCGCCCATCAGTGTAGCAAGGCTCCCATTTCTCCATGGCCTGTCCTGCATTTCTGGTTTTGACACTTTTTTCAGCATGGCCCTTTTGACCGATGGGAAGCGAGACTTTTTTGTAGCGCTGATTTGCATTTCCAGGTTGCTTGAATATATTCAGGAAAAAACGCATACGCCCTTTTTGGCCAAGGGCATCATTGTGAACGTTTTGCTGCTTTTCATGTGCTTTAAAGGCGATTCGAATCTACCTCCTGAAATCTGTTTCCTGCAATTCTGCCTTGATTTCAAATCCTCTTCTTTGCCTTCCCTCAATATATTTGTGGACGAGAGTTATCATTTATAACTGTGCAGGTTTGTGAATTGCAGTGCCCTGAAGCTCCATTTTACAACTCGCTTTTTTGGGAGCTGGCTGCAAAAGCGCAGGATGGCTTCAGGCCCTGTTCTGGTTCCGGGCGGCAGGCTGAGCCTGTGGTTAATTCTTCTTCCTGATGGGAAAATAGAGTGACCTGTGCCTGTCCCAACACCAAGAGCTAATCTCTCATAGGTTTCCCGTCTTCCCGTTCATCCTCAGGACAAATTGCAACCTGTATGGAACAGGAGGTTAAAGGTACTGATGCTCCAAGTAGGGAGATTGCTAGTAAAGTGGCTGGAATGGCGAACCCGAGCAAAAGGAGATGAGAAATGAGGTGCGTTTTAGAAACCTTTCCCCATCACACGGTGTACCATCTTCTGGGTTTCTCATGCATGTTTTCGATGTAGGAAGATGCCCTTGAACCTGGAGATTTGGGACCCATGCGATGGGTACCACGCAGTATTACTTTAAAGGGTCTGCGTTTGCTCATCCAACCTCACCAAACCTCTCAGCCCCAAGAGTGTCCACCCTTATGTCTCATCCAGCTGTGGGTCTAGATATGGTCAATCCAGGTTGCATCACAGCCCCTGAACGAATTGTGTAAGAATTTCTCTCTCTTTCACTGTCTTTGTTTCATGGGTTTTTAAAAGTAATTTATTTTTATAATGGGGTTTAGCTGCTTTTCACGGCTGTGTTTATGCCGCTTTACACCCACTTGACACACTAACAGAGAGATATCAATACATAGGTTTTAAGATTATTACTAGTCAGATATATTCTTGTGCGGTGAATCGGGCATGTTGAGTCCAGTTCTCTGAGCAAGGAGTAGGTCTTGTCTATTACATATTGGGTTTATGGAACGGTATCTGAGCTAATTTGAAACTCTTGTTTTATGTATCACCCCACCTCACCTTTCCCGTTAAGCAGCCATAGTGTGTTTTCTGCATGTGTGACTCTGTTCTGTTTTGTAATTCAGTTCTAGTGTAACGGTTTTTACATTCCCTCTATAAGTGACACCTTATGAGAAGTGTCCTTTTCTCTGTGACTTATTTCACTTAGAATCGTCATACCTAAATCCACTCATCATGCCGCTACTAGCCTTATGACATTGATTTCATGGCTGAGTGATATTCCATTGTACATATGGATCTCAAATTTTTTATCCATTTTTCGCTTTGCTTTGATATTTAAGGTGGAATGAAGTGGAGGTCCTTGTCAACAGAGCAGCCCTAAACTTTGGGGTTCTTGTGTCTTGCTGATTTTTAATTTTTCCAATTTATACCCCCATGGGTGGAAGTGCCCTATGCTCTCTAAGCTGTGTTTTTTAGATGTTTCAGAACACACCGTACACTTCTCCAGAGTGGCTGTTGGCAATTTACATCCCGCCCATCAGTGTAGCAAGGCTCCCATTTCTCCATGGCCTGTCCTGCATTTCTGGTTTTGACACTTTTTTCAGCATGGCCCTTTTGACCGATGGGAAGCGAGACTTCTTTGTAGCGCTGATTTGCCTTTCCAGGTTGCTTGGTTGGCCAAAAAGGGCGTATGCGTTTTTTCCTGAATATATTCAGGAAAAAACGCATACGCCCTTTTTGGCCAAGGGCATCATTGTCAACGTTTTGCTGCTTTTCATGTGCTTTAAAGGTGATTCGAATCTACCTCCTGAAATCTGTTTCCTGCAATTCTGCCTTGATTTCAAATCCTCTTCTTTGCCTTCCCTCAATATATTTGTGGACGAGAGTTATCATTTATAACTGTGCAGGTTTGTGAATTGCAGTGCCCTGAAGCTCCATTTTACAACTCGCTTTTTTGGGAGCTGGCCGCAAAAGCGCAGGATGGCTTCAGGCCCTGTTTTGGTTCCGGGGGGCAGGCTGAGCCTGTGGTTAATTCTTCTTCCTGATGGGAAAATAGAGTGACCTGTGCCTGTACCAACACCAAGAGCTAGTCTCTCATTGGTTCCCCGTCTTCCCGTTCATCCTCAGGACAAATTGCAACCTGTATGGAATAGGAGGTTAAAGGTGCTGATGCTCCAAGTAGGGAGATTGCTAGTAAAGTGGCTGGAATGGCGAACCCGAGCAAAATGAGATGAGAAATGAGGTGCGTTTTAGAAACCTTTCCCCATCACGCGGTGTACCATCTTCTGGGTTTCTCATGCATGTTTTCGATGTAGGAAGATGCCCTTGAACCTGGAGATTTGGGATCCATGCGATGGGTACCACGCAGTATTACTTTAAAGGGTCTGCGTTTGCTCATCCAACCTCACCAAACCTCTCAGCCCCAAGAGTGTCCACCCTTATGTCTCATCCAGCTGTGGGTCTAGATATGGTCAATCCAGGTTGCATCACAGCCCCTGAACGAATTGTGTAAGAATTTCTCTCTCTTTCACTGTCTTTGTTTCATGGGTTTTTAAAAGTAATTTATTTTTATAATGGGGTTTAGCTGCTTTTCACGGCTGTGTTTATGCCGCTTTACACCCACTTGACACACTAACAGAGTGATATCAATACATAGGTTTTAAGATTATTACTACTCAGATATATTCTTGTGTGGTGAATCGGGCGTGTTGAGTCCAGTTCTCTGAGCAAGGAGTAGGTCTTGTCTATTACATATTGGGTTTATGGAACGGTATATGAGCTAATTTGAAACTCTTGTTTTATGTATTACCCCACCTCACCTTTCCCGTTAAGCAGCCATAGTGTGTTTTCTGCATGTGTGACTCTGTTCTGTTTTGTAATTCAGTTCAAGTGTAACGGTTTTTACATTCCCTCTATAAGTGACACCTTATGAGAAGTGTCCTTTTCTGTGTGACTTATTTCACTTAGAATCGTCGTACCTAAATCCACTCATCATGCCGCTACTAGCCTTATGACATTGATTTCATGGCTGAGTGATATTCCATTGTACATAAGGACCACAACTTTTTTATCCATTTTTCGCTTTCCTGGGATATTTAAGGTGGAATGAAGTGGAGGTCCTTGTCAACAGAGCAGCCCTAAACTTTGGGGTGCTTGTGTCTTGCTGATTTTTAATTTTCCCACTTTATACCCCCATGCGTGGAAGTGCCCTATGCTCTCTAAGCTGTGTTTTTTAGATGTTTCAGAACACACCGTACACTTCTCCAGAGTGGCTGTTGGCAATTTACATCCCGCCCATCAGTGTAGCAAGGCTCCCATTTCTCCATGGCCTGTCCTGCATTTCTGGTTTTGACACTTTTTTCAGCATGGCCCTTTTGACCGATGGGAAGCGAGACTTCTTTGTAGCACTGATTTGCCTTTCCAGGTTGCTTGGTTGGCCAAAAAGGGCGTATGCATTTTTTCCTGAATATATTCAGGAAAAAACGCATACGCCCTTTTTGGCCAAGGGCATCATTGTCAACGTTTTGCTGCTTTTCATGTGCTTTAAAGGCGATTCGAATCTACCTCCTGAAATCTGTTTCCTGCAATTCTGCCTTGATTTCAAATCCTCTTCTTTGCCTTCCCTCAATATATTTGTGGACGAGAGTTATCATTTATAACTGTGCAGGTTTGTGAATTGCAGTGCCCTGAAGCTCCATTTTACAACTCGCTTTTTTGGGAGCTGGCCGCAAAAGCGCAGGATGGCTACAGGCCCTGTTCTGGTTCCGGGGGGCAGGCTGAGCCTTTGGTTAATTCTTCTTCCTGATGGGAAAATAGAGTGACTTGTGCCTGTCCCAACACCAAGAGCTAGTCTCTCATTGGTTCCCCATCTTCCCGTTCATCCTCAGGACAAATTGCAACCTGTATGGTATAGGAGGTTAAAGGTGCTGATGCTCCAAGTAGGGAGATTGCTAGTAAAGTGGCTGGAATGGCGAACCCGAGCAAAATGAGATGAGAAATGAGGTGCGTTTTAGAAACCTTTCCCCATCACGCGGTGTACCATCTTCTGGGTTTCTCATGCATGTTTTCGATGTAGGAAGATGCCCTTGAACCTGGAGATTTGGGACCCATGCGATGGGTACCACGCAGTATTACTTTAAAGGGTCTGCGTTTGCTCATCCAACCTCACCAAACCTCTCATCCCCAAGAGTGTCCACCCTTATGTCTCATCCAGCTGTGGGTCTAGATATGGTCAATCCAGGTTGCATCACAGCCCCTGAACGAATTGTGTAAGAATTTCTCTCTCTTTCACTGTCTTTGTTTCATGGGTTTTTAAAAGTAATTTATTTTTATAATGGGGTTTAGCTGCTTTTCACGGCTGTGTTTATGCCGCTTTACACCCACTTGACACACTAACAGAGAGATATCAATACATAGGTTTTAAGATTATCACTAGTCAGATATATTCTTGTGCGGTGAATCGGGCATGTTGAGTCCAGTTCTCTGAGCAAGGAGTAGGTCTTGTCTATTACATATTGGGTTTATGGAACGGTATCTGAGCTAATTTGAAACTCTTGTTTTATGTATCACCCCACCTCACCTTTCCCGTTAAGCAGCCATAGTGTGTTTTCTGCATGTGTGACTCTGTTCTGTTTTGTAATTCAGTTCAAGTGTAACGGTTTTTACATTCCCTCTATAAGTGACACCTTATGAGAAGTGTCCTTTTCTGTGTGACTTATTTCACTTAGAATCGTCGTACCTAAATCCACTCATCATGCCGCTACTAGCCTTATGACATTGATTTCATGGCTGAGTGATATTCCATTGTACATAAGGACCACAACTTTTTTATCCATTTTTCGCTTTCCTGGGATATTTAAGGTGGAATGAAGTGGAGGTCCTTGTCAACAGAGCAGCCCTAAACTTTGGGGTGCTTGTGTCTTGCTGATTTTTAATTTTCCCACTTTATACCCCCATGGGTGGAAGTGCCCTATGCTCTCTAAGCTGTGTTTTTTAGATGTTTCAGAACACACCGTACACTTCTCCAGAGTGGCTGTTGGCAATTTACATCCCACCCATCAGTGTAGCAAGGCTCCCATTTCTCCATGGCCTGTCCTGCATTTCTGGTTTTGACACTTTTTTCAGCATGGCCCTTTTGACCGATGGGAAGCGAGACTTCTTTGTAGCGCTGATTTGCCTTTCCAGGTTGCTTGGTTGGCCAAAAAGGGCGTATGCGTTTTTTCCTGAATATATTCAGGAAAAAACGCATACGCCCTTTTTGGCCAAGGGCATCATTGTCAACGTTTTGCTGCTTTTCATGTGCTTTAAAGGCGATTCGAATCTACCTCCTGAAATCTGTTTCCTGCAATTCTGCCTTGATTTCAAATCCTCTTCTTTGCCTTCCCTCAATATATTTGTGGACGAGAGTTATCATTTATAACTGTGCAGGTTTGTGAATTGCAGTGCCCTGAAGCTCCATTTTACAACTCGCTTTTTTGGGAGCTGGCCGCAAAAGCGCAGGATGGCTTCAGGCCCTGTTCTGGTTCCGGGGGGCAGGCTGAGCCTGTGGTTAATTCTTCTTCCTGATGGGAAAATAGAGTGACCTGTGCCTGTCCCAACACCAAGAGCTAGTCTCTCATTGGTTCCCCGTCTTCCCGTTCATCCTCAGGACAAATTGCAGCCTGTATGGAATAGGAGGTTAAAGGTGCTGATGCTCCAAGTAGGGAGATTGCTAGTAAAGTGGCTGGAATGGCGAACCCGAGCAAAATGAGATGAGAAATGAGGTGCGTTTTAGAAACCTTTCCCCATCACGTGGTGTATCATCTTCTGGGTTTCTCATGCATGTTTTCGATGTAGGAAGATGCCCTTGAACCTGGAGATTTGGGACCCATGCGATGGGTACCACGCAGTATTACTTTAAAGGGTCTGCGTTTGCTCATCCAACCTCACCAAACCTCTCAGCCCCAAGAGTGTCCACCCTTATGTCTCATCCAGCTGTGGGTCTAGATATGGTCAATCCAGGTTGCATCACAGCCCCTGAACGAATTGTGTAAGAATTTCTCTCTCTTTCACTGTCTTTGTTTCATGGGTTTTTAAAAGTAATTTATTTTTATAATGGGGTTTAGCTGCTTTTCACGGCTGTGTTTATGCCGCTTTACACCCACTTGACACACTAACAGAGAGATATCAATACATAGGTTTTAAGATTATTACTAGTCAGATATATTCTTGTGCGGTGAATCGGGCATGTTGAGTCCAGTTCTCTGAGCAAAGAGTAGGTCTTGTCTATTACATATTGGGTTTATGGAACGGTATCTGAGCTAATTTGAAACTCTTGTTTTATGTATCACCCCACCTCACCTTTCCCGTTAAGCAGCCATAGTGTGTTTTCTGCATGTGTGACTCTGTTCTGTTTTGTAATTCAGTTCAAGTGTAACGGTTTTTACATTCACTCTATAAGTGACACCTTATGAGAAGTGTCCTTTTCTGTGTGACTTATTTCACTTAGAATCGTCGTACCTAAATCCACTCATCATGCCGCTACTAGCCTTATGACATTGATTTCATGGCTGAGTGATATTCCATTGTACATAAGGACCACAACTTTTTTATCCATTTTTCGCTTTCCTGGGATATTTAAGGTGGAATGAAGTGGCGGTCCTTGTCAACAGAGCAGCCCTAAACTTTGGGGTTCTTGTGTCTTGCTGATTTTTAATTTTCCCACTTTATACCCCCATGCATGGAAGTGCCCTATGCTCTCTAAGCTGTGTTTTTTAGATGTTTCAGAACACACCGTACACTTCTCCAGAGTGGCTGTTGGCAATTTACATCCCGCCCATCAGTGTAGCAAGGCTCCCATTTCTCCATGGCCTGTCCTGCATTTCTGGTTTTGACACTTTTTTCAGCATGGCCCTTTTGACCGATGGGAAGCGAGACTTCTTTGTAGCGCTGATTTGCCTTTCCAGGTTGCTTGGTTGGCCAAAAAGGGCGTATGCGTTTTTTCCTGAATATATTCAGGAAAAAACGCATACGCCCTTTTTGGCCAAGGGCATCATTGTCAACGTTTTGCTGCTTTTCATGTGCTTTAAAGGCGATTCGAATCTACCTCCTGAAATCTGTTTCCTGCAATTCTGCCTTGATTTCAAATCCTCTTCTTTGCCTTCCCTCAATATATTTGTGGACGAGAGTTATCATTTATAACTGTGCAGGTTTGTGAATTGCAGTGCCCTGAAGCTCCATTTTACAACTCGCTTTTTTGGGAGCTGGCCGCAAAAGCGCAGGATGGCTTCAGGCCCTGTTCTGGTTCCGGGGGGCAGGCTGAGCCTGTGGTTAATTCTTCTTCCTGATGGGAAAATAGAGTGACCTGTGCCTGTCCCAACACCAAGAGCTAGTCTCTCATTGGTTCCCCGTCTTCCCTTTCATCCTCAGGACAAATTGCAGCCTGTATGGAATAGGAGGTTAAAGGTGCTGATGCTCCAAGTAGGGAGATTGCTAGTAAAGTGGCTGGAATGGCGAACCCGAGTAAAATGAGATGAGAAATGAGGTGCGTTTTAGAAACCTTTCCCCATCACGCGGTGTACCATCTTCTGGGTTTCTCATGCATGTTTTCGATGTAGGAAGATGCCCTTGAACCTGGAGATTTGGGACCCATGCGATGGGTACCACGCAGTATTACTTTAAAGGGTCTGCGTTTGCTCATCCAACCTCACGAAACCTCTCAGCCCCAAGAGTGTCCACCCTTATGTCTCATCCAGCTGTGGGTCTAGATATGGTCAATCCAGGTTGCATCACAGCCCCTGAACGAATTGTGTAAGAATTTCTCTCTCTTTCACTGTCTTTGTTTCATGGGTTTTTAAAAGTAATTTATTTTTATAATGGGGTTTAGCTGCTTTTCACGGCTGTGTTTATGCCGCTTTACACCCACTTGACACACTAACAGAGAGATATCAATACATAGGTTTTAAGATTATTACTAGTCAGATATATTCTTGTGCGGTGAATCGGGCATGTTGAGTCCAGTTCTCTGAGCAAAGAGTATGTCTTGTCTATTACATATTGGGTTTATGGAACGGTATCTGAGCTAATTTGAAACTCTTGTTTTATGTATCACCCCACCTCACCTTTCCCGTTAAGCAGCCATAGTGTGTTTTCTGCATGTGTGACTCTGTTCTGTTTTGTAATTCAGTTCAAGTGTAACGGTTTTTACATTCACTCTATAAGTGACACCTTATGAGAAGTGTCCTTTTCTGTGTGACTTATTTCACTTAGAATCGTCGTACCTAAATCCACTCATCATGCCGCTACTAGTTTTATGACATTGATTTCATGGCTGAGTGATATTCGATTGTACATAAGGACCACAACTTTTTTATCCATTTTTCGCTTTCCTGGGATATTTAAGGTGGAATGAAGTGGCGGTCCTTGTCAACAGAGCAGCCCTAAACTTTGGGGTTCTTGTGTCTTGCTGATTTTTAATTTTCCCACTTTATACCCCCATGCATGGAAGTGCCATATGCTCTCTAAGCTGTGTTTTTTAGATGTTTCAGAACACACCGTACACTTCTCCAGAGTGGCTGTTGGCAATTTACATCCCGCCCATCAGTGTAGCAAGGCTCCCATTTCTCCATGGCCTGTCCTGCATTTCTGGTTTTGACACTTTTTTCAGCATGGCCCTTTTGACCGATGGGAAGCGAGACTTCTTTGTAGCGCTGATTTGCCTTTCCAGGTTGCTTGGTTGGCCAAAAAGGGCGTATGCGTTTTTTCCTGAATATATTCAGGAAAAAACGCATACGCCCTTTTTGGCCAAGGGCATCATTGTCAACGTTTTGCTGCTTTTCATGTGCTTTAAAGGCGATTCGAATCTACCTCCTGAAATCTGTTTCCTGCAATTCTGCCTTGATTTCAAATCCTCTTCTTTGCCTTCCCTCAATATATTTGTGGACGAGAGTTATCATTTATAACTGTGCAGGTTTGTGAATTGCAGTGCCCTGAAGCTCCATTTTACAACTCGCTTTTTTGGGAGCTGGCCGCAAAAGCGCAGGATGGCTTCAGGCCCTGTTCTGGTTCCGGGGGGCAGGCTGAGCCTGTGGTTAATTCTTCTTCCTGATGGGAAAATAGAGTGACCTGTGCCTGTCCCAACACCAAGAGCTAGTCTCTCATTGGTTCCCCGTCTTCCCGTTCATCCTCAGGACAAATTGCAGCCTGTATGGAATAGGAGGTTAAAGGTGCTGATGCTCCAAGTAGGGAGATTGCTAGTAAAGTGGCTGGAATGGCGAACCCGAGCAAAATAAGATGAGAAATGAGGTGCGTTTTAGAAACCTTTCCCCATCACGCGGTGTACCATCTTCTGGGTTTCTCATGCATGTTTTCGATGTAGGAAGATGCCCTTGAACCTGGAGATTTGGGACCCATGCGATGGGTACCACGCAGTATTACTTTAAAGGGTCTGCGTTTGCTCATCCAACCTCACCAAACCTCTCAGCCCCAAGAGTGTCCACCCTTATGTCTCATCCAGCTGTGGGTCTAGATATGGTCAATCCAGGTTGCATCACAGCCCCTGAACGAATTGTGTAAGAATTTCTCTCTCTTTCACTGTCTTTGTTTCATGGGTTTTTAAAAGTAATTTATTTTTATAATGGGGTTTAGCTGCTTTTCACGGCTGTGTTTATGCCGCTTTACACCCACTTGACACACTAACAGAGAGATATCAATACATAGGTTTTAAGATTATTACTAGTCAGATATATTCTTGTGCGGTGAATCGGGCATGTTGAGTCCAGTTCTCTGAGCAAGGAGTAGGTCTTGTCTATTACATATTGGGTTTATGGAACGGTATCTGAGCTAATTTGAAACTCTTGTTTTATGTATCACCCCACCTCACCTTTCCCGTTAAGCAGCCATAGTGTGTTTTCTGCATGTGTGACTCTGTTCTGTTTTGTAATTCAGTTCAAGTGTAACGGTTTTTACATTCCCTCTATAAGTGACACCTTATGAGAAGTGTCCTTTTCTGTGTGACTTATTTCACTTAGAATCGTCGTACCTAAATCCACTCATCATGCCGCTACTAGCCTTATGACATTGATTTCATGGCTGAGTGATATTCCATTGTACATAAGGACCACAACTTTTTTATCCATTTTTCGCTTTCCTGGGATATTTAAGGTGGAATGAAGTGGAGGTCCTTGTCAACAGAGCAGCCCTAAACTTTGGGGTGCTTGTGTCTTGCTGATTTTTAATTTTCCCACTTTATACCCCCATGGGTGGAAGTGCCCTATGCTCTCTAAGCTGTGTTTTTTAGATGTTTCAGAACACACCGTACACTTCTCCAGAGTGGCTGTTGGCAATTTACATCCCGCCCATCAGTGTAGCAAGGCTCCCATTTCTCCATGGCCTGTCCTGCATTTCTGGTTTTGACACTTTTTTCAGCATGGCCCTTTTGACCGATGGGAAGCGAGACTTCTTTGTAGCGCTGATTTGCCTTTCCAGGTTGCTTGGTTGGCCAAAAAGGGCGTATGCGTTTTTTCCTGAATATATTCAGGAAAAAACGCATACGCCCTTTTTGGCCAAGGGCATCATTGTCAACGTTTTGCTGCTTTTCATGTGCTTTAAAGGCGATTCGAATCTACCTCCTGAAATCTGTTTACTGCAATTCTGCCTTGATTTCAAATCCTCTTCTTTGCCTTCCCTCAATATATTTGTGGACGAGAGTTATCATTTATAACTGTGCAGGTTTGTGAATTGCAGTGCCCTGAAGCTCCATTTTACAACTCGCTTTTTTGGGAGCTGGCCGCAAAAGCGCAGGATGGCTTCAGGCCCTGTTCTGGTTCCGGGGGGCAGGCTGAGCCTGTGGTTAATTCTTCTTCCTGATGGGAAAATAGAGTGACCTGTGCCTGTCCCAACACCAAGAGCTAGTCTCTCATTGGTTCCCCGTCTTCCCTTTCATCCTCAGGAAAAATTGCAGCCTGTATGGAATAGGAGGTTAAAGGTGCTGATGCTCCAAGTAGGGAGATTGCTAGTAAAGTGGCTGGAATGGCGAACCCGAGTAAAATGAGATGAGAAATGAGGTGCGTTTTAGAAACCTTTCCCCATCACGCGGTGTACCATCTTCTGGGTTTCTCATGCATGTTTTCGATGTAGGAAGATGCCCTTGAACCTGGAGATTTGGGACCCATGCGATGGGTACCACGCAGTATTACTTTAAAGGGTCTGCGTTTGCTCATCCAACCTCACGAAACCTCTCAGCCCCAAGAGTGTCCACCCTTATGTCTCATCCAGCTGTGGGTCTAGATATGGTCAATCCAGGTTGCATCACAGCCCCTGAACGAATTGTGTAAGAATTTCTCTCTCTTTCACTGTCTTTGTTTCATGGGTTTTTAAAAGTAATTTATTTTTATAATGGGGTTTAGCTGCTTTTCACGGCTGTGTTTATGCCGCTTTACACCCACTTGACACACTAACAGAGAGATATCAATACATAGGTTTTAAGATTATTACTAGTCAGATATATTCTTGTGCGGTGAATCGGGCATGTTGAGTCCAGTTCTCTGAGCAAAGAGTATGTCTTGTCTATTACATATTGGGTTTATGGAACGGTATCTGAGCTAATTTGAAACTCTTGTTTTATGTATCACCCCACCTCACCTTTCCCGTTAAGCAGCCATAGTGTGTTTTCTGCATGTGTGACTCTGTTCTGTTTTGTAATTCAGTTCAAGTGTAACGGTTTTTACATTCACTCTATAAGTGACACCTTATGAGAAGTGTCCTTTTCTGTGTGACTTATTTCACTTAGAATCGTCGTACCTAAATCCACTCATCATGCCGCTACTAGTTTTGTGACATTGATTTCATGGCTGAGTGATATTCCATTGTACATAAGGACCACAACTTTTTTATCCATTTTTCGCTTCCCTGATATATTTAAGGTGGAATGAAGTGGCGGTCCTTGTCAACAGAGCAGCCCTAAACTTTGGGGTTCTTGTGTCTTGCTGATTTTTAATTTTCCCACTTTATACCCCCATGCATGGAAGTGCCCTATGCTCTCTAAGCTGTGTTTTTTAGATGTTTCAGAACACACCGTACACTTCTCCAGAGTGGCTGTTGGCAATTTACATCCCGCCCATCAGTGTAGCAAGGCTCCCATTTCTCCATGGCCTGTCCTGCATTTCTGGTTTTGACACTTTTTTCAGCATGGCCCTTTTGACCGGTGGGAAGCGAGACTTCTTTGTAGCGCTGATTTGCCTTTCCAGGTTGCTTGGTTGGCCAAAAAGGGCGTATGCGTTTTTTCCTGAATATATTCAGGAAAAAACGCATACGCCCTTTTTGGCCAAGGGCATCATTGTCAACGTTTTGCTGCTTTTCATGTGCTTTAAAGGCGATTCGAATCTACCTCCTGAAATCTGTTTCCTGCAATTCTGCCTTGATTTCAAATCCTCTTCTTTGCCTTACCTCAATATATTTGTGGACGAGAGTTATCATTTATAACTGTGCAGGTTTGTGAATTGCAGTGCCCTGAAGCTCCATTTTACAACTCGCTTTTTTGGGAGCTGGCCGCAAAAGCGCAGGATGGCTTCAGGCCCTGTTCTGGTTCCGGGGGGCAGGCTGAGCCTGTGGTTAATTCTTCTTCCTGATGGGAAAATAGAGTGACCTGTGCCTGTCCCAACACCAAGAGCTAGTCTCTCATTGGTTCCCCGTCTTCCCGTTCATCCTCAGGACAAATTGCAGCCTGTATGGAATAGGAGGTTAAAGGTGCTGATGCTCCAAGTAGGGAGATTGCTAGTAAAGTGGCTGGAATGGCGAACCCGAGCAAAAGGAGATGAGAAATGAGGTGCGTTTTAGAAACCTTTCCCCATCACGCGGTGTACCATCTTCTGGGTTTCTCATGCATGTTTTCGATGTAGGAAGATGCCCTTGAACCTGGAGATTTGGGACCCATGCGATGGGTACCACGCAGTATTACTTTAAAGGGTCTGCGTTTGCTCATCCAACCTCACCAAACCTCTCAGCCCCAAGAGTGTCCACCCTTATGTCTCATCCAGCTGTGGGTCTAGATATGGTCAATCCAGGTTGCATCACAGCCCCTGAACGAATTGTGTAAGAATTTCTCTCTCTTTCACTGTCTTTGTTTCATGGGTTTTTAAAAGTAATTTATTTTTATAATGGGGTTTAGCTGCTTTTCACGGCTGTGTTTATGCCGCTTTACACCCACTTGACACACTAACAGAGAGATATCAATACATAGATTTTAAGATTATTACTAGTCAGATATATTCTTGTGCGGTGAATCGGGCATGTTGAGTCCAGTTCTCTGAGCAAGGAGTAGGTCTTGTCTATTACATATTGGGTTTATGGAATGGTATCTGAGCTAATTTGAAACTCTTGTTTTATGTATCACCCCACCTCACCTATCCCGTTAAGCAGCCATAGTGTGTTTTCTGCATGTGTGACTCTGTTCTGTTTTGTAATTCAGTTCAAGTGTAACGGTTTTTACATTCCCTCTATAAGTGACACCTTATGAGAAGTGTCCTTTTCTGTGTGACTTATTTCACTTAGAATCGTCGTACCTAAATCCACTCATCATGCCGCTACTAGCCTTATGACATTGATTTCATGGCTGAGTGATATTCCATTGTACATAACGACCACAACTTTTTTATCCATTTTTCGCTTTCCTGGGATATTTATGGTGGAATGAAGTGGAGGTCCTTGTCAACAGAGCAGCCCTAAACTTTGGGGTGCTTGTGTCTTGCTGATTTTTAATTTTCCCACTTTATACCCCCATGGGTGGAAGTGCCCTATGCTCTCTAAGCTGTGTTTTTTAGATGTTTCAGAACACACCGTACACTTCTCCAGAGTGGCTGTTGGCAATTTACATCCCGCCCATCAGTGTAGCAAGGCTCCCATTTCTCCATGGCCTGTCCTGCATTTCTGGTTTTGACACTTTTTTCAGCATGGCCCTTTTGACCGATGGGAAGCGAGACTTCTTTGTAGCGCTGATTTGCCTTTCCAGGTTGCTTGGTTGGCCAAAAAGGGCGTATGCGTTTTTTCCTGAATATATTCAGGAAAAAACGCATACGCCCTTTTTGGCCAAGGGCATCATTGTCAACGTTTTGCTGCTTTTCATGTGCTTTAAAGGCGATTCGAATCTACCTCCTGAAATCTGTTTCCTGCAATTCTGCCTTGATTTCAAATCCTCTTCTTTGCCTTCCCTCAATATATTTGTGGACGAGAGTTATCATTTATAACTGTGCAGGTTTGTGAATTGCAGTGCCCTGAAGCTCCATTTTACAACTCGCTTTTTTGGGAGCTGGCCGCAAAAGCGCAGGATGGCTTCAGGCCCTGTTCTGGTTCCGGGGGGCAGGCTGAGCCTGTGGTTAATTCTTCTTCCTGATGGGAAAATAGAGTGACCTGTGCCTGTCCCAACACCAAGAGCTAGTCTCTCATTGGTTCCCCGTCTTCCCTTTCATCCTCAGGACAAATTGCAGCCTGTATGGAATAGGAGGTTAAAGGTGCTGATGCTCCAAGTAGGGAGATTGCTAGTAAAGTGGCTGGAATGGCGAACCCGAGCAAAATGAGATGAGAAATGAGGTGCGTTTTAGAAACCTTTCCCCATCACGCGGTGTACCATCTTCTGGGTTTCTCATGCATGTTTTCGATGTAGGAAGATGCCCTTGAACCTGGAGATTTGGGACCCATGCGATGGGTACCACGCAGTATTACTTTAAAGGGTCTGCGTTTGCTCATCCAACCTCACGAAACCTCTCAGCCCCAAGAGTGTCCACCCTTATGTCTCATCCAGCTGTGGGTCTAGATATGGTCAATCCAGGTTGCATCACAGCCCCTGAACGAATTGTGTAAGAATTTCTCTCTCTTTCACTGTCTTTGTTTCATGGGTTTTTAAAAGTAATTTATTTTTATAATGGGGTTTAGCTGCTTTTCACGGCTGTGTTTATGCCGCTTTACACCCACTTGACACACTAACAGAGAGATATCAATACATAGGTTTTAAGATTATTACTAGTCAGATATATTCTTGTGCGGTGAATCGGGCATGTTGAGTCCAGTTCTCTGAGCAAGGAGTAGGTCTTGTCTATTACATATTGGGTTTATGGAACGGTATCTGAGCTAATTTGAAACTCTTGTTTTATGTATCACCCCACCTCACCTTTCCCGTTAAGCAGCCATAGTGTGTTTTCTGCATGTGTGACTCTGTTCTGTTTTGTAATTCAGTTCAAGTGTAACGGTTTTTACATTCACTCTATAAGTGACACCTTATGAGAAGTGTCCTTTTCTGTGTGACTTATTTCACTTAGAATCGTCGTACCTAAATCCACTCATCATGCCGTTACTAGCCTTATGACATTGATTTCATGGCTGAGTGATATTCCATTGTACATAAGGACCACAACTTTTTTATCCATTTTTCGCTTTCCTGGGATATTTAAGGTGGAATGAAGTGGCGGTCCTTGTCAACAGAGCAGCCCTAAACTTTGGGGTTCTTGTGTCTTGCTGATTTTTAATTTTCCCACTTTATACCCCCATGCATGGAAGTGCCCTATGCTCTCTAAGCTGTGTTTTTTAGATGTTTCAGAACACACCGTACACTTCTCCAGAGTGGCTGTTGGCAATTTACATCCCGCCCATCAGTGTAGCAAGGCTCCCATTTCTCCATGGCCTGTCCTGCATTTCTGGTTTTGACACTTTTTTCAGCATGGCCCTTTTGACCGATGGGAAGCGAGACTTCTTTGTAGCGCTGATTTGCCTTTCCAGGTTGCTTGGTTGGCCAAAAAGGGCGTATGCGTTTTTTCCTGAATATATTCAGGAAAAAACGCATACGCCCTTTTTGGCCAAGGGCATCATTTTCAACGTTTTGCTGCTTTTCATGTGCTTTAAAGGCGATTCGAATCTACCTCCTGAAATCTGTTTCCTGCAATTCTGCCTTGATTTCAAATCCTCTTCTTTGCCTTCCCTCAATATATTTGTGGACGAGAGTTATCATTTATAACTGTGCAGGTTTGTGAATTGCAGTGCCCTGAAGCTCCATTTTACAACTCGCTTTTTTGGGAGCTGGCCGCAAAAGCGCAGGATGGCTTCAGGCCCTGTTCTGGTTCCGGGGGGCAGGCTGAGCCTGTGGTTAATTCTTCTTCCTGATGGGAAAATAGAGTGACCTGTGCCTGCCCCAACACCAAGAGCTAGTCTCTCATTGGTTCCCCGTCTTCCCGTTCATCCTCAGGACAAATTGCAGCCTGTATGGAATAGGAGGTTAAAGGTGCTGATGCTCCAAGTAGGGAGATTGCTAGTAAAGTGGCTGGAATGGCGAACCCGAGCAAAAGGAGATGAGAAATGAGGTGCGTTTTAGAAACCTTTCCCCATCACGCGGTGTACCATCTTCTGGGTTTCTCATGCATGTTTTCGATGTAGGAAGATGCCCTTGAACCTGGAGATTTGGGACCCATGCGATGGGTACCACGCAGTATTACTTTAAAGGGTCTGCGTTTGCTCATCCAACCTCACCAAACCTCTCAGCCCCAAGAGTGTCCACCCTTATGTCTCATCCAGCTGTGGGTCTAGATATGGTCAATCCAGGTTGCATCACAGCCCCTGAACGAATTGTGTAAGAATTTCTCTCTCTTTCACTGTCTTTGTTTCATGGGTTTTTAAAAGTAATTTATTTTTATAATGGGGTTTAGCTGCTTTTCACGGCTGTGTTTATGCCGCTTTACACCCACTTGACACACTAACAGAGAGATATCAATACATAGATTTTAAGATTATTACTAGTCAGATATATTCTTGTGCGGTGAATCGGGCATGTTGAGTCCAGTTCTCTGAGCAAGGAGTAGGTCTTGTCTATTACATATTGGGTTTATGGAATGGTATCTGAGCTAATTTGAAACTCTTGTTTTATGTATCACCCCACCTCACCTTTCCCGTTAAGCAGCCATAGTGTGTTTTCTGCATGTGTGACTCTGTTCTGTTTTGTAATTCAGTTCAAGTGTAACGGTTTTTACATTCCCTCTATAAGTGACACCTTATGAGAAGTGTCCTTTTCTGTGTGACTTATTTCACTTAGAATCGTCGTACCTAAATCCACTCATCATGCCGCTACTAGCCTTATGACATTGATTTCATGGCTGAGTGATATTCCATTGTACATAACGACCACAACTTTTTTATCCATTTTTCGCTTTCCTGGGATATTTAAGGTGGAATGAAGTGGAGGTCCTTGTCAACAGAGCAGCCCTAAACTTTGGGGTGCTTGTGTCTTGCTGATTTTTAATTTTCCCACTTTATACCCCCATGGGTGGAAGTGCCCTATGCTCTCTAAGCTGTGTTTTTTAGATGTTTCAGAACACACCGTACACTTCTCCAGAGTGGCTGTTGGCAATTTACATCCCGCCCATCAGTGTAGCAAGGCTCCCATTTCTCCATGGCCTGTCCTGCATTTCTGGTTTTGACACTTTTTTCAGCATGGCCCTTTTGACCGATGGGAAGCGAGACTTCTTTGTAGCGCTGATTTGCCTTTCCAGGTTGCTTGGTTGGCCAAAAAGGGCGTATGCGTTTTTTCCTGAATATATTCAGGAAAAAACGCATACGCCCTTTTTGGCCAAGGGCATCATTGTCAACGTTTTGCTGCTTTTCATGTGCTTTAAAGGCGATTCGAATCTACCTCGTGAAATCTGTTTCCTGCAATTCTGCCTTGATTTCAAATCCTCTTCTTTGCCTTCCCTCAATATATTTGTGGACGAGAGTTATCATTTATAACTGTGCAGGTTTGTGAATTGCAGTGCCCTGAAGCTCCATTTTACAACTCGCTTTTTTGGGAGCTGGCCGCAAAAGCGCAGGATGGCTTCAGGCCCTGTTCTGGTTCCGGGGGGCAGGCTGAGCCTGTGGTTAATTCTTCTTCCTGATGGGAAAATAGAGTGACCTGTGCCTGTCCCAACACCAAGAGCTAGTCTCTCATTGGTTCCCCGTCTTCCCGTTCATCCTCAGGACAAATTGCAGCCTGTATGGAATAGGAGGTTAAAGGTGCTGATGCTCCAAGTAGGGAGATTGCTAGTAAAGTGGCTGGAATGGCGAACCCGAGCAAAATGAGATGAGAAATGAGGTGCGTTTTAGAAACCTTTCCCCATCACGCGGTGTACCATCTTCTGGGTTTCTCATGCATGTTTTCGATGTAGGAAGATGCCCTTGAACCTGGAGATTTGGGACCAATGCGATGGGTAGCACGCAGTATTACTTTAAAGGGTCTGCGTTTGCTCACCCAACCTCACCAAACCTCTTAGCCCCAAGAGTGTCCACCCTTATGTCTCACCCAGCTGTGGGTCTAGATATGGTCACTCCAGGTTGCATCACAGCCCCTGAACGAATTGTGTAAGAATTTCTCTCTCTTTCACTGTCTTTGTTTCATGGGTTTTTAAAAGAAATTTATTTTTATAATGGGGTTTAGCTGCTTTTCACGGCTGTGTTTATGCCGCTTTACACCCACTTGACACACTAACAGAGAGATATCAATACATAGGTTTTAAGATTATTACTAGTCAGATATATTCTTGTGCGGTGAATCGGGCGTGTTGAGTCCAGTTCTCTGAGCAAGGAGTAGGTCTTGTCTATTACATATTGGGTTTATGGAACGGTATCTGAGCTAATTTGAAACTCTTGCTTTATGTATCACCCCACCTCGCTTTCCCGTTAAGCAGCCATAGTGTGTTTTCTGCATGTGTGAATCTGTTCTGTTTTGTAACTCAGTTCAAGTGTAACGGTTTTTACATTCCCTCTATAAGTGACACCTTATGAGAAGTATCCTTTTCTGTGTGACTTATTTCACTTAGAATCGTCGTACCTAAATCCACTCATCATGCTGCTACTAGCCTTATGACATTGATTTCATGGCTGAGTGGTATGCCATTGTACATAAGGACCTCAAATTTTTTATCCATTTTTCGCTTTCCTGGGATATTTAAGGTGGAATGAAGTGGAGGTCCTTGTCAACAGAGCAGCCCTAAACTTTGGGGTGCTTGTGTCTTGCTGATTTTTAATTTTCCCACTTTATACCCCCATGCGTGGAAGTGCTCTATGCTCTCTAAGCTGTGTTTTTTAGATGTTTCAGGACACACCGTACACTTCTCCAGAGTGGCTGTTGGCAATTTACATCCCGCCCATCAGTGTAGCAAGGCTCCCATTTCTCCATGGCCTGTCCTGCATTTCTGGTTTTGACACTTTTTTCAGCATGGCCCTTTTGACTGATGGGAAGCGAGACTTCTTTGTAGCGCTGATTTGCCTTTCCAGGTTGCTTGGTTGGCCAAAAACGGCGTATGCGTTTTTTCCTGAATAGATTCAGGAAAAAACGCATACGCCCTTTTTGGCCAAGGGCATCATTGTCAACGTTTTGGCGCTTTTCATGTGCTTTAAAGGCGATTCGAATCTACCTCCTGAAATCTGTTTCCTGCAATTCTGCCTTGATTTCAATTCCTCGTGTTTGCCTTCCCTCAATATATTTGTGGACGAGAGTTATCATTTATAACTCTGTAGGATTGTGAATTGCAGTGCCCTGAAGCTCCATTTTACAACTCGCTTTTTTGGGAGGTGGCCGCAAAAGCGCAGGAGGGCTTCAGGCCCTGTTCTGGTTCCGGGGGGCAGGCTGAGCCTGTGGTTAATTCTTCTTCCTGATGGGAAAATAGAGTGACCTGTGCCTGTCCCAACACCAAGAGCTAGTCTCTCATTGGATCCCCGTCTTCCCGTTCATCTTCAGGACAAATTGCAACCTGTACGGAACAGGAGGTTAAAGGTGCTGATGTTCCAAGTAGGG
Organism: Balaenoptera physalus; assembly: GCF_965194825.1. Lineage (NCBI taxonomy): Eukaryota > Metazoa > Chordata > Mammalia > Artiodactyla > Balaenopteridae > Balaenoptera > Balaenoptera physalus. The sequence goes on from NW_028126370.1 coordinate 554,965, forward strand.
AGATTGCTAGTAAAGTGGCTGGAATTGCAAACCCGAGCACAAGGAGATGAGAAATGAGGTGCGTTTTAGAAACCTTTCCCCATCACACGGTGTACCATCTTCTGGGTTTCTCATGCATGTTTTCGATGTAGGAAGATGCCCTTGAACCTGGAGATTTGGGACCAATGCGATGGGTAGCACGCAGTATTACTTTAAAGGGTCTGCGTTTGCTCACCCAACCTCACCAAACCTCTTAGCCCCAAGAGTGTCCACCCTTATGTCTCACCCAGCTGTGGGTCTAGATATGGTCACTCCAGGTTGCATCACAGCCCCTGAACGAATTGTGTAAGAATTTCTCTCTCTTTCACTGTCTTTGTTTCATGGGTTTTTAAAAGAAATTTATTTTTATAATGGGGTTTAGCTGCTTTTCACGGCTGTGTTTATGCCGCTTTACACCCACTTGACACACTAACAGAGAGATATCAATACATAGGTTTTAAGATTATTACTAGTCAGATATATTCTTGTGCGGTGAATCGGGCGTGTTGAGTCCAGTTCTCTGAGCAAGGAGTAGGTCTTGTCTATTACATATTGGGTTTATGGAACGGTATCTGAGCTAATTTGAAACTCTTGCTTTATGTATCACCCCACCTCGCTTTCACGTTAAGCAGCCATAGTGTGTTTTCTGCATGTGTGACTCTGTTCTGTTTTGTAACTCAGTTCAAGTGTAACGGTTATTACATTCCCTCTATAAGTGACACCTTATGAGAAGTATCCTTTTCTGTGTGACTTATTTCACTTAGAATCGTCGTACCTAAATCCACTCATCATGCTGCTACTAGCCTTATGACATTGATTTCATGGCTGAGTGGTATGCCATTGTACATAAGGACCTCAAATTTTTTATCCATTTTTCGCTTTCCTGGGATATTTAAGGTGGAATGAAGTGGAGGTCCTTGTCAACAGAGCAGCCCTAAACTTTGGGGTGCTTGTGTCTTGCTGATTTTTAATTTTCCCACTTTATACCCCCATGCGTGGAAGTGCTCTATGCTCTCTAAGCTGTGTTTTTTAGATGTTTCAGGACACACCGTACACTTCTCCAGAGTGGCTGTTGGCAATTTACATCCCGCCCATCAGTGTAGCAAGGCTCCCATTTCTCCATGGCCTGTCCTGCATTTCTGGTTTTGACACTTTTTTCAGCATGGCCCTTTTGACTGATGGGAAGCGAGACTTCTTTGTAGCGCTGATTTGCCTTTCCAGGTTGCTTGGTTGGCCAAAAACGGCGTATGCGTTTTTTCCTGAATATATTCAGGAAAAAACGCATACGCCCTTTTTGGCCAAGGGCATCATTGTCAACGTTTTGGCGCTTTTCATGTGCTTTAAAGGCGATTCGAATCTACCTCCTGAAATCTGTTTCCTGCAATTCTGCCTTGATTTCAATTCCTCGTCTTTGCCTTCCCTCAATATATTTGTGGACGAGAGTTATCATTTATAACTCTGTAGGATTGTGAATTGCAGTGCCCTGAAGCTCCATTTTACAACTCGCTTTTTTGGGAGGTGGCCGCAAAAGCGCAGGAGGGCTTCAGGCCCTGTTCTGGTTCCGGGGGGCAGGCTGAGCCTGTGGTTAATTATTCTTCCTGATGGGAAAATAGAGTGACCTGTGCCTGTCCCAACACCAAGAGCTAGTCTCTCATTGGATCCCCGTCTTCCCGTTCATCTTCAGGACAAATTGCAACCTGTACGGAACAGGAGGTTAAAGGTGCTGATGTTCCAAGTAGGGAGATTGCTAGTAAAGTGGCTGGAATTGCAAACCCGAGCACAAGGAGATGAGAAATGAGGTGCGTTTTAGAAACCTTTCCCCATCACACGGTGTACCATCTTCTGGGTTTCTCATGCATGTTTTCGATGTAGGAAGATGCCCTTGAACCTGGAGATTTGGGACCAATGCGATGGGTAGCACGCAGTATTACTTTAAAGGGTCTGCGTTTGCTCACCCAACCTCACCAAACCTCTTAGCCCCAAGAGTGTTCACCCATATGTCACACCCAGCTGTGGGTCTAGATATGGTCACTCCAGGTTGCATCACAGCCCCTGAACGAATTGTGTAAGAATTTCTCTCTCTTTCCCTGTCTTTGTTTCATGGGTTTTTGAAAGTAATTTATTTTTATAATGGGGTTTAGCTGCTTTTCACGGCTGTGTTTATGCTGCTTTACACCCACTTGACACACTAACAGAGATATATCAATACATAGGTTTTAAGATTATTACTAGTCAGATATATTCTTGTGCGATGAATCGGGCGTGTTGAGTCCAGTTCTCTGAGCAGGGAGTAGGTCTTGTCTATTACATATTGGTTTTATGGAACGGTATCTGAGCTAATTTGAAACTCTTGTTTTATGTATCACCCCACCTCACCTTTCCCGTTAAGCAGCTATAGTGTGTTTTCTGCATGTGTGACTCTGTTCTGTTTTGTAATTCAGTTCAATTGTAACGGATTTACATTCCCTCTATAAGTGACACCTTATGAGAAGTGTCCTTTTCTGTGTGACTTATTTCACTTAGAATCGTCGTACCTAAATCCACTCATCTTGCTGCTACTAGCCTTATGACATTGATTTCATGGCTGAGTGATATTCCATTGTACATAAGGACCACAAATTTTTTATCCATTTTTCGCTTTCCTGGGATATTTAAGGTGGAATGAAGTGGATGTCCTTGTCAACAAAGCAGCCCTAAACTTTGGGGTGCTTGTGTCTTGCTGATTTTCAATTTTCCCACTTTATACCCCCATGCGTGGAAGTGCCCTATGCTCTCTAAGCTGTGTTTTATAGATGTTTCAGGACACACCGTACCCTTCTCCAGAGTGGCTGTTGGCAATTTACATCCCGCCCATCAGTGTAGCAAGGCTCCCATTTCTCCATGGCCTGTCCTGCATTTCTGGTTTTGACACGTTTTTCAGCATGTCTCTTTTGACCGATGGGAAGCGAGACTTCTTTGTAGCGCTGATTTGCCTTTCCAGGTTGTTGGTTGGCCAAAAAGGGCGTATGCGTTTTTTCCTGAATATATTCAGGAAAAAACGCATACGCCCTTTTGGGCGAAGGGCATTATTTTCAACGTTTTGCTGCTTTTCATGTGCTTTAAAGACGATTCGAATCTACCTCCTGAAATCTGTTTCCTGCAATTCTGCCTTGATTTAAAATCCTCTTCTTTGCCTTCCCTCAATATATTTGTGGACGAGAGTTATCATTTATAACTCGGCAGGTTTGTGAATTGCAGTGCCCTGAAGCTCCATTTTACAACTCGCTTCTTTGGGAGCTGGCCGCAAAAGCGCAGGATGGCTTCAGGCCCTGTTCTGGTTCCGGGGGGCAGGCTGAGCCTGTGGTTAATTCTTCTTCCTGATGGGAAAATAGAGTGACCTGTGCCTGTCCCAACACCAAGAGCTAGTCTCTCATTGGTTCCCCGTCTTCCCGTTCATCCTCAGGACAAATTGCAACCTGTACGGAACAGGAGGTTAAAGATGCTGATGCTCCAAGTAGGGAGATTGCTGGTAAAGTGGCTGGAATGGCGAACCAGAGCACAAGGAGATGAGAAATGAGGTGCGTTTTAGAAACTTTTCCCCATCACACGGTGTACCATCTTCTGGGTTTCTCATGCATGTTTTCGATGTAGGAAGATGCCCTTGAACCTGGAGATTTGGGACCAATGCGATGGGTAGCACGCAGTATTACTTTAAAGGGTCTGCGTTTGCTCACCCAACCTCACCAAACCTCTCAGCCCCAAGAGTGTCCACCCTTATGTCTCATCCAGCTGTGGGTCTAGATATGGTCACTCCAGGTTGCATCACAGCCCCTGAACGAATTGTGTAAGAATTTCTCTCTCTTTCACTGTCTTTGTTTCATGGGTTTTTAAATGAAATTTATTTTTATAATGGGGTTTAGCTGCTTTTCACGGCTGTGTTTATGCCGCTTTACACCTACTTGACACACTAACAGAGAGATATCAATACATAGGTTTTAAGATTATTACTAGTCAGATATATTCTTGTGCGGTGAATCGGGCGTGTTGAGTCCAGTTCTCTGAGCAAGGAGTAGGTCTTGTCTATTACATATTGGGTTTATGGAACGGTATCTGAGCTAATTTGAAACTCTTGCTTTATGTATCACCCCACCTCGCTTTCCCGTTAAGCAGCCATAGTGTGTTTTCTGCATGTGTGACTCTGTTCTGTTTTGTAACTCAGTTCAAGTGTAACGGTTTTTACATTCCCTCTATAAGTGACACCTTATGAGAAGTGTACTTTTCTGTGTGACTTATTTCACTTAGAATCGTCGTATCTAAATCCACTCATCATGCTGCTACTAGCCTTATGACATTGATTTCATGGCTGAGTGGTATGCCATTGTACATAAGGACCTCAAATTTTTTATCCATTTTTCGCTTTCCTGGGATATTTAAGGTGGAATGAAGTGGAGGTCCTTGTCAACAGAGCATCCCTAAACTTTGGGGTGCTTGTGTCTTGCTGATTTTTAATTTTCCCACTTTATACCCCCATGCGTGGAAGTGCCCTATGCTCTCTAAGCTGTGTTTTTTAGATGTTTCAGGACACACTGTACACTTCTCCAGAGTGGCTGTTGGCAATTTACATCCCGCCCATCAGTGTAGCAAGGCTCCCATTTCTCCATGGCCTGTCCTGCATTTCTGGTTTTGACACTTTTTTCAGCATGGCCCTTTTGACCGATGGGAAGCGAGACTTCTTTGTAGCGCTGATTTGCCTTTCCAGGTTGCTTGGTTGGCCAAAAAGGGCATATGCGTTTTTTCCTGAATATATTCAGGAAAAAACGCATACGCCCTTTTTGGCCAAGGGCATCATTGTCAACGTTTTGCCGCTTTTCATGTGCTTTAAAGGCGATTCGAATCTACCTCCTGAAATCTGTTTCCTGCAATTCTGCCTTGATTTCAATTCCTCGTGTTTGCCTTCCCTCAATATATTTGTGGACGAGAGTTATCATTTATAACTCTGTAGGATTGTGAATTGCAGTGCCCTGAAGCTCCATTTTACAACTCGCTTTTTTGGGAGGTGGCCACAAAAGCGCAGGATGGCTTCAGGCCCTGTTCTGGTTCCGGGGTGCAGGCTGAGCCTGTGGTTAATTCTTCTTCCTGATGGGAAAATAGAGTGACCTGTGCCTGTCCCAACACCAAGAGCTAGTCTCTCATTGGTTCCCCGTCTTCCCGTTCATCCTCAGGACAAATTGCAACCTGTACGGAACAGGAGGTTAAAGATGCTGATGCTCCAAGTAGGGAGATTGCTGGTAAAGTGGCTGGAATGGCGAACCCGAGCACAAGGAGATGAGAAATGAGGTGCGTTTTAGAAACTTTTCCCCATCACACGGTGTACCATCTTCTGGGTTTCTCATGCATGTTTTCGATGTAGGAAGATGCCCTTGAACCTGGAGATTTGGGACCAATGCGATGGGTAGCACGCAGTATTACTTTAAAGGGTCTGCGTTTGCTCACCCAACCTCACCAAACCTCTCAGCCCCAAGAGTGTCCACCCTTATTTCTCATCCAGCTGTGGGTCTAGATATGGTCACTCCAGGTTGCATCACAGCCCCTGAACGAATTGTGTAAGAATTTCTCTCTCTTTCACTGTCTTTGTTTCATGGGTTTTTAAATGAAATTTATTTTTATAATGGGGTTTAGCTGCTTTTCACGGCTGTGTTTATGCCGCTTTACACCTACTTGACACACTAACAGAGAGATATCAATACATAGGTTTTAAGATTATTACTAGTCAGATATATTCTTGTGCGGTGAATCGGGCGTGTTGAGTCCAGTTCTCTGAGCAAGGAGTAGGTCTTGTCTATTACATATTGGGTTTATGGAACGGTATCTGAGCTAATTTGAAACTCTTGCTTTATGTATCACCCCACCTCGCTTTCCCGTTAAGCAGCCATAGTGTGTTTTCTGCATGTGTGACTCTGTTCTGTTTTGTAACTCAGTTCAAGTGTAACGGTTTTTACATTCCCTCTATAAGTGACACCTTATGAGAAGTGTACTTTTCTGTGTGACTTATTTCACTTAGAATCGTCGTACCTAAATCCACTCATCATGCTGCTACTAGCCTTATGACATTGATTTCATGGCTGAGTGGTATGCCATTGTACATAAGGACCTCAAATTTTTTATCCATTTTTCGCTTTCCTGGGATATTTAAGGTGGAATGAAGTGGAGGTCCTTGTCAACAGAGCATCCCTAAACTTTGGGGTGCTTGTGTCTTGCTGATTTTTAATTTTCCCACTTTATACCCCCATGCGTGGAAGTGCCCTATGCTCTCTAAGCTGTGTTTTTTAGATGTTTCAGGACACACTGTACACTTCTCCAGAGTGGCTGTTGGCAATTTACATCCCGCCCATCAGTGTAGCAAGGCTCCCATTTCTCCATGGCCTGTCCTGCATTTCTGGTTTTGACACTTTTTTCAGCATGGCCCTTTTGACCGATGGGAAGCGAGACTTCTTTGTAGCGCTGATTTGCCTTTCCAGGTTGCTTGGTTGGCCAAAAAGGGCATATGCGTTTTTTCCTGAATATATTCAGGAAAAAACGCATACGCCCTTTTTGGCCAAGGGCATCATTGTCAACGTTTTGGCGCTTTTCATGTGCTTTAAAGGCGATTCGAATCTACCTCCTGAAATCTGTTTCCTGCAATTCTGCCTTGATTTCAATTCCTCGTCTTTGCCTTCCCTCAATATATTTGTGGACGAGAGTTATCATTTATAACTCTGTAGGATTGTGAATTGCAGTGCCCTGAAGCTCCATTTTACAACTCGCTTTTTTGGGAGGTGGCCACAAAAGCGCAGGATGGCTTCAGGCCCTGTTCTGGTTCCGGGGTGCAGGCTGAGCCTGTGGTTAATTCTTCTTCCTGATGGGAAAATAGAGTGACCTGTGCCTATCCCAAAACCAAGAGCTAGTCTCTCATTGGTTCCCCGTCTTCCCGTTCATCCTCAGGACAAATTGCAACCTGTACGGAACAGGAGGTTAAAGATGCTGATGCTCCAAGTAGGGAGATTGCAACTAAAGTGGCTGGAATGGCGAACCCGAGCACAAGGAGATGAGAAATGAGGTGCATTTTAGTAACCTTTCCCCAACACACGGTGTACCATCTTCTTGGTTTCTCATGCATGTTTTCGATGTAGGAAGATGCCCTTGAACCTGGAGATTTGGGACCCATGCGATGGGTAGCACGCAGTATTACTTTAAAGGGTCTGCGTTTGCTCATCCAACCTCACGAAACCTCTCAGCCCCAAGAGTGTCCACCCTTATGTCTCATCCAGCTGTGGGTCTAGATATGGTCAATCCAGGTTGCATCACAGCCCCTGAACGAATTGTGTAAGAATTTCTCTCTCTTTCACTGTCTTTGTTTCATGGGTTTTTAAAAGTAATTTATTTTTATAATGGGGTTTAGCTGCTTTTCACGGCTGTGTTTATGCCGCTTTACACCCACTTGACACACTAACAGAGAGATATCAATACATAGGTTTTAAGATTATTACTAGTCAGATATATTCTTGTGCGGTGAATCGGGCATGTTGAGTCCAGTTCTCTGAGCAAGGAGTAGGTCTTGTCTATTACATATTGGGTTTATGGAACGGTATCTGAGCTAATTTGAAACTCTTGTTTTATGTATCACCCCACCTCACCTTTCCCGTTAAGCAGCCATAGTGTGTTTTCTGCATGTGTGACTCTGTTCTGTTTTGTAATTCAGTTCAAGTGTAACGGTTTTTACATTCACTCTATAAGTGACACCTTATGAGAAGTGTCCTTTTCTGTGTGACTTATTTCACTTAGAATCGTCGTACCTAAATCCACTCATCATGCCGTTACTAGCCTTATGACATTGATTTCATGGCTGAGTGATATTCCATTGTACATAAGGACCACAACTTTTTTATCCATTTTTCGCTTTCCTGGGATATTTAAGGTGGAATGAAGTGGCGGTCCTTGTCAACAGAGCAGCCCTAAACTTTGGGGTTCTTGTGTCTTGCTGATTTTTAATTTTCCCACTTTATACCCCCATGCATGGAAGTGCCCTATGCTCTCTAAGCTGTGTTTTTTAGATGTTTCAGAACACACCGTACACTTCTCCAGAGTGGCTGTTGGCAATTTACATCCCGCCCATCAGTGTAGCAAGGCTCCCATTTCTCCATGGCCTGTCCTGCATTTCTGGTTTTGACACTTTTTTCAGCATGGCCCTTTTGACCGATGGGAAGCGAGACTTCTTTGTAGCGCTGATTTGCCTTTCCAGGTTGCTTGGTTGGCCAAAAAGGGCGTATGCGTTTTTTCCTGAATATATTCAGGAAAAAACGCATACGCCCTTTTTGGCCAAGGGCATCATTTTCAACGTTTTGCTGCTTTTCATGTGCTTTAAAGGCGATTCGAATCTACCTCCTGAAATCTGTTTCCTGCAATTCTGCCTTGATTTCAAATCCTCTTCTTTGCCTTCCCTCAATATATTTGTGGACGAGAGTTATCATTTATAACTGTGCAGGTTTGTGAATTGCAGTGCCCTGAAGCTCCATTTTACAACTCGCTTTTTTGGGAGCTGGCCGCAAAAGCGCAGGATGGCTTCAGGCCCTGTTCTGGTTCCGGGGGGCAGGCTGAGCCTGTGGTTAATTCTTCTTCCTGATGGGAAAATAGAGTGACCTGTGCCTGCCCCAACACCAAGAGCTAGTCTCTCATTGGTTCCCCGTCTTCCCGTTCATCCTCAGGACAAATTGCAGCCTGTATGGAATAGGAGGTTAAAGGTGCTGATGCTCCAAGTAGGGAGATTGCTAGTAAAGTGGCTGGAATGGCGAACCCGAGCAAAAGGAGATGAGAAATGAGGTGCGTTTTAGAAACCTTTCCCCATCACGCGGTGTACCATCTTCTGGGTTTCTCATGCATGTTTTCGATGTAGGAAGATGCCCTTGAACCTGGAGATTTGGGACCCATGCGATGGGTACCACGCAGTATTACTTTAAAGGGTCTGCGTTTGCTCATCCAACCTCACCAAACCTCTCAGCCCCAAGAGTGTCCACCCTTATGTCTCATCCAGCTGTGGGTCTAGATATGGTCAATCCAGGTTGCATCACAGCCCCTGAACGAATTGTGTAAGAATTTCTCTCTCTTTCACTGTCTTTGTTTCATGGGTTTTTAAAAGTAATTTATTTTTATAATGGGGTTTAGCTGCTTTTCACGGCTGTGTTTATGCCGCTTTACACCCACTTGACACACTAACAGAGAGATATCAATACATAGATTTTAAGATTATTACTAGTCAGATATATTCTTGTGCGGTGAATCGGGCATGTTGAGTCCAGTTCTCTGAGCAAGGAGTAGGTCTTGTCTATTACATATTGGGTTTATGGAATGGTATCTGAGCTAATTTGAAACTCTTGTTTTATGTATCACCCCACCTCACCTTTCCCGTTAAGCAGCCATAGTGTGTTTTCTGCATGTGTGACTCTGTTCTGTTTTGTAATTCAGTTCAAGTGTAACGGTTTTTACATTCCCTCTATAAGTGACACCTTATGAGAAGTGTCCTTTTCTGTGTGACTTATTTCACTTAGAATCGTCGTACCTAAATCCACTCATCATGCCGCTACTAGCCTTATGACATTGATTTCATGGCTGAGTGATATTCCATTGTACATAACGACCACAACTTTTTTATCCATTTTTCGCTTTCCTGGGATATTTAAGGTGGAATGAAGTGGAGGTCCTTGTCAACAGAGCAGCCCTAAACTTTGGGGTGCTTGTGTCTTGCTGATTTTTAATTTTCCCACTTTATACCCCCATGGGTGGAAGTGCCCTATGCTCTCTAAGCTGTGTTTTTTAGATGTTTCAGAACACACCGTACACTTCTCCAGAGTGGCTGTTGGCAATTTACATCCCGCCCATCAGTGTAGCAAGGCTCCCATTTCTCCATGGCCTGTCCTGCATTTCTGGTTTTGACACTTTTTTCAGCATGGCCCTTTTGACCGATGGGAAGCGAGACTTCTTTGTAGCGCTGATTTGCCTTTCCAGGTTGCTTGGTTGGCCAAAAAGGGCGTATGCGTTTTTTCCTGAATATATTCAGGAAAAAACGCATACGCCCTTTTTGGCCAAGGGCATCATTGTCAACGTTTTGCTGCTTTTCATGTGCTTTAAAGGCGATTCGAATCTACCTCGTGAAATCTGTTTCCTGCAATTCTGCCTTGATTTCAAATCCTCTTCTTTGCCTTCCCTCAATATATTTGTGGACGAGAGTTATCATTTATAACTGTGCAGGTTTGTGAATTGCAGTGCCCTGAAGCTCCATTTTACAACTCGCTTTTTTGGGAGCTGGCCGCAAAAGCGCAGGATGGCTTCAGGCCCTGTTCTGGTTCCGGGGGGCAGGCTGAGCCTGTGGTTAATTCTTCTTCCTGATGGGAAAATAGAGTGACCTGTGCCTGTCCCAACACCAAGAGCTAGTCTCTCATTGGTTCCCCGTCTTCCCGTTCATCCTCAGGACAAATTGCAGCCTGTATGGAATAGGAGGTTAAAGGTGCTGATGCTCCAAGTAGGGAGATTGCTAGTAAAGTGGCTGGAATGGCGAACCCGAGCAAAATGAGATGAGAAATGAGGTGCGTTTTAGAAACCTTTCCCCATCACGCGGTGTACCATCTTCTGGGTTTCTCATGCATGTTTTCGATGTAGGAAGATGCCCTTGAACCTGGAGATTTGGGACCAATGCGATGGGTAGCACGCAGTATTACTTTAAAGGGTCTGCGTTTGCTCACCCAACCTCACCAAACCTCTTAGCCCCAAGAGTGTCCACCCTTATGTCTCACCCAGCTGTGGGTCTAGATATGGTCACTCCAGGTTGCATCACAGCCCCTGAACGAATTGTGTAAGAATTTCTCTCTCTTTCACTGTCTTTGTTTCATGGGTTTTTAAAAGAAATTTATTTTTATAATGGGGTTTAGCTGCTTTTCACGGCTGTGTTTATGCCGCTTTACACCCACTTGACACACTAACAGAGAGATATCAATACATAGGTTTTAAGATTATTACTAGTCAGATATATTCTTGTGCGGTGAATCGGGCGTGTTGAGTCCAGTTCTCTGAGCAAGGAGTAGGTCTTGTCTATTACATATTGGGTTTATGGAACGGTATCTGAGCTAATTTGAAACTCTTGCTTTATGTATCACCCCACCTCGCTTTCCCGTTAAGCAGCCATAGTGTGTTTTCTGCATGTGTGAATCTGTTCTGTTTTGTAACTCAGTTCAAGTGTAACGGTTTTTACATTCCCTCTATAAGTGACACCTTATGAGAAGTATCCTTTTCTGTGTGACTTATTTCACTTAGAATCGTCGTACCTAAATCCACTCATCATGCTGCTACTAGCCTTATGACATTGATTTCATGGCTGAGTGGTATGCCATTGTACATAAGGACCTCAAATTTTTTATCCATTTTTCGCTTTCCTGGGATATTTAAGGTGGAATGAAGTGGAGGTCCTTGTCAACAGAGCAGCCCTAAACTTTGGGGTGCTTGTGTCTTGCTGATTTTTAATTTTCCCACTTTATACCCCCATGCGTGGAAGTGCTCTATGCTCTCTAAGCTGTGTTTTTTAGATGTTTCAGGACACACCGTACACTTCTCCAGAGTGGCTGTTGGCAATTTACATCCCGCCCATCAGTGTAGCAAGGCTCCCATTTCTCCATGGCCTGTCCTGCATTTCTGGTTTTGACACTTTTTTCAGCATGGCCCTTTTGACTGATGGGAAGCGAGACTTCTTTGTAGCGCTGATTTGCCTTTCCAGGTTGCTTGGTTGGCCAAAAACGGCGTATGCGTTTTTTCCTGAATAGATTCAGGAAAAAACGCATACGCCCTTTTTGGCCAAGGGCATCATTGTCAACGTTTTGGCGCTTTTCATGTGCTTTAAAGGCGATTCGAATCTACCTCCTGAAATCTGTTTCCTGCAATTCTGCCTTGATTTCAATTCCTCGTGTTTGCCTTCCCTCAATATATTTGTGGACGAGAGTTATCATTTATAACTCTGTAGGATTGTGAATTGCAGTGCCCTGAAGCTCCATTTTACAACTCGCTTTTTTGGGAGGTGGCCGCAAAAGCGCAGGAGGGCTTCAGGCCCTGTTCTGGTTCCGGGGGGCAGGCTGAGCCTGTGGTTAATTCTTCTTCCTGATGGGAAAATAGAGTGACCTGTGCCTGTCCCAACACCAAGAGCTAGTCTCTCATTGGATCCCCGTCTTCCCGTTCATCTTCAGGACAAATTGCAACCTGTACGGAACAGGAGGTTAAAGGTGCTGATGTTCCAAGTAGGGAGATTGCTAGTAAAGTGGCTGGAATTGCAAACCCGAGCACAAGGAGATGAGAAATGAGGTGCGTTTTAGAAACCTTTCCCCATCACACGGTGTACCATCTTCTGGGTTTCTCATGCATGTTTTCGATGTAGGAAGATGCCCTTGAACCTGGAGATTTGGGACCAATGCGATGGGTAGCACGCAGTATTACTTTAAAGGGTCTGCGTTTGCTCACCCAACCTCACCAAACCTCTTAGCCCCAAGAGTGTCCACCCTTATGTCTCACCCAGCTGTGGGTCTAGATATGGTCACTCCAGGTTGCATCACAGCCCCTGAACGAATTGTGTAAGAATTTCTCTCTCTTTCACTGTCTTTGTTTCATGGGTTTTTAAAAGAAATTTATTTTTATAATGGGGTTTAGCTGCTTTTCACGGCTGTGTTTATGCCGCTTTACACCCACTTGACACACTAACAGAGAGATATCAATACATAGGTTTTAAGATTATTACTAGTCAGATATATTCTTGTGCGGTGAATCGGGCGTGTTGAGTCCAGTTCTCTGAGCAAGGAGTAGGTCTTGTCTATTACATATTGGGTTTATGGAACGGTATCTGAGCTAATTTGAAACTCTTGCTTTATGTATCACCCCACCTCGCTTTCACGTTAAGCAGCCATAGTGTGTTTTCTGCATGTGTGACTCTGTTCTGTTTTGTAACTCAGTTCAACTGTAACGGTTATTACATTCCCTCTATAAGTGACACCTTATGAGAAGTATCCTTTTCTGTGTGACTTATTTCACTTAGAATCGTCGTACCTAAATCCACTCATCATGCTGCTACTAGCCTTATGACATTGATTTCATGGCTGAGTGGTATGCCATTGTACATAAGGACCTCAAATTTTTTATCCATTTTTCGCTTTCCTGGGATATTTAAGGTGGAATGAAGTGGAGGTCCTTGTCAACAGAGCAGCCCTAAACTTTGGGGTGCTTGTGTCTTGCTGATTTTTAATTTTCCCACTTTATACCCCCATGCGTGGAAGTGCTCTATGCTCTCTAAGCTGTGTTTTTTAGATGTTTCAGGACACACCGTACACTTCTCCAGAGTGGCTGTTGGCAATTTACATCCCGCCCATCAGTGTAGCAAGGCTCCCATTTCTCCATGGCCTGTCCTGCATTTCTGGTTTTGACACTTTTTTCAGCATGGCCCTTTTGACTGATGGGAAGCGAGACTTCTTTGTAGCGCTGATTTGCCTTTCCAGGTTGCTTGGTTGGCCAAAAACGGCGTATGCGTTTTTTCCTGAATATATTCAGGAAAAAACGCATACGCCCTTTTTGGCCAAGGGCATCATTGTCAACGTTTTGGCGCTTTTCATGTGCTTTAAAGGCGATTCGAATCTACCTCCTGAAATCTGTTTCCTGCAATTCTGCCTTGATTTCAATTCCTCGTCTTTGCCTTCCCTCAATATATTTGTGGACGAGAGTTATCATTTATAACTCTGTAGGATTGTGAATTGCAGTGCCCTGAAGCTCCATTTTACAACTCGCTTTTTTGGGAGGTGGCCGCAAAAGCGCAGGAGGGCTTCAGGCCCTGTTCTGGTTCCGGGGGGCAGGCTGAGCCTGTGGTTAATTCTTCTTCCTGATGGGAAAATAGAGTGACCTGTGCCTGTCCCAACACCAAGAGCTAGTCTCTCATTGGATCCCCGTCTTCCCGTTCATCTTCAGGACAAATTGCAACCTGTACGGAACAGGAGGTTAAAGGTGCTGATGTTCCAAGTAGGGAGATTGCTAGTAAAGTGGCTGGAATTGCAAACCCGAGCACAAGGAGATGAGAAATGAGGTGCGTTTTAGAAACCTTTCCCCATCACACGGTGTACCATCTTCTGGGTTTCTCATGCATGTTTTCGATGTAGGAAGATGCCCTTGAACCTGGAGATTTGGGACCAATGCGATGGGTAGCACGCAGTATTACTTTAAAGGGTCTGCGTTTGCTCACCCAACCTCACCAAACCTCTTAGCCCCAAGAGTGTTCACCCATATGTCACACCCAGCTGTGGGTCTAGATATGGTCACTCCAGGTTGCATCACAGCCCCTGAACGAATTGTGTAAGAATTTCTCTCTCTTTCCCTGTCTTTGTTTCATGGGTTTTTGAAAGTAATTTATTTTTATAATGGGGTTTAGCTGCTTTTCACGGCTGTGTTTATGCTGCTTTACACCCACTTGACACACTAACAGAGATATATCAATACATAGGTTTTAAGATTATTACTAGTCAGATATATTCTTGTGCGATGAATCGGGCGTGTTGAGTCCAGTTCTCTGAGCAGGGAGTAGGTCTTGTCTATTACATATTGGTTTTATGGAACGGTATCTGAGCTAATTTGAAACTCTTGTTTTATGTATCACCCCACCTCACCTTTCCCGTTAAGCAGCTATAGTGTGTTTTCTGCATGTGTGACTCTGTTCTGTTTTGTAATTCAGTTCAATTGTAACGGATTTACATTCCCTCTATAAGTGACACCTTATGAGAAGTGTCCTTTTCTGTGTGACTTATTTCACTTAGAATCGTCGTACCTAAATCCACTCATCTTGCTGCTACTAGCCTTATGACATTGATTTCATGGCTGAGTGATATTCCATTGTACATAAGGACCACAAATTTTTTATCCATTTTTCGCTTTCCTGGGATATTTAAGGTGGAATGAAGTGGATGTCCTTGTCAACAAAGCAGCCCTAAACTTTGGGGTGCTTGTGTCTTGCTGATTTTCAATTTTCCCACTTTATACCCCCATGCGTGGAAGTGCCCTATGCTCTCTAAGCTGTGTTTTATAGATGTTTCAGGACACACCGTACCCTTCTCCAGAGTGGCTGTTGGCAATTTACATCCCGCCCATCAGTGTAGCAAGGCTCCCATTTCTCCATGGCCTGTCCTGCATTTCTGGTTTTGACACGTTTTTCAGCATGTCTCTTTTGACCGATGGGAAGCGAGACTTCTTTGTAGCGCTGATTTGCCTTTCCAGGTTGTTGGTTGGCCAAAAAGGGCGTATGCGTTTTTTCCTGAATATATTCAGGAAAAAACGCATACGCCCTTTTGGGCGAAGGGCATTATTTTCAACGTTTTGCTGCTTTTCATGTGCTTTAAAGACGATTCGAATCTACCTCCTGAAATCTGTTTCCTGCAATTCTGCCTTGATTTAAAATCCTCTTCTTTGCCTTCCCTCAATATATTTGTGGACGAGAGTTATCATTTATAACTCGGCAGGTTTGTGAATTGCAGTGCCCTGAAGCTCCATTTTACAACTCGCTTCTTTGGGAGCTGGCCGCAAAAGCGCAGGATGGCTTCAGGCCCTGTTCTGGTTCCGGGGGGCAGGCTGAGCCTGTGGTTAATTCTTCTTCCTGATGGGAAAATAGAGTGACCTGTGCCTGTCCCAACACCAAGAGCTAGTCTCTCATTGGTTCCCCGTCTTCCCGTTCATCCTCAGGACAAATTGCAACCTGTACGGAACAGGAGGTTAAAGATGCTGATGCTCCAAGTAGGGAGATTGCTGGTAAAGTGGCTGGAATGGCGAACCAGAGCACAAGGAGATGAGAAATGAGGTGCGTTTTAGAAACTTTTCCCCATCACACGGTGTACCATCTTCTGGGTTTCTCATGCATGTTTTCGATGTAGGAAGATGCCCTTGAACCTGGAGATTTGGGACCAATGCGATGGGTAGCACGCAGTATTACTTTAAAGGGTCTGCGTTTGCTCACCCAACCTCACCAAACCTCTCAGCCCCAAGAGTGTCCACCCTTATGTCTCATCCAGCTGTGGGTCTAGATATGGTCACTCCAGGTTGCATCACAGCCCCTGAACGAATTGTGTAAGAATTTCTCTCTCTTTCACTGTCTTTGTTTCATGGGTTTTTAAATGAAATTTATTTTTATAATGGGGTTTAGCTGCTTTTCACGGCTGTGTTTATGCCGCTTTACACCTACTTGACACACTAACAGAGAGATATCAATACATAGGTTTTAAGATTATTACTAGTCAGATATATTCTTGTGCGGTGAATCGGGCGTGTTGAGTCCAGTTCTCTGAGCAAGGAGTAGGTCTTGTCTATTACATATTGGGTTTATGGAACGGTATCTGAGCTAATTTGAAACTCTTGCTTTATGTATCACCCCACCTCGCTTTCCCGTTAAGCAGCCATAGTGTGTTTTCTGCATGTGTGACTCTGTTCTGTTTTGTAACTCAGTTCAAGTGTAACGGTTTTTACATTCCCTCTATAAGTGACACCTTATGAGAAGTGTACTTTTCTGTGTGACTTATTTCACTTAGAATCGTCGTATCTAAATCCACTCATCATGCTGCTACTAGCCTTATGACATTGATTTCATGGCTGAGTGGTATGCCATTGTACATAAGGACCTCAAATTTTTTATCCATTTTTCGCTTTCCTGGGATATTTAAGGTGGAATGAAGTGGAGGTCCTTGTCAACAGAGCATCCCTAAACTTTGGGGTGCTTGTGTCTTGCTGATTTTTAATTTTCCCACTTTATACCCCCATGCGTGGAAGTGCCCTATGCTCTCTAAGCTGTGTTTTTTAGATGTTTCAGGACACACTGTACACTTCTCCAGAGTGGCTGTTGGCAATTTACATCCCGCCCATCAGTGTAGCAAGGCTCCCATTTCTCCATGGCCTGTCCTGCATTTCTGGTTTTGACACTTTTTTCAGCATGGCCCTTTTGACCGATGGGAAGCGAGACTTCTTTGTAGCGCTGATTTGCCTTTCCAGGTTGCTTGGTTGGCCAAAAAGGGCATATGCGTTTTTTCCTGAATATATTCAGGAAAAAACGCATACGCCCTTTTTGGCCAAGGGCATCATTGTCAACGTTTTGCCGCTTTTCATGTGCTTTAAAGGCGATTCGAATCTACCTCCTGAAATCTGTTTCCTGCAATTCTGCCTTGATTTCAATTCCTCGTGTTTGCCTTCCCTCAATATATTTGTGGACGAGAGTTATCATTTATAACTCTGTAGGATTGTGAATTGCAGTGCCCTGAAGCTCCATTTTACAACTCGCTTTTTTGGGAGGTGGCCACAAAAGCGCAGGATGGCTTCAGGCCCTGTTCTGGTTCCGGGGTGCAGGCTGAGCCTGTGGTTAATTCTTCTTCCTGATGGGAAAATAGAGTGACCTGTGCCTGTCCCAACACCAAGAGCTAGTCTCTCATTGGTTCCCCGTCTTCCCGTTCATCCTCAGGACAAATTGCAACCTGTACGGAACAGGAGGTTAAAGATGCTGATGCTCCAAGTAGGGAGATTGCTGGTAAAGTGGCTGGAATGGCGAACCCGAGCACAAGGAGATGAGAAATGAGGTGCGTTTTAGAAACTTTTCCCCATCACACGGTGTACCATCTTCTGGGTTTCTCATGCATGTTTTCGATGTAGGAAGATGCCCTTGAACCTGGAGATTTGGGACCAATGCGATGGGTAGCACGCAGTATTACTTTAAAGGGTCTGCGTTTGCTCACCCAACCTCACCAAACCTCTCAGCCCCAAGAGTGTCCACCCTTATGTCTCATCCAGCTGTGGGTCTAGATATGGTCACTCCAGGTTGCATCACAGCCCCTGAACGAATTGTGTAAGAATTTCTCTCTCTTTCACTGTCTTTGTTTCATGGGTTTTTAAATGAAATTTATTTTTATAATGGGGTTTAGCTGCTTTTCACGGCTGTGTTTATGCCGCTTTACACCTACTTGACACACTAACAGAGAGATATCAATACATAGGTTTTAAGATTATTACTAGTCAGATATATTCTTGTGCGGTGAATCGGGCGTGTTGAGTCCAGTTCTCTGAGCAAGGAGTAGGTCTTGTCTATTACATATTGGGTTTATGGAACGGTATCTGAGCTAATTTGAAACTCTTGCTTTATGTATCACCCCACCTCGCTTTCCCGTTAAGCAGCCATAGTGTGTTTTCTGCATGTGTGACTCTGTTCTGTTTTGTAACTCAGTTCAAGTGTAACGGTTTTTACATTCCCTCTATAAGTGACACCTTATGAGAAGTGTACTTTTCTGTGTGACTTATTTCACTTAGAATCGTCGTACCTAAATCCACTCATCATGCTGCTACTAGCCTTATGACATTGATTTCATGGCTGAGTGGTATGCCATTGTACATAAGGACCTCAAATTTTTTATCCATTTTTCGCTTTCCTGGGATATTTAAGGTGGAATGAAGTGGAGGTCCTTGTCAACAGAGCATCCCTAAACTTTGGGGTGCTTGTGTCTTGCTGATTTTTAATTTTCCCACTTTATACCCCCATGCGTGGAAGTGCCCTATGCTCTCTAAGCTGTGTTTTTTAGATGTTTCAGGACACACTGTACACTTCTCCAGAGTGGCTGTTGGCAATTTACATCCCGCCCATCAGTGTAGCAAGGCTCCCATTTCTCCATGGCCTGTCCTGCATTTCTGGTTTTGACACTTTTTTCAGCATGGCCCTTTTGACCGATGGGAAGCGAGACTTCTTTGTAGCGCTGATTTGCCTTTCCAGGTTGCTTGGTTGGCCAAAAAGGGCATATGCGTTTTTTCCTGAATATATTCAGGAAAAAACGCATACGCCCTTTTTGGCCAAGGGCATCATTGTCAACGTTTTGGCGCTTTTCATGTGCTTTAAAGGCGATTCGAATCTACCTCCTGAAATCTGTTTCCTGCAATTCTGCCTTGATTTCAATTCCTCGTCTTTGCCTTCCCTCAATATATTTGTGGACGAGAGTTATCATTTATAACTCTGTAGGATTGTGAATTGCAGTGCCCTGAAGCTCCATTTTACAACTCGCTTTTTTGGGAGGTGGCCACAAAAGCGCAGGATGGCTTCAGGCCCTGTTCTGGTTCCGGGGTGCAGGCTGAGCCTGTGGTTAATTCTTCTTCCTGATGGGAAAATAGAGTGACCTGTGCCTATCCCAAAACCAAGAGCTAGTCTCTCATTGGTTCCCCGTCTTCCCGTTCATCCTCAGGACAAATTGCAACCTGTACGGAACAGGAGGTTAAAGATGCTGATGCTCCAAGTAGGGAGATTGCAACTAAAGTGGCTGGAATGGCGAACCCGAGCACAAGGAGATGAGAAATGAGGTGCATTTTAGTAACCTTTCCCCAACACACGGTGTACCATCTTCTTGGTTTCTCATGCATGTTTTCGATGTAGGAAGATGCCCTTGAACCTGGAGATTTGGGACCCATGCGATGGGTAGCACGCAGTATTACTTTAAAGGGTCTGCGTTTGCTCACCCAACCTCACCAAACCTCTCAGCCCCAAGAGTATCCACCCTTATGTCTCATCCAGCTGTGTGTCTAGATATGGTCAATCCAGGTTGCATCACAGCCCCTGAACGAATTGTGTAAGAATTTCTCTCTCTTTCACTGTCTTTGTTTCATGGGTTTTTAAATGAAATTTATTTTTATAATGGGGTTTAGCTGCTTTTCACGGCTGTGTTTATGCCGCTTTACACCCACTTGACACACTAACAGAGAGATATCAATACATAGGTTTTAAGATTATTACTAGTCAGATATATTCTTGTGCGGTGAATCGGGCGTGTTGAGTCCAGTTCTCTGAGCAAGGAGTAGGTCTTGTCTATTACATATTGGGTTTATGGAACGGTATCTGAGCTAATTTGAAACTCTTGCTTTATGTATCACCCCACCTCGCTTTCCCGTTAAGCAGCCATAGTGTGTTTTCTGCATGTGTGACTCTGTTCTGTTTTGTAACTCAGTTCAAGTGTAACGGTTTTTACATTCCCTCTATAAGTGACACATTATGAGAAGTGTCCTTTTCTGTGTGACTTATTTCACTTAGAATCGTCGTACCTAAATCCACTCATCATGCTGCTACTAGCCTTATGACATTGATTTCATGGCTGAGTGGTATGCCATTGTACATAAGGACCTCAAATTTTTTATCCATTTTTCGCTTTCCTGGGATATTTAAGGTGGAATGAAGTGGAGGTCCTTGTCAACAGAGCAGCCCTAAACTTTGGGGTGCTTGTGTCTTGCTGATTTTTAATTTTCCCACTTTATACCCCCATGCGTGGAAGTGCCCTATGCTCTCTAAGCTGTGTTTTTTAGATGTTTCAGGACACACCGTACACTTCTCCAGAGTGGCTGTTGGCAATTTACATCCCGCCCATCAGTGTAGCAAGGCTCCCATTTCTCCATGGCCTGTCCTGCATTTCTGGTTTTGACACTTTTTTCAGCATGGCCCTTTTGACTGATGGGAAGCGAGACTTCTTTGTAGCGCTGATTGGCCTTTCCAGGTTGTTTGGTTGGCCAAAAAGGGCGTATGCGTTTTTTCCTGAATATATTCAGGAAACAACGCATACGCCCTTTTTGGCCAAGGGCATCATTGTCAACGTTTTGGCGCTTTTCATGTGCTTTAAAGGCGATTCGAATCTACCTCCTGAAATCTGTTTCCTGCAATTCTGCCTTGATTTCAATTCCTCGTCTTTGCCTTCCCTCAATATATTTGTGGACGAGAGTTATCATTTATAACTCTGTAGGATTGTGAATTGCAGTGCCCTGAAGCTCCATTTTTCAACTCGCTTTTTTGGGAGGTGGCCGCAAAAGCGCAGGATGGCTTCAGGCCCTGTTCTGGTTCCGGGGGGCAGGCTGAGCCTGTGGTTAATTCTTCTTCCTGATGGGAAAATAGAGTGACCTGTGCCTGTCCCAACACCAAGAGCTAGTCTCTCATTGGTTCCCCGTCTTCCCGTTCATCCTCAGGACAAATAGCAACCTGTACGGAACAGGAGGTTAAAGGTGCTGATGCTCCAAGTAGGGAGATTGCTACTAAAGTGGCTGGAATGGCGAACCCGAGCACAAGGAGATGAGAAATGAGGTGCATTTTAGAAACCTTTCCCCATCACATGGTGTACCATCTTCTTGGTTTCTCATGCATGTTTTCGATGTAGGAAGATGCCCTTGAACCTGGAGATTTGGGACCCATGCGATGGGTAGCACGCAGTATTACTTTAAAGGGTCTGCGTTTGCTCACCCAACCTCACCAAACCTCTCAGCCCCAAGAGTGTCCACCCTTATGTCTCATCCAGCTGTGGGTGTAGATATGGTTAATCCAGGTTGCATCACAGCCCCTGAACGAATTGTGTAAGAATTTCTCTCTCTTTTACTGTCTTTGTTTCATGGGTTTTTAAAAGAAATTTATTTTTATAATGGGGTTTAGCTGCTTTTCACGGCTGTGTTTATGCCGCTTTACACCCACTTGACACACTAACAGAGAGATATCAATACATAGGTTTTAAGATTATTACTAGTCAGATATATTCTTGTGCGGTGAATCGGGCGTGTTGAGTCCAGTTCTCTGAGCAAGGAGTAGGTCTTGTCTATTACATATTGGGTTTATGGAACGGTATCTGAGCTAATTTGAAACTCTTGCTTTATGTATCACCCCACCTCGCTTTCCCGTTAAGCAGCCATAGTGTGTTTTCTGCATGTGTGACTCTGTTCTGTTTTGTAACTCAGTTCAAGTGTAACGGTTTTTACATTCCCTCTATAAGTGACACCTTATGAGAAGTGTCCTTTTCTGTGTGACTTATTTCACTTAGAATCGTCGTACCTAAATCCACTCATCATGCTGCTACTAGCCTTATGACATTGATTTCATGGCTGAGTGGTATGCCATTGTACATAAGGACCTCAAATTTTTTATCCATTTTTCGCTTTCCTGGGGTATTTAAGGTGGAATGAAGTGGAGGTCCTTGTCAACAGAGCAGCCCTAAACTTTGGGGTGCTTGTGTCTTGCTGATTTTTAATTTTCCCACTTTATACCCCCATGCGTGGAAGTGCCCTATGCTCTCTAAGCTGTGTTTTTTAGATGTTTCAGGACACACCGTACACTTCTCCAGAGTGGCTGTTGGCAATTTACATCCCGCCCATCAGTGTAGCAAGGCTCCCATTTCTCCATGGCCTGTCCTGCATTTCTGGTTTTGACACTTTTTTCAGCATGGCCCTTTTGACTGATGGGAAGCGAGACTTCTTTGTAGCGCTGATTGGCCTTTCCAGGTTGCTTGGTTGGCCAAAAAGGGCGTATGCGTTTTTTCCTGAATAGATTCAGGAAAAAACGCATACGCCCTTTTTGGCCAAGGGCATCATTGTCAACGTTTTGGCGCTTTTCATGTGCTTTAAAGGCGATTCGAATCTACCTCCTGAAATCTGTTTCCTGCAATTCTGCCTTGATTTCAATTCCTCGTCTTTGCCTTCCCTCAATATATTTGTGGACGAGAGTTATCATTTATAACTCTGTAGGATTGTGAATTGCAGTGCCCTGAAGCTCCATTTTACAACTCGCTTTTTTGGGAGGTGGCAGCAAAAGCGCAGGATGGCTTCAGGCCCTGTTCTGGTTCCGGGGGGCAGGCTGAGCCTGTGGTTAATTCTTCTTCCTGATGGGAAAATAGAGTGACTTGTGCCTGTCCCAACACCAAGAGCTAATCTCTCATTGGTTCCCCGTCTTCCCGTTCATCCTCAGGACAAACTGCAACCTGTACGGAACAGGAGGTTAAAGGTGCTGATGCTCCAAGTAGGGAGATTGCTACTAAAGTGGCTGGAATGGCGAACCCGAGCACAAGGAGATGAGAAATGAGGTGCATTTTAGAAACCTTTCCCCATCACACGGTGTACCATCTTCTTGGTTTCTCATGCATGTTTTCGATGTAGGAAGATGCCCTTGAACCTGGAGATTTGGGACCCATGCGATGGGTAGCACGCAGTATTACTTTAAAGGGTCTGCGTTTGCTCACCCAACCTCACCAAACCTCTCAGCCCCAAGAGTGTCCACCCTTATGTCTCATCCAGCTGTGGGTCTAGATATGGTCAATCCAGGTTGCATCACAGCCCCTGAACGAATTGTGTAAGAATTTCTCTCTCTTTCACTGTCTTTGTTTCATGGGTTTTTAAATGAAATTTATTTTTATAATGGGGTTTAGCTGCTTTTCACGGCTGTGTTTATGCCGCTTTACACCCACTTGACACACTAACAGAGAGATATCAATACATAGGTTTTAAGATTATTACTAGTCAGATATATTCTTGTGCGGTGAATCGGGCGTGTTGAGTCCAGTTCTCTGAGCAAGGAGTAGGTCTTGTCTATTACATATTGGGTTTATGGAACGGTATCTGAGCTAATTTGAAACTCTTGCTTTATGTATCACCCCACCTCGCTTTCCCGTTAAGCAGCCATAGTGTGTTTTCTGCATGTGTGACTCTGTTCTGTTTTGTAACTCAGTTCAAGTGTAACGGTTTTTACATTCCCTCTATAAGTGACACATTATGAGAAGTGTCCTTTTCTGTGTGACTTATTTCACTTAGAATCGTCGTACCTAAATCCACTCATCATGCTGCTACTAGCCTTATGACATTGATTTCATGGCTGAGTGGTATGCCATTGTACATAAGGACCTCAAATTTTTTATCCATTTTTCGCTTTCCTGGGATATTTAAGGTGGAATGAAGTGGAGGTCCTTGTCAACAGAGCAGCCCTAAACTTTGGGGTGCTTGTGTCTTGCTGATTTTTAATTTTCCCACTTTATACCCCCATGCGTGGAAGTGCCCTATGCTCTCTAAGCTGTGTTTTTTAGATGTTTCAGGACACACCGTACACTTCTCCAGAGTGGCTGTTGGCAATTTACATCCCGCCCATCAGTGTAGCAAGGCTCCCATTTCTCCATGGCCTGTCCTGCATTTCTGGTTTTGACACTTTTTTCAGCATGGCCCTTTTGACTGATGGGAAGCGAGACTTCTTTGTAGCGCTGATTGGCCTTTCCAGGTTGTTTGGTTGGCCAAAAAGGGCGTATGCGTTTTTTCCTGAATATATTCAGGAAACAACGCATACGCCCTTTTTGGCCAAGGGCATCATTGTCAACGTTTTGGCGCTTTTCATGTGCTTTAAAGGCGATTCGAATCTACCTCCTGAAATCTGTTTCCTGCAATTCTGCCTTGATTTCAATTCCTCGTCTTTGCCTTCCCTCAATATATTTGTGGACGAGAGTTATCATTTATAACTCTGTAGGATTGTGAATTGCAGTGCCCTGAAGCTCCATTTTTCAACTCGCTTTTTTGGGAGGTGGCCGCAAAAGCGCAGGATGGCTTCAGGCCCTGTTCTGGTTCCGGGGGGCAGGCTGAGCCTGTGGTTAATTCTTCTTCCTGATGGGAAAATAGAGTGACCTGTGCCTGTCCCAACACCAAGAGCTAGTCTCTCATTGGTTCCCCGTCTTCCCGTTCATCCTCAGGACAAATAGCAACCTGTACGGAACAGGAGGTTAAAGGTGCTGATGCTCCAAGTAGGGAGATTGCTACTAAAGTGGCTGGAATGGCGAACCCGAGCACAAGGAGATGAGAAATGAGGTGCATTTTAGAAACCTTTCCCCATCACATGGTGTACCATCTTCTTGGTTTCTCATGCATGTTTTCGATGTAGGAAGATGCCCTTGAACCTGGAGATTTGGGACCCATGCGATGGGTAGCACGCAGTATTACTTTAAAGGGTCTGCGTTTGCTCACCCAACCTCACCAAACCTCTCAGCCCCAAGAGTGTCCACCCTTATGTCTCATCCAGCTGTGGGTGTAGATATGGTTAATCCAGGTTGCATCACAGCCCCTGAACGAATTGTGTAAGAATTTCTCTCTCTTTTACTGTCTTTGTTTCATGGGTTTTTAAAAGAAATTTATTTTTATAATGGGGTTTAGCTGCTTTTCACGGCTGTGTTTATGCCGCTTTACACCCACTTGACACACTAACAGAGAGATATCAATACATAGGTTTTAAGATTATTACTAGTCAGATATATTCTTGTGCGGTGAATCGGGCGTGTTGAGTCCAGTTCTCTGAGCAAGGAGTAGGTCTTGTCTATTACATATTGGGTTTATGGAACGGTATCTGAGCTAATTTGAAACTCTTGCTTTATGTATCACCCCACCTCGCTTTCCCGTTAAGCAGCCATAGTGTGTTTTCTGCATGTGTGACTCTGTTCTGTTTTGTAACTCAGTTCAAGTGTAACGGTTTTTACATTCCCTCTATAAGTGACACCTTATGAGAAGTGTCCTTTTCTGTGTGACTTATTTCACTTAGAATCGTCGTACCTAAATCCACTCATCATGCTGCTACTAGCCTTATGACATTGATTTCATGGCTGAGTGGTATGCCATTGTACATAAGGACCTCAAATTTTTTATCCATTTTTCGCTTTCCTGGGATATTTAAGGTGGAATGAAGTGGAGGTCCTTGTCAACAGAGCAGCCCTAAACTTTGGGGTGCTTGTGTCTTGCTGATTTTTAATTTTCCCACTTTATACCCCCATGCGTGGAAGTGCCCTATGCTCTCTAAGCTGTGTTTTTTAGATGTTTCAGGACACACCGTACACTTCTCCAGAGTGGCTGTTGGCAATTTACATCCCGCCCATCAGTGTAGCAAGGCTCCCATTTCTCCATGGCCTGTCCTGCATTTCTGGTTTTGACACTTTTTTCAGCATGGCCCTTTTGACTGATGGGAAGCGAGACTTCTTTGTAGCGCTGATTGGCCTTTCCAGGTTGCTTGGTTGGCCAAAAAGGGCGTATGCGTTTTTTCCTGAATAGATTCAGGAAAAAACGCATACGCCCTTTTTGGCCAAGGGCATCATTGTCAACGTTTTGGCGCTTTTCATGTGCTTTAAAGGCGATTCGAATCTACCTCCTGAAATCTGTTTCCTGCAATTCTGCCTTGATTTCAATTCCTCGTCTTTGCCTTCCCTCAATATATTTGTGGACGAGAGTTATCATTTATAACTCTGTAGGATTGTGAATTGCAGTGCCCTGAAGCTCCATTTTACAACTCGCTTTTTTGGGAGGTGGCAGCAAAAGCGCAGGATGGCTTCAGGCCCTGTTCTGGTTCCGGGGGGCAGGCTGAGCCTGTGGTTAATTCTTCTTCCTGATGGGAAAATAGAGTGACTTGTGCCTGTCCCAACACCAAGAGCTAATCTCTCATTGGTTCCCCGTCTTCCCGTTCATCCTCAGGACAAACTGCAACCTGTACGGAACAGGAGGTTAAAGGTGCTGATGCTCCAAGTAGGGAGATTGCTACTAAAGTGGCTGGAATGGCGAACCCGAGCACAAGGAGATGAGAAATGAGGTGCATTTTAGAAACCTTTCCCCATCACACGGTGTACCATCTTCTTGGTTTCTCATGCATGTTTTCGATGTAGGAAGATGCCCTTGAACCTGGAGATTTGGGACCCATGCGATGGGTAGCACGCAGTATTACTTTAAAGGGTCTGCGTTTGCTCACCCAACCTCACCAAACCTCTCAGCCCCAAGAGTGTCCACCCTTATGTCTCATCCAGCTGTGGGTCTAGATATGGTCAATCCAGGTTGCATCACAGCCCCTGAACGAATTGTGTAAGAATTTCTCTCTCTTTCACTGTCTTTGTTTCATGGGTTTTTAAAAGAAATTTATTTTTATAATGGGGTTTAGCTGCTTTTCACGGCTGTGTTTATGACGCTTTACACCCACTTGACACACTAACAGAGAGATATCAACACATAGGTTTTAAGATTATTACTAGTCAGATATATTCTTGTGCGGTGAATCGGGCGTGTTGAGTCCAGTTCTCTGAGAAAGGAGTAGGTCTTGTCTATTACATATTGGGTTTATGGAACGGTATCTGAGCTAATTTGAAACTCTTGCTTTATGTATCACCCCACCTCACCTTTCCCGTTACGCAGCAATAGTGTGTTTTCTGCATGTGTGACTCTGTTCTGTTTTGTAATTCAGTTCAAGTGTAACGGTTTTTACATTCCCTCTATAAGTGACACCTTATGAGAAGTGTCCTTTTCTGTGTGACTTATTTCACTTAGAATCGTCGTACCTAAATCCACTCATCATGCTGCTACTAGCCTTATGACATTGATTTCATGGCTGAGTGGTATGCCATTGTACATAAGGACCTCAAATTTTTTATCCATTTTTCGCTTTCCTGGGATATTTAAGGTGGAATGAAGTGGAGGTCCTTGTCAACAGAGCAGCCCTAAACTTTGGGGTGCTTGTGTCTTTCTGATTTTTAATTTTCCCACTTTATACCCCCATGCGTGGAAGTGCCCTATGCTCTCTAAGCTGTGTTTTTTAGATGTTTCAGGACACACCGTACACTTCTCCAGAGTGGCTGTTGGCAGTTTACATCCCGCCCATCAGTGTAGCAAGGCTCCCATTTCTCCATGGCCTGTCCTGCATTTCTGGTTTTGACACTTTTTTCAGCATGGCCCTTTTGACTGATGGGAAGCAAGACTTCTTTGTAGCGCTGATTTGCCTTTCCAGGTTCCTTGGTTGGCCAAAAACGGCGTATGCGTTTTTTCCTGAATATATTCAGGAAAAAACGCATACGCCCTTTTTGGCCAAGGGCATCATTGTCAACGTTTTGGCGCTTTTCATGTGCTTTAAAGGCGATTCGAATCTACCTCCTGAAATCTGTTTCCTGCAATTCTGCCTTGATTTCAATTCCTCGTCTTTGCCTTCCCTCAATATATTTGTGGACGAGAGTTATCATTTATAACTCTGTAGGATTGTGAATTGCAGTGCCCTGAAGCTCCATTTTACAACTCGCTTTTTTGGGAGGTGGCCGCAAAAGCGCAGGATGGCTTCAGGCCCTGTTCTGGTTCCGGGGGGCAGGCTGAGCCTGTGGTTAATTCTTCTTCCTGATGGGAAAATAGAGTGACCTGTGCCTGTCCCAACACCAAGAGCTAATCTCTCATTGGTTCCCCGTCTTCCCGTTCATCCTCAGGACAAATTGCAACCTGTACGGAACAGGAGGTTAAAGGTGCTGATGTTCCAAGTAGGGAGATTGCTAGTAAAGTGGCTGGAATGGCAAACCCGAGCACAAGGAGATGAGAAATGAGGTGCGTTTTAGAAACCTTTCCCCATCACACGGTGTACCATCTTCTGGGTTTCTCATGCATGTTTTCGATGTAGGAAGATGCTCTTGAACCTGGAGATTTGGGACCAATGCGATGGGTAGCACGCAGTATTACTTTAAAGGGTCTGCGTTTGCTCACCCAACCTCACCAAACCTCTCAGCCCCAAGAGTGTCCACCCTTATGTCTCATCCAGCTGTGGGTCTAGATATGGTCAATCCAGGTTGCATCACAGCCCCTGAACGAATTGTGTAAGAATTTCTCTCTCTTTCACTGTCTTTGTTTCATGGGTTTTTAAATGAAATTTATTTTTATAATGGGGTTTAGCTGCTTTTCACGGCTGTGTTTATGCTGCTTTACACCCACTTGACACACTAACAGAGAGATATCAATACATAGGTTTTAAGATTATTACTAGTCAGATATATTCTTGTGCGGTGAATCGGGCGTGTTGAGTCCAGTTCTCTGAGCAAGGAGTAGGTCTTGTCTATTACATATTGGGTTTATGGAACGGTATCTGAGCTAATTTGAAACTCTTGCTTTATGTATCACCCCACCTCGCTTTCCCGTTAAGCAGCCATAGTGTGTTTTCTGCATGTGTGACTCTGTTCTGTTTTGTAACTCAGTTCAAGTGTAACGGTTTTTACATTCCCTCTATAAGTGACACCTTATGAGAAGTGTCCTTTTCTGTGTGACTTATTTCACTTAGAATCGTCGTACCTAAATCCACTCATCATGCTGCTACTAGCCTTATGACATTGATTTCATGGCTGAGTGGTATGCCATTGTACATAAGGACCTCAAATTTTTTATCCATTTTTCGCTTTCCTGGAATATTTAAGGTGGAATGAAGTGGAGGTCCTTGTCAACAGAGCATCCGTAAACTTTGGGGTGCTTGTGTCTTGCTGATTTTTAATTTTCCCACTTTATACCCCCATGCGTGGAAGTGCCCTATGCTCTCTAAGCTGTGTTTTTTAGATGTTTCAGGACACACCGTACACTTCTCCAGAGTGGCTGTTGGCAATTTACATCCCGCCCATCAGTGTAGCAAGGCTCCCATTTCTCCATGGCCTGTCCTGCATTTCTGGTTTTGACACTTTTTTCAGCATGGCCCTTTTGACCGATGGGAAGCGAGACTTCTTTGTAGCGCTGATTTGCCTTTCCAGGTTGCTTGGTTGGCCAAAAAGGGCGTATGCGTTTTTTCCTGAATATATTCAGGAAAAAACGCATACGCCCTTTTTGGCCAAGGGCATCATTGTCAACGTTTTGCCGCTTTTCATGTGCTTTAAAGGCGATTCGAATCTACCTCCTGAAATCTGTTTCCTGCAATTCTGCCTTGATTTCAATTCCTCGTCTTTGCCTTCCCTCAATATATTTGTGGACGAGAGTTATCATTTATAACTCTGTAGGATTGTGAATTGCAGTGCCCTGAAGCTCCATTTTACAACTCGCTTTTTTGGGAGGTGGCCGCAAAAGCGCAGGATGGCTTCAGGCCCTGTTCTGGTTCCGGGGGGCAGGCTGAGCCTGTGGTTAATTCTTCTTCCTGATGGGAAAATAGAGTGACCTGTGCCTATCCCAACACCAAGAGCTAGTCTCTCATTGGTTCCCCGTCTTCCCGTTCATCCTCAGGACAAATTGCAACCTGTACGGAACAGGAGGTTAAAGATGCTGATGCTCCAAGTAGGGAGATTGCAACTAAAGTGGCTGGAATGGCGAACCCGAGCACAAGGAGATGAGAAATGAGGTGCATTTTAGTAACATGTCCCCAACACACGGTGTACCATCTTCTTGGTTTCTCATGCATGTTTTCGATGTAGGAAGATGCCCTTGAACCTGGAGATTTGGGACCCATGCGATGGGTAGCACGCAGTATTACTTTAAAGGGTCTGCGTTTGCTCACCCAACCTCACCAAACCTCTCAGCCCCAAGAGTATCCACCCTTATGTCTCATCCAGCTGTGGGTCTAGATATGGTCAATCCAGGTTGCATAACAGACCCTGAACGAATTGTCTAAGAATTTCTCTCTCTTTCACTGTCTTTGTTTCATGGGTTTTTAAAAGAAATTTATTTTTATAATGGGGTTTAGCTGCTTTTCACGGCTCTGTTTATGCCGCTTTACACCCACTAGACACACTAACAGAGAGATATCAACACATAGGTTTTAAGATTATTACTAGTCAGATATATTCTTGTGCGGTGAATCGGGCGTGTTGAGTCCAGTTCTCTGAGAAAGGAGTAGGTCTTGTCTATTACATATTGGGTTTATGGAACGGTATCTGAGCTAATTTGAAACTCTTGCTTTATGTATCACCCCACCTCACCTTTCCCGTTACGCAGCAATAGTGTGTTTTCTGCATGTGTGACTCTGTTCTGTTTTGTAATTCAGTTCAAGTGTAACGGTTTTTACATTCCCTCTATAAGTGACACCTTATGAGAAGTGTCCTTTTCTGTGTGACTTATTTCACTTAGAATCGTCGTACCTAAATCCACTCATCATGCTGCTACTAGCCTTATGACATTGATTTCATGGCTGAGTGGTATGCCATTGTACATAAGGACCTCAAATTTTTTATCTATTTTTCGCTTTCCTGGGATATTTAAGGTGGAATGAAGTGTAGGTCCTTGTCAACAGAGCAGCCCTAAACTTTGGGGTGCTTGTGTCTTGCTGATTTTTAATTTTCCCACTTCATACCCCCATGCGTGGAAGTGCCCTATGCTCTATAAGCTGTGTTTTTTAGATGTTTCAGGACACACCGTACACTTCTCCAGAGTGGCTGTTGGCAATTTACATCCCGCCCATCAGTGTAGCAAGTCTCCCATTTCTCCATGGCCTGTCCTGCATTTCTGGTTTTGACACTTTTTTCATCATGGCCCTTTTGACCGATGGGAAGCGAGACTTCTTTGTAGCGCTGATTTGCCTTTCCAGGTTGCTTGGTTGGCCAAAAACGGCGTATGCGTTTTTTCCTGAATATATTCAGGAAAAAACGCATACGCCCTTTTTGGCCAAGGGCATCATTGTCAACGTTTTGGCGCTTTTCATGTGCTTTAAAGGCGATTCGAATCTACCTCCTGAAATCTGTTTCCTGCAATTCTGCCTTGATTTCAATTCCTCGTCTTTGCCTTCCCTCAATATATTTGTGGACGAGAGTTATCATTTATAACTCTGTAGGATTGTGAATTGCAGTGCCCTGAAGCTCCATTTTTCAACTCGCTTTTTTGGGAGGTGGCCGCAAAAGCGCAGGATGGCTTCAGGCCCTGTTCTGGTTCCGGGGGGCAGGCTGAGCCTGTGGTTAATTCTTCTTCCTGATGGGAAAATAGAGTGACCTGTGCCTGTCCCAACACCAAGAGCTAGTCTCTCATTGGTTCCCCGTCTTCCCGTTCATCCTCAGGACAAATTGCAACCTGTACGGAACAGGAGGTTAAAAATGCTGATGCTCCAAGTAGGGAGATTGCTACTAAAGTGGCTGTAATGGCGAACCCGAGCACAAGGAGATGAGAAATGAGGTGCATTTTAGAAACCTTTCCCCAACACACGGTGTACCATCTTCTTGGATTCTCATGCATGTTTTCGATGTAGGAAGATGCCCTTGAACCTGGAGATTTGGGACCCATGCGATGGGTAGCACGCAGTATTACTTTAAAGGGTCTGCGTTTGCTCACCCAACCTCACCAAACCTCTCAGCCCCAAGAGTGTCCACCCTTATGTCTCATCCAGCTGTGGGTCTAGATATGGTCAATCCAGGTTGCATCACAGCCCCTTAACGAATTGTGTAAGAATTTCTCTCTCTTTCACTGTCTTTGTTTCATGGGTTTTTAAAAGAAATTTATTTTTATAATGGAGTTTAGCTGCTTTTCACGGCTGTGTTTATGCCGCTTTACACCCACTTGACACACTAACAGAGAGATATGAATACATAAGTTTTAAGATTATTACTAGTCAGATATATTCTTGTGCGGTGAATCGGGAGTGTTGAGTCCAGTTCTCTGAGCAAGGAGTAGGTCTTGTCTATTACATATTGGGTTTATGGAACGGTATCTGAGCTAATTTGAAACTCTTGCTTTATGTATCACCCCACCTCGCTTTCCCGTTAAGCAGCCATAGTGTGTTTTCTGCATGTGTGACTCTGTTCTGTTTTGTAACTCAGTTCAAGTGTAACGGTTTTTACATTCCCTCTATAAGTGACACCTTATGAGAAGTGTCCTTTTCTGTGTGACTTATTTCACTTAGAATCGTCGTACCTAAATCCACTCATCATGCTGCTACTAGCCTTATGACATTGATTTCATGGCTGAGTGGTATGCCATTGTACATAAGGACCTCAAATTTTTTATCCATTTTTCGCTTTCCTGGGATATTTAAGGTGGAATGAAGTAGAGGTCCTTGTCAACAGAGCATCCCTAAACTTTGGGGTGCTTGTGTCTTGCTGATTTTTAATTTTCCCACTTTATACCCCCATGCGTGGAAGTGCCCTATGCTCTCTAAGCTGTGTTTTTTAGATGTTTCAGGACACACCATACACTTCTCCAGAGTGGCTGTTGGCAATTTACATCCCGCCCATCAGTGTAGCAAGGCTCCCATTTCTCCATGGCCTGTCCTGCATTTCTGGTTTTGACACTTTTTTCAGCATGGCCCTTTTGACTGATGGGAAGCGAGACTTCTTTGTAGCGCTGATTGGCCTTTCCAGGTTGTTTGGTTGGCCAAAAAGGGCGTATGCGTTTTTTCCTGAATATATTCAGGAAAAAACGCATACGCCCTTTTTGGCCAAGGGCATCATTGTCAACGTTTTGCCGCTTTTCATGTGCTTTAAAGGCGATTCGAATCTACCTCCTGAAATCTGTTTCCTGCAATTCTGCCTTGATTTCAATTCCTCGTCTTTGCCTTCCCTCAATATATTTGTGGACGAGAGTTATCATTTATAACTCTGTAGGATTGTGAATTGCAGTGCCCTGAAGCTCCATTTTACAACTCGCTTTTTTGGGAGGTGGCCGCAAAAGCGCAGGATGGCTTCAGGCCCTGTTCTGGTTCCGGGGGGCAGGCTGAGCCTGTGGTTAATTCTTCTTCCTGATGGGAAAATAGAGTGACCTGTGCCTGTCCCAACACCAAGAGCTAATCTCTCATTGGTTCCCCGTCTTCCCGTTCATCCTCAGGACAAATTGCAACCTGTACGGAACAGGAGGTTAAAGGTGCTGATGCTCCAAGTAGGGAGATTGCTACTAAAGTGGCTGGAATGGCGAACCCGAGCACAAGGAGATGAGAAATCAGGTGCGTTTTAGAAACCTTTCCCCATCACACGGTGTACCATCTTCTAGGTTTCTCATGCCTGTTTTCGATGTAGGAAGATGCCCTTGAACCTGGAGATTTGGGACCAATGAGATGGGTAGCACGCAGTATTACTTTAAAGGGTCTGTGTTTGCTCACCCAACTTCACCAAACCTCTCAGCCCCAAGAGTGTCCACCCTTATGTCTCATCCAGCTGTGGGTCTAGATATGGTCAATCCAGGTTGCATCACAGCCCCTGAACGAATTGTGTAAGAATTTCTCTCTCTTTCCCTGTCTTTGTTTCATGGGTTTTTAAAAGTAATTTATTTTTATAATGGGGTTTAGCTGCTTTTCACGGCTGTGTTTATGCCGCTTTACACCCACTTGACACACTAACAGAGAGATATCAATACATAGGTTTTAAGATTATTACTAGTCAGATATATTCTTGTGCGGTGAATCGTGCGTGTTGAGTCCAGTTCTCTGAGCAAGGAGTAGGTCTTGTCTATTACATATTGGGTTTATGGAACGGTATCTGAGCTAATTTGAAGCTCTTGTTTTATGTATCACCCCACCTCACCTTTCCCGTTAAGCAGCCATAGTGTGTTTTCTGCATGTGTGACTCTGTTCTGTTTTGTAATTCAGTTCAAGTGTAACGGTTTTTACATTCCCTCTATAAGTGACACCTTATGAGAAGTGTCCTTTTCTGTGTGACTTATTTCACTTAGAATCGTCTTACCTAAATCCACTCATCATGCTGCTACTAGCCTTATGACATTGATTTCATGGCTGAGTGATATTCCATTGTACATAAGGACCACAACTTTTTTATCCATTTTTCGCTTTCCTGGGATATTTAAGGTGGAATGAAGTGGAGGTCCTTGTCAACAGAGCAGCCCTAAACTTTGGGGTGCTTGTGTCTTGCTGATTTTCAATTTTCCCACTTTATCCCCCCATGCGTGGAAGTGCCCTATGCTCTCTAAGCTGTGTTTTTTAGATGTTTCAGGACACACCGTACACTTCTCCAGAGTGGCTGTTGGCAATTTACATCCCGCCCATCAGTGTAGCAAGGCTCCCATTTCTCCATGGCCTGTCCTGCATTTCTGGTTTTGACACTTTTTTCAGCATGGCCCTTTTGACTGATGGGAAACGAGACTTCTTTGTAGCGCTGATTGGCCTTTCCAGGTTGTTTGGTTGGCCAAAAAGGGCGTATGCGTTTTTTCCTGAATATATTCAGGAAAAAACGCATACGCCCTTTTTGGCCAAGGGCATCATTGTCAACGTTTTGCTGCTTTTCATGTGCTTTAAAGGCGATTCGAATCTACCTCCTGAAATCTGTTTCCTGCAATTCTGCCTTGATTTCAATTCCTCGTCTTTGCCTTCCCTCAATATATTTGTGGACGAGAGTTATCATTTATAACTCTGTAGGATTGTGAATTGCAGTGCCCTGAAGCTCCATTTTACAACTCGCTTTTTTGGGAGGTGGCCGCAAAAGCGCAGGATGGCTTCAGGCCCTGTTCTGGTTCCGGGGTGCAGGCTGAGCCTGTGGTTAATTCTTCTTCCTGATGGGAAAATAGAGTGACCTGTGCCTATCCCAACACCAAGAGCTAGTCTCTCATTGGTTCCCCGTCTTCCCGTTCATCCTCAGGACAAATTGCAACCTGTACGGAACAGGAGGTTAAAGATGCTGATGCTCCAAGTAGGGAGATTGCAACTAAAGTGGCTGGAATGGCGAACCCGAGCACAAGGAGATGAGAAATGAGGTGCATTTTAGTAACATTTCCCCAACACACGGTGTACCATCTTCTTGGTTTCTCATGCATGTTTTCGATGTAGGAAGATGCCCTTGAACCTGGAGATTTGGGACCCATGCGATGGGTAGCACGCAGTATTACTTTAAAGGGTCTGCGTTTGCTCACCCAACCTCACCAAACCTCTCAGCCCCAAGAGTATCCACCCTTATGTCTCATCCAGCTGTGGGTCTAGATATGGTCAATCCAGGTTGCATCACAGACCCTGAACGAATTGTCTAAGAATTTCTCTCTCTTTCACTGTCTTTGTTTCATGGGTTTTTAAAAGAAATTTATTTTTATAATGGGGTTTAGCTGCTTTTCACGGCTGTGTTTATGCCGCTTTACACCCACTATACACACTAACAGAGAGATATCAACACATAGGTTTTAAGATTATTACTAGTCAGATATATTCTTGTGCGGTGAATCGGGCGTGTTGAGTCCAGTTCTCTGAGAAAGGAGTAGGTCTTGTCTATTACATATTGGGTTTATGGAACGGTATCTGAGCTAATTTGAAACTCTTGCTTTATGTATCACCCCACCTCACCTTTCCCGTTACGCAGCAATAGTGTGTTTTCTGCATGTGTGACTCTGTTCTGTTTTGTAATTCAGTTCAAGTGTAACGGTTTTTACATTCCCTCTATAAGTGACACCTTATGAGAAGTGTCCTTTTCTGTGTGACTTATTTCACTTAGAATCGTCGTACCTAAATCCACTCATCATGCTGCTACTAGCCTTATGACATTGATTTCATGGCTGAGTGGTATGCCATTGTACATAAGGACCTCAAATTTTTTATCTATTTTTCGCTTTCCTGGGATATTTAAGGTGGAATGAAGTGTAGGTCCTTGTCAACAGAGCAGCCCTAAACTTTGGGGTGCTTGTGTCTTGCTGATTTTTAATTTTCCCACTTCATACCCCCATGCGTGGAAGTGCCCTATGCTCTATAAGCTGTGTTTTTTAGATGTTTCAGGACACACCGTACACTTCTCCAGAGTGGCTGTTGGCAATTTACATCCCGCCCATCAGTGTAGCAAGTCTCCCATTTCTCCATGGCCTGTCCTGCATTTCTGGTTTTGACACTTTTTTCATCATGGCCCTTTTGACCGATGGGAAGCGAGACTTCTTTGTAGCGCTGATTTGCCTTTCCAGGTTGCTTGGTTGGCCAAAAACGGCGTATGCGTTTTTTCCTGAATATATTCAGGAAAAAACGCATACGCCCTTTTTGGCCAAGGGCATCATTGTCAACGTTTTGGCGCTTTTCATGTGCTTTAAAGGCGATTCGAATCTACCTCCTGAAATCTGTTTCCTGCAATTCTGCCTTGATTTCAATTCCTCGTCTTTGCCTTCCCTCAATATATTTGTGGACGAGAGTTATCATTTATAACTCTGTAGGATTGTGAATTGCAGTGCCCTGAAGCTCCATTTTTCAACTCGCTTTTTTGGGAGGTGGCCGCAAAAGCGCAGGATGGCTTCAGGCCCTGTTCTGGTTCCGGGGGGCAGGCTGAGCCTGTGGTTAATTCTTCTTCCTGATGGGAAAATAGAGTGACCTGTGCCTGTCCCAACACCAAGAGCTAGTCTCTCATTGGTTCCCCGTCTTCCCGTTCATCCTCAGGACAAATTGCAACCTGTACGGAACAGGAGGTTAAAAATGCTGATGCTCCAAGTAGGGAGATTGCTACTAAAGTGGCTGTAATGGCGAACCCGAGCACAAGGAGATGAGAAATGAGGTGCATTTTAGAAACCTTTCCCCAACACACGGTGTACCATCTTCTAGGTTTCTCATGCCTGTTTTCGATGTAGGAAGATGCCCTTGAACCTGGAGATTTGGGACCCATGAGATGGGTAGCACGCAGTATTACTTTAAAGGGTCTGTGTTTGCTCACCCAACCTCACCAAACCTCTCAGCCCCAAGAGTGTCCACCCTTATGTCTCATCCAGCTGTGGGTCTAGATATGGTCAATCCAGGTTGCATCACAGCCCCTGAACGAATTGTGTAAGAATTTCTCTCTCTTTCCCTGTCTTTGTTTCATGGGTTTTTAAAAGTAATTTATTTTTATAATGGGGTTTAGCTGCTTTTCACGGCTGTGTTTATGCCGCTTTACACCCACTTGACACACTAACAGAGAGATATCAATACATAGGTTTTAAGATTATTACTAGTCAGATATATTCTTGTGCGGTGAATCGTGCGTGTTGAGTCCAGTTCTCTGAGCAAGGAGTAGGTCTTGTCTATTACATATTGGGTTTATGGAACGGTATCTGAGCTAATTTGAAGCTCTTGTTTTATGTATCACCCCACCTCACCTTTCCCGTTAAGCAGCCATAGTGTGTTTTCTGCATGTGTGACTCTGTTCTGTTTTGTAATTCAGTTCAAGTGTAACGGTTTTTACATTCCCTCTATAAGTGACACCTTATGAGAAGTGTCCTTTTCTGTGTGACTTATTTCACTTAGAATCGTCTTACCTAAATCCACTCATCATGCTGCTACTAGCCTTATGACATTGATTTCATGGCTGAGTGATATTCCATTGTACATAAGGACCACAACTTTTTTATCCATTTTTCGATTTCCTGGGATATTTAAGGTGGAATGAAGTGGAGGTCCTTGTCAACAGAGCAGCCCTAAACTTTGGGGTGCTTGTGTCTTGCTGATTTTCAATTTTCCCACTTTATCCCCCCATGCGTGGAAGTGCCCTATGCTCTCTAAGCTGTGTTTTTTAGATGTTTCAGGACACACCGTACACTTCTCCAGAGTGGCTGTTGGCAATTTACATCCCGCCCATCAGTGTAGCAAGGCTCCCATTTCTCCATGGCCTGTCCTGCATTTCTGGTTTTGACACTTTTTTCAGCATGGCCCTTTTGACTGATGGGAAACGAGACTTCTTTGTAGCGCTGATTGGCCTTTCCAGGTTGTTTGGTTGGCCAAAAAGGGCGTATGCGTTTTTTCCTGAATATATTCAGGAAAAAACGCATACGCCCTTTTTGGCCAAGGGCATCATTGTCAACGTTTTGCCGCTTTTCATGTGCTTTAAAGGCAATTCGAATCTACCTCCTGAAATCTGTTTCCTGCAATTCTGCCTTGATTTCAATTCCTCGTCTTTGCCTTCCCTCAATATATTTGTGGACGAGAGTTATCATTTATAAATCTGTAGGATTGTGAATTGCTGTGCCCTGAAGCTCCATTTTACAACTCGCTTTTTTGGGAGGTGGCCGCAAAAGCGCAGGATGGCTTCAGGCCCTGTTCTGGTTCCGGGGGGCAGGCTGAGCCTGTGGTTAATTCTTCTTCCTGATGGGAAAATAGAGTGACCTGTGCCTGTCCCAACACCAAGAGCTAATCTCTCATTGGTTCCCCGTCTTCCCGTTCATCCTTAGGACAAATTGCAACCTGTACGGAACAGGAGGTTAAAGGTGCTGATGCTCCAAGTAGGGAGATTGCTACTAAAGTGGCTGGAATGGCGAACCCGAGCACAAGGAGATGAGAAATCAGGTGCGTTTTAGAAACCTTTCCCCATCACACGGTGTACCATCTTCTAGGTTTCTCATGCCTGTTTTCGATGTAGGAAGATGCCCTTGAACCTGGAGATTTGGGACCCATGAGATGGGTAGCACGCAGTATTACTTTAAAGGGTCTGCGTTTGCTCACCCAACTTCACCAAACCTCTCAGCCCCAAGAGTGTCCACCCTTATGTCTCATCCAGCTGTGGGTCTAGATATGGTCAATCCAGGTTGCATCACAGCCCCTGAACGAATTGTGTAAGAATTTCTCTCTCTTTCCCTGTCTTTGTTTCATGGGTTTTTAAAAGTAATTTATTTTTATAATGGGGTTTAGCTGCTTTTCACGGCTGTGTTTATGCCGCTTTACACCCACTTGACACACTAACAGAGAGATATCAATTCATAGGTTTTATGATTATTACTAGTCAGATATATTCTTGTGCGGTGAATCAGGCGTGTTGAGTCCAGTTCTCTGAGCAAGGAGTAGGTTTTGTCTATTACATATTGGGTTTATGGAACGGTATCTGAGCTAATTTGAAACTCTTGTTTTATGTATCACCCCACCTCACCTTTCCAGTTAAGCAGCCATAGTGTGTTTTCTGCATGTGTGACTCTGTTCTGTTTTGTAATTCAGTTCAAGTGTAACGGTTTTTACATTCCCTCTATAAGTGACACCTTATGAGAAGTGTCCTTTTCTGTGTGACTTATTTCACTTAGAATCGTCGTACCTAAATCCACTCATCATGCTGCTACTAGCTTATGATATTGATTTCATGGCTGAGTGATATTCCATTGTACATAAGGACTACAACTTTTTTATCCATTTTTCGCTTTCCTGGGATATTTAAGGTGGAATGAAGTGGAGGTCCTTGTCAAAAGAGCTGCCTTAAACTATGGGGTGCTTGTGTCTTGCTGATTTTTAATTTTCCCACTTTATACCCCCATGCGTGGAAGTGCCCTATGCTCTCTAAGCTGTGTTTTTTAGCTGTTTCAGGACACACCGTACCCTTCTCCAGAGTGGCTGTTGGCAATTTACATCCCGCCCATCAGTGTAGCAAGGCTCCCATTTCTCCATGGCCTGTCCTGCATTTCTGGTTTTGAAACTTTTTTCAGCATGGCCCTTTTGACCGATGGGAAGCGTGACTTCTTTGTAGCGCTGATTTGCCTTTCCAGGTTGCTTGGTTGGCCAAAAAGGGCGTATGCGTTTTTTTCTGAATATATTCCGGAAAAAAACGCATACGCCCTTTTTGGCCAAGGGCATCATTGTCAACGTTTTGCCGCTTTTCATGTGCTTTAAAGGCGATTCGAATCTACCTCCTAAAATCTGTTTCCTGCAATTCTGCCTTTATTTCAATTCCTCTTCTTTGCCCTCCCTCAATATATTTGTGGACGAGAGTTATCATTTATAACTCTGCAGGTTTGTGAATTGCAGTGCCCTGAAGCTCCATTTTACAACTCGCTTTTTTGGGAGCTGGCCGCAAAAGCGCAGGATGGCTTCAGGCCCTGTTCTGGTTCCGGGGGGCAGGCTGAGCCTGTGGTTAATTCTTCTTCCTGATGGGAAAATAGAGTGACCTGTGCCTGTCCCAACACCAAGAGCTAGTCTCTCATTGGTTCCCCGTCTTCCCGTTCATCCTCAGGACAAATTGCAACCTGTACGGAACAGGAGGTTAAAGGTGCTGATGCTCCAAGTAGGGAGATTGCTAGTAAAGTGGCTGGAATGGCGAACCCGAGCACAAGGAGATGAGAAATGAGGTGCGTTTTAGAAACCTTTCCCCATCACACGGTGTACCATCTTCTGGGTTTCTCATGCATGTTTTCGATGTAGGAAGATGCCCTTGAACCTGGAGATTTGGGACCCATGCGATGGGTAGCACGCAGTATTACTTTAAAGGGTCTGCGTTTGCTCACCCAACCTCACCAAACCTCACCAAACCTCTCAGCCCCAAGAGTGTCCACCCTTATGTCTCATCCAGCTGTGGGTCTAGATATGGTCAATCCAGGTTGCATCACAGCCCCTGAACGAATTGTGTAAGAATTTCTCTCTCTTTCCCTGTCTTTGTTTCATGGGTTTTTAAAAGTAATTTATTTTTATAATGGGGTTTAGCTGCTTTTCACGGCTGTGTTTATGCCGCTTTACACCCACTTGACACACTAACAGAGAGATATCAATACATAGGTTTTAAGATTATTACTAGTCAGATATATTCTTGTGCGGTGAATCGTGCGTGTTGAGTCCAGTTCTCTGAGCAAAGAGTAGGTCTTGTCTATTACATATTGGGTTTATGGAATGGTATCTGAGCTAATTTGAAGCTCTTGTTTTATGTATCACCCCACCTCACCTTTCCCGTTAAGCAGCCATAGTGTGTTTTCTGCATGTGTGACTCTGTTCTGTTTTGTAATTCAGTTCAAGTGTAACGGTTTTTACATTCCCTCTATAAGTGACACCTTATGAGAAGTGTCCTTTTCTGTGTGACTTATTTCACTTAGAATCGTCTTACCTAAATCCACTCATCATGCTGCTACTAGCCTTATGACATTGATTTCATGGCTGAGTGATATTCCATTGTACATAAGGACCACAACTTTTTTATCCATTTTTCGCTTTCCTGGGATATTTAAGGTGGAATGAAGTGGAGGTCCTTGTCAACAGAGCAGCCCTAAACTTTGGGGTGCTTGTGTCTTGCTGATTTTCAATTTTCCCACTTTATCCCCCCATGCGTGGAAGTGCCCTGTGCTCTCTAAGCTGTGTTTTTTAGATGTTTCAGGACACACCGTACACTTCTCCAGAGTGGCTGTTGGCAATTTACATCCCGCCCATCAGTGTAGCAAGTCTCCCATTTCTCCATGGCCTGTCCTGCATTTCTGGTTTTGACACTTTTTTCATCATGGCCCTTTTGACCGATGGGAAGCGAGACTTCTTTGTAGCGCTGATTTGCCTTTCCAGGTTGCTTGGTTGGCCAAAAACGGCGTATGCGTTTTTTCCTGAATATATTCAGGAAAAAACGCATACGCCCTTTTTGGCCAAGGGCATCATTGTCAACGTTTTGGCGCTTTTCATGTGCTTTAAAGGCGATTCGAATCTACCTCCTGAAATCTGTTTCCTGCAATTCTGCCTTGATTTCAATTCCTCGTCTTTGCCTTCCCTCAATATATTTGTGGACGAGAGTTATCATTTATAACTCTGTAGGATTGTGAATTGCAGTGCCCTGAAGCTCCATTTTTCAACTCGCTTTTTTGGGAGGTGGCCGCAAAAGCGCAGGATGGCTTCAGGCCCTGTTCTGGTTCCGGGGGGCAGGCTGAGCCTGTGGTTAATTCTTCTTCCTGATGGGAAAATAGAGTGACCTGTGCCTGTCCCAACACCAAGAGCTAGTCTCTCATTGGTTCCCCGTCTTCCCGTTCATCCTCAGGACAAATTGCAACCTGTACGGAACAGGAGGTTAAAAATGCTGATGCTCCAAGTAGGGAGATTGCTACTAAAGTGGCTGTAATGGCGAACCCGAGCACAAGGAGATGAGAAATGAGGTGCATTTTAGAAACCTTTCCCCAACACACGGTGTACCATCTTCTTGGATTCTCATGCATGTTTTCGATGTAGGAAGATGCCCTTGAACCTGGAGATTTGGGACCCATGCGATGGGTAGCACGCAGTATTACTTTAAAGGGTCTGCGTTTGCTCACCCAACCTCACCAAACCTCTCAGCCCCAAGAGTGTCCACCCTTATGTCTCATCCAGCTGTGGGTCTAGATATGGTCAATCCAGGTTGCATCACAGCCCCTTAACGAATTGTGTAAGAATTTCTCTCTCTTTCACTGTCTTTGTTTCATGGGTTTT
The DNA here is from genome assembly GCF_965194825.1 of Balaenoptera physalus. Classification (NCBI taxonomy): domain Eukaryota; kingdom Metazoa; phylum Chordata; class Mammalia; order Artiodactyla; family Balaenopteridae; genus Balaenoptera; species Balaenoptera physalus. The sequence goes on from NW_028126370.1 coordinate 597,566, forward strand.
TAAAAGAAATTTATTTTTATAATGGAGTTTAGCTGCTTTTCACGGCTGTGTTTATGCCGCTTTACACCCACTTGACACACTAACAGAGAGATATCAATACATAAGTTTTAAGATTATTACTAGTCAGATATATTCTTGTGCGGTGAATCGGGAGTGTTGAGTCCAGTTCTCTGAGCAAGGAGTAGGTCTTGTCTATTACATATTGGGTTTATGGAACGGTATCTGAGCTAATTTGAAACTCTTGCTTTATGTATCACCCCACCTCGCTTTCCCGTTAAGCAGCCATAGTGTGTTTTCTGCATGTGTGACTCTGTTCTGTTTTGTAACTCAGTTCAAGTGTAACGGTTTTTATATTCCCTCTATAAGTGACACCTTATGAGAAGTGTCCTTTTCTGTGTGACTTATTTCACTTAGAATCGTCGTACCTAAATCCACTCATCATGCTGCTACTAGCCTTATGACATTGATTTCATGGCTGAGTGGTATGCCATTGTACATAAGGACCTCAAATTTTTTATCCATTTTTCGCTTTCCTGGGATATTTAAGGTGGAATGAAGTAGAGGTCCTTGTCAACAGAGCATCCCTAAACTTTGGGGTGCTTGTGTCTTGCTGATTTTCAATTTTCCCACTTTATCCCCCCATGCGTGGAAGTGCCCTATGCTCTCTAAGCTGTGTTTTTTAGATGTTTCAGGACACACCGTACACTTCTCCAGAGTGGCTGTTGGCAATTTACATCCCGCCCATCAGTGTAGCAAGGCTCCCATTTCTCCATGGCCTGTCCTGCATTTCTGGTTTTCACACTTTTTTCAGCATGGCCCTTTTGACCGATGGGAAGCGAGACTTCTTTGTAGCGCTGATTTGCCTTTCCAGGTTGCTTGGTTGGCCAAAAACGGCGTATGCGTTTTTTCCTGAATAGATTCAGGAAAAAACGCATACGCCCTTTTTGGCCAAGGGCATCATTGTCAACGTTTTGCCGCTTTTCATGTGCTTTAAAGGCGATTCGAATCTACCTCCTGAAATCTGTTTCCTGCAATTCTGCCTTGATTTCAAATCCTCTTCTTTGCCTTCCCTCAATATATTTGTGGACAAGAGTTATCATTTATAACTCTGCAGGTTTGTGAATTGCAGTGCCCTGAAGCTCCATTTTACAAGTCGCTTTTTTGGGAGCTGGCCGCAAAAGCGCAGGATGGCTTCAGGCCCTGTTCTGGTTCCGGGGGGCAGGCTGAGCCTGTGGTTAATTCTTCTTCCTGATGGGAAAATAGAGTGACCTGTGCCTCTCCCAACACCAAGAGCTAGTCTCTCATTGGTTCCCCGTCTTCCCGTTCATCCTCAGGACAAATTGCAACCTGTACGGAACAGGAGGTTAAAGGTGCTGATGCTCCAAGTAGGGAGATTGCTATTAAAGTGGCTGGAATGGCGAACCCGAGCACAAGGAGATGAGAAATGAGGTGCGTTTTAGAAACCTTTCCCCATCACACGGTGTACCATCTTCTGGGTTTCTCATGCATGTTTTCGATGTAGGAAGATGCCCTTGAACCTGGAGATTTGGGACCCATGCGATGGGTAGCACGCAGTATTACTTTAAAGGGTCTGCGTTTGCTCACCCAACCTCACCAAACCTCACCAAACCTCTCAGCCCCAAGAGTGTCCACCCTTATGTCTCATCCAGCTGTGGGTCTAGATATGGTCAATCCAGGTTGCATCACAGCCCCTGAACGAATTGTGTAAGAATTTCTCTCTCTTTCCCTGTCTTTGTTTCATGGGTTTTTAAAAGTAATTTATTTTTATAATGGGGTTTAGCTGCTTTTCACGGCTGTGTTTATGCCGCTTTACACCCACTTGACACACTAACAGAGAGATATCAATACATAGGTTTTAAGATTATTACTAGTCAGATATATTCTTGTGCGGTGAATCGTGCGTGTTGAGTCCAGTTCTCTGAGCAAGGAGTAGGTCTTGTCTATTACATATTGGGTTTATGGAATGGTATCTGAGCTAATTTGAAGCTCTTGTTTTATGTATCACCCCACCTCACCTTTCCCGTTAAGCAGCCATAGTGTGTTTTCTGCATGTGTGACTCTGTTCTGTTTTGTAATTCAGTTCAAGTGTAACGGTTTTTACATTCCCTCTATAAGTGACACCTTATGAGAAGTGTCCTTTTCTGTGTGACTTATTTCACTTAGAATCGTCTTACCTAAATCCACTCATCATGCTGCTACTAGCCTTATGACATTGATTTCATGGCTGAGTGATATTCCATTGTACATAAGGACCACAACTTTTTTATCCATTTTTCGCTTTCCTGGGATATTTAAGGTGGAATGAAGTGGAGGTCCTTGTCAACAGAGCAGCCCTAAACTTTGGGGTGCTTGTGTCTTGCTGATTTTCAATTTTCCCACTTTATCCCCCCATGCGTGGAAGTGCCCTGTGCTCT